>NC_139146.1:136761565-137386565 GCF_964270905.1 Leucopleurus acutus
CCCCCACCCTCTTTGTTTTTGGATGCTTATGTCATTTTTATTACTTCATTGTCACTATACCAGGGAGTTGGAAAATCCAAGACAAATGTGGATGTTCAGTCTACCAGAGGCTTCCTTGGCGGCTTTCAACACCTTTCTATCTGAATAGCGAATACTGTCCGATATTGAAATTTATATGTTACAGCATATTTCACATTATTGCGTCTAACATTTTGGGCTTTAATAGAGCGGATTTCATGAATGCTAAAGTGCTCTCTTGACATAAAATGTACATGTCAAATACATGTGTTCAGAAAGACAGCAGTGTCAACATGACCATCATGCTATTTTAGAATAAGATCTGGTGGTTATAACCATTGAGTAGTTTTTAGAATCTTGAAAATATTGAATTACTTCAAGGACTATAGAAACAATTTAAGTTCCATGACCCTGACTAAGCCAATAGCATCTGGCAACTCAGATGCAAGGTAAAATATTGACAGAACCCTCATCACTGACTTAATCCAGGGCCTCCCAGCTGAGGGGAAACCCGTGGGCAGAAGCACTACCAAATTCCAGATAATAAATGAAATGTTCCAATTCATGGGCATAATAGGTCATTTCCATCCACATACTGGCATATTTTGAAAATCCTGATTGATATTGTCGGAGTCTTAGAAATATGAGGCTAAGAGTAAACAGCAGAAAAAGAAAAGTTTTCGGAAAGGAATTCATTTTATAATAGTACTGTGGAAGAAAGAGGTTTTAATTAGCCCCCTATGAGAATACTCTTTAAACGTTTTGTGGGATGAGAATATTCTTATTTACTGAGGGAGCTTACAACCCATCAGACCGTGGTTCTGAAACTTTTGTGGGCCTAAGAATCACCTGGAGGAATCGTTCAAGATACAGGGGATCAGATTCCACGGCCAAAGATGCACAATCAGTAGGTCTACGACGAGGCTTGGGAAGGTGGATGTTAATAAGCAATCCACCACCATTTTCTGTTGGAGAAATAGTACATAAGATAACTGGAACTACAGTTAAAGCAACCTATGTTTATTTCATTGCTTAGTATTTGCATGTGCTTAAATTATTGTCCGTGGAACTATAAATTCTGCAAGGTCTCCGACTTGTATCGTTTGAAGTAAGATGGAAAAGTTAGGGTACTCTGCGCTTCCTGGATTTCTTTTTCTTTTTTAGGATAGAGTGATTTTTTTTTTGCGGTACGCGGGCCTCTCACTGTTGTGGCCTCTCCCGTTGCAGAGCACAGGCTCTGGACGCGCAGGCTCAGCGGCCATGGCTGTGAAAAAATATATATATATATCATCTACAGTGTCTGGCAGTCTAGTTGGGGCGATGAGAAGGCTTATGAAACAAGTAAATACAAGGCAGCAAGTGGTTAAGTGCCATCTTACTAAATTCTACATTAAGGCTCATGGGCAGAGACAGGTGAGGGTCAGGACTGCCGGGACTGGAAAAGAGAAGCCTCCAAGGGGGAGGTAAGCCTTGAGGCAGACCAAGAATAAGTAGGAGTTGGATGCGTGGAAGGTGGTGGAAAGACATTCTGGCGCAGGCAAGGGGTTGTTCCTTAAGAGATGATACAGATCCTGGCCAGTCTGGACGGAAGGTTACCCTTGGAGAATAGTGAAGCGAAAGGCATGGGAGAACAGCTAGTGGACCTTCTGCTATTTGAAGTAGGAGACAGTAAGAATCTCGATCTGGATGTGGCATTTAAATTTGAAGGAGAAACAGACACAGCAGCATTTAGAGGAAAGGAATAACAGAACCTGGTGATTGAATATATGATGAGATGAAAGGGAAATGAATCAAATATTTATGACCATAAGGTTAAATATTAGGGTAGTATAATATTTTCTGAAAGATGATAAGCATGTCATATATACATCGAAATATCAAAACTTATTTGTATTTAAAAGCAACTCAAACAGTTGTTATTATTTATCTTATTCTGCTGATTTGTTTCTCTCATTGGCCAAGGTACAGGTTCCATGCTCTGCAATAGGGTGAAGCAAGCACATAGCACTTTTTTAAAAGTTTGTGCTAAATTGAGCCACAAATAGCTTCTCCTGTGTTTTGTAGTTGGGCTTTTTGTTTTTACAAGGATTTAGTCTTCAATAAATTCCTATTATTATGAAAATAGTTGTTTTCATTAGAGTAGTAATAGGCTATTATATGTTCCTTTTGCTTAATAGTTCTATCATAAGGATTTACTTGGTCACATCTTACCTATTACTCGAAAGTCCTGTCTAAAGGTAGCCAATCATGCGAGAATATCAGAGGCGCAGGATTCCAAGCTTTCAAACATAGTACGTCATCACTCATTAACTACTCATGGCAACTGTGGACTTTTCTTTGAAAAACAAAATGCTGTTTTCCTATACAAAGATAGTGTATTGTATCTTGGTTGCTGAGCAAGTTTCTATGGAATGCATCTGTTTTATGATACCAAATGGTTTGCCTCTGACCCAGTGCGTACAGAATCAAAATACCTTTCCTGAGTTAGTTACATTTCTAATACATTTTCATGATTAGTTAATATGATTCATGAGCTTATGCAGCTTATCTATACATTTTCATTTACTAAGGAGTAAGTATTGACTCCATATAGTATCCAAACTGATAACTCTCATGTATTAATATTATGATTTCCTAGAAGACGTTTTATCAACATACCTGCACTCCCTAATTGCTTTTGCATCCGACACATTTGAAAGTGTGTTTGGGCTTCTTTTCTGCACTGGGCTCCAGCCAGTTCATACAAAGGACTTTAATGAGCTTGCTAGGCCACCAATGCTTGCAGTGCCAAGCTGAAGGGAGACAGTGGTGCAAGGAAAAAGTCATCTCTGGGTGGAGACAGCAGTGCACCTGAGGCCACTGCTAGTGTTTCTAGTGCCTGGGTGAGAATCGGGAAATGGTCACCCCCTCTGAGAAGATGGACTGAAGCTGCAGCCCCCTTGCACCCTCCACTGGACACTGTTGTGCTATTCATGAATTGCACAACCACAGGCTGGGGCTCTGGTACACCTGCTCATTCCCTAAAAGCCACTAAAGCGCAGAGCAGAGAGTCAGCTTGTCAGGTCCGTGCAGTAAGAATCCAAGTACCCTGTGCCACGAGGTACCATGCTGTGCTGTCCCCGAGGGGCCTGGAATGTGAAACCATCAGGTTGAAGGGTGACCAAAGGCCGTGGAATGCAGGGTGGTTCACATCTGACTGTAGAGCAGCCTTCAGGACAGACAATGCTAGTTTCAATATCACTTCTTACTAAGATTTTCCTTGCTGTGGCAGAAAAGCCCCGAGAAAATCATTTGGCCTCTCAGAGCTGTGACGGGTGTAGGTGTACCAAACTCGAGAGCGGAACTGCCAATAGAAATATCATACAAACCACAAATACAAACCATGGAATTTAAAAATTTCTATTGGCCACGTCACAAAAAGCCCAAAGAAACGGATAAAATTAATTTTAATATATATATGTGTGTATTTTTAAAAAAGCAAATGAATTGACTATTTAAGCCAGGCTTTTATTTTTATTTTTTGTCCGTGCCACACAGCATATGGGATCTTCGTTCCCCAACCAGGGATGGAACCCGTGCCCCCTACAGTGGAAGCGGGGGAGCTCTAACCACTAGACCGCCAGGGAATTCCCTTAATCTATTTTTATTTAGCCCAATATATGAAAATATGATGTCGAAGAATACAAAAATTGTTAATGAGATATTTGACATTGTTTTCTTCATACCAAGTCTTTGACATCGGGTGTGTCTTTTACACTTACAGCACAACTCAGTTTGCAGAGGCCACGTTTTGGGTGTTCAATAGCCACACGTGGCTAGTGGCCAGGTGTTGGACAGGGCAGGTCTGAAACAACAATAGCAAAAGTCTGCTGTGTGATCAGAAAGGCGATCGGCAGGACCAGAGGTGAAGCAGGATGAAAATGTTTTGGCTGTTTCAGAGCCGCTGATTCTTTATGTCAACTCTTAACAGCTCTGTGACCCTAAACTGGACAGCATAGACTGGACAGAATAGACTGGTGCCTCCCATTGCCCTCCCGACATCCCGAGAGCCACACACAGCAGGCTCTGTGTCCTTGTCATTCGAATTCACCTGCTCTGCGTGGCCCACGGCCTTCAGATACTTCCACAGCCGTTTGTTACCCGGGGCTTCCCTTATTCATTCAAACCCTATTGTCAACATATAACATTTGCGAGCAGCAGCCTTGGGGCCATATAAACATCCTGCGGTGGGTCAGGAGCGCCTGACCTCCTATTAACATGTCAATGAGAGTGGCTGGTGCTCTGGGCTTGTTTTCTAGGGTTTTGATGAGCTTCATTAATTATGTTGAGAAAAAAAGGTGTGCAGCTGGAGAAGAACCCACTTAGCTCCACGCAAACGTGAATAATTGGACAGTTGACAGAGTGTTAAATTGGCGGTCTAGTGAGAGGAAACTCGTGAATAACCACAATTCCCCCGAACGCCACAAAGCAGGTACAGTTCTCTCGCCGGCCACCTGCACCTTCTCTGGACTTGAGAACCGGCCAGGTGTGAGCTCACGTGAGATCAGTTAGGGCGCTGCCCTGGCAGGTCAGGAGGAGACGCAAGAGGGAAGAGATATGGGGACATATGTTTATGTATAACTGATTCACTTTTTTATAAAGCAGAAACTAACACACCATCGTAAAGCAATTATACTCCAATAAAGATGTTAAAAAAAAAAAAGAAAAAGAGAGTGGACTCTGGAGCTAGGAGGGATATTCACATCCTGCTCACCTCTTCGTTACCTGTAGGATCTTGGGCAGATTACATAAGCTCTCTCTGAGCTTTAGTTTTTCCATCTAGAAAATGGGGACTATAATAATAGGATTGTTATGCCGATTCTATGTCTTAATTTATGTATAGCATTTAGAATAGTATCAGACCCATAATATGTACTATATGCATTTTCTTTAATGTAAAACATTAATCATATCATAAGCTTTTCATACCTTTTTAATCCTCTAGGAGAGTATAACTGTGTTTCAGTTTTCCTCTAAGCTAACTTCATTCATTCATTCATTCATTCAGTAGGCATTGATTATATACCTGAAATATCTAGATATTGGGCATACAAAGATGGAAAGATTCTGGGAGAAACATATTATCATATATGTGAAAATTATGTGGACAGGGACTGCAAACAAAATGGCAAAAGTGTATTAATATTCTCTTTTAAAAACCCACTATTAGCAAGTTTTAAGTGCTGATAAAAAGAGTTTTCTTTCATCCTGGCCACGACAAGATTGTTCCTCCTGCAATTACCTCTGTTTGAAATTAAAATTACTTGTCATATTTTAACATACAATATGAATATGTATACTTTTTGTTCATTTCTGTTAAATGAGCAAAAACTCCTCAACAGAAAATCTAGCTACTTCCCCATCCCTTACCTTAGAAGTCTCTTAGACTATTTGAGGCCTGATTATTTCTAGAATCTTACTGTATGGCAAAAATCATTTGTCTTTGTCAAAATCAGAAGCGTAAAAGGAGATGGGATTTAATTCAAAGGAACACTTAGAACATCTAACCTTCTTGTGTATTAGGAGCAGGTAAACAAGTATTCCCCAAATAATGAAAACTATTATTACTTTAAAACTGCTTTTTTCTTTCTCTCTCTCTCTCTCTGGGGAGTTGGTTAGAGTAAAACAGGCATTTTAGTAAAACGTTTAGAACTTAACTCCAAAATAAATAAGAGCTCTATTGGAAATTTTACTATATTAGTTCTCTATCTATATGTAACACATTACACCAGCAATTCAGCAGCTTAAAAGAACAAGCAGTTCTGAGGAAATCCAGGAGCAGCTGAGCTGGGTGGCTGTGGCTCAAGATCTCTTATAAGGTCACAGTCCCATTGTCAGCTGGACCACAGTCATGTGAAGGCTGGACGAGGGCTGGAGGATCTGCCCCCCGGGGACTCCCTCCCATGGCAGCTGACCGGAGGCCTCAGTTCCTCACTACATGGATCTCTCCACAGGGCTGCTTGAGTGTTCTCAAGCTGGCTTCCCCAGAGTGAGTGATTGAGGAAAGAGCAAGGAGGAAGTCACCATACATTGTATGACATCGCGTTGAAGTCACAGACCTTTGCCTCTTCATTATTCTATTTCTTTGAGGCAGGTCAGTAAGTCCAGTCACCTTCTAGAGGAGGGGAATTAGTTCTACCCTCTGAATGGAGTGTCACAAATTTGTGGACATATTTGTGGACACAATAATTACCATGAAAGGCTTTTGACATTTCATAAGGTGCTTAAGTGGTACTGGCACAGAGATGCTTAGGGTGGGGAAAACTGAGCTGGCAAAGATGAGCAGACTCATCTGGTGGGTATGTGGGTGGGCGTGGTGTCCAGAGTCGGGGAGGGGAGGGGAGGGAGGAGGCCGGAAATCGTAGGCTCCAACACGCCAGAAATTTGCTTCTCTTTATTTTGCAGCCCTGGTCCTAATATCAAATATGCCTTGTGGCAGAGAATTAATGTAGAATTCTGAGGTCCAGTGCGAAGAAGCCTTTGCTTTTATTTAAAGCAGGCAATACAATTTTAGAAGACCTAGCACCCGAGCTAGTATCTCGTTGACGCTAAACCCAACCTTGTTAGTTACGTGATTTTTTCACTTCTGCTTTAAGAATTCTTTCCCTCATCTTTTCACTTGAAGGCATTTATTGTTTCTGTCCTGTGGCTTCTATCCTATGGCTTTCTATCCTATGGCTTCTATCCTTGCCCTCATCCTCTGTGCTGTGTTTCCTACTGAAGTATTTCTCCCTGAAAGCCATTTCGTGCTGATGCTGCAGTTCCACGGCACCTCAGAGTTCCTCCAGTACATCCTTCGGTTCCTCTGTCTTCCATCTTACGACCTGGGTGCTGCCGTTAGTCACGTTGTAGTTTCCTATTATTGCATATTACAGGGGCCAAAGCCCACAGTGCCCCATGCTGTCCACTTAGTCATCTCTCTCCACATTTGTATTATTCACAGCAAGATGTGTGCATGCAAATCCTTTAAGTCCTTCAGGCTTTTCTTTCCATTTCCCCTTCAAATATGAATCACCTAGCAACATTTCCTGAGGACCAACTGCACACGAACGAAGCTATATTCCCGTTACTGTGAGCATCACAAAGGATGTAAAAGGCACGGTTCCTGCCCTTAAGAAGTTTATCCTCTAGTAAAAGCTGGATTTAAAAAAAAAAAAATTTAAGTAATAACAGCATACAGATTCTTATTTATATTCAATAGAGTGACATGTTGTCCAAGTTACAGTGATGAAATTCAAAGGTTATTCTTTTGTATACCTTTTAAAAGAGAAAACTAGCTGTCTTTTGGATTAAGTAAATGCATGTACATTGATGAGAAATACTGCTACAAGAAAGTCATTCAGTGGGGTTGACTTCCTGGTATTGTAAATACATTCCACCCAATCTGATGAAAAATGTGTTTTTGAAACCAAAATAAAGCAAGCATTTATGAATAATCTGTATACCCTATTAATGTAATATATAATTAGCTACAACTAGTAGCTGAAATATAAGCAGAAGGATAACTTGTTCATGTTCTAGTTTTTCTTTTGTTTTGAAAGACATCAGCCGTGTGCTTTGATGTACTTTTTTTTTTTTTTTTTTTTTTTGGTACGCGGGCCTCACACTGTTGTGGCCTCTCCCGTTGCGGAGCACAGGCTCCGGACCCGCAGGCTCAGTGGCCATGGCTCACGGGTCCAGCCGCTCCGCGGCATGTGGGATCCTCCTGGACCGGGGCACGAACCCGTGTCCCCTGCATCAGCAGGCGGATTCTCAACCACTGCGCCACCAGGGAAGCCCGAAAATTTGTATTTTTAAAGGCTTTTGTCTTACATACACTAGATTACTATAGAAACAAGAATTGGAAAGTATCAATCAGGCTCTTCAATCTGTCTTCACTTTGCCATGTTTCCCACACCAACATGGGATTGAAATACAGTCATCCCTTGGTATCCAAGGGGAATGTTTCCAGTACCCCCCATGGATACCAAAATCTGAGGATGTTTCAAGTTCCTTACATAAAATGGCATAGTATCTGTATGTAACCTACCCACATCCTCTCTTACACTTTAAATCAACTCTGGGTTACTTATAATACCTGCTACAATGTAAATGCTATGTAAATAGTTGCTGCGTGGCAAATTCTTTTGCTTTGGGGAACTTTCTGGAATTTCTTTTCAAGTATTTTTGATCCATAGTTGGTTGACTCCGCAGATGTGGAACCAACCCACAGATACACTGTAATTAGTTCTAACAGTGACATGTACAGAAAGACCATAGCACAGTTCAGTGTGCCCCACCCATTTCTGTGACTCTCTCTGGATCACACAAGATTATTTTAAGTAATAAAATGTCAGCAGTAATAAATATAATTAGGAAGGAAATTTGGATAAACCTATGCACAGGAAAAGACTTATTTTGGAATCTTTTCCTCTGAACTTTTTTTTTTTTGGTCAGGATTGAGTTTCTTTTTAATACCAGTGCTGTCACTCAAGGAGAAGGAGAATTTATTTGTATCCTTTATCCTGTTTTGATTTTGAGGGAGAAATCTTACAAATTCCTTATCCGATTTCTTTAGACATGAAGTCAAAAAACCAAAATACTACCTTTTTTTTTTTTAGTGAATACAATGTTTCAAGCATTGTTCTACGCAGCCTACCTATGTGTCTTCCTTTAATCTTCACGATGCTTGTCATAACCGTATTATTATCTCCAGTTACATGTGAGAAGACTGAGGCTTAGAAAGGTCAAGTGGTTTTTTTTCCTAAGGGCGTGTAGCTAGTCAAGGGGAGAGTGGAGATTTGAACTCAGATCTCTGAATTCAGGGCCCAGGCTTTGCTTAACTACTGTGCAAAACTGCCTTCCAGTTAAACCTGAATTTCAATATTATTTTCTCTCAAAGAGCTAACAGCACTTTCACATATTAATGTACTCTGCTCATATCAAGCTGAGTAGCTAAGTGGAATGAATTCATAATATCGGATGAATCTTGAATGATCCTACGGCCAACCTTCCGTCTATATCCAGTATCAACAGTACTGTCTCTGAGGTCCTTATAAATGTGGAGGGTAGTATTCCTTGAAATTTGAAGAGGGACCATTACAGCTGCTCCACTGAGGGCCCAGCCACCGTTTTCCTAAAGAGCCCTAAGTACCATCATGTATGAGAAACAGTGTCCAAAATTCTGGTTAAAAAGTATTATGGTATATTGAAACCAGGAACCATTTTTTTGGTATAAGAGTCATGGGGACTCTTATACATGATTTTTGTGTAAGAGTCACGGGGAGGCCAGGCCACCCCCACAGGGGGCTGTGAAAGGCAGTGAGGAACAGTGGGCCCAGGAAGTGGACGGACCTTAGTTTGAACACTGGCCCCTTCGCTTACCAGCCGTGGGGTCTTCCTCAAGGTATCATGTATATTTGAATTTCATATATATTTCTTAACTTCAGTTTTCCCATCTGTGAAGTGGGGATAATAATAATCTACCCAAGGTTAATTTATTTTTTATTATCATTATTTTAGGTAGGGCATCAGAGAGAGACAGACAGTTTTCATGAAAAGCTTCCTAATTTGGAATCCAACAGATCCTGATTCAGACCTCACATTGGATGGTTAATAACTGTGTGTCTGGGGCAGGTCTCTTCAGTTTCTTCATCTGCAAAATGAGATGATAATGCCTACCTTGCAGGGAAAATTAACTATGGTGAATGTCAAATGTTTGGCGTGGAACAGAGGCTCAGCAGATGTTGGCTCTGATTAGTGTTTTCTGCGTACCAAAGCTGCTGAACTATTTCCCTAGAAGCTTAGACCAACTTCCTGAGTACCTTCCAGGCTCATGGATTTTTAACTTTTTTTTTTCTTTTTTAAGTAGCACATACAATGAAAGCTACAGCAGTATCACCAGAAAAATACACATTCCCCAAACAAATGTGGATACAATTACAGGGGATTCATAGGCACTCACCCGCCGCCCCCAGAATAAGATTCCCGAGTTCAGACCCAAGAGTTTAAAAATGTATGACAATCCAAATGGAATAGTGATCGCTTAGTATCCTAGTATTGCCGTCGCAACTTTCCCAGTATCGCTAAAATGGAATTGTTTACCAAAAAACTCACTTGATTCAGAACATTTCAAGAACACACATTTCATTAACGGAGACAAGCTTCTTTTAACAAAACGTATTTGTCAAATGCCTATTATGTGCCTAATAAGGTGGTGGGTGTTATGGGGAACAAAGGCAGCTTAACATGTGGTCCCCTGCCCTCAGCGTTTCCTTCTAATTGGAGAGGCAAGTGAACAAGGCCGCGTGAGCTGTATTAGCGCTATATGCTGATATAATCAAGCACTAAATTGTGTGTGCTTGTGTGGGTGGGCGCACAAGCCTCGCATATCATTCTCTGACCTTGAATTGTACACAAATCATTAGCGTCAAACTGGAGCTGCCCACTGCTCCCCCGCCCTGTATCTTTACTTGGCCGACTTCCATCACAGCCGCTCCCTCTGTGTCTGAAACGCGTTTTAGAAATGAGGGGATGAAATAACACACTGAGGAAGGGAGGAAGATCCGCAAAGGAAAAAGGGGTCACCTGTCTGTCTGTGGTTACCATTGCACGCCGCTTCCATGTTGGAAAGGGGCTGACCCAGGAGGACCCAGGCTTCGTGAAAACCTCTCAGTGGGACACACGACAGCTTCCCTTCCCTGTTTACAAATGAACTGCAGGGTCTTCTGTCAGGGACTGAATCTGAAGAGGAGAGGAAGAGTGCAAAGAAGGCCTGTCCGGCAGGAAGGAAAATAAACACGTTGAGGTTCCAGACTTTGATAGTCGCCACAGCTGAGATGGCATGGGCCTTGGGCGTGGGAGAAGATCTGCAAGAGAATTGTTGGGTGACGAGAAAGAGGCCTGCCCCTAACACTTATGGGCCCAAGACAAGAGTACACAGGTAGACCTACGTACCATATGCTTCCTATGTATTAGTTCTAGCTAACGGTTAAGTAAAATACGTTCTATCATCTGACTTTGACAACTGTAACTTCATAGCAACTGGGAAGGCCAGGTTTGAATGCAGAATCGGTACTGCAGCCTGGGTTCCCTGGACCATCTAGTTCTCTTCCCTTCCTTGGCTCTGTGCTGTACCAGGGGGGCTTCCCACACTTCTGGGACCTTCTAGCCCACAGTCCCATGCACACCCGCCTTGTCCACTTTGGGGCCTGGAAGTGCACACAGCTGTGTGTCCACCTTCCAGAGCAAAGAGCTCGGAAAGCAGGCTTGAGGCTCTCTGGGCAGGGTATGGGGTGTGTGGGGATTCCAGGTATCCAGAACACAGTCGAGAAGGGAAGACATGGGCTCCTCTCGCCTTGGCCCTGCTGACTACCTGCCCTGGTAGGGAGGGGTGGCTGGAGGAAGACCTGATTGGGCCCTCTAAACCTGGGGGTCAGGGCAGGGGCCCCTCAATGCCTGTGTCAAAGGGCCAAACTGAAGAGAAGGAGGAAGACTTAGGGAGGCATGTGTTTAAGTCACAGCCATTAAGGCTGCTCAGTTCATTCGGGGGCAGGGTGGGTGGTAAGTTGGGAGCAGCCAAACAGCTGGAAGAGAGGTTGATGGAAAGAAGGGAGAAGGCCAGACCTGGACCACCTCTAACAAAGACAGGGACGCCATTTATTATCGTGTTTAGTTAGAGAATGAAAAAGTCTTCTTTTCCAGAAGCCAAAGGGCTCTATAATTCAGTGACAAGAGATATGAAAGGCAAAAAGAATGATGGGGGCTTCCCTGGGGGCGCAGTGGTGCATCGCAGTCCACCTGCCGATGCAGGGGACACAGGTTCATGCCCCGGTCCGGGAAGATCCCACATGCCGCGGAGCGGCTGGGCCCGTGAGCCATGGCCGCTGAGCCTGCGCGTCCGGAGCCTGTGCTCCACAACGGCAGAGGCCACAACAGTGAGAGGCCCGTGTACCGCACACACACACAAAAAAGAATTTGTGATATGGAGATAAATGATTAGTATCATTAGAATTTTCTCCAATTCCACAAAGTATATTTCTTCAAAATTTAAAATATCTTTTCCTCTTTAATTCTGCAAATAGTGCAATTTCAAATACAGCAACTATCCTCTCTTTGTCTAGCTAAATCTTCAATATTTATAGTCAATAATCTACATAAGTTATTTTTCAGTATTCTAAAAAGTAATTTTTTTCTCCTTGGGGAATCAAAATTAACCCTCAATTTCGTTCTCTTCTGGGGAGTACAATATGGTGGAATGCTTCCTTCTGAAAGGGTTCAGGGGCCAGTATACAGCAGGCAGATGGCACAAAGTGCAGGAGGAAGATGGGGCCAGGGGCCTTGAGGAGATGCAACTTTGTATTACTATTTCCTAGAAGTATTTTTATCCATACTTAGCTTTATTTCTAATCAGGCAGGGAATTTGAGAGGCCTTGGGTCCTTTAACCCCACCTAGCATTGTCCCTTGGCCCCAAAACACGTTGATGGCAACTGTAGGGAAAAAGTAAGTGAACATGGTTGACTTCCAGTATTCAGAAATTTATCATTCAAGATTTTTATTCATCACAAGTAAAGCCAAAGGACCATGGTATAGGTAATTAATAATTATACTGGAGTATGAATTTGACACCAGTACAAGGAGTAAGCAAGTCAGAGTTTGTGAACGAGCCCACAGTGGCCCAGGATGGCCCAGGGTCTGAATTTTATTTCCCTCTCTGTGTTTCTGCCTGTCATCTACCTCAAAGTACTGCTCATGAGATGAGAATTTGTTATTATCCATCCGTACTGTTTAGATTTTTACAAAGTTGGTTAAGTTCATGTCTGGCGTTACGATAATAGTGATGTCACTGACACCTATGGTGGGCAGGTTTTTTTTGCGGCAGATATTATTTTAAAAGCTTTAAAAATTCCTTTGGTCCCATATTGGTCAAGTCACTGTGGATCTGAAGGTGTGACCCTAATGAAATATTCAGTTATAGTTGGTTGTATTTTCTGGGGAAATGTATCCACTCTAGTAATATTTGCAAATTTGGATGTAAGGATGTTTCTGGATGTATTCCCCTTACATGTCAAGAGTTTGTGGTACAGTGTACAAGAAAAATGTTTGCTCTGATAATATCACAGAAGGTGGAAGAAGGCCCAGATACTAGGAAGTAAACACAAAGGGCAGCATGGGGTGGTCAGGCCAGAGAAACTCAAAGGCACATTTGAGCTGAATATCAAAGGATGTAGAAGTTGGTCAAAGAGAGAAAGGACTCCAGGACAGGGAACTGGATGGTTTAATCCACAGTAGGGTTTGGAGCTGGGGAGATCATATTTGCTGAAGAGATAGGGAAGAGTCAAAATGGGAGGGACATTGGTGCCTAACTTAGTGGTTTCCAGACTTGCTTGTCCATTAGAATGACCTGGGATTTTATGAAATGTCAAAACCAGGCCACATTCCAGACCAGTGAACTCACAGTTTCTGGGGGTGGGATGCAGGCATCAGTAGTTGTCAAAGCTCCCCAGGTGATTCCAATGTTCAGACAAGCCTGGTAGCCACTGGCCAAACAAGCTAGGAAGGACTTAATCCTGGAGTACATCAACAGGGGCTTGTGGAAGAAACATGATCATACTCATTTCTGGAAAAAGTAATTCTGTCCACACCCAGAGTGCCCCAAGCAGGGAGTGTCTGGGGGCCACCATCCGGCAGGAGAAGCAAGTGTGCAGGGGCCTGATGGTGGGCTGAAGGGGGAGCCTGCCCTTTGGAGTTTAAGACCTTGATTCAAAGTAAAGACCCTCGTGACCAAATTTAAATTTTAGGCTATGAGCTAAAACTCTTTGAGTTCAGCTTCCCTATCTGGAATAGGAATTTATAGGCTCTTTTTTTTGCTTGATTGTTGTAAGGCTTGTGAAATAATATATATGTAAAACACCTGACAGATTGTGTGACATTGGACAGACATTCTTACATATTAGTACCCTTACCCCAGTGGAATAGTGATGGCCAGGCTATTTTGTGATAGGTTGGTTGGAATTTTGATGGTAGGACAAAGCTGAAGGGACAGGAGGAAGATCTGTAAGGAGAAGCCAAGGCTGCCTAAGGTTTCTAGCATGGGAGAGTGCAGAAAATCCTACAGCAAGAAAGCACACAGGGACAGGAGAACCAGCCGGCGATAAGCCTTTGGGAACACCAGTATTTAAGGATTAGGCAAGTAAGGAGGAAACAAAAGAAGGAAAAGAGAAAGAAGTAGCTGGGAGTCTGGGAGCTATGAGGACAGCCAGGCAGGAGTGATGTCCTGGGGTCTGAGGGTGGCCACCAGGCAACACTACAGAGAGGTCAGGAGGTCAATGGCTGGAAAAGGACAGATGAACTGCACGGCGCTCCCAAGTCTGCCGGGGATCAGTGGGGCTTCGTCTTTAGTTCCGACAGTTTTTTACACATATATGTATATTGTGTGTGTTTCTGTATGTATAGGTAGGTATATATGTGTAGGCACGTTCACAAGGCATAATTGGATGCCCTGTGTGTGTGATCTGTGCTCACAGCCTGAGCTGGAGCCAGAGCTCAGAAGATGGATGAAGTGGTACCTGACCCAGTCCCGATGGAGTGGGTGCAGGACAGCGGCCAGAGTGAACAAATGAGCCTGGCTCTCCTCGGGTTTCAACAAGATAAAGGCAGTGGATCCGTCGCACTTTATTTTGTGGGAGAGCAGTGGTTGGTTTGATTAGGACCCGAGAAAAAGACAAGAAAGGGAAGATTAAAGGACTGTGTGTTGGCAGCATCTGCTCAGCCAGGAGTCATCCTTGGAAATTCCCTGCTTGTTTCCATGAGATCCACGCATAGGAAATCCTCTTTGGGAACTTTCTGGAATATGGCCATGAGAAACCCCTCTCCCAGATGCTTTTCAGAGAATCCACGAAACCATCTGCAGAAGAACACACTTTGGAAGCAGGGGGATAAACCTGAAGTGAGTCTGTTCCTGATGCTGGTAGGAAACGATTCCATCCTCCTTTCTGAGGCGCCGGGGACCCGCTCAGACTCCCACCGGCAACGACCCTCCGCTTCTGTGGCCTGAGAATTAGTGATTCCAGCAACTCAGGCCGTGGGTGTTGAAACGTCTTCGTTGACAGAGGAAAATCCTCCTGATGAGACGTCCATTTTACACCTTAAGAACAGACTGAGGGCCTCTCTCCAGAGGCCTTGTGGAGGCAGCGTGCGGCCGTGAACCTGTGCCTGGCTGACCTTGAACTCTGGGCGCTGCTCTCCGGCTCCACCGCTGCTTGTCTGCAGAGGCCGCGCTGCCACGGCCGCTGGCTCCCAGCCAACCGGGGACTAAGGCAGCCCCGCCCAGGGCGACCCGGGGCTCCTCTGACTTTGACTCGGGGGCTCCCCAGAAGGCGGGGCTAAGACCCCACCCACTGACCGTCCCCCTCTCGCCTTCCCTTGGGGTAGCCTTGCAGCACGATCTGACAGCCTCCCTTCCCATTTTCTCTCACACGAGTGTTTTCCCTTTAAAAAAAAAAAAAAAGAGAGAGATCTTGGCACCTTTAATACTGTCTTGGTGTCTACTTCTTGGAAGACCTGGACCAACGCACAGTGTATTTAAGAGGATAAGTGTTCAACAATGCTGGAGTCAAGCTTTAGGGCTCTGCTAATTATAAGCAAGGTAATTAACATCTCTCTGCCTCAGTTTACTTATCTGTAAATCGGGAATCATTTTAGTATATTTTTCATAAAGTTCTTGTGACCATTAAATGAGAGAGTGCATGTCAATCAGTTAACACTGTTCCTGACACTTATTAAGAACCAATTGCTTGTTATTATTTTGGAAGTTAACACTATTCTCAGGGCTCTTTATTCCAATGAACTTCAAGGTAGTTTATATAATATAGAGTAGAAACTCTGATAACGTTGGCGTCAGGAGACAAGACTTTTCAAGATAAAATCAGAGCTGTTCTTCCTGTGAGTGCAGATCTGGGGACCTGATTTGGCCTACCGTATTAGCAGATCCATGGCACGCTGAGATGGATGGTGGTTTGTAAGGTCTCGGGCTGCCCTCTGATATCGTGGTGCTATTATGTTTTGAGAGTTGGGGTGAGAATAATGCATGACGGCATCCTCAGAGGTGAGGGCTATGCCTCAAACTTCTCTTTATTTTTACTCTAGCTCCTAGATTCCACTCTTGTCATGGTGGACAGATAACTTTTCATTATGGCTTTATTACAGATGACATGACTTCTGATCCAGTGTGATAAATTCAATCGTAAATGTGGTTCCTCTTCTAAAATTCTCTGTGTCCCGTTAGATCCCCTTTCTCCAAAGCATTATATCCTGGATTTGTTCACCACTGTTTCTGGCTTGTGAAAAGCACAGAATAGCCAACAGAACAAGGCTGGAATGATGTCAGAACAGTCAGTGGTAGAGAAACTGCTTGCCTATTATCCTAGAACTGCAGGCAGTCCATATGCCACCCCCTTGAAACTTTCCTCGGGCTTCATATTTCAGAACACAGTACTTCTTTCAACGATTTTTACTGAGTATTAAACTAGCTGTGTGGGATGCAAAGAAATATGTGACAAGCATTCAAGGAGCTTACAATGAATTCATTTTTTAAATAAAGTCTCATTTGACCAAATGGAATAATTTCCACTGGCACTGCAAAAAAAAAAAAAAAAAAAAAAAAAAAGGAGCCAAGAGTCATTAGGCAGCCCAGCCATTGTTCTGTCCTGGTCAAAATTTTATGAATGACTTGGATAAAGTTATAAAGGGCACGTTTATCGAGTTGGACATGGCATGGGCTGGGAGAAATGATGAATACAGAACACTGAAGGAAAGAATGGAGGTCTAAAAAGAGCTTCACAATTTGGAAAGTCGGACAGAATCTATCAAAATAAAGTATATCAGGAATCAATGGAAGGCTTGCCAGTTACTGTGTGACTTTAAACAAGTTACGCAACCTCTCTATGTCTTTGGGCCCTTAGGTGTAAAATAGGAAGTATGGCAGCCCCTACACATAGGCTCATTTTCAGAATTGAACTCAATGCGTGTAAAGTGCTTACCGTGGCTGTCCCATCATAGATGCTCAGTACATGTGGTGAATACTCCTTTTGGTCTGCAGCTGCCTGATGGAAGTGTATGGTAGCCCCAAAAATGGTGGGGATGTTTCACTGTGACTGGTCCTTGTCAAACCATATTATGTGACATATGTCCAGTGAATACTTTAAGAAGGAGATAGAAAAACTGGATTGAGTTCAGAGAAAAGTAGCAACAATAGTGAGAAAGTTTAAAGTCATATGACAAAAGGTTAAAAGAGCAAAGTATATTTAGCCTGTAGCAGAGAAGGCTTGAGTAGTACATAACAGCATTTTCTAATATTTGAAAGGTTCTCATATTGTAGATGGTTGAGATTTATTCTCTCCCCAGGGGCCAAAGGTAGATATTTCAGAAAGACAAATTTTAGCTCAATCTAAGGAAGAATTTGCTAATAATCAGAGCTGCTCGAGGAGGGTAAGAACTGCTTCAGGAAGAAATGAGGTCCTTGTCACGAGAGGCGATGATAGGCCAGATGGCCACTTGATGGGCGGACTTGGTGACCTGTAATGTCCGATCTCTGAAATTCTGTGATTCTGAGAATAAACAGGGCTATTTTGGTCAAGACAATAGACCAGAAAAATTATTATCAAGATAGTGATTTTTTTGGTACACCAAAGGAGAAGATCCAAGACCATCAGATCGGCATCTGATGGTGGCAATTCTCCTTTCATGCTCACTGGATGGGGGAGGGCTGGGGGCAGTGAGGTCTGGAACCTCCATCGTGTCCCAGAGCGAGCACTCCCGCCTCGCCTGTCCTCCTGGCTTTGTTGGCTGTACACGAGCCAGCCCACTAGATCAAAAACAGACCTTCCCCTTGGCTGGACGCATGCAGTCAAATAAAGAGTAGCACGACAGACTGCTTACTGTTTATCTTTTTTTTTTTTTTTTTTTTGCGGTACGTGGGCCTCTCACTGTTGTGGCCTCTCCTGTTGCGGAGCACAGGCTCCAGAAGCGCAGGCTCAGCGGCCACGGCTCACGGGCCCAACCGCTCTGCGGCATGTGGGATCTTCCCGGACCGGGGCACGAACCCATGTCCCTTGCATCGGCAGGCGGACTCTCAACCACTGCACCACCAGGGAAGCCCCCTGTTTTTCTTTCTTAATCTCCTTTAAACCTCTTCCTGCCTCAGCCAGCAGTAAGCCCATCACAGAGGTTAAGTCGACTCCCACTCCTCTTTCTTTTTGGTGTTTAATGTCACTGATAATTGTGTTTCCTGTTTGCTTTGGGTTCTCTTTATTGTTTAAAATTACAAAACTTCATTATGGCTGTGCTAATTAATTATCTTTTTTTATGTCGTATTTTCATGACTTTTTCCTATCTGGATTTTCCTTCCTATTTCCACTACTCGAATTTAAAATTTGGAACCGCATGGGTACTCATAGACAGTTGTGGCTCCCCTTGGTGTATATATATTATTGTCTTGAAGACCTGTTACTGTTACAAAATAGCATATACATACAGTTCATTAGTCACAGTCTCCTGAGAGCTACAAGTAATGTTCTTCAATAATAGCAAAGGTTATAATAGTTGATTTACTTTCTTTTGGTGAAGGGGATGGGCCACCAGCGCTCCCCAGTACTCTTCCCAGAATCACAAAGTTTGAAGGTGAAAGATGGCCACTTTTCTTAAAGGTACAGGCTTCTCCTGACTTATGTGTAGCCTTAGTTCAGACTCCAGCACTTCATGGAACTTTGACAAGAGGCTTTACTCCAGCCTCAAATGCCTGGGTATAAAGACATAAGGATGAAGCCATTCGTTTGCGTTCTGATACCTGGCATTTGACTCTGAGCACTGCCTGCTCATTCTGCTTCCCCCATATCATTCTATCCAGAGAACTTCTGGAAGCTGGAAGAGAGAGTTAAGGTCAGTCACTGCTTGTATCCATCCAGTCCCCCTACGTTGCAGGTCCTCGTAACTGTCCTTTTTCCAACAGGGGAATCTTTCTCCTGACCGCTGTCCTCTGCCCCATTTGACTTTGACTTCATAAGTCGTAAAAGCTATATTCCTCCTTTTGCTTCAGAATATTCTTTGACTACACAGGCAGGTACCCAGTTCACGCTCACACTTTCCATAAGGTATCTATCTGTTCCCTATGGGCTTTTCTCTCCATTCATTCCATATATATCGAATCCCTCCCAAGTGTCTCACTCTGTAAGAACAGGGGAGATAAAAAACATTGGCATTGCCCTCAAGGAGCTTGTGGTACATAGGAGGGGAGATAGTTGGCTGCAGTGTAGCGTGAATAAGCTGGGGTACTGGCAAAGGCAGGTGCATGTGGAGTCGGAGGAAGGATGCACATCTAGACAAAGGCGAAGGAGTCAGTGTGTGAGCCAGGTGCCCTGAAAGAAGTGAGACCTTATCAGTTTTCAAGGGGAGTGGGAGTTTTCCAGAGCCAGCATTTGGAACAGAACAATTTTTCTAAGGACTTTTTATGAGGAAGCCTGTACTGGTTTCCCCATAATGAGTTTATTTTGTTCTCCTGTAGACTTATGAAATGTTTTGCTGCCCTATGAAAATTAAAACTTAGGAAGAAGGGGTTTGTAATACAGTCTCCACAGACCTGAACTAGTCTCATGCTCTCCAAACAGTATCAAACCTCTGATGCCCGTAATAAAGATGAGATAATGTATAGAAAAGCATTTCATAAAGTAAAGGGAGCTATAACAATGTAAGGTTTTCCATTTAGGATTATCAAACAACCTTTTTGGACTATTTTTCACTCCTTATAATTCCCTGGTGATTTTAAATCTGAAGAACTGAAATCCTTTGGAAATAGGAAGCAAAGAACATTATGCAATGTAGATATGCCACTAGGGTGATAAGTCTAGTACATGTGTTGAAAAACAGGGAGAAAGATAGAGGGGCTGCTGCTTTTTACAGTTGCTTCAACCGTACACATCCCTGAAGCCATTTTATTTGGACAGTTTCTTTTTTCTCTAACATATACATTGATAAACTTTTTATTCTGATATTGGTTCATCTCTTTGCACGAAACATTTTTTTATCTTGCGGCGGCTTCATTCCCTGAGACCTCCAGAAGTGTCAGACCCCGAGATTTATGAGCCACCAGCATGTAGCACAAGATGAAGTTCACATTCAAATAGGGTGAGAACAGGATTGCTGACCATATGACAACTGCTCCATTGACACCCCATTCATCCTCTGGTGAATCTTCCAGAAACCTCAGACATCTAAACAGATCCAACTCTAGGGATAAGAGACAGAGTTTAAGACACAGAGTAACCCTCAGGACCAAGTCCGTTGACTGCGCGTTGAAAGTAGACAGAGGTTAGTGATTAAACAAGCTTGATTTCCCTTTCTCCAGGGTGAGAGCACATAGATGATTTAGAAAATAGAGGGGAGCTGGGAGGGGAGATTGAAAAGCTTCAGAGAGAGCCTTACGACGGGTATCTGAGGTTCAGATTCCAGAACCAGGCTGAGGCCATCAACAGAGGAGGCCATCCCTCCAGTGGAGTTGGTCTGACAGCTGCTGTGCCGAGAGCCCTAGATGACCAGAGTGCCCGACATCATGTCCGGCAGCAAAGGGCCAGCCTCAATCCCTAAACAGCACTAGGCTCTGAGAGATGATCTTGAGCCTGGATCAAGAGATCCCCTGCGCTAGGGGCTTTGTGACCGCCTGGAGGGGTGGGATAGGGAGGTCAGAGGGAGGGAGACGCGAGAGGAAAGAGCTATGGGAACATAGGTATATGTATAACTGATTGACTTTGTTATACAGCAGAAACTAACACAACATTGTAAAGCAATTATACTCCAGTAAAGATGTTAAAAAAAAAAAGAGATTCCCCCGCACTGGAGACCATGGCTCTGCTCTCTGTTGTTGCCACCAAATCCGAATCAGCATTGAGTGGATCATCCGCAGCCTGGGGCCATCCGTGAAACACAGAACATTGAGAAATGCTGTGTGTGCTACTCTGCCATTTAACATCATCGATTCTATAGACCTAGAAGGGCCCTCAGAGCCCATCAACAGATGACCGTCCCTGGGGCACAGTGGACCTCAGAATCAACATAGGATGTGGAGGAAAATGTACTGGAACATCGGCAAAAGGATTTGGTGTGTAGTCCATATTTTGCCATTAATCTGAACCTTGTGAATTTGGGCAAGCCACTATACCTCTCCGGCCCTCAGTTTTCTTGCTGGGAACTGAAGAAGCTGAACTCGTAGCAAAAACAGCTGACATTTTTAGAACACTTACGATTTGCCAGGCACTGAGGTGAACGCTTTATAGACAACAGAGTTAATTCTCAAACAACCCATGAGATTATTTCCCTCCATTTTTAAATTTATTTATTTTATTTATTTTTGGCTGCGTTGGGTCTTTGTTGCTGCGTGGGCTTTTCTCCAGTTGCGGTGTGCAGGCTTCTCTTGTTGCGGAGCACGGGCTCTAGGTGCGTGGGCTTCAGTAGTTGTGGTTCGCGGGCCCTAGAGCGCAGGCTTAGTAGTTGTGGCGCACGGGCTTAGGTGCTCCGTGGCATGTGGGATCTTCCTGGACCAGGGCTTGAACCCGTGTCCCCTGCATTGGCAGGCGGACTCCCAACCGCTGCGCCACCAGGGAAGCCCTATTTTCCTCCATTTTTAAGTGAGGACATGGAAGGGATAAGGAACTTACCCAAGGTCTCATAGCTGGTAACAGGCAGAGAGGGTATTTGAACCACGTCCAGCTCCCTTAACCTTGCGGGGTACTGAAGTTTCTTCCCCCTTTCACATCCTCCAGTTTTCTGACTAGGGTGTCTAAAGACCTTAGCAAGGGAGTTAACACTGAGGGGTTTATCACCAGCTTCGCTGCTCTCCTCGGCACAGACGTGATCAGAGCTCATTTGCCTTCTGAAGAGCCTTTTGTGTTCCTGTCACCCAGTCTTTAAAACCCTACCCCCTGGTGACCTCCAGGCCATCCCCATAATGCCCAAAGCATCCTTCCAGCTTTGCTCCCTCATCACACTCAGCAAACACACCTGCAGGCCCCCACCTGCTCCTCTTTCACTCTGTTTATTCAAGAATGTAAAGACTATGTATTCTGGATCTGGAATATACGGGCATCCTTGGCAAGGTTTGTTGGTTTGTTCTTTACCATTTTCAAAGGGGGAACATACTGTTATTATAAAGAAAGAAGCAACTTTTTTGATGGTACCATTTGAAATTGATGAAACTTTAAGTGGATTAGAAGCCTGTCCTTCGTCTGTGTGCATAGGTAGAAGCAGAAATGAGGGCGCACAGTGCCCTGATGCATAGGTGCTGGCTGAGTGCAGGGCTGTAATGGAATTGCTTCGTGCTTCTGGTCAGTTTTTTGTCCTAGTCTTCCGGTGCCGTCAATTCTTCATCTGTAACACAAGAAGACAGTGATAATGTGTGTACCGTGCGTTCCCACGTACAGGTTATTTTCACATATGTTACTTCTCTTAATTCTGACCTGCAAGGACAAGTATTTTATAAATAAGGAAACTGAGGCCCATAGAGGGTTCAAGACTTGGCCAAGATCATCCAACTCGTAAAGAGCAGAGCCGGGAGGCAAACCTCATGTGCTCTTTCTATTTCACAATAGCCAAGTCTGTACGAAAGGCAGAGACAATTAACCAGAATGCTTCTCATGCACTTTGGCAAAGGTGAGGTTCCGGGAATGGATCACTACAAGTCCAGAGCCGGGAAGAGTGCCATTCAACTAAAGATACATAGCCTCTGAATCTTCGTGAACACTGGGAATAAAATTAAGCTATTGATGATAGGTTTCACACATCTTTAGACCCGGGATGGTTTCTATATCTTTTATGGTTTACTCTGTGACTATGACATGGGCACAGGTTGATTTGCAGAGAAGTTAAAAAAAAAGCTTGAAACTTCCCCCTAAAACTAATTATGCCTTACGAAGTTTTCATCAAGCTTTGTTCAATAACACAGGGATGATATACTTGATTAAATGATCTTTAGCAGTATACAACAAGTGTCCCAAAATGTGCTTTCAATAATTCCAAAACTTGTACCTCCTTTGAGCCTGATTCCCATAGGTGGTGAATCTATGAATCTCTTACTTGCTATAGTTAGTATAGCCTGTGATGTAGCTGGTGGAACCAGGATGAAGATTGCTATGTTGCCAGCCCAACTCACAATTCAAGTCCTGAGGTCATCAGGCTCTTAGAACCCCTTTCTTTGTTAGGGAGAGACCAGGTACAGACTTAGAAGGGTGGCTTTCACTTCTCTACTTCCTACTAGCGACTCCTCAGCTATTCACTCAAGAAGTCGAAAGGTCAGTTTCACACAGGAGCGGCCCTTCACCCTCCTCGCATGATCAGCTGTTCACAAGTAGCCATTGCTTTAACGTGAGAAAGCCGAAATGAGCAGTCAACAAACATGACTGAAATGATCACAGTCTACAAACATGACCATGCTTTCCTATTTTCCTTTGCACTCTCAAGAGAAGTCCTGAAGCCACGTACTCAAAATCCACTTTCTGCATAAGGGCCTGGGTCGGTCTGTCCACCCAACTTAGTTCAGTTATTCTTTCTATCAGCCCCATATTGCCCAGAATGAACGTGGGCCCTCTATATGGAAAAAGGGAATAATGAACTATTTATATATAGGCTGTCAGCAGTTGAGAAGAGAAAAAGCCTGAAGGTATTCTATACTCTAAAACAATTTGGTCGCCCTTTCATTGCTCTTTCTCTTCCATATTTCTCCCCAAGCTCCAGCATTTACAGCCTTGGGCACTGGCAATATAAATCGTATTTTCAGAGTGAAAGGAAGTTGTCTTTCTTTTGAGGAGTCTCAGAAAGCCCTGGAGAAGAAGAAAGGAGTCCATATTAAGTCTGTGAAACGAAACATGCCAGCCAATAGCAGACCCAGACCATACATAAACAGCATCCCAAAAAGTTGGATTGCCATAACTGTGATGCTCTGTATCTGAGAAGAGGTTGGCCTTCAGTTTCCGGTTCTGGTTAGCTATCAGAACCCCACTGGGTCGTCTGCAAGGTTATAGAGCCATTGGTACCTTCAGAAAGAAGGCACCTAAGAGTACGGTATCTGAAAGGAGAATGTAATTAGAGGAAGTTCTGGAACTTAAGTCATTCAAAGAGTGAATGTTAAGAATCCAAAGAAATTTCATCTAAAACTACCATAATTTGCCACTTTTCTGGCAAGAGGCTCTCAAAAGATGAGTAATCTTCTAGGGTCGACCATTGTCTACATTTTGGTAGAATGCTCTCTCTTTACTTCCTTTCATCCTGCAAGTAGTCCTGTCTGTCTTAACACGGGTGTATATGTACAGCAAGAGCTTTATTCAACAGTCCTTTTGGAAGCAAAGAAAATGTATGTGGTTGAGGTTTGCACCAAAGCTAGATGTTGACAACACAACCTAGATTATCTTGTGGGGTCGTGG
Organism: Leucopleurus acutus; assembly: GCF_964270905.1. Lineage (NCBI taxonomy): Eukaryota > Metazoa > Chordata > Mammalia > Artiodactyla > Delphinidae > Leucopleurus > Leucopleurus acutus. The sequence continues at coordinate 136,786,064 of NC_139146.1, forward strand.
AAAACCCTGGGCAATTCCATCTAATTTTTCATCCAAACCAGGACACTTTTGAGAGTGAAAAAGGGGCACTCACCAAACGGGTCACCAGGACAATGCTGTAAGCCAGAGAGGTCCTGAGCAAATCAGGAAATACCATCATCGTAATTTTGCATGGTCAGGTTAACTGGAAGAGGAGAGAGGGCTAAGACAGTAATGACGGCTTGAAACTATCTTTTAGGATTTTGTCTTGCCATTGTTTAAATGTTTTCTTTTACATAGAATCATATAGAAGCTTAGATTTCATAAAATACTACTCACTGTTGTTTCTTTTGTTCTGATACAGCTACAGGTCAACTAGCTACAAATGCACAGGTCTAGAAAGAAAACAAAAACGAAAAAAGCCAGTGATTCTAAATAAATTAGATTTTAGTCAAGTGAGAATTTTAAGCAAACTGAAAAGATATGGTCTACAAAACCAGGAGTTCTGTTCCCCTGTAAACCTCATAGAAGTCATGGAACACGAGGTTTTTTATATAGTGAAAATGTCCATGTGTAATTTTGTTTCTAGTAAGCATCCTGAACCATGTTTTCCTATGAGATGGTTTCCTCCATAACTTCTCTAAGTAACAAATACTTATTTAAAATATTAGCAATTATAGAAAAATAACTTTTCAGAATTTTATTTAAAATTTCAAAGAAACGAACTGAACCGCAAACGGACCGTAAAGGGATATTTTGATAGGATGGAACAAACATGACACATTAAAAGCTGAGCGGTTAAGTGACAGTGGATCTCATTTGGATTGGTAACTAGTCTGTACTTGATGATTTTGTTGCCACCAAGCTCAGTATTGTTAGGACGCAAGTGATTTTCAGACTCAAAATTTTAAACTATTCTTTCCAGTGACGCTGGCTTTGCCTTCGCCGTTTCCCATCCCTGCTGGTTCTCCTTCTTCTTCTGGTTAAAATCCTTGTTTAACCTCTTACCTGGGGGGAGCCGGACACAGGTATACAGTTTAACCCACCTATCAACAGTGAGGTCAGACCTTGTCTTTTTTTCCCCCCATGTTTCTTGTAGGCGCAGGATCTGGGCCCTCCTTTCAATGTATTTGCTCTAATTCTTTTCTACAGGAAGTTTCTAGGGACCAATCAGAGCCAAGCGGTTGATACAGTCTTCCTTTTAACCAGTTAGCCACTGGTCTGAGAGCTAATGGAATCCTATTACAGAATGACAAGCCTGAGTATTTGCTCGCATACACAGAGCAGGTCAAGCGTGTCTGGTTTTGTCGTCTCCAATTCCTGTGTTTGTTCATTATTTTTCCCTTTTCCTGCGATCAGGATAGTCATCTATGCTATCAAATGGGTGTCCATTTGGAAAAAGATGGTATGCATGTACAGTGCAAGAAACAATGAGATTTAATGGTGTTTAAATATGTATGTGAGGAAGATTTCCAGAAAAGGAAAACAGTAAAAAGGGAGCCGAGATATTGCTGAACAGGAAGGAGAGAGACATAAGAAAGAAACAGGGGTTCATCCTAGCAGATTGAAACCACGGGCATTTTTCAGTTCAGCTAATTTTTCTCAGTTGTTTGTAGTCTCAGCCACAAACAATGGCCAAAGAATACATTTGATTTAATTTCATCTCAGAAAATGTGTCCCTCCAGATCGCTGTATCCTCTCTATTGAATTTCCTCTAAAAATTGACTTGCATTTTCTCTATACTTAGAGGAAAATTAGGTCTTATTTCCCACTTATTTCATAGCTAAAACTTAGACAAAACTTACTCTCTTCTCTTCTTTTGTGTTTATTTTTGTAACCTATAAGTGCATATTTCTCCATGAAGAATTTTTTTCATTGGTCAAAATTTTATTATAATGTTGTTATGTTTCTTAGCATGGGATTTTTAAGTTCTCTTTTGTCTTATTAAAAAAATAATTTGTGTTTATTGTAGAAAATGTTTTCGAAAAATACAGATAAGCAGAAATAAGAAAATTTAAATCACTGAAAAATCACAATGACCCAAAATAACCACGATCAAAATTGCTGGTGTGTTCAGCGGTGTTTTTGTTGTTGTTGTTGTTGTTTTTTAATGATTAAAGGGCTATTTTTGAGGGAAGGATTCTACCCATTTCAACACTGTATATTTGCAGACGTGTGTATCTCACACATTAGTGCTGCTGCATCTATAGAATAATTTTTTTAATGACTGGAATATTTAACCAGAAAATATCTGACATATGCAGCTTCTGCCTAGCTTTAACGGTGCCCTGGTGAGAAGCAGCCGTCGACGTGTCATTTCTGTGCACACACACAGACATCCATCCATCATGAATATTTAAAATTTAATCATTAGGTGCAGCAGCGGCGGCGGCAGCATATTTGTTGCAACTGATCAGCCACTAATGGTTTAAAAACTTAGAAATTGGGGGCTGCTTTTGTCAATTGAAGGAGATTATTCCAAGCCACTGAAGCTCCTTGTCAGAATGGAAGAGTGTATTAAAAGAGATGGGATTGCACACCCCAGGGTCGCTAACAATATATAATTCACTAAGCGCACATGCTTAAGAGAAAAATAACTCAAACGGATGAGACTGGAGATCCCTAAAATAGTCTTCTGTCCAAATCAAACATACAAACAAACAAACAAATATTCCCAATTCTGTTTCTTCCTGAGTCCCACGTAGACAGAAGTTTCTGCTTATGAGGGCCCCTGGGCTTGGTAACCTAGGTTTGGCACTTCGCTCATTCATTCCTCCAGATTAACTTTCCTTTTCAAGCCAGTCTTTCAGAACAATAGAAGCAGCAGTGTATTCTGTTGTTACAATAATCAGATGAAGTCTGTTTTCTTTCATTACCGGGGGCTTGGTGATCAGCGACTAGGCATGATTAGAAAGTTTTTCTGTTTTTTTTTTTTTGCGGTACGCGGGCCTCCCACTGTTGTGGCCTCTCCCGTTGAGGAGCACAGGCTCCGGACGCGCAGGCTCAGCGGCCATGGCTCACGGGCCCAGCGGCCCCGCGGCCTGTGGGATCTTCCCCGACCGGGGCACGAACCCCTGTCGCCTGCATCGGCAGGCGGACTCTCAACCACTGCGCCACCAGGGAAGCCCTGGAAAGTATTTTTGAAGATTCTATTTTCTGTGCTTAATTTGAGCAGTTCACCAGTACTGTCCACTTGCTAGCGATAGCCACAGCACTTTTTTGTTTTTTAATCATTCCCAATTCTTTAAATCAGATTTAGAAAGCTTCGTAGAGAGGCCCAGAAAAAGTGTTCTAGCTTACCACACACTTCCTTATAACCTGAGCTGTCAGAAGTCCTTGAGAGAAAATGACAGGATCAGGTATGCATGGAAACACATTTAAAACAAGCGTTCTGAAATTCCTTATGACTCTCGCAGGAACCACTTTAAAAATGTTTTTATGATTTGCTCCACAGATTGAATCAATGAGTGATCGTGTTCTTTGCACACTGCCCTCAGCTTCCCAACTTCCCACACTCACCCGGACTAACCGTGACCTGTGCTTAACCCAGAAGAAAAGGGCAGTATGTGTGGTTTTTTAATGTTCTAATTTTACACAACCTGAACAATGGAGAAAGGAGACTGAGAAAGAGAAGAGAGAGGGAAGTCCCATTTCCCTATGGCTGGCCTGCCTAGATTCAGAAAATACTAGGTGTGAACTGTGAAAAAATCTTATTGAATGATGTGAGAAAAAGCAGGTCTATCCAGTCTCATGATACTGTTCTGGGCTCCCTCCGCACTGCCGCTTTGCTCTCAAAGAGCTGTTACATGGATCAGTAGCTTCCCAGGGAAACCACACAGTTTTCCTCCAGAATATCAAAATGAATCACCTTGATTTTCTAAATTACAGGATATCCTGAGAAAGCCACGCAAAAGGTATTTTTAAGTATAGGGAAGAAGCAAAGATGTTTAAAATGGAGCTGTTTTAAGGACTGTAACTCTAGACAAAAGCTCTGTCTGCCGCCAAAAGTCATCAACGAATGACTTTTAAAGTACATCTTTGAATATAAAATAATACTTAAACTATTATGCACAGATCATTTATTTCTTAAACTCTTCCCCTCATAGACAGAAATGCTTAGTTTGGTGAGAGAATCTGGCTAGTAAAATAAAAATAAGGTGCAGTGCTAGCCTGTTATCATCGATAGCTTAGCTATAGCTTATAATCTATAGCTTCCAGCAATCTGCAGGAAGGGAAATTAAGGCACAAAATAATCCAGGGAAGATTGCATAAAAATTCAGCCACAAAGTTGGGGAGAAAGCATTCCAGCTCCTGATTTTTGTTTTTGAATTTTATTTTATTTATTTTTTTTATACAGTTCTTATTAGTTAGCCATTTTATACATATTAGTGTATATATGTCAATCCCAATCTCCCAATTCAGCTGCTGATTTTTTTTTTGTCACTGTCAAGCTGTCACAAATAACTGCAAAAAAGTCTGCTTGGGGCATTTCAGACTCTGAATTCTCTGTTTATAGGGGTGTTAGGATTTCCTCCCACTCCTAAAGATATATTCTAGACTTAAGGGTTAGAGATCAGCATTACCCTGATAAACCTTACTCTGACTCAAGATTTACTTAACCAACTGTAATTTTACTACTGCCCGGATTCAATCTGTTGAGCAAATAAAAATCACTTTCAAAATGACCTACCTATGTATTTATTCAGTTTGCATTTTAGAATGATAATGTTGGGCATAGGAGATGGTGGTGTCAATGAAACTATTATATACCACTTACCATAGTTTTTTTAGAAATGGGACTACAAAAGAGAAAATAAGAAATCACAGCGTATGTGAAAATAAGAAATCACATCACAAATGCTTTCGTTCAGATGAGCATCTACTTCAAATCCGAAAACACTGAGTTAAGTAAAATTGTAGTCAAAGTGGTTTCCTGCTTCCTTTCGGTCTCAAGCCAGTCTAATTGCTGATATCACTTACTCTGTGAGATCTTGGTGCAGTCATGAAGAGGATATAGACATAAATTGAAACTTTCTGATGTCTCTGTCTTCAGAAGTGAACTTGCCATGCAGCAGAATGTGATTTCTTTGCTCTTATTTAGTTTTTCTAACTTCAGTTCCTGTCTGGGTATTTCTGCCAATTTGACCTGATTCAGACACCTCGACCTTGGATAAAGACACTCCCTCTTGGCAGAAGGGATAAATTAGGAGTTTGGGATTCACATATACACACTACTATATATAAAATAGACAAACAACAAGGACCTACTGTATAGCACAGGGAACTATACTCAATATTTTGTAATAACCTATAAGGGAAAAGAATCTGAAAAAGAACATATATATATATATATATATATACATACACATATATATATATATGTATATATGTATAACTGAATCGCTTTGCTGTACACCTGAAACTAACACAGCATTGTAAATCAACTATACTTCAAAAAGAAGACACTCATTCTTAATTTATGTCTTTTCCCATTTCTGTGTTGGCATACCCCTGTATGTATGTACTCTGTCTCATACAGCCATATGTCCAATTCCTTCTCCATTTCTCACCCTCCCCACTTCTCCCCTTCCAGCTTCTTAACTTCTTTGTTTTTTATATTTTAATTTTATTGGAGTATAGTTGATTTACAATGTTGTGTTAGTTTCAGGTGTCCAGCAAAGTGATTCAGTTTTACATATACATATATTTATTCTTTTTTAGATTCTTTTCTCATGTAGGTTATCAGAGAATATTGAGTAGAGTTCCCTTTGCCATACAGTAGGTCCTGCTGGTTATCCATCTTATATATAGTAGTGTGTGTCTGTTCATCCCAAGCTCCTGATTTATCCCCCTCCCCCGCCATGCTTCCCCTTTGGTAACCATAAGTTTGTTTTCAATATCTGTAAGACTGTTTCTGTTTTATAAATAAGTTCATTTGTATCTTTTTTTAAAAATTAGATTCCACATATGATTGATATCATATGATATTTGTCTTTCTTTGTCTGACTTACTTCACTTGGTGTGATAATGTCTAGGTCCATCCATGTTGCTACAAATGGCACTATTTCATTCCTTTTTATGGCTTAATAGTATTCCATTGTCTATATGTACCACATCTTTATCCATTCCTCTGTTGATGGACATTTAAGTTGCTTCCATGTCTTGGCTATTGTAAATAGTGCTGCAGTGAACATTGGGGTGCATGTATCCTTTTGGATTATGGTTTTCTCCAGATATATGACCGGGAGTGGGATTGCTGGATGGATCATATGGTAGTTCTATTTTAAATTTTTTAAGGAACTTCCATACTGTTCTCCATAGTGGTTGTACCAATTTACATTCCCACCAGCAGTGTAGGAGGGTTCCCTTTTCTCCACACCCTCTCCAGCATTTATCGTTTGTAGACTTTTTGATGACGGCCATTCTGACCGGCGTGAGGTGATACCTCACTGTAGTTTTGTGGGGGGTTTAATATTTATTTATTTATTTGGCTGAGTCGGGTCTTAGTTGAGGCACAAGGGACCTTGGTTGCGGCATGCGGGATCGTTTGGTGTGGCACACGGACTTCTCTCTAGTTGTGAGACGTGGGCTCCAGAGCGCACTGGCTCAGTAGTTGCGGCATGCAGGCTTAGTTGCCCTGCGGCATGTGGGATCTTAGTTCCCTGACCAGGGATCAAACCCACATCCCCTGCATTGCAAGGCAGATTCTTAACCACTGGACCACCAGGGAAGTCCCCTCATTGTAGTTCTGATTTGCATTTCTCTGATAATTAGTAATGTTGAGCAGCTTTTCATGTGCTTTTTAGCCATCTGTATGTCTTCTTTGGACAAATGTCTGTTTAGATCTTCTGCCCATTTTTTGATTGGGTTATTTGTTTTTCTGATGTAGAGCTTCATGAACTGTTTGTATATTTTGGAGGTTAATTCCTTGTTGGTCGCTTCACTTGCAAATATTTCTCCTATTCTGTGGGTTATCTTTTCATTTTGTTGTTGGTTTCCTTTGCTGTACAGAAGCTTTTAAGTTTAATTAGGTCCCATTTGTTTATTTTTCATTTTCATTATTCTAGAAGGTGGATCAAAAAAGATATTACTTCCATCTTCTTACTTCTTTGGTGTGTCCTCTCTGTTGGACATTGTGCCATTTCTGATACACACACATACACACACACACACACACACACACACACACACACACACACACACACACACACACACACATGCTCTCTCCTTGATGTCTGCCCTCAGAATTCAATTCTGGGAGCCATTAAGCTTTAGTGACTATTTGACTGAGAAGTCAACACCCATTATCTCTTCTAAAAAAAAAAAAAAAGTCCCCTCTAGGAGAAAAACCTTGCAAAAACCACATTGACACTATAAAGAAGGAAAGGAGGGTGAATAGTATGGGCCAGATTCAGACTAAACCAGTGATAGGCTTTTTCCAGCCCTCTGGCCTCTGAGCAGTGGTTCTCTGCCTCTCTGCTCACCAAGTCCCCAGGCTCTCTGCTGCCTTGTCTTCTAGTCCGACTCCATGTCATTCCGCTACTGGTGGCCTGCACACTTGGGCAATTTCCCCATAGTTCCTTTCTCTCACCCACACTGTCAATTCCAGCCCCTTAAACAACGTGTGAAACAAAGCAGTGGCTGGATGATGGGGAGGGTACAGCCTGTGGTTGAGAAATGGAGATTTCACAAGGTACCAAGCAGAGGATTAAGAGCAGTACAAGCTGCTCTGACAGCCTAATTGTCATGACCAAGTTCAGATGTGTTGGCAGTGATTCTGAAGCCTGCTAGAAAAAGTATACAGTCTTCAGAGGTTGAAGAGATTACCAATGGTCTACTCTTTGCCAAGGAGTATGCCCAGCTTGGTACTGTTACTCCCACAGCAAATCTGTGCCTAATGAACAAGATAAAGACACTAGAATGCCACCAATGTTTAAACGGTGGCACCTAATTGATTTTAATCTTAGCTCAACAGTGTGACCAGAAGGATGTTTCAATTACTATCACCATATGGGACACCAAGTGTCTGATTAGTAGGGATGCCCCCGTTCTTCATTCTTTCAAGCAACCACTCATTGATCTGTAAGTTGCTGTCTCTGTCGATGAAATTGTGCCCCGGTGGACTCAAATAGTACGCACAGCTGCTTGAAGGTGCACGTTAGCTTATAGCCAGAGAGCGGCGAAGGTCTGGGAAAAAGCTGGGTCCTTCGTAAGTGGCGCCTGCTAGAGCCAGCGGTGTAGCAGCTGCAGACTCCTGCTCTTACCCCACCTCACGTGTTAGTTGTGAATTTGATAAACGCCATCCTCAAGAGCAATTGATTTATTAATTAGCTGATTTGGAATGTTCTTAGGACCCATTTGGGATATGGAGTCATTATAATTTTAAAATGTCAGCGCAGTGCAATAGAAGACGAAAATGGCAACTCCCAGGGGCCCTGTGGGCAGAGGTCTTTCCTTGGGTGGGTGGGGTTTTCGCCATGGCCATAATGCCGCCCGTAGGAGGTCACCTCATCAGACCTTTGAGTGAGGGCTCCGGAAATCAGGGGATGTTCCTTCCATGAACAGTCAGGACCAGGACTAGGATAGGACCAGACCAAGCAGGAGAGTTCTGGATCTTAAACTGAGGATAGTAGCCATTTCATTAGAAGACGCAAATGAATTAAGGTACTTTAGTTTAGGAGTAATTTCTAGAAAAACCCAAACTGTATGTAATTACCTATATCTATGAACAGGGAGTCTATAAATTTTTTTCCAAAAAAAGACTTGATGAGCTGAGGAAGATCCAAAAATATGGGCTAGATTAAATTATCATGAATGTTAACGAACAGGTTTTTGTTTTTATTTTTGCTTTGTCTTCAAACATGGGTAATTAAGACCTGCCAGTAAGTTGGCATTTTAGTTCATACTCTCTATTTCTGTGTACTTGGGACTGGGTAGTAAATCTAAAATTGCGACATATCAAGTTATTATTTGGTGTGTTTTTAAATGTGACCCACGTGATCCAGAAAGGTGATGTGTCTTAGTACCATACTCACCTTCGGGCAAAAGATAGGCATATTCCTTCTGTTGAATGCTAAGATCTACAGTAGATTGAGGAGTTGGGTTGGGGAAACTAGGTAATTCCCAGAGCTCCATTATCAAATGGATACATATAGAGCTTCGGGGAAGAACAGAGGTCGTGAGTTACAGTTTTAGTCCTACCTTTCCTTTAGAGGGAGAAGGAGTTGAAGAAAGCATCTGCAACTAACAAAAGGAGCCATGCTTGTTTTCCTTGTTTACTGTCTCAAAGCCTCGTTGATGGAACAGGGCCACAGACAGACAGAAAGCTTCCTAAAGGCCCCTGTGGCTTTCAGAAGTACTCGAATAACTCTAAAAATCAGATCACCTGGCTTCTTGCGCATGGACTGAGAGCCAAAACGACCTTGAGCAGCTTGGAGTGGGATGAGAAGGGCTTTAAAGTCAGAAGGATCAAAGTGTGAATCAGCCCTAGGAGAGTGATTTTGAGCAAGTTGATGAATCTCCTTCAGCTTCAGTTTCCTCAGGGGTGTGCGTGTGTGTCTCTGTGTGAGTGTGTCTGGAAGTCCTACCTCTTAGGGCGGTGGGAGTGATTCAACTAGAAAATGTATCTGAAAATGACTGATACCCAGTAGGTACTCAGAAAATGCGAGTTCTCTTCCTTTTTTTGGATGTGCGATGCAGTCACTGACCTCTTCTGTACTCTAGTTTCCTTGTATATGAAACGAGGGATAGTAATGTCAGCATATGTGGATCTGCTTAAAATTCTTCTATTAAAGAGTAACTAACTACCACTCCCTCTTGCGTGAACACCAGAATCACAACTAGCTGCTGGACAATCATTGACAGGAAGACACTGGAACTCACCAAACTATATACCCCACATCTAAAGACAAAGGAGAAGCCACAATGAGACAGTAGGAGGGGCACAACCACAGTAAAATCAAATCCCATAACTGCTGGGTGGGTGACTCACAGACTGGCGAACACTTATACCACAGAAGTCCACCCACCGGAGTGAAGGTTCTGAGCCCCACGTCAGGCTTCCCAACCTGGGGGTCCGGCAACGAGAGGAGGAATTGCTAGAGAATCAGACTTTGAAGCCTAGCGGGAATTGATTGCAGGACTTCCACAGGACTGGAGGAAACAGAGACTCCACTCTTAGAGGGCACATACAAAGTAGTGTGTGCATCGGGACCCAGAGGAAGGAGCAGTGACCCCAGGTGAAACTGAACCAGACCTACCTGCTACTGTTGGAAGGTCTCCTGCAGAGGCGGGGGGGTGGGGGTGGTGGTGGCTCTCTTTCACCATGGGGACAAGGACACTGGCAGCAGAAGTTCTGGGAAGTACTCCTTGGCGTGAGCCCTCCCAGAGTCAGTCATTAGCCCCACCAAAGAGCCCAGGTAAGCTCCAGTGTTGGGCTGCCTCAGGCCAAACAACCAACAGGGAGGGAACCCAGCCCCACCCATCAACAGTCAAGTGGACTAAAGTTTTACTGAGCTCTGCCCACCAGAGCAACAGTTAGCTCTACCCACCACCAGTCCCTCCCATCAAGCCTCTTAGATAACCTCATCCACCAGAGGGCACACAGCAGAAGCAAGAAGAACTACAGTCCTGCAGCCTGTGGAACAAAATCCACTTTCACAGAAAGACAGACAAGATGAAAAGGCAGAGGGCTATGTACCAGATGAAGGAACAAGGTAAAACCCCAGAAAAACAACTAAATGAAGTGGAGATAGGCAACCTTCCAGAAAAAGAATTCAGAATAATGATAGAGAAGATGATCCAGGACCTCGGAAAAGAATGGAGGCAAAGATCGAGAAGATGCAAGAAATGCTTAACAAAGACCTAGAAGAATTAACGAACAAACAAACAGAGATGAACAATACAATAACTGAAATGAAAAATACACTAGAAGGAATCAATAGCAGAATAACTGAGGTAGAAGAACGGATAAGTGACCTGGAAGACAGAATGGTGGAATTCACTGCTGCAGAACAGACTAAAGAAAAAAGAATGAAAAGTAATAAAGACAGCCTAAGAGACCTCTGGGACAACATTAAATGCAACAACATTCGCATTATAGGGGTCCCAGAAGGAGAAGAGAGAGAGAAAGGACCTGAGAAAATATTTGAAGAGATTATAGTCGAAAACTTCCCTAACATGGGAAAGGAAGTAGCCACCCAAGTCCAGGAAGCACAGCAAGTCCCATAAAGGGTAAACCCAAGGAGAAAGACGCCAATACACAGTAATCAAATTGGCAGAACTTAAAGACAAAGGAATATTATTGAAAGCAGCAAGGGAAAAATGACAAATAACATACAAGGGAACTCCCATAAGGTTAACAGCTGATTTCTCAGCAGAAACTCTACAAGCCAGAAGGGAGGGGCATGATATACTTAAAGTGATGAAAGGGAAGAACCTACAACCAAGATTACTCTACCCGGCAAGGATCTCATTCAGATTCGATGGAGAAATCAAAAGCTTTACAGACAAGCAAAAGCTAAGAGAATTCAGCACCACCAAACCAGCTCTACAACAAATGCTAAAGGAACTTCTCTAAGTGGGAAACACAAGAGAAGAAAAGGACCTACAAAAACAAACCAGAACAATTAAGAAGATGGTCATAGGAACCTACATATCAATAATTACCTTGAACGTGAATGGATTAAATGATCCAACCAAAAGACGCAGGCTTGCTGAATGGATACAAAAACAAGACCCATATATATGCTGTCTACAAGAGACCCACTTCAGACCTAGGAACACATACAGACTGAAAGTGAGGGGATGGAAAAAGATATTCCATGCAAATCGAAATCAAAAGAAAGCTGGAGTAGCTATACTCATATCAGATAAAATAGACTTTAAAATAAAGAATGTTACAAGAGACAAAGAAGGACACTACATAATGATCAAGGGATCAATCCAAGAAGAAGATATAACAACTGTAAATATATATGCACCCAACATAGGAGCCCCTCAATACATAAGGCAACTGCTAACAGCTATAAAAGAGGAAATTGACAGTAACACAATAAGAGTGGGGGACTTTAACACCTCATTTACACCAATGGACAGATCATCCAAAATGAAAATAAATAAGGAAACAGAAGCTTTAAATGACACAATAGACCAGATAGATTTAATTGATATTTATAGGACATTCCATCCAAAAACAGCAGATGACACTTTCTTCTCAAGTGCCCATGGAACATTCTCCAGGATAGATCACATCTTGGGTCACAAATCAAGCCTCAGTAAATTTAAGAAAATTGAAATCATATCAAGCATCTTTTCGGACCACAACGCTAATGAGATTAGAAATGAATTACAGGGAAAAAGACGTAAAAAACACAAACACATACAGGTTAAACAATATGTTACTAAATAACCAAGAGATCACTAAAGAAATCAAAGAGGAAATCAAAAAATACCTAGAGACAAATGACAATGAAAACACAACGATCCAAAACCTATGGGATGCAGCAAAAGCAGTTTTAAGAGGGAAGTTCATAGCTATACAAACCTACCTCAAGAAACCAGAAAAATCTCAAGTAAACACTCTAACATTACACCTAAAGCAACTAGAGAAAGAAGAACAAACAAAACCCAAAGTTAGCAGAAGGAAGGAAATCATAAAGATCAAAGCAGAAAAAAATGAAATAGAAACAAAGAATACAGTAGCAAAGATCAATAAACTAAAAGCTGGTTATTTGAGAAGATAAACAAAATTGATAAACCATTAGCCAGACTCATCAAGAAAAAGAGGGAGAGGACTCAAATCAATAAAATTAGAACTGAAAAAGGAGAAGTTACAACAGACACCACAGAAATACAAAGCATCCGAAGAGACTACTACAAGCAACTCTATGCCAATAAAACGGACAACCTGGAAGAAACGGGCAAATTCTTAGAAAGATATAACCTTCCAAGACTGAACCAGGAAGAAACAGAAAATATGAACACACCAATCACAAGTAATGAAATTGAAACTGTGATTAAAAATCTTCCAACAAACAAAAGTCCAGGACCAGATGGCTTCACAGGTGAATTCTATCAAACATTTAGAGAAGAGCTAACACCCATCCTTCTCAAACTCTTCCAAAAAATTGCAGAGGAAGGAACACTCCCAAACTCATTCTGTGAGGCCACTATCACCCTGATACCAAAACCAGACAAAGATACTACAAAAAAAGAAAATTACAGACCAATATCACTGATGAATATAGATGTAAAAATCCTCAACAAAATACTAGCAAACAGAATCCAACAATACATTAAAAGGATCATACACCACGATCAAGTGGGATTTATCCCAGGGATGCAAGGATTTTCAGTATACGCAAATCAATCAATGTGATACACCATATTAACAAATTGAAGAATAAAAACCATATGATCATCTCAATAGAGATGAGAAAAAGCTTTTGACAAAAAGCTTTATCAACACCCATTTATGATAAAAACTCTCCAGAAAGTGGGCATAGTGGGAACCTCCCTCAACATAATAAAGGCCATATACGACAAACCCACAGCAAACATCATTCTCAATGGTGAAAAACTGAAAGCATTTCCTCTAAGATCAGGAGCGAGACAAGGATGTCCACTCTCACCACTATTATTCAACATAGTTTTGGAAGTCCTAGCCACGGCAATCAGAGAAGAAAAAGAAATAAAAGGAATACAAATTGGAAAAGAAGAAGTAAAACTGTCACTGTTTGCAGATGACATGATACTATACATAGAGAATCCTAAAAATCCACCAGAAAACTACTAGAACTAATCAATGAATTTGGTCAAGTTGCAGGATACAACATTAATGCACAGAAATCTCTTGCATTCCTATGCACTAATGATGAAAAATCTGAAAGAGAAATTATGGAAACACTCCCATTTACCATTGCAACAAAAAGAATAAAATACCTAGGAATAAACCTACCTAGGGAGACAAAAGACCTTTATGCAGAAAACTATAAGACACTGATGAAGGAAATTAAAGATGACACCAACAGATGGAGAGATATGCCATGTTCTTGGATTGGAAGAATCAATATTGTGAAAATGACTATACTACCCAAAACAATCTACAGATTCAGTGCAATCCCTATCAAATTACCAATGGCATTTTTTACGGAACTAGAACAAATCATCTTAAAATTTGTATGGAGACACAAAAGACCCCGAATAGCCAAAGCAGTCTTGACGGAAAAAAACAGAGCTGGAGGAATCAGGCTCCCTGACTTCAGACTATATTACAAAGCTACAATAATCAAGACAACATGGTATGGCACAAAAACAGAAATATAGATCAATGGAACAGTACAGAAAGCCCAGAGATAAACCCATGCACCTATGGTCAACTAATCTATGACAAAGGAGGCAAAGATATACAATGGAGAAAAGACAGTCTCTTCAGTAAGTGGTGCTGGGAAAACTGGACAGCTACATGTAAAAAAAATGAAATTAGAACACTCCCTAACACCATATACAAAAATAAACTCAAAATGGATTCAGGACCTAAATGTAAGACCGGACACTATAAAACTGTTAGAGGAAAACATAGGAAGCACACTCTTTGACATAAATCACAGCAAGATCTTTTTTGATCCACCTCCTACAGTAATGGAAATAAAAACAAAAATAAACAAATGGGACCGAATGAAACTTCAAATCTTTTGCACAGCAAAGGAAACCATAAACAAGACGAAAAGACAACCCTCAGAATGGGAGAAAATATTTGCAAACGAATCAACGGACAAAGGATTAATCTCCAAAATATATAAACAGCTCATGCAGGTCAATATTAAAGAAACAAACAACCCAATCCAAAAATGGGGAGAAGACCTAAATAGACATTTCTCCAAAGAAGACATACAGATGGCCAAGAAGCACATGAAAATCTGCTCAACATCACTAATTGTTAGAGAAATGGAAATCAAAACTACAATGAGAGGGCTTCTTCCCTAGTAGCTCAGTGGTTGAGAGTCCGCCTGCCGATGCAGGGGACACGGGTTCGTGCCCCGGTCTGGGAAGATCCCACATGCCACGGAGCAGCTGGGCCCATGAGCCATGGCCGCTGAGCCTGCGCGTCCGGAGCCTGTGCTCCGCAACGGGAGAGGCCACAACAGTGAGAGGCCTGCGTACTGAAAAAAAAAACCAACAACAGCTACTATAATGTATCACCTCACACCAGTTAGAATGGGCATCATCAGAAAATCTACAAACAACAAATGCTGGAGAGGGTGTGGAGGAAAGGGAACCCTCTTGCACTGTTGGTGGGAATGTAAATTGATACAGCCACTATGGCGAACAGTATGGAGGTTCCTTAAAAAACTAAAAATAGGGGCTTCCCTGGTGGCACAGTGGTTGAGAGTCCGCCTGCCGATGCAGGGGACATGGGTTCGTGTCCCGGTCCGGGAAGATCCCACATGCCGTGGAGCAGCTGGGCCCGTGAGCCATGGCCGCTGAGCCTGCATGTCTGGAGCCTGTGCTCCGCAACAGGAGAGGCCAGAACAGTGAGAGGCCCGCGTACTGTAAAAAAACAAAACCAAACCAGAAATAGATTTACCATATGATCCAGCAATCCCACTACTGGGCATATACCCAGAGAGAACCATAATTCAAAAAGACACATGGACCCCAATGTTCATTGCAGGACTGTTTACAATAGCCAGGTCATGGAAGCAACCTAAATGCCCATCGACAGACGAATGGATAAAGAAGATGTGGTTCATGTATACAATGGAATATTGCTCAGCCATAAAAAGGAACAAAATTAAGTCATTTGTTGAGACGTGGATGGATCTAGAGACTGTCATACAGAGTGAAGTAAGTCAGAAAGAGAAAAACAAATATCGTATGTTAACGCATGTATGTGGAACCTAGAAAAATGGTACAGATGAGCCAGTTTGCAGGGCAGAAGTTGTGACACAGATGTAGAGAACAGAAGTATGGACACCAATGGGGGAAAACCGCGGTGGGGTGGGGATGGTGGTGTGCTGAATTGGGCAATTGGGATTGACATGTATACACTGATGTGTATAAAATTGATGACGAATAACCTGCAGTATAAACAAACAAACAAAACAAGTAATACTAAACTTTCATTGGGTTATTTGTATGGAAATACGTTAATATAAATGTTTCAGACATTATATGAAATTTCTAAAAATCTTAAAAAAAAGAAAAAAGAGTAACTACCTGAGCATCAGTAAGACAACTCTCCCTTCTTTTCAACTCCCCTTCCTTGTCTGACATCTTTCAAACCTCTTGGCTTTCTTCAAATGAGTACTTCACCCTGAGCCCAGTCGAGGTGCACTTGCAGGGCTGCTCTCTGCACTGGGCGTGCGTGCATCGCGGCTGCCATGGCTGGAAGCCCATGGCCTCCCAGGGGATCCCTTGTCTGTAGGTCCTGCCCCCAGCCCGCTGTGAACCCGGGACCTTTTATTGATCTTTTGTGCATCTGGCTCCACTGTGATACCAGGAAGAATGGAGGTTGCTGGCCCTGGACTTGGTCCTGGACAAATAAATGTGTTTGTCAAAGCCCTTTCCTGTCACTGGTTGTCTCAAGCCCAGGTGGCATTGTGGAGGGTAATTAGTTCTCTTAATTGGAGGGAACATCAGGATCTCTGGGCTGGTCACCGTGGACACACGCAAAAAGATTTCGTTAATGCGCGCTGTTACTCGCCCTTTCATCATGCTAATGGGTAGCCCGTAAGAAATTTGACTTCCTGTCACTGGCACCAAGCAACACCTATCGAACAAAGCATTGTTTCTTTTCACTGTTGATAAGTGTGACTTGTGGAGGCCGGCGATAGCATGCTCATTTTTATCTGCTAAGTGCACAGCGCTTGTAAAAAACCAGCAGTGGCCTTGTTACCACTTGACATGATACTAGGTTTAGCTGTTTACATTGACACACTGCTGCACCCTTTTAGAGCTGCAGCCAGGGGTCAGATTCATTAGAGCGTCAGCGCTGGGAGGCGGCATCCGGCAGGACTCTCTCTGCTCCTCTGTAGGGAGCAGCAAAGCAAGGAGACCGAATCTTGGAAAGGGTGGCTTTTAATTCTTTTCTTTGTTATGATTGTTTGAGAACCCCTGTTTATTCTCTAACCATCCACGGAGAAGATGAGAGAGAAAGGAAGGTCTGGGAATAGCACTCACGCCCCACCGCACCCCCCGTGAGGAAGCAGAGGAACGCTGGGACCCTCCGTGTGTTGCTCTAATCTTTGCCAACATGTGGCTTTTTGTTGCCCAGGAGAGCTGCAGAGAGGGAGTAAAATGCACGTGTCTTTCTTACCACAGCAAACAAGGCTGAAAAGCAGAAGTAAATGGAGCGGAACTTTATCCTTCATCCTTTGTTTCCTCCTTTTTCCTCTCAATTTTATGAGCATCCCCTGGACAGATTTGGGGACCAGACTGCCTTTATAATGCTTGAAGCCATTTATCTTTTGCTTCCAGGCTTGTTATCCTTTTGGACACATAGGAAATGGAGGGTCTATTCCAGAATCCTCAGTTCATTTTGCAATCCCGATAGCAGACAAGCTGCTGGTAACCTAGTACAGCTAGAGTGTTCATTGCATCAAGAGTTGAAGAGCAGCCTTCACTCTCACCACATGAGTCTCAATCCAGGAATCCACGTGCAGAAGGATGCACGTGATCCATGAGAAGCTGCCTTGCAGCGCCATCAGTGTTGCGTGAGAGCATGCTGGCTGCAAAGGGCAGGCAGGGCAACCATCCTCTGTGAGTTCAGGGACCTCTGGCATTACTACACGTTGCAAACATATCTCACGCCCTGTCACAGCTTCTTTGTTTGACAGGCAGCAGAAGCTCCTTTCCACCTCTACCTTTCCGTAAGGATATAAGGATAATTAATGCATTTCCTTGGGTTAAATAATACACCCATTTTAAAAAGCAATGCCATATCATTCTGCCCTTGCCCTCGGAGACTGGATCACTGCATCTGTCAAGAATATCCCTTGCCAGGCCTTTCTTCTAGCCGCTGCTGCTAACACGGCGCAGCGGGTTCTTCTGTCTGAATGATTCGTAATTAGGTCATGCCAGGAGACGTCTGGGCATTTTCCTAAAGTGCGTCGTATGACGTCATAGGGCCACTGAATCACGAAGCTCTGAGAAGTGTTATCAGGATCTGTCGTGGCTTTCTCCGTCCAAACATTATGATACCCAGTCTGCAAGACCATTGTTGTCAGCCTGGCTTGGAATTCACCAGCTGTTCTGGGGAGAGATCCCATCCCATGAACTGTATTTTTATCTGCACCTTCTTTTCCTATATGCCCAGTACACAGCCACCAAGGTGGGATCCCAGGGGCCTTGGCGCCATTTAGTGGTGTAGCCTGGATTGTACGTCATTGCTGTCTGCATCCCAGGTGCTGGGATGCTGCCAGGGACTTCCACGCGCAGGAGGAGAGAGGTGTTCGTAGTGGCATGAGTACTTCTACACACGATGCTTTTCTGTCTTTGGGGGGTTTTGATACCTGCCCATTCACCTGTGCTGGCTCAGAGTAAGTCACGTGCTCTGCTGGGGGATTAGTGCTGGGTCAGAAAAGCAGGGGGAGTTGATTCCAGGTACTGTGTCCACCACCTGTCCCCAGCAGCAGCCCCCCCCCCCCTTCCCACAGTCTCCCCTTCGTCCCCACCATCTCCTTGGCTCTCTGCGGGTCATTTATAATCAGCAGTCATGGCGTACAGGCCTCATTAGTGATACAGCCATTCCTTCAGTGCTTCAGAAATAATCATTTAGAAAAAAATGCACGGTTTCCTTCCCTTGAGAGCCCATGAGTGATGAATTTATTTCAGTTTGGCTGGCTTGGCTGTCTTGCTCAGCCTTATTTCCATATTTATTTCAACAAACAATGTAGGGTGGGAAAGAGAAAACACATGCTGGGTGTACACACGGGCTGCATCTCTGCTCCCAAACGCAGTTCCTCTTGAGGGAGGTGTAAAAGGCATGTCAACAGAAGTGCCTTCCATTTTAAAAAAGAATGGAGGGCTTCCCTGGTGGCGCAGTGGTTGAGAGTCCGCCTGCCGATGCAGGGGACACGGGTTCGTGCCCCGGTCTGGGAAGATTCCACATGCCGCGGAGCGGCTGGGCCCGTGAGCCATGGCCGCTGAGCCTGCGCGTCCGGAGCCTGTGCTCCGCAACGGGAGAGGCCACAGCAGTGAGAGGCCTGCGTACCGCAAAGAAAAAAAAAAAAGAATGGAGCCGTGTGCTACGATGGGGTACCCTGTAGCGGAAGTTGAGCTGGGTCATCGTGGTTTGTATTTGGAAAGTGTGGGTAACATGCCGAAAGCGATTGATTCTTAGCCCCCATCCTGGTAAAGCAGGTGTCCCAAGAGTGCATAAGCCTCGACCCCTTGCTCTTGTAGGATCTGATTTGTGTGACGGTGGACAGCTATGGACTTTCAATGCCACCTGAGCATCAGATGCCTCGGTGCCCACGAGGAGTGGGGAGGGGCACGTGGGGGGTAGTAAGCTGCTCTGACGAGAAGCTATGCCAGCAGGTTCCTGATGGCAAACGGTGTCCTCAAGCCAGACCTGCGGATGTGCAAGCCACCTGGCTCCCAGAGATCTGCTCCCTGAAACAGCTTTTCCGCTTTATTGAGAACATGGCTAAGGCTCGCACTTAGCCCACCTGAATGTTCTAGGGTGAATGTTTTCAAGTGACGTCAGCCACGGATCAGAAGCGAAGACCTCGGAAATCTAGTGCTATGTCACTGACACTGTGTCAAGTGCCAGACAGGCCACTGCGCCATCATTAACCTCACCATTTCAAGCCGAGAAAGGGAGGTGCACATACCATACCTTGATTCTACAGGGAGGCTTTGAAAGTGACAGTTAGTGAGTCATCATAATAATGGGTTTTCTGCTCCAGGGTGAAAGGGGCTAGAATGTGCAACACTGCATCTTGTCCTAAACAGAACAACACCATTTTCCTACAGGAAATTTACACAGTTCACCCATTTTACAAGAGAAAGAGATGCAAAAAAAAAAATGCGTAGAAGAACCAAGAATAAACATTCTTGATTCAGGGACCTCAACAGCAACACTTCCAGAATTCCCTTTTCTCAGAAATGCATTTTCTAACCTTAGGATTCCTGTTTCTAAGAAAGACATCTTGGTTTCCCCAAACTAGTTCAATGGACAAAGCAGGAGTGCTCAGGGGTGAAGAAAAAGATGGATTGGACAATATCTAGAGGATAGTATTCCTCCCCCAAAATTAGACATGACATGATACTAGACAGGAAGGAATACCTATAGGGTAGGTAAATATCTGTAAGGTAAGGAAGTACTGCTGAAATGCAGTATTTTTTTCAGAAGTAACCACCCCCAAAAAAGTTAAAAATCTAGTGCCTGGTTGAGAGTTAGTAGTAGATTCTCATACATGCTAATACCACTATTAGCTTTGGAACCAAAAGAAGACATCCTTTATTACCTGAGGGAGATTTGGTAGAGTGGCATGTACAGGGCAGCCTCTAACACCTTGTGTTATCCCAATCATGATGACCTAGGAGAATGCATCCCAAACCCAGTCTCTGCTGATGCAGACTGTTCACTTATTGGGAGTATAATCTAGCACGGACAGGTCTCCCAACTAGCCCATCTTCTATCCTTTTCATCTAATGCAGGCGGTACCGTATGTTTTTTATTTATTCGGCCAAAATAGTTTTTATTAGCCTTACAACTAATAGTATTATAAAATAATTGTTGGAGTATACATATAATTAATATAATATAGATGACTATTATATAAAATAATGTATTATAAAAAACGGTGGGAAAAGTACCTTCTCTTACCCAATCTGAGAGAACTGAACTGTGCTCTTGTGGGAAAAGAGACTGGGAAAGGGATGGTTTGGGGGTTAGTACTGGGGTTAGTAACTCTCCAGCAAATTAAAGGTGATCTGTAAAGCTTGCCATAGCTTCTTGGGAAAATAGTCGAATCATAATAAAGACAGTGTTGGTTTGTAAGTGGGAGTAATGATGTATTCCATCAAGAGTACAGTTGTCCATGCTTTGCAGCATTCCTTGGCCTTTGGAGAAATGCACAGGTTCAGGCAGCTGAGAAGGGCCCCAGCCCCCCATCAAAGGAGGGCTCCAGCACTTTACTAAGCCCCTGGGGCTTGCCTGCTGGAACTGTGGTATCCATTTTTAATTGGTAATCTGACCACCCCTAAACATGGCCTTAAGACAGCAGAAGTTGATAATTGAATAAAGTTGATCGTCCTCGTTGTTTTACATTGGAAATAGTTCTGATAACAACCCTCTGAGGGTATTTCCTATCACCAAGCTAACTCCTGCTCATGGAATCTTATACTGTATAGGTCTGTGACTTTTATTGTTATTGATGCATTTCTCTCAGCTGCCCTTTCCAGATTCTTTTCTTTTACTGACCAGTTGGCAGACAGTAGGCGTGTAAAGCAGAGAAATTGACTGAGTGGCTGAAATGCAGATGTTCGTCTGGTCTCTGTAACACTCTCCTGCTCCTATTAGTATTTATGTTTATTTATGTATGTTCTGTTTTGGTGCACTTTATAATGTGGTTTCTGTATGGAAACTGTTATGGACGTACAGAGACAGAATGATGAGTCTTAACATCTTCTTCCTGGCATTCCAGGCCTAGAGAGCCGAGGGCCACATGAGCCACCACCTTCACTGGCTTCCCTGATAAGGTTCTGTGTCATCTGCACCCTCTGGTGCAGCCCCCAGACCCCCTCACTCGGGGCTCCTTTACCTTTAAGGATAAGCATTAAAAACATGTTCCTGAATATCAGTTCCCTGAATTATAAAGTTATTCTTTTTTATTACATAAGTGGAATTTCACTTATAATCTTTGCATTTAGATTTGCTTCTTTTGAGCCACAGTAAATTCCTTCTTCATGAAAATAATATTGGATTCTTCTGTTATTGTACAAAGGAAATGAAGGACCTCTTTGGAAAAGTTATCTTAAACTTTGGGTGAGAGGCATCAGGATGTGATAGAAAAAACTCCCAATGAGAATTAAGAAGGTTGGGTTCAAGTCCAAGTGCTGACACGACCCAGTCACTCATTTTCCCTCAGTGACTACAGGTCATCGAGTGAAAATGGGGACAGTCCCCACTGGTAAAATGGGGAGGTCGAATTAGATCATTTCTAGCCTCCTTTCAGCCTTAAAAAACTAGTTTTTCAGTCTGGGAACGTGTCATGTTATCCTTGGTATCTGTATGTTTTACTCACTGCTGGACGGACTTGTAAACCCAACCACAGGCTTTCTGGTTCACGGAAACCTATAGTCTCAGTGTCTGGAAGGAATATGGCAAGAACCGAAATAAAATCAGTGTTAGGATACCTCAAATAATAAATGAAAGCTGAACTCACGCGTCTTAATTGATCAGCAACGTTCACTGAACACTTAGACTTGCAGCATAATATAAGGTGTCCTGAGGCGCCTGAGCTAAAACTCATTCACTACCAACACAGGACAGAAATACACACGTGCACACAGCCAAGGGTACCTGTACAGGCTGTTGGACACACGGGGCCATCTCTGAGCGGGGATGAAGGGGTCACCGCTCTCCCTCCGCCCCCGCTCTTAACGAAAACATTTACCGTAGTTAACTTCCGTTAAATCCAGATCACTATGCGAGAACACGTATCAGAAGAAGGGAGCTCCCCGTGTCCCATTCCCCTGTCCCTGTAACTGGAATCTTTGCCAGAGCGGTTTGCATCCAACCGGAAATGTATTGGTGGAAAGTGAATAAAAGCCCAGGACTCCTTTAAGCTGACTTTTCCCTTGAGAACTGAACAATATTCACTTCTGGGGGTAAGAAGAAGAACAGGGCCTGCTTCATGTTTCACACCCTCTCTCTAACTATTCTTAACTCCCCTCCCCTCTGTCCCGGGAAGGGGTGGTCCCCCTTTCATGATCTCTGTAGTCCATCCGGAGTTGTTGAAATTCCTTTGACTCAAAATTAGTAAAATTTCCAGAGCAATTCTACGCAGTGCTTCACGTTCAAGAAACTCTCCTTTATTCCACCGTTCCCAGACGTGGGCCCGACTAGTATTGGGCAGAATTGGGGGGCGCAGGGTAGTAATTTTAGGGCTTTGCTGCTCTCCAGAAAGCTAGCAGCATCAGCTTCCCTTTGGAACTTTTTAGAAATGCAGGAGCTCAGGCCCCACTGAGGACCTACTGAATTCAATCTGCATTTCACCACAGTCCCGTGATTGCTGTGTACCTCCAAGCTTGAAGAGCACTGTTGTACAGATGGCACACGGGATCCCCCAGGCCTCGTAGCAGGGTGGCAATTTGGGTTTTCAAGAGTAGGACCAGGCTGCGTCTAGTGGTGGCAGCAAGCAGAGGCTCTAGGGCAACCCTCCCCTCCAGAGAACTACCAGATCTCTCAAGCCGCAGCTGTGATCCACAGAAGATAGTATTGTTCCAAGCGGAAGAAAAGATCGATGTTTAACCACACTAGAAACCCCTATCATCAGTTGTTGAATACAGATTCCCAAAGAAGTGTGTAACTCCTCTGGCAGAAAGCTTTCGTGTGGGAATGGAGGTAAATTTCCTATTAAGACGCACAGTGGATTGAAGCCTAATTCCACAATGGCACTGTGCTGTATTTTCCATTTCTGTTTCCCTTGTACCTGTCACCAAGTTACCCAAGTGATTTGGGATCTTTGTTAGGGTAAAGTTTTTTATGTCAACCAAAAGCACGAGGGAGCATCTCCCCCCCCCCTCCCCAGCTTCTTTCACTGATTTTTCCTCTTAAAAATCCTCGTGTAGATTTCTTCCCACTCTTCAGGGAACCGAGCCCCACCCACAGTGTATCAAAGACCCTTTCTTCTCAGGGGCTGCATGTGGAGGTTCCCTGAGTGAGAATGGATACAGCTCTTCACTTTTCTCAAGAGCTTCTAGAAGGACCCCCAACCTGACCCCATCAGCAGCCTCACCCTGCTTCCGACCAGCTGCGTCTCTTGGGTCTGCCCCTGGGGACACAAGCAAAAGGGCAAGTGGGTTTGTCCCCAAGCCGCAACCCTGGGCAACGGTGATGGAGGACTCTCGCGACCAGCCCTGGGCCCTGCCGTCCTTGAATAGGAAGGAAAAGCAACAGCCGCGAAAGCAAATTCTTCCCTCTTAAACCTGGGGCGTCGAAACACTCTGTTTCTCCTCGTCTTCTTTCCACCGGGATCGTCTTGCCAGAAAACCTTATTTCTTGGGTTTTCTCCTCTTTTCTCTCGCCTCCCACTCCAGCCTCCACACGCCGCTCTCACTCCCCAAATCGAACATGTACAGATTTTACGGTTCACTGGAGAATAAGTGGCTGTCATTTCACAGACGGGCCAGGATGTAATTAGCCACAATGCATTGGAGTAATGGAACAGATGTCTCTTTGTAAACCGAGTTTGCTGCCGAGCACCGCATGTGTGTGACCTACCGACCGCTCCAGGCGATTCCCCGCAGCCCCCCTCCCCCTGGCCTTCTCTGCCTTCCTCCGGCCCCTCTCTGGCTTCCCGAGCCAGAGGCTGGGCTGACTTGAGTGTCTGTGTCTCGATTGTTTTGGGTTTTTCCCCCTCTGTGCTGCCCTGGCATATTTCTGCGGCTAAAAAGCTGCCGGTGACATGAAGAAGAGTGAGTGCGCTGAACCTTCGTTTATTGAAGGAGTCATTGAGAACGGGAAGGTAATACCCCTCTTATGAGATAATTGGCAGTTTCAAGTTGCACTTATTACTGGATGATAATACACCAGCAAAATCATAAATTACTGTTATACTCTCTGACCTGTTGTTGTTTTTCTTAACTAGAAATAAGGGAGATGTGTCTCCTTTCTTCCAAGGTTATTTTTTAAAATTTAAGAGGAAGAACCCATGCTGGTCACGGAAGGATGATACATCCAAATACCAGATACTTAAACTTACTGCCACATAACCTTTAAGATCATTCGTTTACACAGACTATGGGATCACGTGGACCTCTGCTTTTCTATGTGTTTCACTTTAATCTGAAGGTCTTCTCTTTTTTATAAAAAAATTATTTTTGAGTAATAACTTTTGCACATCCTTCCTTTTGAGGCTGTAGATTTCATAAAAAGGTACCAGGCAAAATTCCTGCTGTATTTACTGTCTCTTCTCTCTCTAGGGGGATGAGAGGTACAGGCAGTAACTACATGCAACTCCTCCCTCAAGCCTCCTGCACATTTGGAGGAAAACAATCCTGATTAAAATATGTGGGGAAATCAAGTCCCCAGGATGGTGCTGGCCTTTGTTCCTCAGGATATCATGTTCGGTTTGATTGATTTTTGTCTCCTGGCCACATGCTCAGAATCCCCGCTTTGGCCACACACAGGAGAGGGCGATCCTGGGCTTGGGTCTAAGGCTACTCTCCAGTGTGTACATGTATCTGGTACCTTTGTCAGGTGAGAAGTACTATTCTGGTTGTCACCTTGGTCACTGGAATC
The DNA here is from genome assembly GCF_964270905.1 of Leucopleurus acutus. NCBI lineage: Eukaryota > Metazoa > Chordata > Mammalia > Artiodactyla > Delphinidae > Leucopleurus > Leucopleurus acutus. Next base: position 136,811,496 of record NC_139146.1, read on the forward strand.
AGGAAGGCCACAGCCTCTTGGTCAGTGATAGAAGAAGTTGCTATGTAACATGCCTTTATTAATAAGCAGGGAGTAGTGTATTTATCATACAGGAAAACTGACCACAGTGAGACGGAAGCCAATAATTCTAAACGCTCTAATCAGGACCCTGGGTTTGGGTTTGGAACCTGGTGTCAATAAGTCTTAAAATGTTTGGTTCATTCAAATTTTTCATTTTAAGATTTTAAATGTTGATTATTTTTCCCCCAATGGAATCAAAGACCTTCATTTGGGCTTTTAAAAATCATTAAAAAATTTAAAACAGCAGTCTCAAGTTAATTTTTACCCTGAGGAGTTTATAATAAATAATAGGTGGAAGTGGATCTCTGGTGTATGAAATTGATACTTCTACTGGTTTAGCAGCAAGTAATTGGAAACCTTCTCACCATGACCTCATTGATGGCCCCTTGCTTATGAAAGTTGAAACCTCCCCCTAGTCTCTGAGGGATTTGGGTGATCATCATTGTGTCCTCAGCACAAATTTGGAAAAGAAAACTTCTCTGTTTTTTGATAGTCTCCTTATTGCGTACCAGCCAGAATGTGGAGTGCCTGATACGCTCTAAACACTCTTTCAATATCACTTATATTGTTTTGTTTTTTTATAACTCAAGGGAGCCCTTCATATCTTCAAGTTGCCATTATAAGCTCCATTGCTAATAAAACTATTTCTGAATGATTTCTGCTGCCAAATTAGTGACAAGTTGGGATCAGGCCCCAGTTTCATAAAAGGTCAGTGACTGTGCATAGAATCATGTTGCGTGCCTCCTTGAGGACAGAAGAGGTGATAGGATCATGTCTTCTTTTTTTTACCCTCCTCAAAAACTGGTGCAATGTGCAAAAACAGTTGGTAATTATTCTAACATGAACTAGATTCCCAGAGATGTAAATGGCATGGGATCATTAGTTATTTTGAAATTACAGATATCTGAGAGAGCCAGGATGTATTGCCATTTTACAGAATCTATGCATCAAAATTTTGGTCAAGGTCATCCAGCTCAGCCTCTGGCCAAGAGCAGGAATCTCCTCTAAAACTCTTCTTTGTCAGGATAACTGTTGAGTCCTGGCTTGTCATCCATTTTCATTTTTTGGATATGGAATGATCTGAAAGTCCTTCCTTGCATTCAGCTGCAATCTATCTCCACATAACCACCACCTTGTTTTTCTGTTGACACAGGGTAAACCTACCCTTCTTTTCATATGCAACCTTTAGAGAACTAACAAAAAGCTTTCATATTTCTCTGTCTTCTTTTTCCCAACTTGGATTCCCAGTTCCTTCCACTATTCCTTATATTAGCATGATTATCTGATCCTTTGTCACCAAGCCTGTCCTCTTTCTGATGTGCTATCTTTTTTTTTTTTTTTTTTTTGGCGGTACGCGGGCCTCTCACTGTTGTGGCCTCTCCCGTTGCGGAGCACAGGCTCCGGACGCGCAGGTTCAGCGGCCATGGCTCATGGGCCCAGCCGCTCCGCGGCATGCGGGATCCTCCCGGACTGGGGCACGAATCCGTGTCCCCTGCATCAGCAGGCGGACTCTCAACCACTGCGCCGCCAGGGAAGCCCCTGATGTGCTATCTTTTTAAAAATGAGATTCCCAGATCTGTATACAAAACCCCAGATGTCATTTGACCAACACAGAGTTCAGTAAAAATTATCACACCTTGTCTGCAGCCTAAAGGTGCATGCATCAATTAAAAATTTCATAGAAACCACATTTAGACAAGATTTTCCTAATGCAGTACAAGAGAAATTAGTGTTTATGAATCTGTGTGTTCAAGTATTAATACTTACCTTTTGTGACCTGGTAAAATCCATTCTTTTTCCTTGTAGTTGTCATTCTTCCTGCTTGTTATGCCAGTACACAAATCACTCATGTAAACAGAGAGCAAAATTCCTTCAGGGGTGGTTGTCCATCACCACGCAGGAGAATCTAGACCCCCCAGGGTACATCCTCCAACTCCATCATCTGCCCCCTGTCAACCTTGGCAGCCTCATCTCCAAACATCCCCATCCCCCCAAAACATCCTCTGAGACCCGCTGCTGCAGTTCCTCAAATACACATGTTCTTCCTGGTTCTCTGCCTGGGAGGCTTTGGCCATGTTTTCTGTGACTCATAAACTTCTACTCCTCCTTTAATGCTTAGCTCAAGAATCACCTCTTAGAACAGACTTGTGGTTACCAGAGGTGGATGCGAGGTCTCAGGGGTCGGGGAGGATTGGACGAAGGTGGTCAAAAGGTACAAACTTCCCGTTATAAGATACATGAGAACTAGCGATGTAACGTACAACGTAATGGCTATACGGTTTTTCAGAAAGATTTCTTTTTTATTTTAAAAATTTTTTTAATTAATTTTTATTGGAGCATAGTTGATTTACAATGTTGTGTTGGTTTCTGCTGTACAGCAAAGTGAATCAGTTATACATATACATATATCCACTCTTTTTTAGATTCTATTCCCATATAGGTCATTACAGAGTGTTGAGTATAGTTCCCCGTGCTATACAGCAGGTTCTTATTAGTTATCTATTTTATATATAGTAGCGTGTATGTGTCAATTCCAATCTCCCAATTTATCCCTCCCCCCCCTTTCCCCCTTGGTAGGCATAAGTTTGTTTTCTACATCTGTGACTCTATTTCTGTTTTGTAAATAGGTCATTTGTACCATTTTTTTAGATTCCACGTATAAGCGATATCATATGATATTTGTCTTTCTCTGACTTCCTTCACTCAGTATGACAATCTCTAGGTCCATCCATGTTGCTGCAAATAGCATTATTATGAGGACTTATACTTAACACTGCTGTATGGTAATTTGAAAGTCAAGAGAGTAGATCCCAAGAGTTCTCATCACAAGGAAAAAAACTTTTTTCTTTTTTCTTTTTTTGTATCCATATGAGATGACAGATGTTAACTAAACTTTTTATGGTAACCATTTGTGCAATATATGTAAGTCAAATCATTCTGCTATATAATAATCTCATACAGTGCTGTATACCAATTATATCTCAATAAAACTGGAAGGAAAAAAGAAAAATGCTGCACAAATGAACAGAGTTAAGAAGAGTAAAAACAAAAATAAAAGTATTTCTGGTAAAAAAGTAAAAAGAATCACCTCTTAAGCTCTGTTGGGATCATGGAGCTGGGGGCACACCAGAGGTTTCCACCCCACAGCTAACCCTTGAAGCCAACATCTGTTTTGTTTTATTTTGACATTATAAATAAAGACCATAATTCATCAACGATTAAGATAAACTTTTTTTAAAAAAAGAGAAATGCCTCTTCTGCAAAGCCTTCTCTGGCCCACTTTCAACCTTTCATCTCCGTGAAGCACCTGTTCCACACAGCTACTGCAACATTTATCACTGATTATGTTGGCTTTAACTGCTTGTTCATTTTTTGGCCCCTCTAGACTTTCAACTCCTTGATAGAGAGAGTGTTTTGTTTTTTTGTGGCTTTCCACTGTCTCAGACAGTGTCTGGTGTTTAGTAAGATTATATGTGAATACAATATTCTACAGTTCTGCTCCTATACTTTACTCTTTGTTCAAAAGGATGGGGAAAGAAGTTACATCCGATGCTTTGCTCAAGTCAAGACACCCTGACCTATTGGTGGAGTAATATCATTGACGAAGAAGTGAGCTTCAGTGGTTTGTTTTCTTCGCTCCCTTTAAAAAGCTCAGGCTATATGCTCGTGCCCTAGTGTCAAGGCTTTCTAACCATGCTGAACATCCACTTTACTGATGATTACAAACACCATTATGGCTCTATCCTGAGCCATACTATAATTGTTTTTTCCTAAATGTTACTGGGTTTATGATTAACTATAATTGCATATAGGATCCCACATTGAGGGATAATTATAGGTGCTTATTCTCTCACCTCTTATATCCCTACTATGTGCAGATATGTCAGACAAATAACATTCTGACAGCCCCGTAATGGCAGCGTAATCAGCAGACAAGATGATGCTGGATTCTTCAATTACATGCTCACTTTTTCAAGAGTTGACATACCACCACTATATTTATCATCAGTTAAATGTCCCTATATTAGTTCCTTGCAGTAACTCAGCTCACATTGCCATAGCAAACCACATAATCTCACCAAATAGAATTATTATCAGCAGTCATCATCCTCATCAATTCTTTATTAAAGACTCATTTCTCAAACCATTTTAAATTGTGGCTTAGAGTAAGTCATTTAGAAGCACAGTTTGGAAATAGGCACATTATATTTCCATTTCATAAATATGTTTTATTAGTAATGAGTAGCATAGTATTAGATTACTATTAGTATTCTCAGCAGAGGTTGGAACATGCTTAATTAACAAAGATATTGGATTGGAAAAAAATGACTCTGGGCATATTTCTTCTTGACCACATTATTATCTATTTTTTTCCCTCTAGTCCTTGGTAATTTTTAATTGCATGCACTTATCCGAGAGAGTGTATTTCCAAGGGTCTATGTAGGGAAGCCAAAACCCAGTAGAGGCAAATTTTCTGAAGACTTCCCTGTTACTGTGTCAGGATCTCCCAGCACCTTCACCTGAACCCGGTCCCCAGTTCCTTTTTGGAAACCATCAGCGGTCAGTCTTTGTTCCTGAAGGACATTGCTGGGAATCTGTTACACATCATAAAACAGCTAGATTCCTGTTCTGGTTGTGGTGACCTCAAACTGGTATTTGAAATCCAGAGCCATTTTTTTCCATCACCCTCCGGGTGCCTTTCATTCTGAGAACATGTAGCTCCCTATTTTCCTTGCTCTGGTTCAGCCTCATTTTTTAGAAGAGCAGTGAGCACCGGAGTATTCGCTGTGCTAGGGAAACCACAGAGATGTTGGTACCCAGACTGTCATGCACAGAGATTGTACTAACCTTGGGCAAATACAGGCCTGCTGTTGCCAAGACCTTTTCTTCATCGTTGCTGTTTTAAATTAGAGCTTCTGGTTTACTTTCTTTTTGTTCTCAACTCTTGTTAGGATTCTTCCACTGTTTTTATTTTATTTCATTTGTAGTGGTGTCTTTAGCATCCTTATATTATCTTGTATGAGATGTGTTTTATTTCCCATTATTATTTTTCCAAGGGATACGGCTCTTTTTATGATGGTATAATATGTTCCTATCAAGAACACATGGATGTGTTCTCTGAAGAAACAAACTGATGGCTTTACGTGTGGACATTTTGCTAACACGAAAGAGCAGGAGTTTGTGTTTCAGCAGAAATACCGGAGTTGTGGACGGCTTAAGCCTGAAGTGGCTTGCTGGTTCTCTAACAGCAGGCAATTATGTTACACTTGGGAAGCCTCCACGCAGGCTGTTCTTATGCAGATAGTTGACTGAGGGAACAGAAATATGTGAGAGACACGTGACTTCTCCTTAGCGATTGATTGCCCACAATTGTGTCCTAACTGCTGATGACACTGTTCCATCCATACTTAACATTTGTTCAGATATCTTTCCCAAGGTCCCTAGTTATGGGATTCGTGTTCATAAAAGCTTCTACTATGGCCCTTCTGTTCACCCAGCCAGTGAATAATCCCCAAGTTAATAAAAAGGCAAGCACTCTTATCAACATGGCATTAAAAGACTCTACCCAATGCAGGTTCATACTGTGAGGGAAAAGTAATCTTTCCTGACACCCCTCGTGGTGTAAAAAGTGAGCTAGCCCATGCCAGCTTTCCCAAGTCCTTAGTAAGGTTTTGCCTAAAATGATGTGGAAAGGCTTCCCTGGTGTTCCAGTGGCTGGAACTCCGCGCTTCCAATGCAGAAGGCACGGGTTCGATCCCTGGTCGGGGAAGTTCCATTTGCCACGCGGTGTGGCCAAAATTAAATAAATAAATAAACTTAAAAAAAAAATGATGTGGAAGAGGGCATCGACTTGGGATGCTAAAGTGGAGGCTGGGATTGGGGATGGCTAAAAGTGGCTTCTGGGGAAGGCTGCTCCAGAACGACAAAGAAACTGACACCACGTGCTCTTCCCCAATGGGAAGGAAACACTTCTCATTCAAGTGGCCTTTTTTCTTTGAATCAGAGACCTGCCTTACACAGTGAAAAGACCAGCCTCGCTTAGCCAGGCAGACCCATGGCACATGCCCCCTTCCTCCAGCAGGGCTCCCGGTGGAGAAGCTGCCAGGGACACAAAACCACTCCCAGAGTGATATCGGGACCCCGGGTTACACATGAGGATTGATGTTGAGCTGAGCAACTCTAATGGCCTTATCACAGCAATCGTTCTAGAACACCCATCTCTCCCCTTCTCCCTTCACATCTGACTGGTTATCTATTGTTCCTCATTGCCAGGGCTTGTTTGAAGAGCTCTGCAGCGTTTGCAGGTATAGAAGAATGTGCAACTTTTTTTTTCCCCTTGAAGTCATTGTCTATATTTAGGTCAGTGACGTGATGAGGGATGTTGATGTGTTTTGTACCTCGCGCTGAGAGATGCTTCCTCCCCGGATCTGAGGGCAGGTGAGGCGCTGATAGCACAGCCTGCGCCCGGAGCCCGCAGCCCACGCTGCCCGCGACCGGAGGGTGGGATCTGCCCTCTGCCGCCCGCCAAGCCGCTGCGGAGGGTCGCAGAAATCTCACCCTGGCCTCCCTGAACCTCTGTGTGAGAGAGGGGACTGTCTTATAAAAAGGTGAGAGGGAAGTTGCTTTATCCTTTACCTGGCCTCCTCACCCTACACTCTGCTCTGTCAAGTCGGGAACGCGGCCCAGATAAATCCTGCCCACAAAGGAACTGCGCTTTTTTAACATGCAAATGTTCATCAGGGAGAGTAAATAGACATCTCCTCCTCCAGGGAACTCGGAGACAGTCGTCGCAACCTCCTACCCCACGCCCAGCTGCATTCCCCTTTCCTCCTCCCATTCTAAGAGAAAGCTATTCTGATTTTTCCCCCCATTATTTTTTTTAAGGGGGGGAGGGGCTTGCATTGAATTGCTCTCAAGCCACTGGTCTTCTACCCCAACTTCCTCCCGTGTAGATATGCTTCATTAATTTGATAAGCCGACACCAAAAGAGAGGGGTGGCGGGGGAGAGGGGGGAGGGGGATTGCAGGAGGGGCTGCCTAGGGGCTGCCCTGAGGTTTTAGAAGATGAACTGCTAATGATGTGGAAGACGTACCTTTTCAGACTGCCTGGTCCCTCTGGAACATCAGGGTCCTCTTTCACTTATTCTGATTGTACTGAAAGAACGGGAAAACAGGGGCCTGGTTGGAGCGGAGGAGGGGGCATCGTGCTGGGAGGGGCGGTTAGGAGACAGATGGGCCTCGGAGGAGGAATCAGAAGGCGTCAGTTGCACAGCTTGAGGGGCCTTTGCTTTAACAGGGTATCTGATATTGTCATGCTGGAGAGTCAGAAACTAATGGGGGGAAATAGATTAATTTGCTAGGTCATTGATTGAACAGTCTTGCCTAATACTTACAAACTAGTGAAATTAGCGTAAATTGGCGATATGAATATTTTGATCCGCTGACCCTTGAATTCAAACGGAATGGGATGCAGACCACAATGCTTTTGACCTTTTCAGAGGCACTAATCGCTGCTGGCCCTTTCCCATTCTCTGTAGTGACAGAAGCTGATTGTACCTAAGATAAACCATATTTAGAATCTGCCCAAGAAGTCCTGTTGATGCCACTTCTGGTTCGGGCAAAAAATTATCTATTTGCCCTAATTATACCTCTCAGCGACTGGGAGAACCTGAAAGATACCCAGCTTCAGTATGCGTTTATTTTTTATCGTCTGTTCTCTTGCATACTTCCAAGGTCATTCTCAAACATTTACTGAAAACAAAGGTGTGAGACCTTCTGAGGATGGAGAGCCATTTACGCAAGAATCTTTTCTCATTTGAGCTAGTAGCAATATAAGCAATTTGCAGATTTAACAAAAACCCAGAATATTCTTGCATCACAGATCAAAGTCCTACAGTGGCTTGTTTTGCTTCTGAAATAAATACCAAGATGGGGGTGGGAAGTCAACAGGCATCGTTAGTTAAGTGAAAACAACCCAGACTTCTGCCGCCCCCACCCCCCACCCCGAGTTTCTGCTTCGGTAAATATTTTACTTCCTCCTCAGTTTCACCGAGTGACAGTGGCTGCAGTGTCAGAGCTCAGTGCTTTGTGGACGCCAGGAGCAGCTTTGAGCCTGAGGGATGGAGGCTGGGGGTAAATATTTCAAAGAGATGAACAGGTCTTGGGCTGCAAACTTAGCAATTGTTTAACTAGGATGTAAATTCTAATTAGATTCTAATGGCAAATAAACATTCATTCATTAAACAAATGTTTATCGAGTCCCTGCTGTGTACCAACCACTCTTCTAGGTGCTTGAAACATATCTGTGTATGAAAAAGATAAAGATTCCTGCCCTTACGCAGCTTATGTTCTAGCAGACATTAAACATAATAAATGACTGTAAATTATATAGTATGTTAGTTGTAAATGTTGTAAATGCTGTGGAAAAATAAGAAGTAGAGCAGGGTAAAGGAGGTGTTAAAACTGAGGCATATTAAAATGTCCCAGAGTTTATGTGAGCAGAAATGGATTCGAATCAGGACGCACCAAACCAGAAGTTGTAAGGCGGGCTGCACCGACAGGAGCTGGGGAGAGACTTTTATACAGAAAAGGCGGAGGCGAAAGAAGGAAATTCTTTGACTGGCTACAGCTTCTACGTCCGTCTTAGTTGGGAAAGCCCGGTTGGCTGTGATGGGTTGTCCTTAGGTTTTGATTTCTTAACCTTGAGGCATCACAGGCTTAGGTGTTTGTTTGCTTGCTTACAGAGGCTGCTAAGGTATCAGAACACCTCAATCCGGTGGTCTCATTGTTTAATTAATTGAACTTAGGGTAGAGTGAAGGTCCTGCCTGGGCCATGGGTTTACGAGCCGCCCACACCAAACACCAAGGACAGGGGAGGCCAACCCTCACACGCAGACACATGAAACTGAAGACCAAGAGAGGTGTGACTTCGGCGGCGGCAGCCGTGGTTGGGTATCTTAATTGTACCTGCCAGGGCTGCCATGGCCAGTGGTACACTGTGTGTGTGTGTGTGTGTATGTGTGTGTGTGTGTCTATGAAAGAGTTCAGGGTTAGAAGGTGGGCGAAATGGTCAAGGCCCTCCCTTTGGGGTGGAGGGCTGGCCTTAGCAGTCCCAGTTCATCTCAGGATTCCCAGCTAGAGTTCTGGGTTCCTTTTCTGCTTTGCAAGTGGTTCATTACGTAACCTGCTGCGTCAAACTTAATCTTTTCCTGACAACTGTCATGTTCATAGAATCACAAAGTACAGTTATTAAAATGTGGCTGACTTGAATGATGAGGAATTATTTATTGATGTTCTAAGAAGGACTAAGCCAGTATTAAGAGTTCCTTAACACCCAAAGACAAAACTACAAGATGTCCAAGTGTTCCCCTGTGTTTGGTCCATTTCATTCATTTAAAAACTATGGTTTCTTTCCCTCCCTGCACGTGTTCTACACCTGCAGCTAAATAGGAAGGATCAAGGCGAATATGCCCACACCCATCACCCTGCCTGATTTCAGAGCACTTCAGGGAGAGGTAATAGACGATCATTTCTTCTGTTCTTCAGAATCAGTGCTATGCTTCCTGCATCACTGTAAAGATGGTGTGTGATGGCATTGATTTAGTTCAAAAGCAAAGCAGATAGAGTTCTGATTGATTCTTTTCCACTCCTTCACTGGGACTGAAATGAGGACTCCTGGCTTCCTGCCTGATGAGGGCTTGGACTGTGGAGCAGATCACTGAAGTGGGTCCGCACTCCCCAGCGCAGGCAGCCGTCCTGCCGAAATCCTGATGTCTGTGCGTACTTTTGCAGCTGCTTCCTTTTTGTTTGTGGTCAGCAAAACGAAGGAATGGATTCAAAGGAAGCCCTGCCTCTGACGGAGCAGATACTGTGCTTAAGTGTGGAGAACATTTACCCCGGCAGAAACGCCCTGCCTGTATGTATGCCTGGGGCCAATAAGGAGACTCCTGAGACTGAGAAGCATGAGGCCTGATTCTTCCTCCAGTAAACCTGTTGCCCAGAGAGCCAGAGTGGGACCGGCAGGAGGCCTGGGGCCAGGAACTCACACTAGAAACTCAGCGATGAGCACGGAGGGGGAGGCATGGCCAGCCGCAGCCCTTTCCGTCTGTCTCTAGGGCCCCAACTCCCTCGTTTGCCACCGTGATGATGATCTGACTTTCAGTTGCCTTAGCCACACACAGGACTAAGGAAGCTGTGTGCAATTTAGAAACTTCGGATCCCAGATAGACAGTTTATTTCTGGTCTCATCTACTCTCCAAATACTGAAGTTCCGTAGGTAATTGTGAGCGTGGAATTAATAATTTTGAAAAATAAGTACTTCCTGGATGCTTACCATTCAGCTGGTACTGTGATAAGTGTTTTATCCCACTTAATCCTCATGCATTCTTTTGAATTTAGGCACTATTATTTGCAACATTCTTTCAGTTGAATGTATCATAATTTATTTAATGAATCCTCTACTTTTGGATTATCTATTCTCCTCCTTACATGGAGGAGGAAAATGAGCCTGGTTTAGTTATCCAGCTACCAGGGTACAGAGTCAGGCTTTGAACTCAGAAAGGGTGGGTTCTAACAGCCAGACTAGGTTCCCTGACTCTTCTGTTCTGATTGGTGGTAGAAAGACATGCCCGGCAGCTGGGCCCTGCTTACTTAGATTATCTTATAGCCTAACACGTGTGTCTGACAACCTTTGCAATAGATAGTACATCTAATGACGAAACTGAAACTCAGTGATCAGCTCCGGGCAAGCATACAAAATAATGCATTCCTATAATGATAGCAGTAGATTTACTTTGATAATAGAAGTTGTTGCTTCCAGTTGATTTGACAATGGGTTTTCTCATAGGAACCTTCAAGCGGTGTCACCAAACATTTTCCACGTGGGAGATGGGCATAGAACAGTTAAGCAGTATGCAGAGAAGTCCTCAAAAGTACTCCTATCCCCTGAACCAGCAATTCTACTTCTATATATATAAGGATGTTCACTACAGCATTATTTATAGTGGTGAAAGTTGGGGAAAAAAGCACTGTATGACCAAAAGTAGGGGGTTCATTGAATAAATTATGATACATTCAACTGAAAGAATATTTCAAAACTGTTATTTTAGAAGAGTGTTTAATAACATGGGGAAGTGGCCCTGATATAATAAATGAAATAAGGTAGACTATAAAACTACCTATGATCCCAATATTTTAAGAAGAGTGAGAATGAGAACAACTTGAGATTGGATTTTTGGTTTAATGAAATAGAGGATAAGTATGAGGAATTTTTTCCCAAAAACTAAATCTGGAGTAAATGTTCGAAGAAATAACCTGGAGAAAATTGTGACTTTGGAAGAAATACTTTCTCTTATAAATTCCCAGTAAAATGAGTGATAGGATAGCTCAACATCAGTCTTAAAACTACTTTATGTTCCTCTTAAGTTTTTTTCTTTTCTTTAAAACACATTTAACCTGAAGTTATATTTCATCAAAGCCGATATTTTTGCAATTTCATGTTCCTTCAAAAGCAGTCTCTTTCAAAGAAAAGCAGAGCTCTCTGTGCCGTTTGTGTAACAGTTGCTTTATTGCCGAGTTCTTCAAAGTTGGTGAAGTGTCTGACAAACGTTTTCCTGATCAGAAAAATGGCAGGTGGGAGATTTGCATTGCTGACATGGCAGCACTCATCATACCCGTCTTCCTCTCGTGTGGCAGTCATACGGATGGGAAGAAGGCAATTTCTCTGTTATTCTAGGGGTGAAAGAGAGGGAGAAAGTTTGAGTATTGGAGTGCTGAGCACAGTAACATTGACCAAGTGAGAAAGCCCAAGGCATCAAAATCCTATCTTACCAGACATGTCAGAACAGAAGAAAATGAACAGGTTCTTCAACACGTGAGAAGACAGCTCTAGAGGAGGACTCTGTGTGTCCCCCAGCTCTGACAAAGTGTAAAATGTAAACACTCAGAAGCAGTTGAAGAAAGGCTTTGCATCTCGGTAGGGTTAGAGTGGAGAGAAATCCAAGTCAAGAATTTGTAAGAAAGCTACCTAATTATATCTAGATATTTGGGCTCATCTGGCTTTCACAATTTATTATATCTCTGAGAACCTTTGGGCATTTAGAAAATAAAGCCATGACCACTTACCAGTTGGCAGTATAGCCCGATTGAAAGAAAATACCCCAAATGCCCCAGAAGGCAAATGGACGGTTAGCCTTGCAAATCTAGCCAATCAAAGGATTGTAGACATCACACCGGTCTACCCTAAGCCAAACCTGAGAAAAAACGTAACACATGAAGGAAGAGTCATATAGATGAGGCAGTTGGAACCTTGTTACCCATGGAACAAAATACTAGCTTCTTAGCATTATGTTCAAGATTATATATAATCTGACAGGGGACTATATTCAATATCCTGTGATAAACCATAATGGAAAAGAATACGAAAAAGAATATATGTGTGAGTATATATACATACACACACACATATATATGTATGTAGGTATAACTGAATCACTTTGCTGTATAGCAGAAATTAACACATTATAAATCAACTATACTTCAATAAAATTAAAAAACAACAACATTATATACATTCTGACCCCAAATATCTTTCCAACTTTCTCTCCCTCTCCCTATGTCTCTCATCTCTGCAGGCTCACTGTTCTTTTCTCTTTCCCCTGAGTGAGCCATGCACTTCAGGGTGTCAGAGCCTCAGCTAATGATGTTCCATTGGCCCAGAATGGCCCAAAACGCTCTGCTTCTTTGCTCATCAGGATCACTGTCTACTTTTCAGGTCCAATCAGATACCACCTCAGTCAGAAATGATCTGACCTTCCTTTCCATACCTGTACCCTTTTATAGGTACCTCCATCTCATGTGTATTTCATTCTGCCTTACATTTTAGCCGGTGATTTACGTTTCTCTCCCCCATCAGATTGTTACTCGTCTGTAAATACCTCTGATGGATGCCAAGCCGAATGACCTCATACAGTAGTCGCTTAATACATGTTTGCTGAATTCAGTCAAATACAAGATAGTATATGAATATGAAGATACGTGCAGCCATGTTTTCCGGACCAAAAATGTCAAGAAATGTGACCTTGGGACAGAATATTTGAAATTAGACTAGTCCTAAAAGACCCAGATTGCCAAGGCTGCTGTAATACCAACCCATAATAACAGCTAACAGTTTTGAGTATTTGCTACATTCTAAGCACTACACTAAGTTCTTTCCATATAACATCCCATTTGATCATTCCAATAATCTTATGAGGCTTAAGTACTATTGTTATCCCCATTTTGCTGATAAGAAACCAAGACTGGAGGAGCCTCTTAGCCAAGAAACCAAAGGGCACTGCATGGACACCAAGTCTGCCTCTTTCTCTGCAGGGTGTCTCTCTCTCTCTGGCCTGGGAGGAGGCCGTGGTGGGAGTTGATGGCTGTCATTCATGCAGTATATCTGGGTATCTGCCTAATTCAATCTCAAAGTGGGCCTCACAACAGGCATTAGTATGTTTTGTAAGCAGCTTCTCTGCTTCTGACATTGGTATCAGGTATTACTCGACAGTATTTGATGATTTTCCTACTCCAGGGAAGCTCTAGAGTATGTCAACTCTGAAGTGAGGTGGGCTTCTTATAAGTAAAATAGTCATGCATAGGAAGTATATTAGTCAGGGTTCTCCAGAGAAAAGAAACAAGAGGGTATAGATTTTGATACATATGTAAGAGGAGATTTATTATAGGAATTGGCTCACATGATCATGGAGTCCGAGAAGCCCCACAGTATACCATCTGCAGACTGGAGAACCAGGAAAGCTAGTGGTATAATTTAGTCCCCGTCTGAAGGCCTGAGAATCAGGGGGGGCTGATGGTCTAAGTCCCAGTCGGAATCTAAGACCCGAGAAGCAGGAGGGTCAAAGTCCAAGGGCAGGAGAGAGGGACGTCCCAGCCAAGGTAAAGAGAGTGAATTGGCCCCTTCTCCACTTTTTTGTTCTATTCTGACCATCAGTGGACTGGATGATGCCCACCCACATTGGTAAGAGGGATCTTGTTTACTTAGTCTGTTTCAAATGCTGATCTCTTCCAGAAACACCTTCACAGACACACCCAGAAGTAATGTTTTATCAGCTCTCCGGGAGTCCCTTAGGCCAGTCAGGTCAACACATAAAATTAAGCAGCACAAGAAGGAACGGCAGTATGACCTCAGTTAACTAAAGGAAATGTCATAGAAGAGATTAGTCTATATTTAGCAAATACTTGTGGAGTACACACTATGTGCAGGTACTCAGTAGCTTCTGGGGACAGGACGCTGAACAATACAGACATGGTCCCTAACCGCATGCACAGGAGTCTAATACAAAGGTAGACATTAGTGAGATGATCACACAGACACATAATTAAAGCCCAGGAGGAAGGCCAGCGCTGGGAAGGAAATGTATAGATGGCCGTGAACATGTATAGCCTAGCGAAGGGCAAAACAGACAAGGGAGATTTCTCAGAGATCTAGAAAACCAGTAGGAGGTAACTAGGGCAGTGATTCTCAACGTGTAGTTCCAGGACCAGCAGCAAAAGCCTTTCCTGGAGACTTGTTAGAATTGCAGATGATCGGGTCCCACCCCAGACCCACTGAATCAAAAACTGGGAGTGGGGCCCAGCATTCTGGGTTTTGGCCAGCCCTCCAGGTGATTGTGATGGGCCCCGAAGTGTGAGAACCACTGCACCAGCAGATGAGGTGGGGCGGAGTGTGACGGAGGGCAGAGCATTCCAGCTGGGAGAGAGAGAGTAGTGAAGTCCAAGCTGGTAGCAAGATGGCGAGAAGTGGAGCTGCCAGGAGGCCCCACAGAGAGGATAATGGGGTGGCATGAGGCTGGGAGATATGCCGGGGTCACGTTGCTTCAGGGCCCGTTGTATGGATTCTACCCACTGTCCTAAGAGCCATAAAAGCCACTGAGGAGCGTTAAGCAAGAGTGTGATATGATCACACTTGCATTTTGAAAACATCCCTCTGACCACAAGAGAACTGATAGAGCAAGCAGACTTAAGTTCTCTAATTTGAAAACTGATAGAAGTGATGGAGTGATTGGATATTGAGACAAAGGGAAGTGAATGGGGTTGAGATGTATTCAGGCGGTGACAGTGGAAGGATTTGGCAATATTTTGAAATGGGGATTGAGAGAGAAAGATGCTTCTCTCAGACGGAGCCTAGGTTTCTGGCTTATGAACTAGATTGATCGTGAAGGCTGCAGTCACTGAGATACAGAGGATGGAGATCACGTGTTTTATCTGGATCATGTTAAGTTTAAGGACCCTTTGAGATATGAACTAGACCTTGGTGGAAATTGGATGGATGAAAGCCAGGAAAACATAACGTTGATGGGGAGCTCTGGTAACTGCATGAGCCAAAGGATTGAGATGGAAATGAGTTTTGTGAGGTTTGCTTCCCTATTTTATTCTTTTTTATGTATTCATTCACTTATTTATTCATTCTACCTATTACGCCCTTCCAAGAACATGGAAACATTTGAGACAGAGGAAAGTTAGTAGGTAGGATGGGGACCAGCTACAGCAGATCTTGAATTCCAAGCTAATAATTTTGGATCACCATTGAAGGTAGGCAGGGTTACATCACGTAGGTAGGTATGTTTTGAGCAGATGGACCTAGCAGTGTCACCTGCAGTCAAGAAACTAGAGGAAGACCATCACAGTAACTCTAAGGATGCTAAAGGACTACCTCATTCTTTCTGATTGAAATATAAGGTTAGCATTTGGGGACCACAATCAAATTCATATACATTCATTCATTATATTCCATGTATATGACTGTGTATCGTTAACCTATGTCTCCTTATAAGTTTGGGAATAGGAAAAGACAAACTTTGAGAGTGTGGAAACTAGGCCTTTTTCCCGTTTCAGTTTTCCATAATCAAGTAGAGGTAGGGTGTTTTCACGGGAGCTAATATTAATTAGAATTGAAAGACCTACACATAGTAGGCCCTCAAAAAGATCTCTTAAACGGAATTGCACTGACGTCCGTGGAGTAGTGAGAGAAGACGCAGCTCCACACTGGACCCCCTAAGGGGAAAGGGGAGAGCATGGGGCCCTTGCATGAGAATTGGGACCTTGGTGACCCCCATCTGTTCCTTCCTCTCTCCCTCCCTCCCCCACTGCTGCCATGGCGACATGTCTGGAATCACAGTAAGCCTTATACCCCGGAGGAAACAATACTTTGTTTGAACGCTGTAAGTTGGCCTCTGAGGCTCCCGGTCTGCAGGCCCCTTTCCCCCCAGTCAGGGGCTTCTTACAAAAGGCAGCCTTTTACCAGAGGGTCAGCGACACTGCCGCTCATCGATTTGAGCCCATTTTATCCCTCGGCACTTTCCACTTGTTTGTTTTTGAACTCACACCACAGCCTCGATGCTGTTGGTCTGGTTGTGACGTGAAGTTACTGATGTGGCCGTCTGCATCCGCCTGCACGTCCTCTGCTCTGCCCGTAGAGCGTCGTGCCTCTTGCTTTCTCGTGTCCTCTTGTCCCTGCCGTTGACTCCCCAGGCTGGGGCTGTTTGAGCTGAAGGGAATTAGGAACAATGCAATCAACATCTCTATTTTTATCTTTGCTCCCCCCCACCCCTTTCTTCCCTCCCTCCCGAATGACTCACCATTTCTAGGTCTCAGAGCTTGGCAGACTTAAAAGAATTATATTGGGGCTGAGGTGAACATATGCACAGATATATTTCTACCGTTCGATGAAGAGTGTGTTTTTTTTCTAGTGACACAGGGGTTCAAATATTATAAGTATTATTTATTATGTCATCCTTACTGGTGCAGTCTTGCTGCTTAAGCTACTGTTTATCTCTGAAGTCTAAGATGAATTGTAGGCAAGGGAGGGAGCCCGGAGCTGATTTCTGAAACTCATCTTTAGAGAAAAGTGCAGTGTTGAAGTGAAACTTAACTGTATCCTGGTTGATTTCTGGCAGCTTGAGCTGGGATCCATGTAAAGAGAACGTGGCCTGTAAAAAAAGATTACCTGTGAAGAAGGCACCATTAACGCAAAATAGCTTTTCCTACCATTTTAGCATTTCTTTATCATTATCATTCAGTGTGACCATTTCTAGAGATGATGTAAATTAAGAGTCTGGGTTTGAATTCCACTCTGCCACTTACTCCCTGTAATCTTAGGCTAGTTACTTAATTTCTTTGTAATTTTCCCTTCTATAAAATGGAGACTTCTTTCCTCGCATACATACATCATAGTACACATCACATGGAACTGTCTTGAGAATTAAATAAGCAAATATTTATGAAGTGCGTAAAACAGAGTCTAGCACCTTATAAGCGCTCAATAATTATGTCGCCTGTTATTACTCAACAGGCTGTCTTTACCTGTCTTAAGATGAGTGGTTGAGTCCTTAAAGAGTTTTCTTTCGCAACCACAGTGCACCTTGGGGTTTTACCGTCCCTTACTTCTGAATTTACAAGCCACCCGTTTTATGGACACTTAAGTGGGCACAAAGTTATGGAATAGACCTCGTTGTCTTGCATTGAAAAGTAGAGCTTTCCAGCTTTCCAATCTGCCTTGCTTATAGCCAGAATTTTATTCTCACTTCATCAGAATTAGGTTTTGGCTCCCATGTGGTCCAAATCCAAGTGCATTTCTTCTCCAAGTAATCATATTTTACATGCAATGACTTTTCCTTGGCTTATCTAATGCTGCCTCATTAGACTCGAAACCCTAATGATACTCTTTCATTTCAGTAACAGAGCCACGGGAATCACATAGAAGACTCTCTGTAGAAGTTCTCCCTTTGTCTTCCAGCCCCTAGATCACTTCCGGCCCTGACCCCTTGACTGGAGGGGGGAGGGAAGGCCAGCTGCTGGCCTCATTTGGCAACAGTCCAATGGAGGGTCGTGGAGTTCAGATCAGTTGGGATCCAAAAGGTCCTCAGGAAACTCCCAGCAGGTCTGAGAGCCCCCCAAGCACTACATTATTACTCTGGTTTGCCAAATCTAGGGGGGAGCTGCACCACCCAGCTTTCAGAGCCATATCGAAAATGATCTGAAGCACAGTTCATTGCAGTGTGGTCATATCTACACAGCAGCCACAAGTCAGGACTCAGAGAAGCTTTGGCACCAGTTTGTAGGAAGCAGTGCTACTAGCATTGAAATGTTCCCCTGGGACAAGAAAAACCCTCAGGATGGCTTCCAAAGCCTGAGGGAATTAGACACACTCAGTCACCTTCATTGTGTTTAAGTGTTCGGCGATAACTAGTCAGCTCTTTTGTTTTTCAGTAGTATCTTTATCGCGATAACATGGATTCATAATTTGAGAGGTCACATAGCTCTGTACAGCTGATATGATGCAAAGCAGTAGCCCTACCCTACCCGCTTCCCTTCCTGATGGCTGTTCCCCCAAGTTTTAACATATTCTAGCTGTTTCTGCTGGTATGAACCTCTGTGGTTTTTTAAAAATCAATTAATTAATTTGGCTGCGTTGGGCCTTCATTGCTGCACCCGGGCTTTCTCTAGTTGCGGCAGGCGGGGGCTACTCTTCTTTGCGGTGCGTGGGCTTCTCATTGCGGTGGTTTCTCTTGTTGCAGAGCACGGGCTCTAGACACTCGGGCTTCAGTAGTTGTGGCACACAGGCTCAGTAGTTGTGGCTAGCAGGCTCAGTAGTTGTGGCGCATGGGCTTAGTTGCTCTGCGGCATGTGGGATCTTCCCGGACCAGGGCTCGAACCGTGTCCCCTGAATTGGCAGGCGGATTCTTAACCACTGTGCCACCAGGGAAGTCCTGAACCTCTGTGTTTTTAAATGACATGTTTGTACAGTTATCTCTTGATTATTGTGTTTTAGTTATTACCTGTTGACACCTTACCATGGGAAATATGGATTTATCTCACTCCTTCAACCTCTCAAACATGCTCCATCTTCCTCACTCTTCCTAACGACCGTTGTATCACAACTTTTGGTGAAATCAGTATTGTGTGTGTGTGTTATGGCTCGATAACTGTCATTCACAGCTGAGCCAAATGGTGGACTTTGATCACATTTTTATCTCGTACATCTCTTGTTTTTCCTGCAGTTATTGGCTCTATTGCTTTATTTGCTTGCTTAGTTTTCTTATGTTCCTGTCCTTAAATCATTCATAGAATCTTCATCAGCAGTGTAGATCTCCTCTTGATACATCTGTAAACATCAGGAAACCAATCCACTTCTTCATGGAGTCATTCCTCTTGGAGGTCTGCATCCTTCTGCCCCCACCTGGATTGGTGCTGAGGCTGCTGCAGAGCTGGCACCTCCCCCCTTCATTTCACCTTGCTCCTATGTTGGATCCAGTGTTCATAGATCCCAAGTCTTCTCTAGCTTGGCTTTGTCCTCATTTTAGTGTAGTGTATCCTCTAATCACTGCCTAAGAACTCACGAATTTACATGAGAGGTAAATTTTTGAGGCCTTGCATATATGAAAACAGCTTTATTCTTCTCTCATATCTGACCGGATATAGGATTCTAGGCTATAAATAACTCTCAGGAAGAATTTTGAAGCACTTAATGGATTTTTTTCCTGGCTTCCAAGATCACTGTCAAAATGTCCATTGCCATTCTAATTCCCACTCTTTGGACACTTAGAGCATTTTTTAAAATTCGTGGCTTTCTGAAATTTCACAGTGATGTACCCTACTATGGCTCTCTTTGTATTCATTGTTCAGGGAACTTTCTAGGCCCTTTTAATATGGAAACTCATGTCCTTCAGTTCTGGGAAATTCTCTTGTATGATTTCATTGATAATTTCCCCCACTCTGTTTTCTCCTCTTCCTTTCTGGACTTACTATTTGGATGTTGTACCTTCTGGACTGAGCCCCTATTTTCGTATCTTTTTTCTTCTGTTTTCCATCTCTTTGACTTTTATTTTACTTTTCAAAAGTTTTTTTAACTTACCTCTCCACACTTTACTTTGATATTATTTCTGCTACCATGTTTTTAATTTATAGAAATTCTGTTTTAATTTTCTAAATGCTTATTCTTGTACCATCCTGTTCTTTTTTTTTTTTTTTTTTTTGCGGTATGCGGGCTTCTCACTGTTGTGGCCTCTCCCGTTGCGGAGCACAGGCTCTGGATGCGCAGGCTCAGCGGCCATGGCTCACGGGCCCAGCAGCTCCGCGGCATGTGGGATCTTCCCGGACTGGGGCACGAACCCGTGTCCCCTGCATCGGCAGGCGGACTCTCAACCACTGCGCCACCAGGGAAGCCCCATCCTGTTCTTAATTCATAGGTTCAATGCATTTTTCCTGAGAATATATTAATAGTTTTTTAAATGTTCTCTTTTTTGCTTTTATTTTCTCTTTCTCATTTGTTTGTTTGGAGTCTGGATTTTGTGTCAGAGGTTTTCCTCAAATGTGTGGTTATTCTTGCCTATATATTCGTTGTTATGAGGAAAGTATTAACAGTCTAACTGGGAGTCCTGTGTTTATATGTGAAGACTTTCAAGTGGTGATGATTGGCCTGGAACCCAGCCATGGGGCATCCAAGATCTATCAGTCATTTCTCCTAGGCTGGTTAATTTCCCTAGAGAAGAGTATGCTGACCTTCTGTCTAGGAGATGTAAGACTGGCTGCCAGGGTTCTTTTTTTTTTTATTTTTTTATTTTTATTTATTTATTTTTATTGAAGTATAGTTGATTTACAATATTGTGTTAATTTCTGCTGTACAGCAAAGGGACTCAGTTACACACATATATACATTCTTTTTTTTATATTCTTTCCCGTTACAGTTTATCACAAGATATTGAATATAGTTCCCTGTGCTATACATTAGGACCTTGTTGTTTATCCATTCTAAATGTAACAGTTTGCATCAACCAACCCCAAACCCCCAGTCCATCCCTCTCCCTCCCCCCTTCCCCTTGGCAACCACAAGTCTGTTCTCTGTGTCTATGAGTCTGTTTCTGTTTTGTAGGTAGATTCATTTGTGCCATATTTTAGATTTCACATTTAAGTGATATACGGTATTTGTCTTTCTCTTTCTGACTTTCTACACTTAGTATGATAATCTCTAGTTGCATCCATGTTGCTGCAAGTGGCATTAGTTCTTTTTTATGGCTGAGTAGTATTCCACTGTATACATGTACCACATCTTCTTTATCCATTCATCTGTTGATGGACATTTAGGTTGCTTCCATGTCTTGGCTATTGTGAATAGTGCTGCTGTGAACATAGGGGTGCAGGTATCTTTTTGTATTATAGTTTTGTCTGGGTATGTGCCCAGGAGTGGGATTGCTGGATCATATGGTAGCTCTGTTTTTAGTTTTCTGAGGAGCCTCTGTACTGTTCTCCATAGTGGCTGCACCAACTTACATTCCCACCAGCAGCGTAGGAGGATTCCCTTTTCTCACACCCTCTCCAGCATTTGTTATTTGTAGACTTTTTAATGATGCTGCCAGGGTTCTTGAAGGCAAGTGGAGGAAGGGTTTGGAGTTGGGGAAGCTTATCTCACCAGTGACGTGGAAGTTTCCACTTAATTAACTTGTTTCCAGTACAACAACCCCACCTTCAACTGTGCTTTGTGTCCAAGTGCCAGACCCCTCTGCTTCTGCTTCTTCAAAGAGGAAGCCACCAACCCTTTCAGGCTGGAGAAGAAATAGTCACATGGCCATGTGCAGTAGGAAAAGGGTCTCAGAGTCTCATGCTTCTTATACAGACTTTCAACCAACCCTCCTGTTTTTAGCCCCATTTACACCCCATCATCAGAAATATCTGGTGCCTCCAATTCCTGAGCTTTTTAAGGTTCTTAACATACATTGGCTTCCCTCTCCTTAGCTTCCCCCATTGAAAGTTTAGATTACGGCTCTTTCTGCTCTGCTAAATTAGTTACCACTCATTCATCTGCTTTCCAGTTTCCAAAATTATGTTGACATCTCATGTCTGCTTTTGGCTCCTTCCCTATCCACTCTATGCAGAGTTTTGCTCTTTCAAAAAACATCTCTTTTTTGTCATTTTTATGGAGTGTGAGGAGGTATGGTAGAAAAGGAGTGGAAATAAACATGTATACAACCTGCCATGCTTAACTGCAATTCATGAGTGACCCTTTGTTTCTAAGGAATACACCGTTTCTATACGCATCAAAATAAAACTGTCAGGGTTACTTGGCAAGGCCCACGTCCTGGAATATTTCCACTTGGGGCTGCCATAGTGATGTGGGTGTGCATCAGAATACTCTTAAGAAATGCAGTGAGATTTAGAGCTATCCCAGGTAACATAAATCAGATTTCCCTGGTTTACGGAAGATGAGAGAGATCCAGGCCCAAACTCAAGAGGAGCCTAAGGAACTAGAAGTACCTAAGCTATGAGACTCCTTACAAACTGAAGAAATCCAGCCATCGCCTTGTCCTAGGCTTTTCTAGACTGTGGGCACTCTGGAAACGCAGTGTATCATAGTATGATAGTGTTATCATAGTATCATAATATGACCACTGTCCTTAGGGAGATTTGATTTAGGTTCTAATGCTAGCTTTGCCCCTTGGATCACAGTTGTCTATGTGCAAGAAGCACTAGGTTAATATAAAAAAAAGAAAAAAGGTGTTTCATTTTCCTCATGTAATAAGAAGCCAGATGAGAGGAAATGCAACTGATCTGTGATGTCAGATATTTCCCACCTCCTTCTCTCTTTCCACCCCAAGTCTGTGGCTTTTATCCTAATACTTGTTGTTTCAAGTCACAGGATAGTATCTCTACCACCAGCCTGACGCCTGCACTCTGGAAGCTGAGGAAAAAGAAGAAAGGGACAAGGGGCCGGGGGGGGGGCAATCACAAATTCCCAGCATACTCTCCGTGCATCTCATTGGCCAGAACTGCATTACGTAACCACCCTAGCTGCAAGGGAAGCTTGGAAGTCCCTCCTCAAATACAATCAGTATTTTAACGAAGAAAGTAAAAGGAATATTAGCTGGGCAGCTAATAGTGTCTGCCACACTAGGTGTATATCCTTGAGCGAGTTATTTAATCTCCCTTGGCACCTATAACCTTATTTGTAAAGTGAGAATAAATATACCTACCTCACAGACTTGCAGTGAAAAATAAAGGAGGAAATATTTAGAAGAAAACATAGCACCATACCAGACACATAATATGCCCTCCATAAATGTTAGTTCCCTTCCCTGTGATCCACTCTGATCTCCGAACACACCACGCTGTTAGCATATGCTGTGAAGACCTATACAGATGTATATTATTTGATAAAAATTAAGTTTGTTTTGAGCATTACACAGTACCTGTTGGCAGAACATTTAGTAAAAATGAGATCTGGGGATCACAAGTCAAAAAGCGTATTTTTAGCATAGAATAACTGCATATAAAGACACAGCGGAATATAAGATTATAAGGATGATTTTACAGTTCATGTCTTTTATTATAATCCTTAATCTTCCTTTATATCCCTTCCCTTTATAGCTCTCACCCCCCGCCCCCCCATCAACCTCTTTTTACCACACTCTTCCCTTGATGTCTTGAGAGTTTCCTTAATTTGTATTTACTATTATTTATCTACAAAGCTTTATTATGCAGTCATTGGACCATCACTCTGTGTGTGTGTGTGTGTGTGTGTGTTTCTTTAATCGGCCCCAGTGACTGACTGCCCCTTTGCTCCCTTCACCCAGCAAAGCCGTGTGAAGACCTTATAAACCAGGTTGAGTCGAGGAGGTGGGGAAGCTAATGTGAGAGGGGGACTGTGGCCAACCAAGCCACAACTGAGGATTTATGAAAACTGCAGTGGTCTGTTCAAGTTTGGGAGCCAGAGGGTGAGAAAACATACGGCTTCTGTCTTCTTTTTGTCCGTAGAATCTTCCTGCCTGTATGTACTTCGAGTGCTTTGAGTCCTGCCTTGTTTTACACCGCATGCCCTATCACCTGTCACACCCCAGGCCCTGTCACCATGCTCCACCCTGGCAGAGGACAGGGACCAGGGTCACATGTAATAACTTAAATTGGAAGGGACCTTTGTTTTCCTCTCCGGCTAAATGAGCACTGGAAACAGAGGAGAGAGGTTCAGTGCTGTGGATATTTCTGTACAGTGAAGAGTAAGCCCTATTCCAATCCCCACGAGCCAGACTGCCTCCTAAAAGCAGCAGCTACAAACACATCCTCTCAAGATAAATACCGTAAGGGAGAGAGAGAAGCCTCTCCCATTTAAAAATGGTGCCCTTCCCTCGAGGCCCTTCTCTAGCTGGGCTTTGCCTCCGCTGAGTTCTGGCTGTCAGTGTAGAAGCCAAACGCCAGAGTCCAAAGGAGAAGCTGTTTCACAGGGAAAACAAAAGGCAGCTGTCAGTTTAATCCCAAGCTCCCTGATAACATTCCAGCAGAGTTCCTTTTTCTGGAGATGAAATAAGAACCCTGGCAGGCCCTCTTGACTGGCCACATAAATCATTTGTAGTAATTGCTCTGAGAGAGGAGTGCCTCTCAGGCTCCATGGTTAGAAAGGGGGGGAATCACACACCGACATTCTATTTCCCTCTCTCTCTCTCTCTCTCTCTCTCTCTCTCTCTCTCTCTCTCTCTCTCTCTCTCTCTCTCTCTCTCTCTCTCTCTCTCTCTCTCTCTCTCTCTCTCTCTCTCTCTCTCTCTCTCTCTCTCTCTCTCTCTCGCACACACACACACATTGTGCCTTTGCCTCTGGCTCATCCCACACACACGTACTTTCACCCATATGCACACCCCCTCTGCTCAGGAGTTGCTCACACCAGGGTGGCCTCAGCAATCCATGTTGACAAAAAAAAAGCATGGCACGGAATATAGTGAATACTCAGTTTTCTGTTTCCTTCTCTTTGAGCTCGAGCCAATTTAAATTCTTCTGGAGTACAGTTTGGGAGGGGATACCGGGAGGGTTGACAGGGAAAGTGGGAGGGAGAGAACACAAAGGTAAGAGGGGGATGGTTAGCATTTGGCTTTGTTGGGCTTCTCTGTTGCTGCGTATCCTGTGATGTGTCACCTGCTTCCTCCTTTTTGCCTTTTCTGGTGAGAACTGAGATGCGGTCATAAAAAGCCTCCGCACTGTGATCTGGGAGCTGCTGCTGAGGCTTGGCAGTTCACTCAGGACCGAACTCTCAGAAGCCACAGAGCTGTAATATCCCTTCCCCTCTGTGGCCAATAAAGATGGTGATAATCAAATAACAGGGCTTAGAAGTGGTGTGGTGCCTACAGCGGTTGGCCACAGGCCGGTGATATACACCCTTCCCTTGTACCCTGATGTATGTTCATTGAAAATATTGAGGCCACCAGAGATTGGAGGGGGGAGGGGCCTGCAGGCACACACAGCTGTTTGAAGAATGAATGGATGGATAAATAAATACATGAATGGATAGTTGGATGAATGAATGATGGATGAGTAGAGTTCAGCGTTATGTTATGAACACAGCTTGAAAAGCAGGGAAAATTGCACAGCCTCTGTGACAGATGGACGACTTGTCCCTCTCCACACACCGTACGTTGTAGCTATCCTCAGCTTTGTGCCTGTGGACAGAGGAGAAAGTGAGGGAAAGGAATTGCTGGACGTGAGTGGAGAAGCATACGTTTCCACCTACTGCCCTTCAATCCTGACTGTCTCCTAACCCAAGCTGTGAATCAGACCTGTCTACCCTCACCACGAACGTGGAAACTGCTAGGCTAAAATTCACGGTCATGTGTTTTGTTTGTTAAGAAAAAATATCAAACTTGGAATGCATCCTTCATGCCCAGAGCCCTTTTTCCTTTGTCAAGCTAATAGTAAAATCAACCCTCTGTATTTATTTCCCAATTTATTTGACACCAAGTTACTCACTTCGAAAGGAGAGTGGAGTGTGGGCCACAAACTGTGTTCCACCTGCTGTACCCCAGGCTGAACACTAGGTGTGCTCCACCCCGAGTCACTTCTGTCATGAAGGCGCCAGGTGTTTTAGGGTGATGTATCCTGTGGAGTCTGAGCTCAGCCCTTCCTGGGTTGGATCCTTCTCTTATCTTCTCCACCCATAACCCTTGAAGTGATCAATCACTCCTCTCCTGGCTACGAAGCCAGTAGTTACAGGTCAGCATGTGCTTGTACACGAGACCAAAGATGGCTCCTGTGTATGAGAACACAAGTATGTACATTTCATTTTAAGATTTTTCTCGACCGAGGCTTCTCACATATAGGTTAGTACATTTTTGCCTTAATCCGCAAGGTCCGTTTAGGTTGGAGTTCTAAATTCAGTCACACACACATACACACACACACACACACACACACACACACACACACACAACTAGTAATAATAGCTTCTGTGTGTGTGATGGTTTACAGTTGGCAAGGCAGTTTTCCATATGGAAAGTCTTGTTGGTAGCTATTTTTAGCCTGAAGAAACCAAAGCTTAGAGGGAGATAAGTGACTTATTTAGGGTCATAGAGCAAATAAGTGGCAGAAACAGCTATGGAAGCAGCTGATGAAACATATAGTTTCATTTGTCATTGAGCATATATTGTCTTTCTAAATTATTGTGGCAAATTTTAGCAAATTACTTTTTACATTATATTTTAATGCTAAAAAGATGTTTATTTTAGAAATTTTTAAAAAATACACACATGAAGTGTTTTAAAAATCATGCATAATTGTACCATCCAAGATGGTCTCTCTGACATCATTTGAAGCAATTCATTCTAGTCATTTCTACACACATAAGACTAATATAAGGCTTTGATATATTCATTAAATCAGGCAGCGTTCGGCTTTACATCTTACTTTTTTCGCTTATTTTATTGAGAACTTTTTTCTTTGTCATTAAACATTATTTATAAAACATGATTTTTAATGCCTGTATAATTTCCTCTGGTATGACTATACCATAAATTATTTAAAATTTAATCCGTCTCTGATTGTTGAACATTTTATTTATTTACCGTTTTTGTTTACGAACATCCTTGTAAACAAATCTTCAGTGGAATTTCTGATTATTTTTATAGCATAGATTCCTAGAAGAAGAATTGCTGGGTTGGAAGCTCTTAACAACTTTTTGGGATCTTGACACGTGTTGCATAATTGGTTTTCAGAAAGATTTTATCAATATATACCAGCCATCTGAGTGAGCTCTCTCCATACTCTTTCCAGCTTTAAGAATTATGAATATTAAAAAAATTTGGCAATATAATAGTAAAAAATATATTTTGATATTTTTATTTGCATTTGTATAATCATTAGTGAGATTAAACATCTTTGTTAAGAGTTATTGGCTAAATTATATTTTTCATTCATGAATTGTCTTCTATTCATGCCTGTTCCTCATTTTTAAAATGAGATATTTCTTGTTTTTCAAAACTTACATATTGGGCTTCCCTGGTGGCCCAGTGGTTGAGAGTCCGCCTGCCAATGCAGGGGACACGGGTTCGTGCCCCGGTCCAGGAGGATCCCACATGCCGCAGAGCGGCTGGGCCCGTGAGCCATGGCCGCTGAGCCTGCACGTCCGGAGCCTGTGCCCCACAACGGGAGTGGCCACAACAGTGAGAGGCCCACGTACCGAAAAGAAAAAAAAAAAAAACTTTCATATTAAAATTTGCATTTTTTGCAAATATTTTATTCCAGTTTTTAATCTGCCTCTTATTTTTTAAAGTTTTAAAATATTTATGTAAGGAAAACTATTAACCTATTCTTTTGTAACTTCTAGTTATTTTTATACCTAGACTTAATGCCAAAATCATTAAATATTGACTTTTTAAACATTTTTTACAGTTCATTTTTTACAGTTAATTATATACTTTCCAGAACATGTATTTTGGTGTAGTTGTGGGTCCAGATCTACCTTCAAATTTTTCTCCCAACTCTTATCTATTTAATGATCTTTCTTTTCCCCATATTTTTTTAACGCTTCTTTTAAAATAAATTTATTTATTTATTTATGGCCGCATTGGGTCTTCGTTGC
The DNA here is from genome assembly GCF_964270905.1 of Leucopleurus acutus. Classification (NCBI taxonomy): domain Eukaryota; kingdom Metazoa; phylum Chordata; class Mammalia; order Artiodactyla; family Delphinidae; genus Leucopleurus; species Leucopleurus acutus. The sequence goes on from NC_139146.1 coordinate 136,839,438, forward strand.
TGCGCGCGGGCTTTCTCTAGTTGCGGCAAGCGGGGGCTACTCTTTGTTGCATTGCACGGGCTTCTCATTGTGGTGGCTTTTCTTTGTTGCGGAGCACGGGCTCTAGGCGCTCGGGCTTCAGTAGTTGTGGTGTGCGGGCTCAGTAGTTGTGGCTCGGGCTCTAGAGTTCAGACTCAGTAGTTGTGGCGCACGGGCTTAGTTCCTCTGTGGCATGTGGGATCTTCCCAGACCAGGGCTCGAACCTGTGTCCCCTGCATTGGCAGGTGGATTCTTAACCACTGCGCCACCAGGGAAGTCCCTCCCCATATTTTTAACATATAAGTTCCTAAGCTCTCCTCTTGAACTATCATTTCTCTTCCATTGACCCATCAATTTCTACCTCAATAGCACAATTTCAATTACTCTAGCTTTATAATAGATTATAATACCACACATTGCTCTTCTTAGCTGCTTTAGCTCTCCCTCTCAGTTTATTTTTCCAGAATAACTGTAAAAAACATTTCATTAGATTCATAAATTAATTCCTCTGGAATGTTGATTTGAATTATATTCAATCTATAGAATAATTCGGGAAGAATTGACTTCTTCACAATATACAGTATTTCCATTCAGGAATATGAAATTTATCTCCATTCATTCAAGTCTTCTTTTATGATTCTCTAATTTTCTTCATATAGTTCCTATTCATTTCTTATTAAGTTTATTCCTGGGTAACTCAAGTGTTTAATTATTTCTGTTTCTGAAATCACTGCAAAGTGGCCTTTTTAAAAGGAGGGTCCTGATTAGCTAAATTGGGGTTAGACTATGAGAACACCCCACAGAACTTGACAAGCTAGAAGTCATTAGTAATTAAATAATTTCCATCTAAACACTAATTGGATTAAATTAACCTATTTTAAGGTATTATTTCTCAGACAAGAAATGTCCAACTGCTATTCTTTTTTTTTTTTTGCGGTACGCGGGCCTCTCACTGTTGTGGCCTCTCCCGTTGCGGAGCACAGGCTCCAGACGCACAGGCTCAGCGGCCATGGCTCACGGGCCCAGCCGCTCCGCGGCATGTGGGATCTTCCCGGACCGGGGCACGAACTCGTGTCCCCTGCATCGGCAGGTGGACTCTCAACCACTGTGCCACCAGGGAAGCCCCAACTGCTATTCTTATATTACCATCAATGACTATCCCTAAGAATACACCACTCTTCGTCAATAAGTAAGTGAGAAATAAATGAACTTCACATCTATAATAAATTCGTTTTTAAACACATCGCTGTTTATCATTACTAAATAACAATGTTCTAGACCCATTATTCCCTACTTCTAAAGTCACACTTCTTCTTAAGTCAAATCTCAGGCCTTACCTCAGTAAAACTTGATTTCCAAAAGCATACATTTTTCCAGGACAAAAGTAAACATGTTAGTGTAGCACCATTTAAACTTACACACACGGACGAGACCATAATGCATACCTAAATTACTATGTTTGTAGAAAGAGGATATGTTACAGAATTCTAGAGCACAAACAGACCTTAAAAATCAACTAGCCAAAAGCCATGTAGTCTTCTTGGGATCCATGAATGCCCTGAAATTGTTAGCGAGTTTGTGTTTGTGCATTTTTCTGAGGGGAGAGTCGGTAGCTGAATTTCATGTGCTTGCCAACTCTCCAAGACCCTACAAACAGTTGAGAATGACTGCGCTGCTCTAAACCTCTCATTCGTCAGAAGAGAAAGCAAAGGCCCAACTTGTTGAGGAGGCCTACCCTTGGGCACACAGCTCTTCTGGGCCAGGGCCGAGGCAGCACGTCAGGTATCCTGATCCCCAGCTTTTTCTGCGACACTTTTCTGCACGCTGCGTGTGGAGATTCTATCATATCCCCACACACCCTGTGTACCTACATCACATGACCTGGGTGCAGTGGAACCAGTGTCGAATTTGGAGCCCAGGCCCCAAGTTGAGATTTGGCCCTGGACTCACCAGTTGTGTGACCCTGAGCAAGGTATTCAGTGCTGGCCTCTGTTCCCTCTTCTATGAAATTGTGAGGAGTAAGACCTACTCACGGAATTTAGAGAGGATATAATGGGATGATATGTGTGTGCCCATATATACCTAAGTACTTTATAACCTGTAAAGTGCTTAGAGGGTTAGCTGTTATTTTCATCATGGCTCTGGGGGAACTGCAGTAAAGGAGGCAGTGTGGACGCATGTGGCAGCGTTGGTAACATTCAGCTGCCACCTCGTATACACCAAACATCTCAACCTCCACCAGAGCCAGACTCCCAGTACTAATTAGCCCTCTCCACTGCTTTGATAGCAAAACACAGTCATTAACTTACACATCTCCCAAACACCTGCTGACAACAATTCTCTTTATGATGATAGGCCTAGGAAAAAGAACGTACAACTCTTAGAACTTCATAATAGGGCTTCTGTTTTTATTTTGTTTTGCTTTATAAAATCTTTATCTTTTTCCAAAAAAAAAAAAAGGTAAGCTATATAACATTTGAAGGAGTATGGTAAACTACGGTTTAAGAAAAAAAAACATTTCTTTTGGAAACTTTTTTTTGGAAACTCTCTGGCAGCACTGCATTTTAAATTGGTCCCTAAACTTCATAGAGCACTCACCAGTTCATATTATTAAGTATCTTGGAAAAGCCACAAATCTGGCTATTTGAGAGGGGAATATTTATGAAGGGTACTTGTATAATTTCTAAGTACTATAATATATATTCATTTAACACTGCTTGCTGTAGAGTACAGTGAGGCATAAGGCATTTTTGTCATTTAGATAATAATACGTTACATTTGAAAAGTGCTATTCAGTTTCCAAAGCACTTTTACAAGTGCTTATATTTAATGTATAAACATGCATTTTATTTAATACTCTCAACAGTCCTGTTAAGAAGGAATGATTATCCTCAGGGTTTTTTTGTTGTTTTTTTTTTTTGGTACGCGGGCCTCTCACTGCTGTGTCCTCTCCCGTTGCGGAGCACAGGCTCCGGACGTACAGGCTCAGCGGCCATGGCTCACGGGCCCAGCCGCTCCGCGGCATGTGGGATCTTCCCGCACCAGGGCACAAACCCGTGTCCCCTGCATCGGCAGGCGGATTCTCAACCACTGCGCCACCGGGGAAGCCCTATCTTCATTTTTAAAATGACGGAATGGAGGTTGACTGACTGGAGACCCACACTGAACCATCAGCAGACCTGGGACTGGACCCCACTCTTCTGACCTCCATCCATCTCTCAGAGGTTATAAGACAGCCCCACCTGGAAGACTCTGGTCCTATAACGAACAATTATACTCAGTTTGATTTTCTAAAAGAATATATATTTTTTTGCAATTTGTATTATCCCAATATTTTGAGTCAAGGGAAATATAGAAAACTATTCAGAGAATGAATGAACAGAAGGAAAACCAGTAAGCCAAAGCTAAGGTAATGAGAGGAAGACAGGCATAGCAGAGGGCAAAAAGAACTGAGTTGTTCATGGGAAAATAGTGAACAAACTCAACAGTAAACTCTGGATAGGAGAGAGAGGGAATCAAGGAGAGAGAAAGAAACACTATGACAGACACGGACCCAGCTGTATCCAGGCACTCTGGGGGGAAAGATGCACAGGGAAAGATTCACAATAAAAGATGTATACAGTCATCCCTCGGTATCCTCGGGGGACTGGTTCCAAGACCCCCCACGGATGCCAAAGTCCTCGGATGCTCAAGTCCCTTCTATAAAATGACAAGGTACTGTTGGCCCTCCGTGTCCCTGGGTTCCTCATCTGCAGATTCAACCAACCACAGAGATCCAAAGGTGGTTGAGTCCACAGATGTGGATCCCTCAGATACAGAGAGCCAACTGTGTGATCTTCCAGTAGGAGGTTCTAGTCAGCTAAGAACCAACCAGCTCATTCCAAATGTTCCCAGTTATAGGATATCTTGAGGCTTCTCTGTCCTGCGCTCTACCCACCCCATCCAGGACCAGCTGGATCCCAGTGAGCTAGAGTTAGAGCTCTCCCCATCACTGGTAGCTGGGATTTGGAAGTAGTGTGATGCTGATCTGAGACCTAAGATTGAAACTTGTTGTTTAGCAAAAGAGAAACTTGGTGTTTAGAAATAGCCAGACCGGGCTTCCCTGGCGTCACAGTGGTTAAGAATCCACCTGCCAATGCAGGGGACACGGGTTCGATCCCTGGTCCGGGAAGATCCCACATGCTGCGGAGCATCTAAGCCTGTGCGCCACAACTGTTGAGCCCGCATGCCACAACTACTGAAGCCTGCATGCCTAGAGCCCGTGCTCCCCAGCAAGAGAAGCCACGACAATGAGAAGCCTGCACGCTGCACGAAGAGTAGCCCCCCCTTGCCGCAGCTAGAGAAAGCCCGTGCGCAGCAACAAAGACCCAACACAGCCAAAAACAAAAACAAATAAACAAATAAATTTATAAAAAATAAATAGCCAGACCACAGCACCCTGAACCACACCCCCAGCGCCATCCTGAAGAGGGCAGTCTGTCTGTTCATCTGGCCCCCTTCTGCCCAGGTCACTTGGGCATCTGGGGAGCCTAGACCAGCTGCAACCTGCCTATACTTGGGAATTGACTCTTTACAAGACTGTACTCCTTCCTATTTCACATCTTTTCTTCTCATTGAACAACTTTCCCACTTTAGTTATCTGCTCTGCTCCTGTTACTAAGCATCGCTGCTGCCTGGAATTTCCCAAGGTGTGGACATGCACAGACATGTGTGCCCACATGTGTACACACACACCCTGTTCCTGCTCTCTTACACTTGGGCCTCCTTTGGATGCTGACCCAAGTCAAAATCTATCCTCACGTTTACCGTCTTCACTCTGACAGATCATGGCCTTCCTTTCCAAGGAGGAAAGTCCACTGTTACTGAGCCTGTGACATCTGCCCCTGCTCCCGCCTCTGGCTTCAACACTCCCAGAAGCAGTGCTGCTGAACCCTGCCCAGTGGCAAAGTACCTTATTTGGGGAGTAGGGTTGCCAGATTTAGAAAACAAACAAAAAACAGGAAGCTCAGTTAAATCTGAATTTCAGATAAACAAACAAATTTTAGTATGTATTTGTGTTAGTATAAGTTGTTTGTCTGAAATTCAAAGTTAACTGGGTGTCCTATATTTTATCCGGCAGCTCTCCTCAGGCGAATGCTCAGTGCCCTCCCAGGGAGAGGTCTGGTGATGGTCAGAGCCGTGTGCTAAAGGTGGGCTTTGCCATGGAAACTGGCCTATCCCATAGCGGGCTCCTAGGTCCCTTAGAAGCCTGCTTATTTCTAGGAACTAAGCAGATTCCACTTGATCTGTCCGTCAGGCCCAGGCACATCTGAAATCCCATAAGCACCAAACCAGATCCCTGAAAATAAATCTTCCCACCTGGAAGCAGCTCTTTACAAGCATGCAAATGTCATCTTATTTTTTCTCTCAGCCAGGATTTCCTCCAACTTTCCAAGTAAGGGCCAAAAACATTGCACATAATTCAAACAATTTGCCAGCCCTGTCTCTCCTCAACAGGCTTACTGGTTGCAAAATAAATGAAATCAGGGCTGTTTACAACTCATCATGAAAAATTATTATTCATTTTGGGCAAATGCCTGTTTGTAAAACTAGTCTACCATATTTGGGGTCATCGTCTTCCATTCCTTTGAAAAATTAAAGCAGACTTTGAGTTTTCAAATAAAAACAAATCAGAGGCCTCTGGGATTCTTTCTGCGTTGTCTTATGTGCGCAGTCTTCTGTGAAGGAGGCCTCCTTTGTTACTAAGGTCCAACTGAAGAGATGCAGCACTTCTTTTTTCCTTCGCTTTTTAAAATCTCTCTGATCCATAAAACTTTGAGAAAGAAGCTTTATAATTTTCAGTGAGTTACGTACCTCGTTGTCCATTTCATCTTTCTTTCTTCTCCTCATCAGATCGAATACTAAGTACGTAGGTATTCCCGTATACTAGAGTTGAGACCCTGGAAGAGCCGCATCTTTATAAATTTGCCTTTACTGGGACCACGCACGTGTCAGCTTCTGTGTGACTCTTCTCTGGGTACTCTGGGACTCTGCCTTTTCAAGGAAGATGGCACAGATGATCATTAAGCAAACCTAGACATAGAAATGGCCTTCTTCCAGTTCTGACGACTCTTAAAACACTGCACTCGGGTTTCCCTGGTGGCGCAGTGGTTGAGAGTCCACCTGCCGATGCGGGGGACACGGGTTCGTGCCCCGGTCCGGGAAGATCCCACGTGCCGCGGAGCGGCTGGGCCCGTGAGCCATGGCCGCTGAGCCTGTGCGTCCGGAGCCTGTGCTCCGCGACGGGAGAGGCCACAACAGTGAGAGGCCCACGTACCGCAAAAAAAAAACAAAACAAAAAACACTGCACTCATCAACCTGCATCAGGAAACATTTAAGAATATTTACTGTGGGTGGTGCATGTAACATTTTAAAAAGAAAGTACGAGCTGTTAAAGTCTGAACGAACTAGCCTGGCTACTCTTTTCCAAAATGAAAATAATGTTTGGCATAGGTTTAATACTATAATAATATATGCTCCTTAATATGGTGGAAGAAGTAATACAATCTTTTACAGTGCAGTTATGTTTTATACAAAGATGTACACGTTTTCCTTGGTAGTATAAATATTTGGTCTCATATTCCCGCTTTTCTCCTGTTTCCCTTATTCCTCCTGAAACTTGAGAGGGTAAATATTGAAGTACATTTGCTTCTGTTTAAATATGAGTCACAGGGCTTACTGGGAGCCCTCCCTCTGGAAAAATAATTGTAAAGTACCACGATTGATATCAGCTGTAGCTGTGCTTGGTCCTCATTGATGCAGCAGGGGACTGCCTGATTCAGAAGTCCAGTCTTTTTGTTTCTAGAGAACAGAAGACGTGGATCCCTTCAACCTGGAGAAAAGATGAGACTCAAACTCCTTCCTGTCTTCCTTCCCTTCCCCCGCCCCAGTCTCATCCTACTTCTGGTTTATAAGCTTCATTTCCAGTTTCCTTACATGAACCTGATAATATATTGTCATATGAGGACAAAAAGAGTTCAGTTAACTGCCTTCCTTGGATTTTTGAGTTTCCCTCCCACTGCCCAGGGTTTAAATTAACCATCTGTTTCCTTAACACACACACACACACGCACGCACACGCACACTTTATCTGTGAAAATTTGTCCAGTTATTTTCTGAGTTGAGTTGCTTTAACCTTGTAAGTAGAAGAGCCACCTTGATCATTAGACAATTTGTAGCATTAGGTTGATGTATAGCATCCAGGGCGGCGGTTGCCTTGCAAGAATCGCTTGAGGAATTGTTGATCCCAAACAAAGAGAAATGGTTATAACTCATGGAAGTGACTCACTTTAGAAGCAGTGGGTCGTTTAATTATTACTTCACACACACAAAAATGACCCTACTCCACTACGAACACTAAAGGTCATGCTTTTGAATGTTCTCACCCAGTCCTTAAACCTTGGAGAGCAGGGTTGCAGTAAGGCTGGCTGGGGTCAGAATGCTCTTATTATCCATGGTACAGAGAAGAAAGCCGGGGAAAGAAACTCAAAACTTTAACTGCCTAAGCTAATGACTTATAGGCCAAGAGATTCAGCTGCCTTTAATCTGCCCAGTTCAGATAAAGAGATAAATTTATTAGATATTAAAAAATTACAAAATGTAATGGGTGAAAGTCACAAATGGGCCCGGTAGATCAGGATTTAAACGAAATACTTATACATCCTAGTTAAATTGGAGAACTTTCCCTATTTTAAAGTACATTACCAAAAGTAGTTTTGTTACTTTCTTTAATTTTGGAGGTGAGACCTGGACTAAATTTAGAAATCGGCAGAATGTCAGTCTCTGAGGGCTTCCACTTTCTGTACTCGGAGGAAGCAGTACTTTGGTGGGACCGGCCCTCATCTGTCTTATCTCATAGACTATGAGTGATGTGATAACTTGTACTAGGGGGATACTTGGGGTAAATAGCATCAGGAAAGCACAGCATGACCAGTGGTTAGCAGGCCCAACCATAAGGAGCCAAGGCAGGTAACAGCTATGGCCTTTGTGCTGACTTTATCTTTCCCTTCCACTTTACGATAAGAAGATGTATGGTACAAAAGACAAGGAAATTTTTGGTTTTTTACTTATATTTCATACCCTGTGTTCAGTATTTCTGAGAGGTTTAAAAGAGAACTTTTTAACTGGCCCCTTTAAACACATCATTATAGCTTGAATTAATTTGTGAGCAAAGTAGCATTGTTATCCACATTTTAAAGGTAGGTGCAGAGGCTCCTGCAGGCAGGTAAGTTCTTGCCATGTAATGGAACTAAGGAAAATTCCAAAGCTTCGTCCCAGGTCTAGTTGGGCCCGTGCCTTTCAATACTAACAAATGCAATACAGTTGTAATAGAAGCAGTTATTGAAGGTGGTTAGCGAACTAACTTTTTTGCCCATCCCTGTGATTTCCAACACCTTTGGATACTGAGCTGTGTGCAGAGTTTCGATCTGTCTAGGATTAGGGATAGACTATCAGAGATGAAAGGTGCTTTGGGAGTCTGTGGATTGGGTTGGGTTGGACCAGATGAAGTTGCTGATGTACAATGGTTTCTGATCTACAAAACTGGTAATTTCATATGAATCGACCTAATGCACACCACTCACTCTAAATATTTTGACCAAGTCCCCAAAAGGGTAAATTATTTTTTTCATATTTCATTATGAAAAGTTTTAAATGAAACAAGAGTTGAGGGACTACCACAATGAACTCCCACATATATGCCACCCCAATTCAATTTTCAAGATATTGCCACAATTCCTTCACTAATCCCTGCACACTTTCTTTGTGCTCAAGTATTTTACTTATTTTATTTTATTTTGGGGCATACCATGCAGCATGTGGGATCTTAGTTCCCCGACCAGGGATCAAACCTGCACCCCCTGCATTGGAAGCACGGAGTCTTAACCACTGGACCACCAGGGAGGTCCCCTGTGCTGAAGTATTTTAAAGTAAGTCCTAGACCTGAGGTCACTTAGCCCCTACACTGTATATATACATATTCATGTCTAAAATATGAATATTTAGGTGACCACAATGTCATTATCACACTTAAAATTATCAGTCATTGCTTGGTCTATATGAACATGGTCTCAAAAATGTCTTTTATGGTTGGTTGTTTTTTGTGTGCTTTTTTGAATTTTATTATGGTTGGTTTTATGGTTGGTCATGATCCAGAGTCCACCCGTGGGATTTGGGTGTTAAATCTTTAAGTCTCTTTCTTGGCGGGGGTGGGGGGGGAGCACATTTATTTCATTTATTCTTTTGTTCCTCCTGCTGAATTTTTTGTTTGTTTTGTTTTGTTTTGCGGTACGCGGGCCTCTCACTGTTGCGGCCTCTCCCGTTGCGGAGCAGAGGCTCCGGACGCGCAGGCTCAGCGGCCACGGCTCACGGGCCCAGCCGCTCCGCGGCATGTGGGATCTTCCCAGACCGGGGCACGAACCCGTGTCCCCTGCATCGGCAGGCGGACTCTCAACCACTGCGCCACCAGGGAAGCCCTGCTGCTGAAGTATTTTTCAAGCAAATTCCAAATCCACCTGAATTCAATCTCTACCTCTCCGCACAGTTGCTGGCCAGCCAGCAGTGCCCTTGCCACCAAGAATGGGAGGGTGCCCCTTGCCACCAAGAATGGGGTATTTGGTTTAAGTCTCCTTTTTATAAACCTGGAGCAGTATATCCCCCTGCCTCCTTTTTATTATACCCCCTTGACTTGAAGAAACTGGGTCAGTTGTCCAGTGTCACATTCTAGATTTATCTCTTCACCGTCACAGGAAGTTGTTAGCTTTAAGTGAGCCTAGCCATGGCCCCTCACCCCGCTTTCCTGACCCCAAGACCGCTCCCACACCATGATCCTGCTGACATGTTCATAGCCCAGAGGGCCAGCACCACCCCTTACGTGGACTCTGATTATAAACATCAGCATGTCTATGTGTGTATACTTATCGTGGGTTTTATGATTTTAAAATAATACAAACTTTAGTTGAAGTAAACTATAAAGTTTCACATGACATAGATATTATTTTCTTCAATGACAAGAACAAATTGAAAGCTTCAGTTTCAGTAAGCAATCTCATCTGGAACACATGCAGGGGCCGGGCCCTTGGACATTACACTTTTAGGCATCTCAACAATCCTGTGAATTACTAACCTCATTTTACAGATGAGGAAATAGCGTATAAGGGAAATTAAATAATCTACCTAAGGTTTTCTGGGTCCAAGTCCAGTGCTTAGGTGTAAAATAAGATCTGTGAAACCTAACTACTGAGTCTTTGTGCTAATCGCCATTCATTCATTCGTTCATTCATTCACATTTATTCGTTTAGTCATTCGTTCTTGCTATGTCCCAGGCATTATGCTTGGCTTTGGTGAATACCCTTCTTCTGATTTGTTTTTTATTGAAGTATAGTTGATTCATAATGCTGTGTTAGTTTCAGGTATACATCCAAGTGATTCCGTTTTTTTTTTAAGATTATTTTTCACTATAGGTTATTACAAGGTATTGAATATTGTTCCCTGTGTTATACAGTAAATCCTTGTTACTTACCTATTTTCTATATAGTAGTGTGTATCTCTTAATCTCATATTCTTAATTTATCTCCCTCTTTTGATGTGTGATCACTTTAAAACATATATATTGTAACCTTTTTATAATTGCTATAGAGAATTATAGAACTACCCGCTGCCTTAAGTCTCATTATTCTAATATGAAGTATTTGCTGTATTTTCTGGAAGGGTGAGCTAAACCATGGCCTGTAAATCCATGATGGTTTGTTTGTTTCTTTAACACATTCATATAACTAGGCTTTCCATCATAATGGACTAATTCCTCTAGAGGTTGGAGCCACAGAGTTCACACCCACAGAAAACTCTGATAGGGTCCTCTAGCCTGGAGGACTTCTAACTGCCTCTGAAAAGCCTGAGAAGACGGTAGCATCTCTTAAAATCCATGTAGGATCTTTGTGCCAGCTGGGCTACATTTCAGAATCTACTGCTGTCATTACAAAATAGCTGTTTTCTCTTTAATCTGTGTGCCACATTGCAGCAATTTTCATCAAAAATATATTAAGCCCCTGCTGTAAATTGGCCGCACACACCCTTGTCAGACATGTGAAGCGTAAAGTATCTTCTTTTTTCAAAGTTTTTCCTCTCTCTAAAGCCCTAGCAGATATCAGCACTTCCTAAAGCGTCATAATAGTCCGTCACGTCTGTAAACCAAGGATTATAATGCGTAACAAATCTGACTGAATGTCACAGACGGATCTTACCCTTTGTTTGTAAAAAAAATTATAGAAAAGGCATTGTAGAACAAAAAACTAAAGCCCCTACATTTCTACGTCTGATGAACTCTCACCTCAAACTGCCTGCCCAAAAGAAACTAGTTTCCAATCTCAGGGAAGAGATTTCCAGTGGTACCTAAATCTTACCCTGCGAAATGCCGGCATTGTATACACCTGTGCTGAAGAAGTTACAGTCCTACTTATGATGGGGGCAGGTAGGTAGGTGCGTGAAGTGGGTGTGTCTGCCTGTGAAAGACAGAAGGAGAGAATGTATTTGTGGGTGCCTTTCTGAGCACTTACAAACGTGGGAACACAGTGGACCACTCTCTCCTGGAGTAATTTAGGATCCTCCAGAAGCGTTTTACATCCCGACAGCAACACTACCACATGTCATAAGTGGTATCAGCTTGAAACTTCATTCAAGAGGGTCTGCTAAAAGGACGGAAGCTCCTTGCTGGCCTGCAGCTATCAAGACACTGCATCTTTGTGGTAGGAAGATTTGTCAACCTGACGCCTAGAAGTCTGTAGCATGGAGAAAAAAAAAACAGAGTCCATTCCTTCCTGGAAACTGTGACTTTGAATCTTTCTTCCACTTTTCGGTTTCTTGAGAACACAAGAACTGTAGTGCCTTAAACATTCCCGAGAAGCTCCTAGAACAAAATAGCTTTGACAATTTAACAGGAAATTGCCTCCGATTTGTAAACCATTCTAATTTCACCCTTAACGCTCGCTGAAATGCATTCAAAGACATTTCATGTATAAGATGCATGACACACAAAGCATGACCCATTCCACTGAATTCAGATTTAGTCAACATCCTTATATATTTTTGTTTTACAAAACGACAGCCAGAAGTCTACATTTTAAGGGACATCCAAATTTACTTGCTTGTTTTCCTCTTCAGTAAAATGTCTCTGAAACTCAGCATTGTGATAGGGCTGTGGCTGGGTTAGTCTTTTTTTTTTTATTACTACTATTAATGACATTTCCATTGAGACGGTCTTTCAGGCTTTCCTGAATTTCAGGATGGATTATTGACATACCTGACAGGTATGAAGCAGAACTTCCATTGATTCCCCTTTGCTTTCTCACCTAACTTTGTGGAGCTGCCCTTTCTAAACCCTGGGGAAGAAGCAATATAACTTCAGTCTCAGTCACTTTCTAAGAGAGATAACTACATTGGTAAGGCAGAGTGATTGTTTCCCTTGAAAATTTCAGCTATGGGGGAGTTTCTAGGTGTCATTGCCACCAATTTTTTTTAACCTTATGCTGTTTCTTTCTTTTCTTTTTTAAAATTAATTTTTCTTGGAGTATAGTCGCTTTACAATGTTGTGTTAGTTTCTACTGTACAGCAAAATGAATCAGTTATACGTGTGCATATATCCCTTCCTTTTTGGCTTTCCTTCACATTTTGGTCACCACAGTGCATTAAGTAGAGTTCCCTGTGCTATACAGTAGGTTCTCATTAGTTGTCCATTTTATACATTGTATCAATAGTGTATATACGTCAATCTCAATCTCCCAATTCCTCCCACCCCCTCCCCTTTCCCCCTTGGTACACATACATTTGTTCTCTACATCTGTGTCTCGATTTCCGCTTTGCAAATAAGATCATCTATTGCCACCAATTCTTACCCTCTTTCAGAAAAGAAGCCTTCGGGGCAGGCAACCTCTTGGCACCTGACCCCAGTCTATTAAGCAGCGTGAAGACAGGAAATCTTGGCCGGCTCCACTGAGGAGTAAAGGCTGTTGGCGGTGCCAGCAGCAGGAGTCGGAATCCAGATGTGCTCCTCCCGCATAGAATCCAGATGTGCTCCTCCCGCATAGAATCCAGATGTGCTCCTCCCGCATAGAATCCAGATGTGCTCCCTCAAGCTACATTTTTGCCACAAAACTGGGATCAGAGAGGCTAGCATTTTTCCAATAGGTCCTTTGGAAAATTGGAAGAGAGCTTTTCAGACCAAGTAGAAGCGCAGATTTGGAGGCCATCTCAGTAAGTCATTGGGGTTCACCTTATAGAGCCAAGGAATTGCCACCACGGAGATGGAAGTGGTTAGAAATGACGGGATGCTTACACAAAGCCTTGTGAATAGACATATAGGCAGGGCCAGAAACAGAGAGAGGCGAGTAAGGCACCCGGGCGTTCAGTGCACAGTCAACTTGGGTGTGAGGACACCGGCCCCCCCGTTTGTTTTCTGGGTTGATTTTGCTGATCCAGCCAGCTTACTAGCCTCTGCACCATTCTGCACATGACCCTCGGTGTGGTACTACACACCAAGTCAGAGAGAAGGACAGCCTTCCCAGGTAGAGCATCCTTCTTTGGCCAAAGATACGTGATGCCTTTGTCTGTTATCTGGCATTTGAAGGAAACATGGTGTTCTGATTGATCTTATTGAAGTAACTTGAATAGGGATCATGAATGTTGTTAATTTTCCCAGAAAATCCATTACATTAAATGAAGGAAGTACGATGTAATCTTTACTTGGTAATGATTTACATGTTACTTTGGGACCATAATAGAGCCCAGGGCTCATAGGCACAAATCAGTCACCCAGGTAGGACTGTGCCTTAGGTACATGAGTACTTTCCGACAGGAAGTTCTGGCTAACGTTAAAAGATGAGTAGCCAAGGTGTGCAGCGCTCTTTGTTTTTTCTTCCTCCTTCTAATTAGAAAAGTAACGTATTCTCACTGCACAGCTATAGTAATAGTCTTCTATTACTGGTTGTACCCCCACCAGTGGACACTATAGTTGGAACATGCAACACGCACCTGTAGATGCTCGCTGATAACACATAAGTAAATTGTAGAAGAATGTGTACAATACCCTCTGGAGCTGAAGATCAGCCTTTCTGAACTCAGTATGTAAGTTGGATTCTCCGGTATAGAAGGCAGTAGAAATCAACTCATGTGAACCAGAGCCGAAAAAAAGATTGGAAAGCTGTTAGGTAGCTCACAGATTCCAGAATGCTGGAGAACCATGGAAAAGCATGAGAAGAAGGGCAACTCCGGGGCTCTTTTAACAGGAAGTGGTATTTAGGCTTTTAGGATGCCGCTGCCAGAATGAGTCAACTCCAGGTGTTTTCCATCCTTGTATCCATTTGCTTGAGTCTCAGAGACTTAGGAGAGAGTGTCTGTATGGCCAGTGGATCATATGCAGACACCTTGGTAAGAGGAGAAGAGGGCACCTGCCTGGTGGTTCCACAGGCATTAGTGGAGATGGCTCCCCAAGAGGAAATTGGGGTACCGATACCAAAAGGGAGAATAGGGAAACTAGCATCAGTAAGGGTCCTCTACTGAGAGGTCCCACAGCCACTCGCGTCTTCATGTTCACATCTCTGATACGAGCAGGTGGGGTTAGCGCTTTTTCCATGAATCTATAACTCTTCAGTTTAGGTCAGATGGGCTGGTGGAAGGGATGACCCAAGAGCATATAGTATAAGAGGTAGCTTTTATGTGAATAAATGCATATCCTTTCTTTGGATAAATAAGAATGGATTCTACCAGTGAGGTAATGCCACTCATCCTTATTAGCATTCTTAAAGAAAACTGTTCTACCAGAGCAACAATTCCACCATCCAAAGAAACGTTAATAGTGTGCGTAGCGTCTAAAAATCTTGTAAACAGAAAAAGAAGAGTTTTTGGCATAGTCTGGCTCTGAGTACATTGCATTAGTCTTACTGCTGTCTGGGTGACTTACACATACAAAGTATGTGACATTTTTAATGCTTTCTATCTGAAAATACAGACCAGAACAGAAAAGCTTGTATGATCTTGGTTAATTCACTTAAACTCTGTAGAGTTGTGAGAGAGTATTTATTGTAGAATGTTTGTAATTCAGAGCATATTAGTTTATAAAGGACATAAATAAATCAATGTCAAACAAAATTTCTTTCTTAAGTATTTAAAAACTGAATTGGCGTTAAGACATCAGCTTAAATCTCTGTTCCAAAATCATCTATACTGTTTTAAATATGCTCCTTGTTAAGTGAGGACTTTGAGTCGATGACCCCTTAGGTCGCTTTCAGATTTCATATACTATTCGCCTGAGTCTCAGCCTTTTGTATGTGGCAGTTTTTGTTCTGCTATCTCCTTATCGCCATGAGAATTGCATGCTTGGCCTTTGTCACGGTGCCTGAAACTTAGCAAGTCCTCAATAAATGACTGAATTGAATTCATTTGTTCAAAGCAGCAAAAGCTTATGTAGCACTGTCTGTATTAATGCTTCTCTAGCCTTTAACATGCATTGGCCCAAATACTGAAAAGCTCTAAGTTCAGAGCTTTCCAGAGCGTATCCAGCACTCTCCAGCAGAGAGAGCCTCCATAATCGCTGTGGCCATCTGTCTCCAGTGGCTGCTGTGGGAAGGAACACCTTCTATAACAATCCAGGGAGCTGGCTGTTAACAGTAGCTTAAGTTGGTGAAGAAGCAATGCAGAACATGTGGCTAGAACACAATGCACTAGAAACGCTGTAATATATGCTCAGGGTTCTGGGAATCATACTGGTTTTGGAATAATGTGCCTTGTGGCCAAACAGCTCAATGGCTACCTTCAGGAGGTGAATATCCCTGTATTATGAGCAAGTTGCCTTAACTCTCATCTTGAAATTAATAGTGTTAAAAGATAAATAAATGCACCGAAGGGAACACTTACTTATATCATGCAACTTTAGAGAAAATTTATCTATAACTTTGTAAGTCAATGACATAGTGTGTTTGGGTTAAAGGATACCTTTGTCTTTGAGGACAGTGGATAAGACTAAAGATTTATGTAACAATAAGGATAGTTCTATTACAAAACTTTTGAAATTCAGTACATATTAAGAGTTAAGAAGAAATTTAAGCAAAATTTCTAGCAGAACTGTCTTTAAGCTTGATTTAATGTCTTGATGTCAGCTTTGTTTTCTATTCAAAAATTCTGTTTAATGTTCATCAACATGGTGATTTAAAATGACATAACCTCCTTTGCCAAAATCCCAGAACAAAAAAAGAGGGGACACTAGAAAAATTTTCAGGTTTCTCCCTGTTGCTGTGGGGACTTAGTCAAAAGCTGATTGATTAAGAAGATTTTAATTTAAGATTACTCAGGTACATTGACATACATATACTAATATGTATAAAATAGATAACTAATAAGAACCTGCTGTATTAAAAAAATTAAATTAAATTTTTAAAAAATCACTCAGATACAACGTTATTCACAGTAGCCGAAAGATGGTAGCAACCCAAATGTCCATCAGCAGATAAGTGGATAACCCAAATGGTATATGATGGAATTATTACTCAGCCTTAAAAAACAATGAAATTCTTATATATGCCACAGCATGGATGAAAACTTTGAAAACATGATACTACATGAAATAAGTCAGACACAAAAGAACAAATATTGTACAATTCCATTGATATGAGGTACCCAGGATAGGCAAATTCATGAGCCAGAAAGTAGAATAGTGGTTCCCAGTGACTGGGGAGAGTAAGCAGGTAGTTTAATGGGTAACGAGTTTCCATTTGGGATGACGAAAATGTTCTAGAAATGGAAAGTGGTGATAGTTGCACAACATTGTCAATGTGCTAATGCCACTGATCTGACCTGTACACTTAAAAATGGTTCAAATGATGAATTTTGTAGTGTATATTTTCCACAATTTAAAAAAGTGGTTTTATCTACACATCAAGAAAACAACAATTACTGTGAAAATTTTAAAAGGAGGTGGAGTAGAATATATTGTTGAGGTTTTCTTTATTATTAGTAGTTTGTTCTCCTTGACTTGTATTCCTCAAGTTGTTACCATAATTCTCTTACTAAGCTTTTTATAATTCTCACCACACCTTGAGAAGTTAGTATTTTTCAGTGCCCCGGTTTTACACGTGATAAAACTGAGATTTGCAGAGTTCACCTAAATTCCCTGAGGTCACCCAGGCATGAAATGGTGGATCCGGGGTCCACACCAAGCTCCCGAGTCCATGGCCCAGACCCTCTCTCACAGCCCCCGCGGTTTCTGTAAGGAAGCCGTCTTCACTGCGTTCCTCGTTCTCTTCCTGCCGCTCCGGCCACTTGCCCTTGGTCTCCCTCATTGACCTCTTCCTGTTCTACCTACCCCATAAACCATAAATGAAATGGTGAGTTCACCAGAGGCCTTCCTGCCGTTCGCTTTTCTTCCCACGCTTCACTTACTCCATCACCTGCTGACGTGTGTGTTCAGTCGTCTCTTTGGGACTCGTGCCTTCTAGGTTTCCTTCTGTACCCCGAGCCCTCTGCTTCGTTCCAGATGTGGACCTTCTCTCTCTCCATTGGTCACTAGAGTAGAGTCAACTAATGGCTCAGGCTAGGTGGGTGGCCCTTCATCCCACACTGTGCCCTGCCTGCCTCCAGCCTCTTCAGGGCGTGTTAGTTGAGAGTCTGAATAATTAGTTTTCCACTTGAGCTTCCAAACAAGGTCTGCGTTCCCGCAGTCTGCGTTCCCGCAGTCGGCTGGACTTCTCCTGAGAATATCATATTGGCGCCTCAAGCTTGGCCTCCTCAAAGTCTAGTTAATAGCTTCAAAGCCTTTCAGTCACCCACGTTCAGTCAGCGTCAGCCCCCAGATCCAGATCCTTCCATGCCCTTTGCATCACCCCCTTCCTTTCTGAACAACGTTGCCCTCGTTGAGGTTGTAAAATATCTTTGGAGTAACCTCCTCTCTCATTTCCAATATTCCCTGTTTCCAAGACTCCCTTAAAAAACTGATTATATATCACTTCTCTGGGCAGAAAACTTTGATGGCTTCCCAGTACTTACAGACTAAAATAAAAACTTACATGATAATCAAGACTCAGATTCCAAGCTCCCATCCAGGCCTTACCCCTGTTGCATCTTTACATCCTCCTGTATCTGCTCACACCAGGACACCAACAATTCCTACCCAGACTGGATTCACCTGCTCTTCACCTTTCTTAGCTCACCAGGCTCCCTCTGTCTAGATTGTATTTCCCTCTGTCCACCCTTGCTGTGAAATGCTACCCCTCTTCAAGGCTCAGTTCAAACACCTTTTGTGAAGCCTTCCCTGGTTCAGGACCACTCATCCTGCCTCCTCATCAATTGTAATTCTCCTGAATTGTTTCTGCAGTACACTGTGCGTTCCTGTCTTACGATGTTTGACATATTCTGCCTTATACTATTTTCAATTGTGTGATGAAAGCTCCTTTAAGGGAAAACCATATTTCACAGCATTTTGCCTCCTCTATGGCACTTAGTCTACTGACTTTCACATAGTAGACTCAACAAATGAAATATATTGGCTGTATTTAAAAGGATTTTACATGATGATCTCTAATGCCACTCTCTAGCCTTAAAAGGTCTTGGTTATATGAAATAAACCTAAGCCAACTCTTTCTGAATCAGTAAAAATTAGACACAGCTGCAAAAACAGAGGTTCCCCACCCCCACCCTCACCCTCACCTCCCCACTCCTGAAATAGTGGCTTAAAAAATAGCAAAGTTTATTTTTCTTTCTTATACAGGAAGTACAGGAGTATGCAGTCCAGGGCTAGTATGGCAGCTCCACAAAGCCATCAAAAACTCAGGTTTCTTCCAACTCTCTACTCTGCCATTCCTAACTTGTGACCCTCATGGTCTATAACGGCTTCTAGAGCTCCAGCCATCACATGAGAGTTCCAGGCAGAACTTCCAGGGACAGAAGAATGCATGCCCTCCTTGAAGGAAATCTCCAAGAAGATCTCCCCAAACTCACTTACATCTTACTTACTTGCATCACTTACAGCACTTTTAGTTTCTTGGCCACTTTTTATCTGCAAGGAAGATTGGGGATTATAGTCTTTTAGCTGGATAGCAGAGGGACCAGTTAAAAATGGGGGAAATGGATACTTGACAGGCAACTAGTAGTCTCAGCCCCATTCTTTTTTTTTCCAGCTTTATTGAGGCATAATTGACAGATAACATTGTGTAAGTTGAAGGTGTGCAACGTGTTGATTTGATCCATTTATATATTGCACAATGGTTACCACCATAGTATTAGCTAACACTGTTGTCGCCTCAGGTGATTACCATTTCTCTTTTATGGTGAGGATGTTTAAGATCTACTCTCTTAGCAACTTTCAAGTATATAATACAGCATTATTACCTATAATCACCAAGCTGTTCGTTAGATCCACAGAACTTGTTAATCTTATAACTGGAAGTTTGTCCCCTTTGACCAATAACTCCCCATTTCCTCACTGCCCACCATTCTACTCTGTTTCTCCAAGTTGAGCTTTTTTAGATTCCACATATAAGTGAGATCATACAATATTTGTCTTTCTCTGTCTGACCTCTTTCACTTAGCATAATGCCCTCTGGGCATGTCTGAGTTGTTGCAAACAGCCAGATTTCCTCCTCTCTCATGGCTGAACAATATTCCATATACCACATCTTTATCCGTTTGTCCATTGATGGGCACTCTGGTTTCCATAAGAGCAATATTCTTTTTTTTTCCAAAGATTTTTTTGATGTGAACCATTTTTTAAAGTCTTTGTTGAATTTTGTTACAATGTCGCTTCCTTTTTATGTTTTGGATTTTTGGCCGCGAGGCATGTGGGACCTTAGCTCTCCAACCAGGGATCGAACCTGCACCCCCTGCATTGGAAGGCAAAGTCTTACCCACTGGACCGCTAGGGAAGTCCAGTATAAGAGCAATATTCTTTTTTTCTCTTTTTTTTAGATGTTGGGGGTAGGAGTTTATTAATTTATTTATTTATTTTTGCTGTGTTGGGTCTTCGTTTCTGTGCGAGGGCTTTCCCTAGTTGTGGCAAGCGGGGGCCACTCTTCATCGCGGTGCGCAGGCCTCTCACTATCGCAGCCTCTCTTGTTGCGGAGCACAGGCTCCAGATGCGCAGGCTCAGTAGTTGTGGCTCACGGGCCTAGTTGCTCCGTGGCATGTGGGATCCTCCCAGACCAGGGCTCGAACCCGTGTCCCCTGCATTAGCAGGCAGATTCCCAACCACTGCACCACCAGGGATGCCCAAGAGCAATATTCTTAATGGTCATTTTGAAGTTGGAGGATTTCATTTTATTAGTTCCTCTTCTGGTTGTGTAGCGGAAAGGATTAGAGACAACTTGGAGTAAAGAATTGGTGACAAGATGCAACATATTTATCGTTCTCTTAATATCTGAGAAAAGAAACCAGGAAATAACCATGGGAGAGCATCTAATGAACTCACTGATCCTAGTTTCTATTCAGTTAAAAGAAGTAAGAGCTGTGAAGAGGGATAGGAAGACAAGTGTTGGGCAGGCCCCCGGCTGCCACCACAAAGGAAGACAGAAGAGAGGGTGGCTCTACAGGAAAATTAGCTCCCTGCTAGGATTCCTAGCTGAGGTTTTTGGGTTTTTTTTAAGATTTATTTTTTATTTATTTTAGGCTGCGTTGGGTCTTACTTGCGGCACGTGGGCTCTCTAGTTGAGGTGTGCGAGCTCAGTAGCTGTGGCCCGTGGGCTTAGTTGCCCCGCGGCATGTGGGGATCTTAGTTCCCTGACCAGGGATCGAACCCGCATCCTCTGCATTGTAAGGTGGATCCTTTACCACTGGACCACCAGGGAAGTCCCCCCATCTGAGTTTTTAATTTAATATCCCAATGAAAGGGGAAACATTTTAGGATCATTTCTTCTCAGCATAGGAATGAAGGTGCTTCTTGAGGTTGAATTTTACTCTGGAGCCTAACCTTCAGGTGTGTTGTCATTAATTTGTTGGGATCTTTTATGTATCCCTTAGCATAGCATCTACCCAAATAGTGCTTCATTCCACACCTTTTAAACGGCACTGATTTCCAAAAGTGTGAAGAGAGTGGAGGGCAAAAGCTCTGAAGCAGAGAGTTAAGTAGGAAGCTTTGAATTGGCACAGTTAATAAAAAATTAAGGATTGCTATGAAACACTTCAGGCAAAGCTAAGCAAACTAGGGGACTGGGTAGTGTGACAGCAGATGAAATCCATTTTGGTTAAGTGTCAACTAATGCACTTTGGGGAAAATAATCTCAACTTCTCATCATCTCTGATAGGCTCTGAACTCATAGTAAAATAATTTAAGAGTCATGGCTGATAACTTGGGGAAAATATCTGTCTGCTATCCAGCAGCAATTTAAAAAGCCAATAGGATGCTTGGGGGTTAAAAGAAAAAATAATGTAGAAAACTTAAAATAACATGGAAAACATTAATGCTATTCTGTGTCTACTTTTGGTTATCATAGGAGATATTAAATCCCAGAAAAGGGACTTGAAAATAGTTTAGAAAAGTAGGGTGACTTGGGATTTATATAAGCTTACTGACTTGGAAAATGGCATTTTGGAAGAAAGAAGAGGAGGTGTAATACAGAGAAGAGGAAAAACAATTTAGAAAGGGGTGCTTCCCCCTTGGTTCTGGTGTCTTATGATATGAAAAGGCTACACTCAGTGAATTCAACAAAAAAGAATATTAAACAAAGATATCAGATGATCTTTAACCAGTGTTCCTTTAAATTGTAGGTCTCCCTGTTCCAGGAGGGGACTTGTATTTGATTAAGGGACACAGAATTACATTAACATTTGTGTCTGTTCGGCTGAGAATGAGTAAGTGAAGTGTAAGGAAACTCCCTGCGGGATACTGGCCTGAGTGGGGATTCAGAATGGGGAGGGCTCAGCTGAGTGGTGCCTGTAGCCCGGGAGAGAAAACTCAGCAAACCCAATTAAGTCATGTCCGTGTTTCTCTTAGACGTAGAATATTTCTTTTTGCTCCGACCGTGCTCTCGTGATTCAGCACTTCCTACAGCAACAGTTGGCGGGGTGCTTCTGGAAGGCAGAGGGTGTTCAGACTCTGCCGGAGGATGGCCCCACACAGATGAGAAGCAGGATATTGGAAAGCAAGGCTGGGAACACGTATCATTTCCCTGAAATCAATATACGGTGCTCTCTTTCTCCAGTGGAAACTGTACTAGCATTAACCTGGACCCCACTTCAGCCTCACCTCTTGAAACACATAATCCTCGGTTATCCATTTTCCAGATATAAGTAACTGCTGAGCCGTGCTTCCTGCTGGGAACACAACCTGCCCAGGGACCGCAAGACTGTTGTATTGACAGATGTGTTTGTTACCAGCTGACACCTTGGAGAACCGATTGATTGGTTCAAACAAAAATCTAGAGATTTATTTGAAGGGCCAGCGAGGTCCTTCACAGCATTTTCTCAGTTCAAGATGTCAGTTCTGCCTTAAGAACAGGAAGCCAAAGAGCGGCCAGTCTTTTGCAGGTATTTTGCCAACAGAAAACAACCCAATTTCCACCTAATCTCTGTGAAAGTAGCATCTGGGCTGAGATTTGCGGGGCTTCTTAAAACAGATCAGCTAAAATGATGCTTGAAATCCCCAAAATACTGTTAAATGCCCCTTTTCCCCTTCTATTGTTTCTCACATCCTTGAGGTACATTAGTACTCATCGCCCCTGTGTTAGTTTGCTTGGGATGCAGTAACAGTGGACCACAGACTGAGTGGCTCAAACGAAAGAATTTAGTTCCTCGTAGTTCTGGAGGCTGGAAGTCCAAGGTGTTGGCAGGGTTCATTTCTTCTGAGAGACATTCTCCTTGACTTGTAGATGGCTGTCTTCTTCCACTGTCTTCACAAGATCCTCCCTCTGTGTGTGTCTGTGTCCTAACTCCTTTTCTTACAAGGATACCGGTCACACGGGATTAGGACCCACCCTAATGGTCTCATGTAACCTTAATTACCTCTTTAAAGACCCTATGTCAAACACAGTCACATTCTGAGGTCCTAGGGGTTAGGACCTCAACATATGAATTTGGTGGGGGACACCATGCATTTTACCCATTGCACCACGACCAACTTAAAATTCAAGATTTAGTGACTTTCCCCGGTCCACCTGGCAAGTAACTATGGGAATTGAGATTCACAACCCTCCTTCTCACAGGTGTGAGAAGCTTGCAGAGCACACGTTGGCACGTGCTCATTTGTCAGTCAAGGGGCTTTCTGAAAACCCAGCGTAGTTCCAGGACCAAAAACCCTCAGTAGCATTTTAAATTCAGGAAATCCATTTGTTTTATCACAGGAAAAAAAAAAAGTTAGGGAGGCGGTATGTGAACAAGGGGACAGATCTCTGTACACATCACCTCAGGCGCTGGGTAGCCATATTGTTCTTGCTGGGGGATGTCTTTCCAAACAATGCTGTACAGTGTGACACCAGCCGAGCAACAGCCCAGCAACCACATGCAACCTGTTCTTGTCAGTGGGGATCACCGTGTTCCGTACAAAAATAAAAAGCCGCATTTACTGCCCAGGGCACTCATCGGTAACCATTTTCTTCCTACTCACAGCCTTTCCAAGGGAATTCGGAATACGGCTCTGCTGTCAGTTTTATTTTCTGCCCAGAGCCCCACTAAAATGAACTCTGCTGTTTAATATTTTAAACATGTAAATAGCAAAACTTCATCCATGCTCTTGATATCAGGATCTGGCAATGCCTGGGAGGACCCAGAAGCTAAGGGGCAGGATGGAGTTCAGACAATGGGTTCCGTTCCCCCCGACCCCGAAGGCATGTGGCAGGGTGGCTGTCATTTAGGAAGCCAGGTGTCAGCCCTGGGCTCGTAAGCTTTTGTGTCCAAGCTAGCCTTCTAAGCCTGTCCAGGATCTGTCTCTGGTGGCAACAAAGAAATGAAGCAGGGGAGCCCCTTAATCCCCAGTTTTGGAAGCCCCTGCTGATCGGAGGTGAAAGAAGGGGGCCGCTGCCTTGGCCAGGGCATACCCGGGTGAAGGCATAAGGCCCTAAAAAATGGACAAAATACCACACCAGGGGACTAAACAGGAACAGGTAGGATTTTACAAAGCAATGCAAACGTGATTCCTTTTTAAGGAAAGGAAAGAGATCCTTGAGAAGGGAGATACACACACACACACACACACACACACACACACACACACACACACACACACACACACACACACACACACACACACACAGGAAAACATCAGTGTTCATGCAATAGCAGCCTAGGGCCATAGGGAAGTATCCTTAGCAAGTGGAAGTGAATCGCACCAGGTAGAGTAGAGGGAAGGGGTGGTAAGGGGGTCCCCAAGCCTCCTAGGTAACCCCGGAGCCGCCTAACCAGGCCCTGTGCTCCTGCGCTCTTAATCGGCTCATCCTGTCACTCGCCAAGATCCTTTGGAATGCCGTTGGAGATGCAGGACGGTTTTAGAAACAGGAAATTGCAAGTGTGCTGCTTAAAATACTTCAGGCTGTGTGCGTGAGAATGGGGAGGGGGTCTTTGTCGATAAGGGGAGGTCTTGTGTGGATGCACCCAGGCGGGCTAGTGGGCATCGGGTTGGCCTTGCCTAGCTGGCTCCTGTCTGCAACACAGGCACCTTGTTCTGCATGGCCATTGCCCTAGAATGGCAGAATCAAGAGTCCTGTCTTTTCTTCTCCGGCTTCTCTTGCATCAGGCAAAGCGGTTGTGTGCGGATGCTCAGGAATGTAAACATATGCATTTTAATATCCATGCCCCCCCCCCCACCCGCCGCCGACAGTCAGTGAGCTGTTTCCTCCCCCCAGGTGGAAAAAGGATGGCGGGCCTCTCTGACATGCTGGTTAGTCTGAAAACAGACCGCTACATGCATAATGAAGAGGCTCAGAGGAGTCAATCTGCATGTTAAAATGGTGTTTAGCAGCCCAGGCTGTCACACAACATAATTTGAAGATGAATGCGCATCCACCGCTGACGGGCAGGGTCCCCGGCTAGGAGGATTACCTGTCTGCTCGCTGCAGCGGGGCTTCCGAGGGGCCACGGGTTCACACCGCCACCCCCAAATCTGTGACGAGGCCAGTGAGCCCTCTCCTGGCCCTGCCCAAATGTGCACGATCAGACGGATGCCAAGAGGCAGTGTGAGCTAGCAAGGAGCAGTTAAGGAAGTGGCTGTTGATCCCAACGGAAAGACACAGGGCTTTCAGCACGCTGGGGTCCAGGGGCTGCAGGCGATAACAAAAGAAAGTGTTGCACTTGACACTTAGATGCAGAAAAGCCAGCCCTGAGCAGCCCGGCACTGGCAGGTGCCGCCCACCACGCAGCTTGGGCTACAGCCGCTGCCCCCGCCGCCGCCACAGTTCCCAGCCAGTCGCGGCCTTTGCAGGAATGATGTGTAGACGCCACTTTTGTCTCTGAACATTTGACAGCCATTAGGACCTGACTCCAGGGGCAGAACATCACACCAACACAGGAACACTGGAGAAATGAGGTTAGAGCAGAGAAATTAGCCATCTGCCGGATGCAGACTGCCCTGGACGTGGCATTTACATAGGAACAGCAGGCTACACGTGTCCATTGTCCTGTGCCACAGCTAGTCGGAGCACAAACGGGCTTATAAGGAACACATTGTCTTTAAGGCCCCTGGACTCAGGGAGGCTGCATGTGCCTCCCCCCCACCCCAATTCTAAATGCCTGATGGAGCTGCAGCTAAATGCCACGCCCTGGGGAAGGATTCGTATTAGCTGGAGGTTTTATGCATTGCTCCCTTCTTGAGGTTCCCAGACACTGGAAATAGGCAGCCTACAGCCAAATTTGGAGCCTAGGGAAGAGCAGCAAATAAAACTGTAAGGCCCTACTTGGGATGTCGCAAATCCCCATCTGAAAGTTGGAGGGGAAGCCTGCTTTTAGGTAAGAAATGAGTCAGAATTGAGCCCCGGACATGTTCCAGCCACGAACAGCTGAGGGGTTGACAGCCAGAGACCTCTGTTTAAAGTGAAGCCTCTCCCCCAGATGCTGTGGGTTCCAGGCACACACACCACTGGGCCCTGGCCACCTCCTCCACAATAAAAGAGGGCAGCCCACAGGTGCTCCTGGGCTGGACTGTGCCAGTACAGACTGACTGAAAGAGGTGTGAAGAAGGCTCACCTCCACTTAGCCTGTGTACTGCCCTTCCTGAGAGCCTGTTAAGATGGGGAGAGCCGTCCAAGTCTTTTCTACAGAGGTATGTGAGCCAACACTTGTTTCTGTGTCCACGTGAATTAACCTTTGCTTCTAGGGCAGTCATTGAAATCATAATTTCGATGCTCAGCAATCACTACAACTGTTCCCACTAACTTCTTACCCATAATGCCTTCGTCTCTGAATGCTGCTTGCATTGCATGTTATGAATTCTAAGTTCTTCATCTACTTACTGCCCTCAAAACGTGCCCTCTAAACTTTACTATGCCAGGTTGGCCTGCAAGTCACTTAAATTCTTCCAAAAAATGTTTTGCCTGATTATTTTTTAAAGCTGATTTATGAACTGGGCATATGGATCTAGCCTTAATTTGGAATGTCATCATTTTTCCTCTCCCTTCCACATCCCACCACATGATCTCAGTGTTCGTGTTCTGCAGTGCAGTTCTCCCTGGGACTCAGCATCCTCCCGCCTCCACTCAGATTCAGCTTCCGTTGGACCAAAGGGATAATCGAATATATTATCTAATCCAATGACATAAACGGGGTGCTGGCGCGTGGGGGAAATGCTGTGAAGGGATTTTGTCATCGTTACCATTTTATGCTGTTCGTTTTACTCAACTGCCTTGACCTTTGGGTGCCAGATATTTTCTCAAGTTTTGCAGAAAAGGCAGCATCACCATACCACGTGGTCTAGACATGAAATAAGCTTGGCTTGTGTTCCGTGTCCTGGAAGTAAAACCAAACTTCACCGCCTGTGGGGCGGCGTGAGTCTTTTACCTCGGTTTGCCCACCTATGACATTAGAACAATAATAGCTAATCCTGCCTAATGCAGGGAAACAAATGAGGCCTGTGCAGAGAAAATAGCCATAATGGGTGTGCAGCGCAGCTTCCATGGATGAGTGCTTCAAAATCATTAGAATCAAGCTCTTACCATAAATCCAATCTAGTAGTAGAATTGGGACTTTGAGGTTTATCAGATGTCAAGACCCTGAAGTTTACCAAATTTATTCACCACACCTCAACCTTGCAAAATGTAGAACTCCCCAGTTTTATATCAATTTGTGAGTATAAAGGGCTTTCCCATTTACTGTTCACACCCCAAAAGTTCAGCAGCTGAGTTGTACAGAATAAATTCTGATCCAAGTTGGAAAGAGTGTGTTATATTGCTTCATGTTTTAGGATGTCTCTAAATTTTTTAAAATTTATTTATTTATTTATTTTTGGCTGCGTTGGGTCTTCGTTGCTGTGCGCGGGCTTTCTCTAGCTGCGGCGAGCGGGGCCTACTCTTCGTTGTGGTGTGCGGGCTTCTCATTGTGGTGGCTTCTCTTGTTGCAGAGCATGGGCTCTAGGTGAGCGGGCTTCAGTAGTTGCGGCACGCAGGCTCAGTAGTTATGATGCATGGGCTTAGTTGCTCTGTGGCATGTGGGATCTTCCCGGACCAGGGCTCAAACCCTTGTCCCCTGCATTGGCAGGTGGATTCTTAACCACTGCACCACCAGGGAAGTCCTAGGGTGTTTCTGGGTTTTCTTCTGCAACTTTATTTTTTTTGATGATGATGTACAACACATTTTGAGGGCAGTAAGTAAATTAAGAACTTAGAATTCATAATATGCAATGCAAGCAGCATTCAGAGACTAAGGCATTATGGGTAAGAAGTTAGTGGAACCAGTTGTAGTGATTGCTGAGCACCGAAATTATGATTTCAATGACTGCCCTAGAAGCACAGGTTAATTCTCAGAGCCTCCATAGTTCTTCATCATCAGAAAAGGGAGACACATGCAGAGCCCCACAGAGGATGAAATGCATCTCTGTCAGGGATCACAGGTGATGAACAATGAAAAGGTAGCAAACACAGGGTAAAGCGTTCCATGTGCCTTCTCAGTCTGGTAGAATAAAAGCACAGGGTAGGGTTCCACTGAGAAATCTGAGGTTCGTTCAGAGTCCTTGGTTTGAGGTTCCTTGAGCTATGTCACAGATTTGTGGTACCCGCATTTTACATAGATGCATGGCACCCAGAAAATTCTCAACTTCTAAGAGACCCAATTCTCTTCATCACCACGAAGGTGTGAAGATTTCAGTAGCTGTGAACAGAGGAAGGAAGGGGCCTCTTGGCACCAAGTGAGTTTTCTGGATCAGGGCCATGTGATACAACTTTCTGGGATATAAAAGATGTCCTTTATCTGCATGGTCCCAGGCAGTCGCCACTAGCCACATGTGGTTATGGACGCTCGAAAAGTGGCTGGTACCGCTGAGGAACTGAATTTTTTATTTAATCTTACCTAAATGCAGATAGTGGCACTGCTTTGGATAGCCTGGCTCCCGATTTTCATGTGCTTCTTAAGAAGCTTGGAAGTCTGAAACAGCAGCACCTCAGCTGGCCTGGAGGCACAAAAACAGCAGAGTCCACGAGCTGACAGGGAACAGCACTTTACATGGGCGACATATGGCCTGTGCCCTCCAAAATAAACTAAGACGGATCTGTGACAGAGGAGGGGAGAAGTCTCTCCCTGTCGGCCTCCCCTCCTCCACTCATTCTAATTGCAGAGAGTGGAGAAGGGGCCAATGTAGTCAAGCCTGGTTATTGTCAAGCTCAATCTGCCAGGACTTTTATTTTCCAATAAGCAATCCGGCCAGCTGTGGCTAAAAATGAAATCACCAAAGCAGACAGTCCCTCGTCCCTCCTCCAGTTATTGATTTATAAAGAATCCAGCCCATGTTCCAGTCTGTCATCATATCCTATGCTTATATGTATTGCTAGCAGATCCCAGGATACAGATATAGCCCAAGAAATACTTCTTGAAATAGACAGCAGATATTAACTTGTATTTCTAAATTTAAGGAGATTTCACTGGCCTTTCTTAAACATTTTAGAAACAATGTTAAATAGAAACAATCAGGGCTATAAGCCTTAAAAAACACAATTAAAATTGTGAACACTTGGAGGGGTTTTTTTGGGGGGGGGTGTCATAAAGTATTCTTTAAATTAAATTTCTAAATTTACTTCAGTTATCTTCAATTATTATCAGCCACCTGATTATAACACTTTGAAGCCTACTAGAAACCTGCGAGAGTCTGCATTCTGTGAGGTCTATGAGTCAATCAATCATTAACATTTACACAGCTCCCCCTCCCCCGCCCACCCCCGTCAAAGGCTGCCCTCGGCTCTTCCGGGACATTAAGGGCAAAAATAAAATTGAAACTATTGACCCTGATCTTAAAGCCTTGGCTAACTGGCTGGGGCAATGGAAAGTCATTGCATGCAAGGCCTACAGAAATCTTGCAACCATGTCTTCCAGTGGTCCTTCCCATCCCTCCTTAGTCCAATTCTGAATCAGAGATGTGGAGGGATAAATTGGGAGATTGGGATTGACATATATACACTACTATATATAAAATAGATAACTAATAAGGACCTACGGTATCACACAGGGAACTCTACTCAATACTCTGTAATGACATATATGGGAAAAAAATCTAAAAAAGAGTGGAGATATATATATATATATAGCTGATTCACTTTGCTGTACAGCAGAAACTAACACAACATTGTAAGTCGACTCTACTCCAATAAAAAATTTTTTTTAAAAAGTAGACGATGTGACGTAGATTTATGATGACTCACAGCATTTCCTATGGTAACTTAAAATCACTAGGGCCTTATAAATGTTATGGAAGCAGAGCTGTGGACTCACTTTCAGGAAGAGTAAGGGAGCAGCTGAGCCTCTCATGACTCTTTATGAAGTAAAAAGGGAATAGACATCTCAATTCATCCTAACGGGTGATCCAGCTCAATGGTTTTTTTTTTTTTGTTTTTTTTTTTGCGGTATGTGGGCCTCTCACTGTTGTGGCCTCTCCCGTTGCAGAGCACAGGCTCTGGACGCGTAGGCTCAGCAGCCATGGCTCACGGGCCCAGCCGCTCCGCGGCATGTGGGATCCTCCCATACCGGGGCACGAACCCATGTCCCCTGCATCGGCAGGCAGACTCTCAACCACTGCGCCACCAGGGAAGCCCAGCTCAATGGTTTTTGAGTGGGGTAATGGATCTTACATTCCCATCCTTCTCTCCTTCCACCGTGACTGTCCTCCAAGACCCAAGGTCAGCCCTCAGTGCTTTTTCCTTTGCTCAGGGAAACTCCCCTAAAATTCCCTGACCCTAGTAAGGATGATGCCCCACTGGTTTTACTCTTCTCTAGGACCTCAATGGAGTAGGCTAGGACCCCTCCCCACTTCAAAGATACACAACCCTGTGAATCTCTGACCAAAACATCATCTAGTCCATTCACAGCAGTTTCTTTTTCTCATCTCCAGCTCTCTTGGGATATAGCAACCTCCTTTTATAGTCAACCTATCATTTATTAAACCAATATTTATTGCATTACTTGCAATGCGTCAGGTACCTGTTTGAGGCTTGAGGACACCATTGGGAAAGAGATAAAGTGCCCACCCTCAGACTATGCATGGCTAGTAGCTGGAGGAGGCCTGCAGAGGTGACACTTGAGCTGAGGCCTGATTGACAAAAAGGAGCCAGCTGAGTGAAGAGGTCAGACAAGAGTGTTCCAGGCTGAGGAAGCAGCGGGTGCAAAGATGGAACGAGGCTGGCTTGTTCAGGAACATCAAGGAAGTCAGTGTGGCTAAAGTGAGCAGCAGGGAGACAGGGATGGAGGAGGTGATGAGGCCCCGGCAGTAGACAGGAGCCAGGTGATGCAGAGCCTTGAAGGCCATGGTAAAGAGGATGAGTTATTCTAAGTGTGATGGGAAGTCTTTGGATGGTGCTGAGCAGGGGAGCAACATGGTCTGATTTATGCTCTAAAAAGCAGCCCTATGGAGAATGGATTGAAGGAGGATATAAGGATCCTCCTGGCTTGAGTCCAAGCAAGTGATGCTGATGGCTTGGATGGGGAAGATAGTGGTGCAGTTTGAAAAGTGGGCCAATTCAGACTTTGTTCTGGAGGTTGAGCTGACAAGATCTGCTGAAGGACTGGATTGGGGTGGGTAGGGAAAGAAGGACATGTGAATGATTCCTAGGACTTTTCCTTGGCCAACAGGGTCGGTGTTGGTATTGTCTACTGAAATAGAGGAGACGTCATGAGTGTCAGGAGTTGGGGGGGAAAAAGAACAGAAATTCTGTTCTGGACATGTTAAGTCCAAGGTCCATATTAGCCTGCATATAGTACTTATCCTGCCTTTCCCTGAATTCTTCCTTCTAGGCAACTGAACGTGCGCCAACTTTTTTTTTTTTTTCTCTATTCTAATTTTATTGACTTGAGTCCTTCCTCTCCCTCTCTCTTTTGATGAGTCTGGCTAAAGGTTTATCAATTTAATTTATCTTCTCAAAGAACCAGCTTTTAGTTTTATTGATCTTTGCTATTGTTTTCTTTGTTTCTATTTCAGTTATTTCTGCTCTGATCTTTATGATTTCTTGACTTCTACTAACTTTGTGGTTTTGTTTGTTCTTCTTTCTCTAGTTCCTTTAGGTGTAAGGTTAGATTGTTTATTTGAGATTTTTCTTCTTTCTTGAGGTAGGATTGTATTGCTATAAACTTCCCTCTTAGAACTGCTTTTGCTGCATCCCATAGGTTTTGGATCATTGTGTTTTCATTGTCATTTGTCTCTAGGTATTTTTTGATTTCCTCTTGGATTTCTTCAGTGATCTCTTAGTTATTTAGTGACGTATTGTTTAGCCTGTATGTGTTTGTGTTTTTTTACATTTTTTCCCCTGTAATTTATTTCTAATCTCATAGCATTGTGGTTGGAAAAGATGATTGATATGATTTCAGTTTTCTTAAATTTACCAAGGCTTGATTTGTGACCCAAGATGTGATCTATCCTGGAGAATGTTCCGTGTGCACTGGAGAAGAAAGTGTCATCTGCTGTTTTTGGATGGAATGTCCTATAAATATCAATTAAATCTATCTGGTCTATTGTGTCATTTAAAACTTGTGTTTCCTTATTAATTTTCTGTCTGGATGATCTGTCCATTGGTGTAAGTGAGGTGTTAAAGTCCCCCACTACTATTGTGTTACTGTCGATTTCCTTTTTTATAGCTGTTAGCAGTTGCCTTATGTATCGAGGTGCTCCTATGTTGGGTGCATATATATTTATAATTGTTATATCTTCTTGGATTGATCATTATGTAGTGTCCTTCTTTGTCTCTTGTAACATTCTTTATTTTAAAGTCTATTTTATCTGATATGAGTATAGCTACTCCAACTTTCTTTTTATTTCGATTTGCGTGGAATATCTTTTTCCATCCCCTCACTTTCAGTCTGTATGTGTTCCTAGGTCTGAAGTGGGTCTCTTGTAGACAGCATATATATGGGTCTTGTTTTTGTATCCGTTCAGCAAGCCTGTGTCTTTTGGTTGGAGCATTTAATCCATTCATGTTTAAGGTAATTATCAATATGTATGTTCCTGTTACCATTTTCTTAATTGTTTGGGGTTTATTTTTGTAGGTCCTTTTCTTCTCTTGTGTTTCCCACTTAGAGAAGTTCCTTTAGCATTTGTTGTAGAGCTGGTTTGGTGGTGCTGAATCCTCTTAGCTTTTGCTTGTCTGTAAAGCTTTTGATTTCTCTGTCGAATCTGAATGAGATCCTTGCCGGGTAGAGTAATCTTGGTTGTAGGTTCTTCTCTTTCATCACTGTAAATATATCATGCCCCTCCCTTCTGGCTTGTAGAGTTTCTGCTGAGAAATTAGCTGTTAACCTTATAGAAGTTCCCTTGTATGTTGTTTTTTGTTTTTCCCTTGTTACTTTTAACAATTTTTCTTTGTCTTTAATTTTTGTCACTTTGATTACTATGTGCCTCGGCGTGTTTCTCCTTGGGTTTATCCTGTATGGGACTTGCTGTGCTTCGTGGACTTGGGGGGCTATTTCCTTTCCCATGTTAGGGAAGTTTTCAACTATAATCTCTTCAAATATTTTCTCGGGTCTTTTTCTCTCTCTTCTCCTTCTGGGACCCCTATAATGAAAATGTTGTTGTGTTTAATGTCGTCCCAGAGGTCTCTTAGGCTGTCTGCATTTCTTTTCATTCTTTTCTCTTTATTCTGATCCACGGCAGTGAATTCCACCATTCTGTCTTCCAGGTCACTTATGTGTTCTTCTGCCTCAGTTATTCAGCTATTGATTCCTTCTAGTGTCTTTTTCATTTCAGTTACTATATTGTTCATCTCTGTTTGTTTGTTCTTTAATTCTTCTAGGTATTTGTTCTTTAATTCTTCTAGGTCTTTGTTAAACATTTCTTGCATCTTCTCAATCTTTGCCTCCATTCTTTTTCTGAGGTCCTGGATCATCTTCACTAGCATTATTCTGAATTCTTTTTCTGGAAGGTTGCCTATCTCCACTTCATTTAGTTATTTTTCTGGGGTTTTATCTTGTTCCTTCATCTGGTACATAGTTCTCTGCCTTTTCATCTTGTCTGTCTTTCTGTGAATGTGGTTTTCGTTCCACAGGCTGCAGGATTGTAGTTCTTCTTGCTTCTGCTGTCTGGCCTCTGGTGGATGAGGCTATCCCAACTTTCTTTTTAAGCCCCTTGTTACCTCTCATCAGTCTCCCTGCATGTGGAGAAGCTGGTCAGTCCCCCTCCAAAACCCTTCCTGTATTTGAATACTGTTTCTGTCACCTCTTAACCTTTTTTGCTCCAGGATAAACAACCCAATTCCTTTCATCTCACTTTGAGGCCCCTTTTTCTATCCTTTGAATCATGGCTGTTGCTGGTCTCTGGGTCCTCACCAGTTTTCTCCATGTCATTCTGTAAATGCCAGAACCAAAGTAGGACACAGAATATCAGCCTAATGCCAATCAAACAGAAGGATTGTTTCCTGCTCTTTGTTAGTCGCTTTTTTAGCCACCCCACCCCTTTTTTCCACAAACCCCTTGACTTGGATCCTTGGTCCACCTGTGATCTCTTCCCCTTTGCTTCTGACTATACCTATGCTTTGCCATCCAGTGTTTGTGCCTTTTGTTTGGGGATTTAAGGGCTCCACTTTGCAGATATCTGCTTTGGGTGTATTTCCATCCTGCTTTTGTAGGAGTCATCCAAACACAATTCAGGGAAAGACTCTACTGGAAAACCTCTGCCAGAATGGCTGGTAGCCTGGCAGCACCCTGCACTTTTTCCAGTAGTGGCCAGTAGCTTCTTTATTTTTCTTTTATTTATCAATGTGCATCGTCAAAGTGCTTTCTAATCTGTTATCTGCTGAGTCACTTCCTTGACCCTCTCAAGAAAGGTTCAAAAGAAAAACAAAAGCAGAAGTGGGTGTGGGGTTTCTAGGGTCCTGTAGGCAAGACAGCAGCCACTCTGGATGTGATCTGACCTCAAATAGATCTCTTTAGACATGTCAGCATGTTTTAGTTCTTGCTAGACAAATCGCAACACTTCTGCCATAAAATACAACAAAAATGAATATTCCAAAATAAAATTCGAGCAAGATACCATAAATTAACTGCAAATGATATCAAAGAACTGTTGATTTACGAAATAATCATTCTTTCAACCTAGATGAATTGGAAAATTGTTTATGCAGATCCGTTTATCATTTTGCCTTGGGTTAATACATTCACATTTGGCATGCTATTTGGTGGAAAATATTTATGTAAGTAAGATTTTCATCTCCCATAAATAAGTTAAATGGCAGAGGAAGAAACAGAGCTTCTCATATTCTCCTTGGCTCTGCCCTTATTTCCCTGAGATGGGGAAAGGTGCCGAGTCTTCTAATCTGCAAGCTGTACCTTCAAGGTTAAAGGAAACTGAAATATTTCCTATGCAGTTGGAACTATAAGATGCTCTCAACTAAGCTGACGGTAACGGGCTTTTGAGGGAACCCTAAGTACAGTGGAAAAACAGGATGCCAAAGGATGTCCACCGTGCCTTTCACAGAGTCAACACATGTTAACAACTATTTGATTTGATATCGGGGGAGGATGTAAACAGTCACAATGAAACCAGGATGTGTTGGAAAATAACATGCAAACTGGAGATCAAGCAGAAATTGAACAGAATCATTCTCTTGCCAGAACTACTTCAGTCAGCTGCTAACTGTCACTTCTTTGGTTTTCCAGCCTCACAGCCCATGGTTTCACCTGGGAGATTGTAAACTCCAGTTTCATTACTCATCCTTAATTTAGCTAGACAGAGCTTTGAAATGGCAACTAAATTACCTTTTGGTGAAATCAGATCTTCCCTACTGGCATCAAGCAGAGAGGAATCCAGACCCCGGGGGCCGGCTAATGTACCCCAGCAGCTCCTAGTCACTCTCCTGGAGCCCAGAGAGGGTGTAGGACATTAAAAGGGTTACTCACATCCTTTGGCCCCCCGCAGTTTATCCTGTAGGGGGTTACTCTCTGCACAGGCTTTTCTCTTCTGACTGCCTGCCTAGCAGAAGTTTGCTTAGGGCAGTAAAATGTTTATTACCTGTTTATTGTGTGAGTAACTGCAGTCTAGGAGGGGAAAATATTTACCGGTTTACTAGGGCAATGAAAATAGGATTAAGAGTTCTCAGGGCCGAGGAAGGAGCAGTATAAAACCCAAAGAATCATCTGCCATGCAGCCCGGAGAAGCCCAAGTCCCCCTGCATTATCCTTTCATTCTAGTCATGGTGGCTTTTCCTCTTATTCTCAGACCCGTGTAATTCACCATTATGGATTTGGAGATTGCTGGTATTCTAAAAGTCAGTCTTTCCCCAAAGAGAGTTTGGCTAGTATCCCAGGTGGAGCTATCAAATTGCACCAAAAGACAGGTCATCGACCTGGCTGACGTTTACATGCACATTATTTCTCTTTCCTCCAAAGTAAGTTACAAACAGCTTAATTTCCCCAAAATTTGCAGTGTGAAGATTCAATAAAATACCATGTAGCAGTTCAAGCCATCCTACAACCAGCATTTGCACTGAATTCAGTTATCATGGCTTAGGCAGTTCATCTCTTAAGATTTAAAAATTACCAGTAGAAATCTTCAATTAGCTCTTCAGCATGACTTTCCTCCTGCCATCCTCCCCTCCCTTGCCTCTTTTCCCTTCTTAGGAGTCTTTCTGTCTTGATCATTCAGGAACAAAGCAGAATTGAAATCCTGTTTCATACGTCACAAAATTATACTTAGCAATCTCTGAAGCTAAAATACCAGCGTCTTCTAAAAGGCTGTCATTCTTAGAAGTGGCCTACAGGATTGAGCCCTAATTACTTTTGGAATCTCCTATTGTCTCTCCATTCATTTGTTCACTTATTCATTCATTCACTTATTCATTCGTTCACTCGCTCTTTTCACCCTTTTCACAGCTATGGATTGAACGCCTACTGTGTACCAACCACAGTGCTAGGATGGCCACGTGCGGTTTTGGATTCCGTTTGTCTTAAATTCCAAAACTTGAAAAGCGTTTCAGAAGTAAAGGGCACGATTGGAAAGAATCCATATATGTGACTTCACAGTGGTCCTGTCGTTGTCATTTCTATCAAGCTGAACATTCCTCTTCTTAGCCATCACCTCAAGGTGCTCTTTTCACGTCTGAGGTCCACATCTGTCAAGGTGCTTGTGTACAGTCCATACGACGTGGATTGAAGGGTGGGCGCTTTGGCAGTCATTTCATCAAGAGGATACCTGTAAATGGTTTTAGCAAATCATTCCGGCTCCACCAAGGCACTCTGCGCTTCATATGAATCGCTGGTGTTATTAATTGGGGAACCTCAGGGTCCCCCTCTTATTCTGTTTGGCACAAGCCTACCTTCTGTTCCCATTACACTGAGCCTTTGGGTAATATGCTAACTGTAACCCCACCCTCACCCCCACCTCTGCCGGCATTCTTCTTGTGTAGTAGCAATGATCGCACACATACACATGCCTGAACAGTGAAGAATAAACGCTAGGGTGGTAGAAAAGCGCTCCATCCACCAGCACGGGCAGGCGTTTATCCTCGCAAGGATTGTGATTCCCTGGTCCTTTAGTGATAGCCTTCTCTAGGGTTGAAGAACCTAAAGCATTGGGAGGGATTTAAGGTCTGTGATCTGATGAACACCAAGATGAAGGGTGAAAAGGCTCAGCAGTCATTTCCGTGACATCAGATATCGGGATGCTTGGGATGTGTAGACCATTGTGAAGATGACGGACTCTTTGTCCTTTATCTGTTTGTCATCATGAGCACCCTGCCAGCCAGTAAGTTTCAGAGCTGGAATTAAAGCTAAGAATCCCCATGTTTGTTGTTGGTTCTGTCCTCAGCTTCTGGACTTCAGATTTATAGACTGGTTTTCTTGCTGCTTTTACAAGCTACCAGTAAAATTTCTGAGCGTACACTTAGACTTTTGAAAATATAGTATTTGATATATTAAAGCTGGTTTTGTTGTAATATTATCATAGGATTATAGAGCTGGAGGAAATGCAATACATTACTTCAGGACTGGGACCCTCTACTGACACTTGAATCCTTTCTACAGTATCCTTGCTAAGTGGTTTTCCAACCTCTACTTGAACACCTCCAGTGATGGAAAATTCACTAACCCATTCCATTTTGGGACAGCATATTCTTTAAGGCCTGCTATAATACATGTAAAAGTTAGTGGAGGGGGGCTTCCCTGGTGGCGCAGTGGTTGGGAGTCCGCCTGCCAATGCAGGGGACGCGGGTTCGTGCCCCGGTCCGGGAAGATCCCACATGCTGTGGAGCGGCTGGGCCCGTGAGCCATGGCTGCTGAGCCTGCGCGTCCGGAGCCTGTGCTCCCGCAACGGGAGAGACCACAGCAGTGAGAGGCCCGCGTACCGCAAAAAAAAAAAAAAAAAAAGTTAATGGCGGGCCAATGATGTTACGATAACTTCTTTAAAATGTGTGTGAATTGGCTGAGCAGGAACTATACCTGAAGAACTGTAATGTCCTTTTTTTCATTTGTGTGCTGGTTTTAAAGAGCAAGGGGAGGTTGAAGACATAGCAATGATTCCTAAACCTCAGTGTGCAAAGGAATCGCCAGGTGAGGGAGCTTGCTTGCAGTGAAGATTCTCAGGCCCGATTCTGTGATCCAAGCCTGGAATCTCCAAAGCACCTACAGCTGATTCTGGTACACACGGTCTCTCTGAACCACCTAATGAAGAAACTCTGGCCTAGGCTGGGAAATTTGGACTCTGATAAAACTAAGGAGCCCCTGAGAAATCTGTTACATCTTCTGTTTCCTCAACCAGAAAATTATTCCCAACAGCTGAACTCTGGAGGCACAGTATGTAGATTAACTAGTGATTTTACTCATCATTTCACATCCTATAGCCCCAGCTACTGATATAGGAAATAATGATTTGGGTTTGAGTGAATCTTCTTCCCAGTGTCCGCTGATGGGCAGAATGTACTGGAGCATGGGCACCAATGCTCACAGAATCCTTTTCCTCTTCCAGGGAAGGGAAGGTCTTCTTCACTGTTTGACATTCTGTTTATGCATTTGGTCTTAAATTGGCTGCACAATGGAATGGTTAGGACAGACTCTGCAAAAAAGAGTCCCTTT
This sequence comes from Leucopleurus acutus, assembly GCF_964270905.1. NCBI lineage: Eukaryota > Metazoa > Chordata > Mammalia > Artiodactyla > Delphinidae > Leucopleurus > Leucopleurus acutus. Next base: position 136,878,135 of record NC_139146.1, read on the forward strand.
GGATTGGGAGAGCTCTTTATACACAGGCCTATCAGCCCAGCACATGAGGCTCAACCTTAGAAGAGCTCTGAGAAACGGCAGTGATTCTTGGACCCATCACAGCGCGTAATCGGTCTAGATGACGGCTGCCCAAAACCTTCCCCAAATAGAGCCTCTTTAAAGGAGAGGGGTTGCGGCCCTTCTGTTTGTTAGATATGCAACAAAGAGCAACTTTCCAACTGAGTGCCTGCCTGGCCTTCTGACATCGGGATCCTATCCCGTCCTTCATCCCAACCATGACCAGTCTCTCTTCCTCCACCCTCTATATCGGGTCCCTTAGGACCTCGGGAGGGGCTTGTTACCAGGGACACAAACAGATAGTCCTTAGTGAGTTAAGTACTAAAGTGGGGACGGTCTTTTCCTTCCTCATCTGTAGGAATAACTGCTAGACTCTGAGAGCTTCCACCCTAAGCCCATTGAAGCCAGAAGGGTCCAAAGATTTTTCCCCAGTACCATTATTTACTTTATTCATATTCAGAGATAATGAAAATATTTCTCAGGATGTCTCTGAATCCTCCTGAGAAAAGGAGCCTTGACGTGGAAGGTGTTCAGCACTCAGATTTTCTTGACCGTTGATTAGCATCATATATACATGTAAATTTTCCTGGTGATTATACTGTTAATATATTCACCTCGTGTAAGATACACCACTCAAAATGGGTTTCCTAGAAAAGTCTCGTTTCAGTCAACTAGAGAGTGTCACTGTCGTGCAGATGGCCTTCTCCCATGGATTACGGCACGACGTGCACAGGAAAGTACACTTAATGAAAGCAGCATTTTTTGTGTTCCATGTTCCTGAGATGTGTCCTCCGGAGCGTGTTTCAACCTACCTCACCTGCTGCTACATCAGGATTCAGGGGCCTCAGAGCCCCTCCAGTGTGAGGGAGGTGCCCACCCTCTGTGAGAGAAGGGCTGCCCCCGTGCAGCTCAGCAGCCACCCCCACCTGCCTGCCCCCAGCTCCTGGCCGAGTCCTCAGAACCCAAGGGTTCTTTTCCAACCTCGGAGTTCTCCAAGCCTTTGCTAACGGTAGGGCCTTTGCTTCTGCTGGGACTTGGAATTCCTTTAGTGAATTCACCAGGAGGTGAGCTTCGGAAAAAGACTGGAATATTCTTCCTGAAACCACACTCTTACCAAAGCAGCCACAGCCGGGACTGGGCCTAACCACAACCCGGGTCTCCCCTTCTTCCACTCCCATAGTCATGAACACTTGTGTCAATGCTGACAGAGGCCAGGTGAATGTAAACCCTCTTGCCCTATATTACCACCTGGGAGAAAAGAGGGGGGAAACACACTGTTGACCTGAGGGGAAAGAGGTTGTTGAAGGGAGATCGTCCAGCTTGGTGGTCCAAAAGCACCGCAGTAGCTCTCCGGCCTTGATTTTCTCGACCCAAACCCATCCATCTGCCAGGACCGAGTCACACCACAGCAGAGCTGGTTTCCACCTTGGCCACCAAGGCCACCTTCTCTCTCTCATAGTGGTACCAAGAGTAGGATCAGAATTCACACTGATATTGCTGTATTTCATAAGCACTGGTAGAACAGTTTAAGAATCTGTTATTTTTTTTTTTTTCGCGGTACACGGGCCTCTCGCTGTTGTGGCCTCTCCCGTTGCGGAGCACAGGCTCCGGACGCGCAGGCTCAGCGGCCATGGCTCACGGGCCCAGCCGCTCCGCGGCATGTGGCATCCTCCCGGACCGGGGAACGAACCCACGTCCCCTGCATCGGCAGGCGGACTCTCAGCCACTGCGCCACCAGGGAAGCCCTAAAGATCTGGTGTTACTTACCATTCATAAGGAGGTACTTATACATGTAAATACAACCGGGTGTTTATACTTGACTGGCACAGCCCTCACTGTTATATTGTTAAGGCCAGATTAATCTGAGCAATAATACATACTGACATGTGGGAATTATAAAGCAACTTGTTTTCAGAGAATCAAAAATACTTTTCAGATATGTTACCTTTTACTAGAACCTGAATTCAGGCAAATCACTTAAACCTGTGGCATAAGACTATCAAAAAATATACCTTTGGGGTGTCCCTGGTGGCGCAGTGGTTGGGAGTCCGCCTGCCAATGCAGGGGACACAGGTTCTATCCCTGGTCCGGGAGGATCCCACATGCCGCGGAGCTGCTGAGCCTGTGCTCTGGAGCCCGCGTGCCAAGACTGCTGAGGCCCGCGTGCCTGAGCCCATGCTCCATGGCAGGGGAAGCCACCGCAATGAGAAGCCCAAGCACCGCATCGAAGAGTAGCCCCCGCTTGCCGCAACTAGAGAAAGACCGCGCGCAGCAACGAAGACCCAACGCAGCCAAAATTAAAAATAAATAAATAAATTTATTTTAAAAAATACCTTTGATACGGTATCTTACAAAACCTATTACAATGTTTTAGACACTAGGATTTTACAAGAGGACCTTTTTCTTGTGGTCGGGGAAATGATACAGACACCTTTGAATACAGGAGAGAGAGAGATGGAACTTTCCACGGATGGAAATAGTCTGAGTGGTGGCCTATCTGAATATTATCTGCTGTCATAAACAAACCCCCTACATTTCATTGGAGCAACAGATGTTCATTTCTCACCTAACAGTCTGATGTGGGTGTCCTTGATCACCAGGGTAGCTCTTCTTCACATGGTGACACAGGAACACAAGTTTGTTCCCTCTTGGGCCTCTGTCCTCAGCAAGTTCCCAGAGTCCTCTGTATCCCGTTGGCAAGTGGAGGGAGGGAGGTGATGGAGAAGGCACCCCCTTTCTTAAACAACTCTGGCCAGAGGGACACCATTCACTTCCAATTACATCCCCCTGGCCAGAACCAGTTTTTTGGCCCTAGCTAAACACAAGGCATTCTGGAAACTGTGGTCTCTGCCAGGCTGCCCCCTTCCCAGTTGTAACTCTTCACTATGGACAGAGGAGCACAATGTTTGGGGGACAGTAAGTTCTTTCTGCCACATGGACTTGGTTACTTATTTTAAAGTGATTTAGTACACAGGAGAATATGCAGGTCTGCAGAGGACACTTTATCACAACCAAAACTCAAACCCACATTATATAAATTCCAGAAGATCTGTTGGTTCTACAGCTGAGAAGTAGATAAGCAGCAGATGAAACTCAGTGTGGAGAAACGGAAAGCAGTGTATCTAGGGAAAATGATCCAAATTAGGTTGCACTAATGGTATGATAATATCCCAGGGTATGGGATATTATCAGAAAACACACGAGAGTCCTTCTGTACCATTGTCTGAAGACATGGATACAGGGGCAGCTACTACGGCCAGAAAAACCCACCAAAATAACAGACATTATCTGGTGAAGGATTACAAATATATAACAAAATAATCTTGTTCAGAATTTTGACAGTCCTCATCTAGAACCTTACATGCCATTCTGGCTGCTATATTTCAAGAAATAACTAACCAGAACTAAAGAAGCTTCAGGAAGGAACCAAGTGATCAAAGGTGGTGGTCCGTAAGCTTTTTGGAGTCACAGAAGCCTTTGAGAATCGCAGAGAGAACAGCAAGCACGTGCACACACGACTTTGCATGCCGTCTCACGCCCATCTGTGGCTGACTTGTGGTACTCAGACCAATGTTAAGACACTTTGGTTTCAAAAATACTATGTGAGAATAAATGTTAACGTTTGGATTCTTCTGTCTCAATACAGAAAGACTGAGAGAAGCTGTATGTAATCAGATTCTTTTTTTAAATTACCAAGCGTGTGATGAGTGCCAACACGGACATCTTCACCAAATCCTGATGTAGTAAGACAAATCAGGAGGACCACCCTGAAGTCTGAAAGAGGCAAATTCAAAAAGAAAAAAAAATAGCATCACTGATTTACATGGCAGGTTTCATAAGATTATGAAGTTTCATTGACTTTTTTTTTAAGCATCACTTATTAAAAATATTTATTTATTTATTTTTGGCTGCATTGGGTCTTTGTTGCTGCGCGCGGGGCTTTCTCTAGTTGTGGTGAGCAGGGGCTACTCTTCATTGCAGTGCGCGGGCTTCTCGTTGCAGTGCCTTCTCTTGCTGCAGAGCATAGGCTCTAGGCGCGTGGGCTTCAGTAGTTGCAGCATGCGTGCTCAGTAGTTGTGGCTCACGGGCTCTAGAGCACAGGCTCAGTAGTTGTGGCACCACGGGCTTAGTTGCTCTGCGGCATGTGGGATCTTCCCGGACCAGAGATCAAACCCGTTTCCCCTGCATTGGCAGGAGGATTCTTAACCGCTGTGCCACCAGGGAAGTCCCTAATTTCATTAACTTAAGATGTGGTAAGGCCAGAATTACAAATAGCTTTTTTTAAAAAAAATAAATTTATTTATTTACTTTTGGCTGCATTGGGTCTTCGTTGCTGCGCCTGGGCTTTTCTTTAGTTGCAGTGAGTGGGGGCTACTCTTTGTTGCAGTGCGGGGGCTTCTCATTGCGGTGGCTTCTCTTGTTGTGGAGCATGGGCTCTAGGCACGCGGGCTTCAGTAGTTGTGGCACACAGCCTCAGTAGTTGTGGCACACAGGCTTAGTTGCTCCACGGCATGTGGGAGTCTTCCAGGACAGGGCTCGAACCCATGTCTCCTGCATCGGCAGGCGGATTCTTCACCACTGCGCCACCAGGGCTATTTCAAAGCTATTTTTAAAATGGCTTAAACCAATTTCATGGATGATAGGTCTATGATGAGGGATGTTAGAGAAAACTCAATGGTTTGGTGCGTGGCCCTAACCCTCTGAGGTTGACATCGACATTGACAGCCATCTTCCTTCACATGTCCCTCAACTTGTCCCTTGGTGCCTCCAAAAGAGATTCAGTGCTGAGCTGAATGGGTGGATGGGGGGCCTGACCCAGAGTGGAGTTTTTAGGTTAGAATTAATCACCTGCACCAACTGGAAAGTTGCGGAGCTGATGTCTTATTGTTTGTGTGTTTGTTTCTTTGGGAGGCAAAGAGATAAATTGGTTTATGTAAGTGACCAAATTTGTATGCTAATGAAATGGGCAATCACGGTGATGTGTACACTTGTTATGTGTGCCCAAGACATCTGTGTACCCAAGACATTTTTGCGAGGGAGGGAGGACCGTGTATCATTACGTCCAGTGTTTCATATGTATACAAGTAAGTCCCCTACATACAAACGAGTTCTGTTCCGAGAGCACGTTTGTAAGTCCAGTTTGTTCGCAAGTCCAACAAAGTTAGCCTAGGTACCCAACTAACACAATAGGCTATATAGTACTGTACTGTAATAGGTTTATAATACTTTTCGCACAAACAATACATAAAAAGAAACAAACACAAAAAATAAAAGATTTTTAATCGTACAGTACAGTACCTTGAAAAGTACAGCAGTACAGTACCACAGCTGGCATCCAGGGTCTGGCATCGAGTGAACAGGCAAGAAGAGTTACTGACTGGAGGAGGGAGAGGAGGTGGGAGACGGTAGAGCTGAAGGCTCGTCAGCAACAGGAGATGCAAGGCAAGCTGCAATTTCACTCATGACTGACGTTGATGGAACGCACGTTCGCATCTTTGAAATTTCGCAACTTGAAGGTTTGTATGTAGGGGACTTACTGTTCTGAAGTACAGAAAGTAAGTAACTAGGTCAGCCTCACACATAAAATCTTGTGAAGCTCACCAGCTCCACTGGTTATAGAGCCAGGGTCCAGGGAGACAGTGTACCAGCAAACCTTGGTTGTTTCCTCCATTCCTCTCCTCTTCTGCTGGGTGCCCTGCAACCAGAACCTTCACCTCACCTTATCTCCATGTACCTCCTTGTCAAATAGAGTGAATGATTTCTGAAATCAAGCTAGAGGAAATGGTGTGCAGAAAAATCAGAGGGACTGAGAAGTTGCCCCTTCTAGTGTTGTCCCCTGGAAAAACAGCTAAGGTCTGCCCTAAGGTGCCAGGCTTTATTTTGTAATGGTTTATTGTTGTTCGTTGGAGGAACCCCCAGTTATTAGAAGTTCCCCCCACTGCCGTTATTTTGGCACCTACAGCTTAAAAAAAATCATGCATGAAGCAAGGTCACTGCTGAGTGCCTTACAAAGCAACCAGTGATGATCCCTTTGGGGTAGGAGAATAGGGAAAAAGATGCACGAAGAGGAAACACACGACACTCAGCCCGATGTTCAGCCCATAGTAGGTTCTCCATAAACAGTTCGTCCTTCCTTCTTTAATTGAAAAGATTATAGATGTCAAAGCATTTTCCAAATTAAAAAGCTATGATATGATTTCCAATTTTTAAACCTCTCACTCCCTTTGCCATTTACTGCATACTCCAAAAAGTACCTTGAAGTGAAGGAGGCCACCCTTAAAATATTTTAGAGGGTGAAAATATAATGATTACATTGAAATACTTTAGCCTACGTGGCATTTCTTTAACTTTGCACTTTCAAGCCCAGTAAAGGCAAAATCAGGGTAACCAGATGCCATTTTATAAAATGTTACAACTCCAATTACAGTTCCTTTCCTTCTTTATTTTAAAGACTAACAACATTAAGATAGTGTGAGAAAGGGACTTCTCTGGCCATCCAGCGGTTAAGACTCTGTGCTCCCAGTGCAGAGGGTGCAGGTTCGATCCCTGGTCAGGGAACTAAGATCCCACGTGCTGTCTGGTACAGCCAAGAAAAAGAAAAGATAGTGTGGGAAAGAGGCAAGGGAAGCATTCATAATCCCACCATCCTAACACCACAAGTAATTTCAGTTTTTAATATTCCCTCCCAGATTTAGACAACACCCCTGTATATTTTTCAGTCACCTCGGTTAGGTGATGTCTAAACAGCAGCTGTTAGCGGGGCTGCCTCAGAGAAGATGGGCATCTCTCGTCCTCCCAGCTAGAGCTAACCAGCCTGGGGGACCAGTCCCGGGGAGGCCCTGGGGATAACCTAGCTCCATTCACATCAAGGCTGGGCCCACATCTGCTTCGGTCCCTGCTTCCCAATGACTCCAGGCCCAACCCTGCTTTGAGAGCCACCCAGGAGCAGCTCCTGAAACAAGAGTAGAGCCAGCGATTATGGCGAGGAACCAAGTCGAGGTTGAAAGCAAGCAGAAAATATCCTGTCCCCTCTGCTGCTCTGAGCTGGGATGTGGGCAGTGCTTTTACCTGCTTGAGATGGCCCCATCCCACAGGAGAACACAGTCTGTGTGCACAGCGCTTTCTAATCACACGAGACGTTGCTGTTCCTTCCCTGCCTTTCCAGTAAATGCCCAGTCACAACAGCAAACACATCCTCCATCCAGCTTCCCGCTTTTCAGAGTCACAAAATGCTCTCGGCTGCATTAGCTTGTTCTATCTCCACGACAACCTTAGTAGGTCATCAGGGTGCTGTTTTAGCTCCACATTCTAGGAAAGAGAAATTGAGACTTGGAAACCTACTGTATAGCACGGGGAACTCTACTCAGTGCTCTGTGGTGACCTAAATGGGAAGGAAATCCAAAAACGAGGGGAGGGGATCTATGTATACGCATAGCTGATTCACTTTGCCGTACAGCAGAAACTAACACAACATTGTAGAACAACTATACTCCAGTAAAAATTAATTTTAAAAAAATTGAGACTTGGGGAGGTGAGGCCACGTCCTAGGAATGAAGTTCTTGAAAGAATGAATGTGAACTTGTGCTTGGATCCACTGGGCATTCTGGAAGGGGTAGTGGCCTGCTCTGTCCACCGACACGCAATCACACATACTCACCCTTGTCCGTACTCAAGCAAGTAGCTCTGCCAGGCACGTGACTCGAGTAAGTTGGGACCTTTCCAGCCGGGCATCAGTGAGCAGGACGTAGGGTTGCTGATGAGGGAGTCCGGCAAAATGACGTTTAAAAGTAAATGGTTTCTGACCAAGATGGAAAGGGTTTGCTTGTTGACAGGATGGCTTGTCAGCAGGACTACAGATCCAGGTACGCGATGTCTTTTTGGTGCTACCATTTCTGTCCCGCGTTATTAAAAAATAACATATTGATTACTGCCGCTTCAGTTTACTTAGGGAAGCTATTTATTTTTGAAAAGTGGCAAAGGTAGGAGATTACTTCCTTCACTTTGGCATGGTTTCTCACCCCCTTTTGGGAATCTCAGAGCCCACCCTCTCCCCCCTCCCCCATTTCTTTGTAGGTTTAGAAAAGGAGTATATCAGTTCAGTATTCTTTTAGCAACAGAAGTGCTGCCACCTTGGGTATTTTTAGCCTGTCAGGTGCCCTCCGCCTGCCATGAACTTGGTATATTCAAGTGTTTAATTCCGCAGCCTCTCTCATTTGAAAGGGGGCCTGTTCCAGCCCTCTGACCACCATAGCTCCACTTTTACAGCTGCCTGTAAATTTCTGAACATGCAGCGATATCTTTAGCGGTGACTCCAGATACTTCCTGTTGAGCTGCAAGATGCAATCCTGCAAAAGCACACTGCGGCCAAGTATACCCCCTCCGCCCAGCACTCAGCAAATAAACAGGGGCAGCATCAACGTGATTTTCTTAAATCCAGTACTGAACAGGTTTTTTCAGTTAGTTTAATTAATTGTGGTGACTTGGGCAGTCCAAGTTATTCCACCTACCCGAGCTTTGAACACCAGGCTTCGTTTTCTCTCCTGATTCAACATCCGACCAGAAGCTCAGGTACAGGGACCTATACCAGGTATGTTTTAATTCCGTGCGCCTCTTAGCCCCATACTTGTACCTGGTTAAACAGACGGCCACACAGCAACAGACTCAGGGCAGCTCCGTACATGTTCTCACAGAATCCAGACTCTTCTACAACCTTGCCTAGGGCCTTGGTCATTGAGGGGAGGAGAGGGATCCAGGATTTTCTGTAAGGAACGTATCCTTTTGAGACTTGAGAAAGGAGAAGAATGTTAAATTCTTTCCCGGGCTCATAGGAGACCTGTGAAAGGAAAAATTTCCCCTCTGGAGTTAAGTTCTTGTCCACAGGGGATGCACTGACCTTTCTACCAGACCCTAAACAGTTAAATCGTGGTTCCTGGATAAGGCCTTGGATTCTCAGAGAAAGTTATGTTTCCCATGAATCTTCAGAAGCGGTAGTGTACACCAAACCCCCTTGCTCAGTTTCCCTGTAACGAAGATCAGCCAATCCTAGGCCATCCACAGACCAGGAAGACTCTACATCCAGAGAAGCCAGAGGAATGTGAGGAAGCCTGGATTTTGGCCTTGGACCACCAAATAAGCACCTCCCCCAACTCCTGCCCTCCTTATGGAGGCTATGGGGTCATGCCTGCTCTCACCCCACCAGATCAGACTCCCCTCAGACGTTTGTTAGAGTCAATGGGGTCTACAGAGCCTGTCTCTTCCCAGTGTTCCACCTGCCTCTTACCCAGAGGCCACTTTGGGGGCACACATTTTAGCCATCAGCCTGGCAGAGGAGCCTTGTCTGACGCGTGCACCTTCTCTCCAAGAAATGCAAAGATAGGCCTGAGGATCCCATGGAGGAAACCAATCTCTCAACTGTCTCCTTCACATGTCATTTTGTGGTTTATGATGCTAAATATTTCCGTAACTCTCTGTTCTTTGAGGATTTCTTTTTGGGCTCTTATCGTTTGGCAAACTCCATTACTCATCAAAATGTATTCAGGAAGGGTGGCCACAAAAGCAAAGGTACTAAGCAGTGGGCTTGCAAAGCCAACCAGACAGGAGAAAAAGAAACACTAATGAGTAACAGTAATAATAACTCTCCCTTATTAGTATTTACTAGGGCCAGGGGTTGCTCAAAACAAGATATACATAGTAACGTAGAGAAACCTCACAACAATCCTGTGAGGTTGCATCCTTTCCTTGCCCAATCTTTCAGTGAAAACATATTTATTGGGCACCTACTATGTGCCAGGTACCTGGGCTAGGCACTGGGAATATAACAGTGAAGGAGATAAAACAAGGCTTTCGCCCGCAGGGAGCAGAGCAGACCTAAGAGAGTGAAACAAACAATCGCACAATAATTCCTAGAGGGCAGGGACCAGCTGGGACTCTGCAGCTTGAGGAAGAGTCCTGTGTGTGGTGCAAGTTTGTGCATGTGGCTTGCGAGCCCTTAGAAACCCATGGTGGGGACTTCCCTGGTGGCGCAGTGGCTAAGAATCCACCTGCCAATGCAGGGGACAGGGGTTTGATCCCTGGTCTGGAAAGATCCCACATGCCGCAGAGCAACTAAGCCCACGAGCCACAACTACTGAGCCCACGTGCTGCAACAACTGAAGCCCACGCGCCTAGAGCCCGTGCTCCGCAACAAGAGAAGCCACCGCAATGAGAAGCCCCCGCACCGCAACGAAGAGCAGCCCCTGCTCGCTGCAACTAGAGAAAGCCCGCGCGCAGCAACAAAGGCCCAATGCAACCAAAAATAAATAAAATTTTTTAAAAAAGAAAAAGAAACCCATGGGGGACTGTCTGGGCTCAACTCTCCAGCCCCGTTTCCTCCTGTCCCATGCTCTGTACGTCCCAGTCCAGCGACACAGGAGATGTTGTATCTTACCTCCTTCCCTCTGCTCTTCTTTTCCCGCTGCCTCTGTTACTTTCCTTGACCGATTTCTGCACCGCTTCCAGCGTCTACCCCCCCAGAAAACCCTCCTTGACCCTTTTTGCCCCAGTCCGGCTGGGTTAGTTGAACTGCCTTTGTGCCTCCGGGGCCCCTTGTGCTGATCTGTATCACTGCACTTGGCCTCACCCCTTCCCGGGCATCTGTTGAGGGGTCTGTTTTCTCACCAGCCTGCGTGCTCCCTGGGCGCATGCTGGCTCCATTCTTTGTTGCCTTTGTCAAGTAGCACAGGTCCTGACCTGCAGACGGCTACCAATGAACACTTGGGGGGTGAATATGCATCTGGACATGAGACTGTCCCTTCTCTGCCCTAGTGGAAAAAGTTGGGAATCGGGAGACTCTCCATTTACCTGGTAGTAATTAACGGGACAAAAGGGAGCCAGGTGGGGGGAGTACTAGAGGCAGTTGCTGCTGGAGGAGAGCAGGGGAAGAAGGGGAGCCGTTGTGAAACCCTCTCATCTCCCTTAAGGGACGCCCACCCAGACTCTCTCTGAACAGTTGCAGTGACCGAGAACTCGCTGCTTCACCGGGCAATCTGTTCCTCTGTCACATCTGTTGAAAAGTTCTCCCTTTTGTTAAGCAAACGCTGCTGACGATTTTCAGAGCTTTGTCTTCTAGAACAGCAGGGTAACTTGACTCTTCTATATAAGAACACTTCAAGTATCAGAAGGGCGTTATCGTGACCCATGTCAGATTCGTTTTTCCTTACGAAATCATTCTAGTGCCTTCAGCTCTTTCTCCCTATCATGTCACACAACTGGACACCCTACAGCCTCCTGATGTCTCTCTTAAGACGTGGTGTCCTGAGCTGAACAGTATGTTCCAGAGGGCTTCTGATCAGTATGGGCTATAGTGGTATGATGTCGAATTCCCTTGCTTTACAGCCTCGTCACTTTGTCAGTTCTCACTACTCTTGTGGGCAGTGAAACTCCTTCGTGTTCTGCATACGACAGACTCCTCAGACCACGTTTAATAATTGTGCTAATAGCAGCTACCGGTTACTGAGCACATCCTGTGCCCATGAGCCAGGCACCTTGTGGATCGCTGTACCATCACTACCTTCCTTAATTCTCCCATCCGCACTGAGGCTGAGTGAGGTTAAGTCATTTATCCAAAGTCCTGGGATTTGAACTCAGCAGACTGTCCAAAGCTCACATTCTATTTAACCCACTGCCCTACCTCCCATCCTGAACTTGTGTAGCTGATTTGTTTTCACCTCATTGCCACAGTTAGCTCTGTTAAGTTTGAGCTGAGTTTCTCCTCAAGTTTCCAGCATCTCAGAAACTCCACGGGTAGAGTTTTGAGCTCATCTGCTCAGCTTTCATCATACCTGTGTTCCAGATCAACGACAATGCCTTATAGCTCCCCATTAGAGAACTCCTTCTGGCTTGACACCATCTGGGCACCAGTAGGACCCAGGATTTCCATCAGCTTCCAAGCAACCTACCTTTGAATTCTCTGCCCCTTTTTCTCTTTTGTCCAAAAGTCATCATGAGAGACACCGTTAAATATCACATTGGTTTGAGGTACGTTATGTACGTAGCATGCCTCCACTCTAACAGATTAACAACAGTAAGAAATAATGCAGAAGGTGGATTCTTTGTTTAATTTATTTTCACAAATTAAGTGTTTGATCTTTTGTCCAAAAGTTTTGCCAGACATCAATAGCATGTTCACCTTTACTCCCCGTGCGAAAGTGAGCTATCGCCTTGAATCTAGGCTTCATTATTCATTCTAGTCTCACGTTATTCATTCATTCATTTCAACATCAGCAGTGTTTCTACCACCACAGAAGCAAAAAAAAAAAAAAAAACTTTTAGCTTTCATCGTTTTTCTTTTCCCCAAATATTAAAATAATGTATACTTCTCATGAAAATGTGGCAAGTACAAATATAGGTAAAGAAAACACAAAATAAAATGGTCCAATAATCCTAGAGATAGCCTCTGACATCTCCTAATTCTTTTTATAATCTAGAAGGCAATTTGCCTATGTGCTAACATAATTTATGGCAAGACCTAGGTTTGATTTCCCACACCTAGAATAGGAGCTACAGCCCTTAGGCTGTAGCTAGAAAATTAGGGAGGGACTTCCCTGGTGGTCCAGTGGTAAAGAATCCGCCTAACAATGGAGGGGACTCGGGTTTGATCCCTGGTCAGAGAACTAAGATCCCACATGCCTCAGGGCAACTAAGCCCACGCACCACCACAACTAAGCCCACGCGCCACAACTACTGAGCTCGCACGCCTCAACTAGAGCCGTGTGCCGCAAACTACAGAGCCCACATGCTCTGGATCCCACGCACCACAACTAGAGTAGAGAGAAGCCCGCGTGCCGTAACAAAAGATCCCGCATGCCTCAACGAAGATCCCGCATACCACAACTAAGACCGGACGCAGCCAAAAATAAATAAAATAAATAAGTAAATAATGAATCTTAAAAAAAAAAAAAAGAAGGAGGATTGGGCAGAAATGCTGCTGGTGCAAGGTGAGGAAGAAGACTGGGCCCCCAGGAAGAGAGGGATGTATGGTGGGACCCCCAGGGCATCTCCCTGTTCAACCAAGTGTGTGTTGTTTCTGCTGATGCTCAAGGCAGCACACGGTAGTCCCCAAACCTCTTGATACTGTTTCCCCAGAGGAATTACTTGGCTGCTCTCCAGCTGTGGTTTTCCTCTTTCTGTCATAACTGCAGTGCCCCCTACTATCCAGCTTGAGAGTTCTATCTGGACACATTTCTCTCTTCCCCTCAAACGTCAGTTTGAACATCAGAGTTTAGAAGAGGAATCATATGGGCGAGAAGGTTCCCTCTGGGTGACTGTGACATGTTGGACATCTGTCTCCAAATACATTAGGTTCAGTTTAGAACCAATCTCTCAATCAATCACTGTGATTTTTCACAGATGGATGGATGGACAAACATCTAACAAAATGTCTTATAGATTCTCCTCAAGAGAAGTTCAGGTGCAGCGCTGCCTAGAGGTCCCTTCCAGCTCAGTGATTCTTTGAATGTGTGATTGATATCTTGGAAACAGGGATATCAGTTGGTATATTTGTCAGTGGCTGGCAATCTTCATGAAAATTCATTATGGTCTAGGGAAAGCCTCGAGGAAATATGAGTTGTCTAGAGGAACTTGGGGAAGAGACAAGCTAGTCATCAGATGGCATAGGTAAGAATGTGGAAAAGCCTGTCCTGGGAAAGTTGCTGATGGAAAATAAAGGAGGAAAACAAGAAAGGGCCAGAAGAAGTGTTTGATGACACCCCAGCCTAATCCTGCAGTCATACATGGCAGGAGAGGATAAAGGAACATGGAAGTAACCATTATGTCAAGAACTTAACCTCAAAAGGCAACAGCAGGTCATACAAGTGGAGGTTTCAGACGCAGATCAAATTATATGTCTGGTAGCAAATGAACAGTTGGGAACACGTCAGTCTTTCTGGCCACTTTTGCACACACAGATAGATAACCATCAGCTGTAGTGGGCACGTCTTACAATATTGTCAAAAAAAAAAAAACCTTAGAAGATGTATTTAGGTCCCACAGTGCCTCCTCAGTTCTCTTCTTTTATACAGTAATGTGTACACAGGCATTTGCCAGGTAGGAAAACACCTTCTCTTCCGTAGATGCTGAGAGCTATAGTTTAGATAGGAGCGGACGGCTCTTTCCCAAGACGGAAAAAAAAAGGTTATTATCCAGAGTTGACCTGAGGAGGGGTCGAGGGGGAATTTAGAAGGTTATATGAAGGAGCTAATCACAGACCTATTTTCTGTCATTCGTTCATTCACTCACTCATTGAGTGCCTACCGTGTGATGGGCACTGCAAGAGGCAGGTGAGTACAAAGATGCAGGCTGGCAAGGGACTCATAGCCTAACAGGGGAGATGGACAGATGAGTGCATGATCCTAACCCAGGCGATGAGGAGGCCAACGGAGAAAAAGCAGAGGGTGCTTTGGATGCTCAGAGAGGAAGCAACCAGCCGAGCTGATGACAGGGACTGCTTCTCGCGTGTGGTATTAGAATTCAGCGTTCAAGGATGAGAAGGAGTTAGCCAGGTGAAGAATGAAAGGAGGGGGGTTGGCGCAGAGGGCACAGATCGGGGAGCGCAAGACACATTCAGCCAAATAGAAGTGGTTTGGTAAGGCCAGAGTTAGCATCGCGGGGTGGTAGGATGGGGGCCGTCAACAGATGGGGCTGGAGAGCTAGGTCGCGAAGCACACCCTGCTGAAGAATATGGTTGTTACCCTGCGTGCAGTTAAGGGCTGGGGGCGGGATGAAGAGTAGTACAAGCATCATCAGAGAGATTAGCCTCGTGGCTGGGTGGCTGGAGGGTATGCTGGAGGGCAACAAGAGAGAAAAATGGAAAACCAATGAGGAGACTAACAGAGTGACCCGAGGGAAGTGTTGATGACATGGACCAGTGAAATACCAGGTGGGATGATATAAAGGAGATAGAAGCTACCAGATTCTTTAACGGAGTAGACCTGGAGAATGAGAGGGGAAAGGAAGAGTCTAGGATGACCCCCTGGGCCAGACATCAGGCTAGCAAGATGGCAGCACCATCCTCGGGGGCATGAGTCTAAGGCTGGAGTGCAAGGGGCAGGGGGACATAGGGTAGCTGATTTCATTATGGTCCCGCTGTGAGTATCTCTTTGCCGTGAGAATTTACTTCCAAGCTGCTGGTGGTAGAGCTGTACTGGCAGGAGACTTAGTCACACATTCATATCAGGTCCTGCAAAGCCAGAAAGCCTGCCCCAGAAAAAAAAAAACCTTGGGGAGAAGGGCAGGGGATTTGGGCTTTGCAAAAACCTGGATGTTTCCTGAGGGAATTGTTTGGTTCTGAGTTACCTGGTTCTCAGAATTACTTTGGTTCTCAAGAATATTGTGTGTTGATATTCCTAGTCACAGCTGTTTCACGGGTGCCAAGCTGTCAGACGCTGACGGAGTCCAGACGAAAAGTTGCAGGTGGGGAAGGGGTGTACAGTGAGCAAAGAGCTGGTCCATGCGGGCAGGAACCTAAACCGGCTTAGCACAGCCTAACTGTTAGACGCATCCAAGTCATCTCCAGGAATATTTTATTACCAGTAGCTTGAATTTGCACCCCACCTTCTCCAAGGCAGCTTCCCTTTGAGGTTAGATTTAGCTGGTACGTCTGGGTCTATTTGAGATCTAGGCTTGGAGTGCCTTACTCCCAGGTATAGTCTGTGGGCTACTCTATGAGAATGTTGAGGGATGACTCTTTAAGGCCATCTTTCAGCCAAATGTGATTCTGTTACATAGACCCACATACTTCTGGCTTTAGTTTGTATTGAGGGGCATAATAAAAATCTTCTCAAAATTAGAGATCCATTTCATTCAACACCATGGTAGACTTTAAAGTGAATAACCCTTTATCAACACACATCATATTTTTCAAAATCATCAACTTTTTCACGATGGGGGAGTGTTACTTTTAAAACATACTAAAACAGCTAATAAATTGGGATTAGAAAGCTCAAAGAACGTTCTTCCGGGAACGTTGGGAACGTTCTTCCCAACCCACATGCTCCAACAGTCTACAGAAAGCTGCTTTTTTTTCGTCTTTTATGTGCAGCTTTTCTGATGAATTATGTAGATGAACAAATAACTTTTAAGTTAACTTTCCATTTCCCATTCTCACACTTGTATCTATTCTCAGACCACCAAAAGTATCCCAACATAAGTTCTAAAGAAATAGAAATTTAACTTCAAACTTGCAAAAACTGTTCTCAACCAGCTTTGGACACCACAATGTCCATTAAATACATTGACTTGGAAATTACAGAGTTAAGAGTTTGGGGTTGTTGTTTTTTTTTCTCTTTTAATTATTGTCATATCCTGATGCACTGCCTGAACTTCAGACAAACCAGAAATTTCGGTAGAACTTCCTAGCCTCTAATAGTTTCATCAGAAGTACCCAGTGTCTCTTTGTTATGTGCATCGATGTTTATCTGGTACTGACAGACAAAACCTTACTCTCTCTCTTTCTTTTTTTCATTATTGTAGTGAACCACGTATGGGGAACCAAAAAAGTTATTTGAAACCCTGAATCAAATCAATTGCAGTTGTAACAGAGCAGTAGATTCTAACTTGATCGGTTGCCCTCATTATTGGCACAGTTATCTTTGATCCAAGATGCTAAAGTCGTGTGATGTCCAAGCCAGATAACAAAAGCAGCCTTTCTCCAGTGTCATTCCAGGCACTTTTCATTCTCAGAGCCTACAGGTGTTATCCTGGCTTAGGGCTGTTGAAACATGGAACAGCAGACCAGCTGTCATTCATAAGAATCGGTGCTGGCCAGCTGGCCGAGCCAACTCCAGGAATAAAGACGTGCCTTTTCACTCTGATACACGGGGGCCTTGGCTCCGAGCAGACAACTGAAGAATCTCGGGTGACAGCCCCCAGGAATAGTGTTTGTGGCACCCAGGCATTTACCACCCTGAAGAGGCCGGGCAGAAGGCGTCTGCTGTCAGCATGCTGATTGACGAAAGCAAAGCCTGAGCAGGCCTACTCCCCAGGCTTTGGGTAGAGGCAAAGAAACTGAGGGAAGAGCTGAGATGACAACATGCTATAAATTAACCTTATTTGCAGCATCTTCCATTGTACTCCTTAGGGAGGAAACACGTAGAATCATAATTGCCCTGGAGCAATTGGTCATTTTAAAAAATTGAATGTAACGTGTAATACAGAGACCCTTTGTGTATTCCTGATGCAAGTGTAAATAGTTTAAATCTTTCCAGAAAGCAATTTGGGAATATGTTCTAAAACAGGAGACTTAAAAATATTCATGCCCTTTGACACAGGACTTGTACTTTTAGGAAGCTATCGCAAGGAAATAATCAGAGATATGCACAAATGTTTATGGACAAGAGTGTTCATTTCAGCGTGAATTAAAATGGTGAAAAATTGAAAATGATTTGAATGTCCAACAGTAGACAGTTGGTGAAATAAATGATAACACAGCCATACAATGAAATAATACGATCCTTATTTTATTTGACTGAATACTTTGGAAGGAAAATTACCAAGTGATTATCATTTTTTGATAAAGATTACCAATGCTTTTGCTTTCTTGTTTTATATTTTTCTGGGTTGTCCAGTTTTTCTATGGTGGATAAATTTATAATCAAAAAGAAAAACAATTTTAAGGAAATGAATGTTATATTAATATAAGAGCATGTTTACATTTCTAAATTTAAAAAAAAAACACCCAAAGTTCATCAACCTAACACGACATATTTATACTTTTCACATTATACACTTGTTTAAGTTTTAACACAGTAGCAGTCATTGGGCGTATGCTATTTTATAGTCTGCTTTTCAACTAATGTTATAGTTGAACATATTATACGTAGCCTATACATCCATATTTATAACTGTGTAACAGTATCAAATATTAATGTACAATCACACAGGAGGTATGTTAAGTTTGCCTTGGGTGACAAGGATTTTCAATCCCACCTCCTGCCTGCACCCCAGTCCAAGGACAGAATTATTCATTCCCTCATCTGTGTTTTGCTCATTACATAATTCTTTGTTTCCATAATCATCTCCCTTCTGATGTAGGAGTTACTTGGGGGTGGGCCAGTGCCTGTGTGTCTCTGTAGCCACAATGCCTAGCACTGGATCTGGTACATGTATCACACCTGCTCACTAAAGCTGGACACGTGAAACGAAGGAGAGACGGACAATGGACGGACAGAAGTGAACAGGGCTAGGATTTGATGGTTTAGTATCTGTCCGGCTTGAGGAGCCGTGCAAACATACTGCTTCTGACCTCAGCCTCAGGGAAGTGTGTAGGTCAGTAGCATAAAAGGCCTGCAATTGCCCCAATACGGATTTTTCCCCTTTAGTCATTTGGTAAAATCGGCATTTAATTTCACAGTAAGTTTTAGACCCTGGGTTATAAAGGCCTGTTTGTAACAGTTTTCTTACGAGCTTCTAAAACTCATCTTTAACTTTTTGATCGGGACTTTTCCCATTTTGCCTTTGTCACGTTCCTTTCCAAATTTGTATCAATACCCATAATAGCAGTGAAAATGATCGTAGCAAAAATAAACAGAGAAGAAGGGAAGGCTGTTTAATGGGTACACAGATTCTCCTTGGCATGATGAAAAAATTCTGGAAATAGTGTGATGGTTACGAGTGTTGTGACTGTACTTAAAGCCACTGCATTGTACATTTTTAAATGATTGAAATGATACATGAAGGAGTATCGAGTATTACCACAATTAACAAATGAAGGGAGGAAGAAAAGAGAGAAGGAAGGAAGGAAGGAAGGAAACTAGAAATTGAGTCGTGTGGCACCCAATCCTTCTATAAATCTGTTTTTTTACTAGTTGAGCCCTTTCCTGAATACGATTCAAGACTGCAGTAAGTCTTTTTGAAGACAGGAAGAATAAATTCCTCAGGTTTGTCTTGTATCCTATTATCTTGACCTAGCAGATAGGTCCAAAAAAAAAAAATCACTCCAGCCTGCAAAAGCTTTGCTGCTCCATTTTCTTTCTTCCTTTTAGCTCGTCCCGCTGTCACCACAAGGAAGCCACGGCTGGCCATAAGCATTAGCAGGATGAAGAACTATGGTTCTAAATGTAGGGGCTCATTTTTTTCCTTTAAAATTATTACCTTCCCCTAGCGTTTTTCTTCTAGAATCGAACTAAAATTATTTCGGTGCTAGCCCTGGGTTTATGTGACTGGCCGTGCTACCTCTTATCTATACACATGCTCTCTTGGAAGAAATATGTGCAATGCATTGTGGTAAAGATTGTTTTTTTAACTATCATTTAGAAAAATACAGAAGGTGTTTGTTCCAGGTCTTGCTCTGAATGAAGCCGTGAGAGGGAAACACTGGCGGCCGAAGCTCTGGTGACCCCGCGGCCACTCTCCCCCCTCGTTCCCACAGAACAGGATGGGGGTGGGTGTCGTCATTCACCCTTTTTCAGTGACGGGGCCGTGGGCACAGAGAGAGCATGGCTAAGTCCAGGGTGGACGCCACTTGTGGGTGGAGGAGTGACCACCGCTCTGGTCCTACTGGTTCTACAGGAGCCTAGGCCCAAGTCTGGGCCCACGTAATCAGTGGGCCTAAGCAGCATCTCCCCTTGAGCCTGAGATGCACATTTTTACATCTCTGAAATCAGGATGCACCTTACGCTTGGTGACCTGCCATAGTTTCGTACGTACCTTTTCTTCTTTCTTTCTAGCAGTACATGACGTGTGCCGGGCTTCCCTGGTGGCGCAGTGGTTGAGAGTCCGCCTGCCGATGCAGGGGACGCGGGTTCATGCCCCGATCCGGGAAGATCCCACATGCCGCGGAGCGGCTGGGCCCGTGGGCCATGGCTGCTGAGCCTGTGTGTCCGGAGCCTGTGCTCCGAAACGGGAGAGGCCACAACAGTGAGGGGCCCGCGTACTGCAAAAAAAACCCAAAAAACCAAAACATAACGTGTGCCTTAAAGTTTATGAGTCTTAGAGTTGATGAAATACGACATATTAGGGAGAACCTAAAGATAGCCATCTGCACCATTTTGTAGAAATTGCTGCAATCCCCACCTGCAAGGAAAGTTCGAATTGGAATCTCTCAGTCACGGGCAAGGGAGAAGACAAGTCTGTGTTTTAGAGTCAGGCTAATTATTGTGAGCCTCAGATTTCTACTGCTGGACCCAGAGCACAGTAGTGATAAATGCAGTACAGGCCTCCTTTCTCACGCGGGCTCCGTGGAAGTCTCTGCTTGAATGTGTACCTTTCTTTAACAAAGGGGCTATAACCTTGCATGTAGACACTACAAAAAGTAAGAATGGATCCTTTGTGGATTAGAGGTCACAGATGTCATTGTAACTCTGTGACTTGCTGTGGGCAAAACGGCTAACTGGGCTGGGTTTATTTCAGTGTCCTTTCCTTCCCTCCTGCCAGGCGCCAGGTCCTGTCCCCTGGCACCCCGGGGTTCATTGAACCTACCAGTCCTGTGTGTCACCCCTTAGAACCTAACTCTCTAGAGTTAGGGGCTGTGTGGGTTATATATATATCGCTCTCAGTAATATGTTAAGTATCATAGCAATCTTCTAGAAAACCTAAACACATAGGTGAAATGTTACACGGAGATTGAGACCTGGAAGAGAGATCTTTAAGAGGCATTTTGTTATCTGACAAATCATACCTACGGGTAACTACCCACCCTACCTCCACTTAAGACTCGTCCTTTGCCTACACTCCATGCCAGATCCAGACTTAGAGGCTGAAACTTGGGCTGATTTTCAGGTCTGAAAGTCTTTAACATGGCAAAAGGAATGACCGGATCACAGGAGACAGCTTGCTAGCTGTCCCAACCAGGAGGCGACACTTCTGCTCCTACTGCCCACAAAAGGATAATCATTTTCAACCAAGGCTGAAAGCAGAAATGTGAGAGCAAAACAAAAACCCTTCTTCCCAAACCTCCTCTCACCTCCATTAAAAAAAAAAAAAAAAGATAGGGGGTAGTGGTGGTAGTGATGAGATTGGCTGATGGGAAATGCCAGGATGAAAATGTATCACTGACTTTTGAAATTCAAACTACAGCAGGGCTTCCATGGTGGCACAGTGGTTAAGAATCCACCTGCCAGTGCAAGGGACATGGGTTCAAGCCCTGGTCCGGGAAGATTCCCACATGCCACGGAGAAGCTAAGCCCGTGCGCCACAACTACTGAGCCTGTGTTCTAGAGCCCGGGAGCCACAACTACTGAGCCCACGTGCCACAACTACTGAGCCTGCGCGCCTAGAGCCCGTGCTCCGCAACAAGAGAAGCCACCGCAATGAGAAGCCCATGCACCGCATTCAAGAGTAGCCCCCGCTCGCCGCCACTAAAGGCCGTGCGCAGCAACGAAGACCCAACGCAGCCAAAAATAAATAAATAAATTAAGTAAACTTAAAAAAAAAGTTTATTCATTCAGTGCACTGTTGAAAAAAAAAAACTACAGTAGTCTTAGACCATTTTTAGATGAAAAAGAAAAAGAAGCGAATTGAGCCCAAAGAGAGCCTAACTGCCTCTTTAAATGTCTGTTTTTCTCAGCTGCACCAGGGTAGGCTCTGCACTGAGGTCAGACAGAGTGAACAATGGAGGAGGGGGAACCCAGTGTGTCAGATTTCACCACGTGATGCAACATGGTTTAGACACAGCCCCATCAGTAACTCAGAGTCAAAGAGGATATAGGGCTTAATATCTCCGAGGAACAAAGGGGAAGAAAGCCCAAAACTGCACCAAAGACTATTTCTACAGGCAGCCTGGTTTGCATTTAGTGCAGAGGCAGCAAATGCTGGATGGTCTGCAGAAGGAGAACTAGTGACCCTCCAGCAGGACGGCCTCTCCTTCCCTCCGAATCCATTGATTTTATTGGAGGTGGAGAGTAAACCACAGGAGAGGGCCTGCCCGGGTTAAGTTTCTCAAGCTTCTAATGCCACCTAGGAAGGGGCTGGGGAATTGTTACCTTCCCTTCTCTTTCTCGTATAGGGGGGCGAGGGGTGCACCCAGGGAATCTTAACCCTCTCTTCCTTCCCACTTAGCTCTGAAATATCACGTGGGCCAGGAGCTACCTTATCTTGGAGGACTGGAATTCTCGCAGATGAATTCCAAAGCATGCTACCGTCCAGAGTTTCTTGTGTTGTTTTTCACGGCTGTGTTTGGCATCCTATTGGCACTTCAGGGTAAAATCAGATTCACTGTCACTCTAGTGACGTGAATAATCCATCCATATTAATGAAATGATAGCTGTTCCTTGCCATGTCTTTTGCTATTCTTAAGCTGATTTCAAATAACATGAGTCTCACTTTTTTGGGGGGAGGGGGGTGGATTCTCTTA
This sequence comes from Leucopleurus acutus, assembly GCF_964270905.1. NCBI lineage: Eukaryota > Metazoa > Chordata > Mammalia > Artiodactyla > Delphinidae > Leucopleurus > Leucopleurus acutus. The sequence goes on from NC_139146.1 coordinate 136,900,516, forward strand.
TTCAACTCCACTCTGGTGGGGGGAATGGGACAAAGAGGTAATGGAATGCTGGTGATGCAAAATAACTGTAAAATAATTACCGAGTTGCTCAAAACTCTGTATTATTCATCCGTGTAGTGAGAGCCCCTGTTCAGTACCACACTTGAGTGGCAACCTCACCAATTAGCCCTGCCGCTGCGGGTCTGTGAATTGCATGTGAAAACAGAATTTGTTCAGAAGTGTTCATGCAAATTGTGCAACACGAATGTGGCCTCCGTGTCAAGTGCTTTCACGTGTTCTGACAGACGCGTGTCTTTCCAGATTTCTCTGATCGGTGACCCCCACCCTTGACAGTTACCAGAGCTCAGAAGCCAAAAGAAACAGCTCCTGTTGCCACGAGTACTGTGTCTGTGGTGAGCTTTATGAGCTGCTCCTGCGGCTGGGCTTTTGCCTCAAAACAAACAAACAACAAAAAAAAATCAGGTTTTCACTGTGAGAAAACAGATTAGGAAGGGAATACATGCAAATATCTATGTTAAAGCCACCAAAGCTATACCCTGGCCCCATGGTGCTTGAGTAGCCATTTGTCTTAGTGGAAACCTTTTTTAGTATTCTAGCATGAATATATGTTTCATATTTTAAAATTTGGTATTAAGGCAAAGATACCCAAAAAACAGAAGTGTCAGGTCAAATATGAACTTTGCTTTCATTTTATATAATCAGGGTGAATCATATCATTGTAAATATAGTACCTGTACATTTATAAACCATTCTTTGTTTTTCCCCAATATGAAGAAATTCCTAATCTTTCCTGAAGAAGAAATTATTTGTTCCCTTTGAGCTCTGTTTAGAACTGTTGGGGTTTTTTGATGACAGTTTGGAGGGCCCAGACGGGAAGGAGGAGGTACCCTCTGGGGCTTCCAGGGCTCAAGCAGCCACAAATCATGCCCATACTCTGCTGGCCAGTGACACACGATCTTCTAAATGGTGCTCACACAAAGGGAGGCCCCCAAGACAAGCTATCTTCTGAGGCCAGCAACACAAAGCTGGGGTGAGCTTGCAGGCCTTGAAAACGGCTGTCGACAAAATATCTGGTCAGGCTAAGACCTTCCTGATTTTTCCCCTGCCCTTCCACTGTCTAAAACCTCTGAAGCATTTACTCGAAATTGCTTGGCTCTCCAAAGCTACTTGCATTGGGAGTAAAGGAAAAATAAGAAATGTCACCCCAATAGTGCTTTCAGGCTTTAACCCGCAAAGGTATAGGCACCAGAAAGCACAGCTTTGGGATAAGAATTTCTCCAAACCAAACCTCGTCCTGCTTTTGGGGACGGAGATGGAATTGTCTGCCAGCCAGGGTCTGTTCTTGGACTTTTCTCAGCCTGATTTCTTCTCCGATTGCATCTTGCTCCCTCAATTGCAATCATTTGCATTGATGCATTTTGTCTGTTTTTGCAGTTCAGTCCCAGATATCCTTTTCTCCAGTAGTTTTTGACCTGACTTCCATTCCTCTCGGCTTCTAGCCCCTCCTCCTGGTATTGAAGGCTTTAGTGCCTCTGTTTTGAGGGGTGGTCCTGTTTCTCCGGAGCCCCTAAAAGGAAAGTGATCAAGTAATTGACAGAGAGACTCGTGGTGACCAGCACCAGAACCCCAACCTAGGAAGCGGCCCGAGTGATCTGAGTCTCAATTCCCAAGGACTCCCTCTCAATGAGCCCCCTGACAAGTTAAAGGGCTGGAGGGGCTTCCCTGGTGGCGCAGTGGTTGAGAGTCCGCCTGCCGATGCAGGGGAGACGGGTTCGTGCCCCTGTCCGGGAAGATCCCACATGCCGCGGAGCAGCTGGGCCCGTGAGCCATGGCCGCTGAGCCTGCGCGTCCGGAGCCTGTGCTCCGCAACGGGAGAGGCCACAACAGTGAGAGGCCTGCGTACCGCAAAAAATAAAAAAAATAAAGGGCTGGAGGCACTCTTACAGAGAGCCCATGAGTGGAGGGAAGCCGAGGCACTGAAGGCCGGTGTTACTGTGAGTCCTTGTCGGAGGCCCACCAAGCTCTACACGTGCATTCCTGATGCACCTAACAGGTGTCATGGTAAAATCATGTCTGCAGGGAATAACTAGCCTACCAGAATTTTTAAAGTTCTTCCCCCCCAAAATCATTCTCTAATTCTGAAGGGATAGAGACACTTGAAGGAAAAATCCCTGTGTAAAAGGAGAGAGAATTTCCCTAAGCTCTCTACCCTTCTCCTCAACACACAAATTCCCAAGTTATATTTCCTTTCTCAGCAGTGTAGATAGTACGGATTTGGTAGTAAGTGTTAAGGGTTTCAATGGATTTTTTTTTTCCCCACCTACTAACTCCCTTCAAAAGCAACCCATCGTACAGAAACGATATTTTAAGTACTGATTTCCCTGCACATCTGGAGGGCAGGGCCTCCCTCTATTTTCACCCCTTTGGCTTCTCCCCAGAACACAAGCCAAGAGGGCTGCAGGCTGCACAGACTCAGCCGTTCAGAATGCAGACACCGTGAGAGCCTGCTGCAGCTGGCCTTTGGCCACTGAGTAAAATTGGGAACGGGTGGCCCAGAATTCCTTCAGATGAACCCCCGACAAGAGCTGGCCTAGCCCGGGACCGCAGACCACAGCAGGCCCCTCCCACCTCTGCTCTCCCTGGGCCTTTTATTACCTTTACTTGGTCAAAGGAAGGAAAGCAATCGGTCTCTCTTCTAGTTGTTTAATGAAAGAAAACATAATCATAGTTTGACACATTACTTTTGGTGGATGCACAGAAAGAATCTGCTCTAATAGAAAGGGAGAGGGCAGGGGGAGGGGCAGGCGAGAGAAAAACAAATTGGCTGCTTGCAGAGGTCCGGTGTCAGGCGTCAGAGGAATCTTGTTCCTTCAGACACTGTGGGAAAGACCACGGCAACGAGGGGCCCCGCGAGAGCGAGCAGGAGAGGCAGCTGGGGAGATTTGCGGCCCCGCCCTCAGATTAGAAGACAGAACAAATAGGTAGCAGCAGTGCGTTTTCCAGAGCCCCGTGGAGACTTCAGAGCGCTGTAGACCAGAGCGCCTGCTTCTCCTCAGCGTTCTCTCAATACCGGGTAGGAAGATGTTCAAGAAGGAGATTTTTCATCCGTTCAGAGGAGACGCCTAGTTTCCAAGATGCTGAGAATAAAGCATGTTTTCACCTGGAGCCACCAACGTATTCTTCAGTCATAAATTTGCAATGGCCTGACTGGATTCTTAGAGATTAACTATGTTATTAGAAATTATTTTTACTCCCATCTCCAGTTGAGATTTAAAAGATCAGTGGAATAGATACAACATTAACTATCTTCTGAAAGTATATCACACCACTTCTGGTGCAAACAACGGTTAGCGTGAAGACTCAGAGTGATTTGCTGACTTCTAAAAAAATCTGTTAGAGGGACTTCTCTGGCGGTCCAGTGGTTAGGACTCAGCGCTTTCACTGCTGGTGCCTGGGTTCGATCCCTGATTGGGGAACTAATATCCCTCAAGCTGTGTGGCACAGCCAAAAAAATAAAAAATAAATAAAAATAAAAAATCCATCGGAGAGCATAAACCCACTAACGGCCTTGGTGGAAATACTTGGTTATCATATTTGTTACGAATTCTACTTGTCATTAAAACCCTTTAATTGGGTTAATGAAATTGGGTTTCATTATTATCATTTCATTATTATTCTAACTTTCACTATTCTTCATCAGGCCTTCTTAAAATAGTTAAGTGAAACACTTAGCAGGAAGTAGAAAGTTGGGGGAACCAGGTAAGGAAGCACAAAAATGAAAAGGTTTCTTCTTCTCCAAGTAGTTTTGGGCATATTTCCTGTTATTGTTTGGCATTTTCATCCCCAGGATATATTGTCAGGGCTTTGAAAATATTGAAGGTATACACCTACCATCCTACTCCTGGTTAAAAGCCAGGTGCTGTGTTGAAAATACCCTGTACTGAATTCAGATGTAAATAAAGTCAGTTTTTAAAAAGTCGGGAGAACAAGGAAGTGAATGTTCCTTGTGGAATGATTTACATTCAGTTTTGTTTTTAAATAGATTTTTATTTTTTTATACAACAGGTTCTTATTAGTCATCCATTTTATACACATCAGTGTATACGTGTCAACCCAATCTCCCAATTCATCCCACCACCACTTTCCCCCCTTGGCGTCCATATGTTTATTCTCTACATCTGTGTTTCAATTTCTGCCCTGCAAACCGGTTCATCTGTACCATTTTTCTAGGTTCCACATATATGCGTTAATATACGATATTTGTTTTTCTCTTTCTGACTTACTTCACTCTGTATGACAGTCTCTAGGTCCATCCATGTCTCTACAAATGACCCAATTTCGTTCCTTTTTATGGCTGAGTAATATTCCATTGTATATATATGTACCACATCTTCTTTATCTATTCCTCTGTGATGGACATTTAGGTTGCTTCCATGTCCCGGCTATCGTAAATAGTGCCGCAGTGAACATTGGGGTGCATGTGTCTTTTTGAATCATGGTTTTCTTTGGGTATATGCCCAATAGTGGGATTGCTGGGTCATATGGTAGTTCTGTTTTCAGTTTTTTAAGGAATCTCCATACTGTTCTCCATAGTGGCTGTTATCAATTTCCCTCACACTGGTCAGAATGGCCATCATCAAAAAATCTACAAACAGTAAATGCTGGAGAGGGTGTGGAGAAAAGGGAATCCTCATGCATTGTTGGTGGGAATGTAAATTGATACAGCCACTCAAATTTTAAGCAGGGATCTCTATCTCTGCCAGATTTCCAGTAGCCACATGAGGGCCAAGTGAGAGAAAGGTCTGGGAGTGAACAGGAGGAGGTGGGAGCCAGTGGACCAGGGAGTGACCCCAGACATCTGCATTCAGCAAAGAGCGTGTGAATTCTTACTCTTGTCGAAATAGACCTTGCAGTTAAATTTGACTCTTTACTCTTCAGTTCCCACTGTCAGTAACAAAGTCTCTCTCGGCCGCCTCCCCTTCAGGTCCTGGATGAATTTCTCCCAACCCTGCCTCCCCACTTTCTTCCTTCTGATCCAGCCCCATTCTAATCTCTGCCTTACCTGATTTTATCGTTTTAGTTCCTCTAAGAGCCTACTGTGGCACCTGGCTGTTTGTTGGGTCACATGTCTGTGCCGCACTCAGACCTGTCCGTGGTCAGACCCACCCTGCCCCTCGAGGCTTTTCTCCCTCACGTCCCAGCACACACCTCGGCTGGGGCCTGAGTACAGCCACCTCCCTCCTTGCCCGTGGCTATTCCTCCCTCCTTCTCTGCTCCCTCAAATCCAAATCTACACTAACATCAAGGCTCCCAGTCAAGTCCCCCCTTATCCTTAAAGCTCCTCCCAGAGAACTTTAGGGCAGATAGACCCTGAGAGCTCACCTGAGCAGGTGTCCTCATTTGATAAAGGAGAATATGAAGCTCAGAGATGTTCAGTGACTTTCCCTGGGTCAAGCAATCCCTAGAACCCCTGTGTCCTGTGTCCCCTTCCACCCCCTTTCCACTGTGTAATTGACCATCCCAGGTCTGACCAGGAGGGCTTTGTGGAAATCCTGTGGAACCAGGGCACATGCCACAGTCTAACCCTTGACAGGCTGGGATCATCCTTGAGCTTTTCAATGAAGGGGAACTTTGTATCCCTCCAGCACCGAGGCCACGGCTGCCCTTCTCTTAGATTCCACCCATAACACCTGCCATTGTGCTGGGGTGCTGGAGGGCCCTGTGGACTCCTGGAGCAATCAAAACTTTTTTAAAAGTGGGATCTTACATCTGAATTGAAAGAAAACTTTAATGGCAAATTATACATCCTGCACATGATGTTCTAGAGCTCCAGCTACGGGTGGAGGGTTTGTGGTAAGCTTGTTTTCTGGGTGGGTTTCCATTTTGGCCATGGAACTGTAGTATTCTACTGCACATAAAATCAAAGTGAAGTTGTAAACACAACCCATGCCCATGGATTTTTGGTATTTGATTAAACAAGTCAGTTGTTCGCTTTTTTATTCTGTTGGTTGGTTTGTTGGTTTTACCTGTGGCCGAGGATTCTCTAGGACTAATCAATTCTGAGACCTGGAAATTGAACTGAAAATGGCACTCCGGGTTGTGCCATGCTGTCCAGTGACCCGCATAAGGCTCCACGTTCTTGAACCAGATCCCTGAACTTCCGTTGGTTTAGCAGCCTTGGCAATATACCTTACTGACCTCGTCACCCTTCCGTATCTGAGTCCCTTAGCAGAAAGTGAATCAGAGTATTCCAGACCTCTCTAGCTTCCTACCCAGGGTGTTTGTGCATCTGACTACGGAATATATTGGGGCCCTGTCCCCAGTGAGCCTCTGGGACATGCTAAGAGCGAGGGGGACCCGGCAACAGCCCCAGGTATTTCCGTGGTGACGTGGCTGGGCCCTGTGGCAGGGGATGACCCCTCCATGTTGTGAGATATCTTTCAGCATTCTGTATAGTCAGCCCTCCAAATCCACGGGGTCCGAATCTGCAGATTCAACCAACCACAGATCAGAAATATTCAGAAAAAAGATTCCAGAAATTCCAAAAAGCAAAACCTGAATTTGCTGCGCCTGACGACTATTGACATAGTACTTACATTGTATTTACAACTATTTACATAGCATTTACATTGTATTAGGTATTATAAGTCATCTAGAGATGATTTAAAGTACACAGGAGGGTGTGCATAGGTTATATGCAAATACACCATTTTATAAGGGACTTGAGGATCCGTGGATATGGGTATCCGCAGCGGGGTCCTGGTACCCCCTGAAGATACACAGGGAAGACTGTACATGGACATCCACTCCTGAGGGCTTATGTTTACTGGCTAATGGGGACTCAGTGGCTTCCTTCTTTGCTGGGAAATTCTCTACGACTCTACCCAAAAAGGAATGAAAGATTGGCCTTGTCAGCCTGTTTTACATGCTTCTAAATATGAATTAAGAGGTAGTGTTCACTGGGCCTTACATAAAAAGTAAACTTCAGTAATGAGAACCTAAGGTAAATAAAGAAGGAAATCTTACTCTCGCTGGCGTTTCCTGTGTGTCACATGATGGGGACGTGAGACAGACTTAAAGTTGAATTCAGAGGTTCGTCATCCCCACCCCTGTATATAAAGGCTTCCAGCCATTTATACTCCATCTCAGCTTCCAGAAAAGGTTTGGTTGACTTGGAAGGATTTCATCATTTCTGATTGAGAAATTCTCCATGAAGATAGGAGGAGGATAAAGAGGAGGAAGTAAAGCAAATTAGTTGGACCAACGTGAAAGAAACTAAGCGTGTATTAGAGAAATGGTCAAAAGGTACAGTAAGTGCAGAAATAGGCTCCTCAAGGCTTGGGGAAGCTTTCCCAGGTTGATAGATACCCTGAGCAGCAGGTTAGATCTGCTGGTCCTACTCCAGCATCAATCAGCCTGACCCTCCTGTTCTGATTTTAATCTCCTAGGAGCAGTCAACTTGGAGAGAAGATGCAGTTGTGGAAGCTCTTAAAGGAGCTGTGCAGGTTTAGGTGAAGTGTGTACTTGATCACTTGGACGTTGTAAAGGAGGCGACCGGATCTGGGAAGCAGAGCAGAGGGGGCATTAAGCTGGCTAAACTAGAGGAAGAATTAACACAAGAAACTTTGGGGGAAAGTGGGGAGGGGTGGGCATTTGTGATGACATTATGGTAAGGGGGTCAGACCAGGCTTTAGCTTCTGGTAGAAAGGAATAGGAAACTGGTGATACCTTCCAGATGTTTAAGCAAAAATACTTAGGCTTTTAGAGGGGATGTGGGGCAAAAGATATGTGGCCCGTAACCCCCATCTTAGAAGGCCTCTATTGCTGTTGCCAACACGAATGGATTTATTCCTCACGAAAATGAAAGTTTCTCGTGAACTTCACCCTCATTCCAGGGTCTAGTTCCATATTTAGTTACCAACTTAATTTTTATCCTAAGCGAAAGGTGGTCATTTGTGAACAGGGATTTTTTTTCTCCGGAAGGGTGAGGAACTGATCTGACCATTAAGAAAGAACAGAATATGAGCTGAACATATAGGCCCGGCCTAAAGTTTCTAATTCCTCATTATTATTAATATTGATGATAATGATTGCAAACATTTATGAGCACTTGCTATATGCCAAGCACTGCTGAATCACGCTACCTGAGAGAAGGTTTGGTAAAATGAGTGAAAAGTTTAAGATCTGTGGAAAGGATGGTTTCTAATTGCTTCCAGCTTCCTTAATCTAGGTTACTGTGTGTGTGTGTGTGTGTGTGTGTGTGTGTGTGTGTGTGTAGCGGTGTTCACTGTGATGGAGGAAAGTCCCTTTGAGGCCCATACTTCTTCTAAGGCTATTTTTATCCCAGTTTGTCCCCAACTCTTCTCAAAGTTAACAAAAGACCTGGACCACTTTTGTTTTTTGAAGTCACCAGGTGTATTTACAAACGGAAGAAATGCCAATAAGGTTTTTTTTTACAGCAGCAGAGGCATCTCATATGTTTTCTTTTTCTTTTGAATTTTTGAATTTTATTTTTTTATACAGCAGGTTCTTATTAGTCATCCATTTTATACACATCAGTGTATACATGTCAATCCCAATCTCTCAATTCATCCCACCACCACTTTCCCCCCTTGGTGTCTATACATTTGTTCTCTACATCTGTGTTTCAATTTCTGCCCTGCAAACCGGTTCATCTGTACCATTTTTCTAGGTTCCACGTATAAGCATTAATATACGGTATTTGTTGTTCTCTTTCTGACTTACTTCACTCTGTATGACAGTCTCGAGATCCATCCACGTCTCAACAAATGACCCAATTTCGTTCCTTTTTATGGCTGAGTAATATTCCATTGTATATATGTACCACATCTTCTTTATCCATTCGTCTGTCAGTGGGCATTTAGGTTGCTTCCATGACCTGGCTATTGTAAATAGTGCTGCAGTGAACATTAGGGTGCATGTGTCCTTTTGAATTATGGTTTTCTCTGGGTATACTCCCAGTAGTGGGATTGCTGGGTGATATGGTAATTCTATTTTTAGTTTTTTAAGGAACCTCCATACTGTTCTCCATAGTGGCTGTATCAGTTTACATTCCCACCAACAGTGCAAGAGGGTTCCCTTTTCTCCACACCCTCTCCAGCATGTGTTGTTTGTAGATTTTCTGATGATGCCCATTCTAACTGGTGTGAGGTGATACCTCATTGTAGTTTTGATTTGCATTTCTCTAATAATTAGTGATGTTGAGCAGCTTTTCATGTGCCTCTTGGCCATCTGTATGTCTTCTTTGGAAATGTCTATTTAGGTCTTCTGCCCATTTTTGGATTGGGTTGTTTGTTTTTTTAATATTGAGCTGCATGAGCTGTTTATATATTTTGGAGATTAATCCTTTGTCCGTTCATTCATTTGCAAATATTTTCTCCCATTCTTAAGGGTGTCTTTTCATCTTGTTTGTAGTTTCCTTTGCTTTGCAAAAGCTTTGAAGTTTAATTAGGTCCCATTTGTTTATTTTTGTTTTTATTTCCATTACTCTAGGAGGTGGATCAAAAAAGATCCTGCTGTGATTTATGTCAAAGAGTGTTCTTCCTATGTTTTCCTCTAAGAATTTTATAGTGTCCGGTCTTACATTTAGGTCTCAAATCCATTTTGAGTTTATTTTTGTGTATGGTGTTAGGGAGTGTTCTAATTTCATTCTTTTACATGTAGCTGTCCAGTTTTCCCAGCACCACTTATTGAAGAGACTGTCTTTTCTCTATTGTATATCCTTGCCTCCTTTGTCATAGAATAGTTGACCATAGGTGTGTGGGTTTACCTCTGGGCTTTCTATCCTCTTCCATTGATCTATATTTCTGTTTTTGTGCCAGTACCATGTTGTCTTGATTACTGTAGCTTTGTAGTATAGTCTGAAGTCAGGGAGTCTGATTCCTCCAGCTCTGTTTTTTTCCCTCTAGACGCTTTGGCTATTTGGTGTCTTTTGTATCTTTTTTTTTTAAAAAAAAGTTATTTAAAAAAAAAAGAAAGCAAAGTTTATTTTAAAAAAAACGCAGTCTGGTGTAATTATATCATTCACAAGATAAACACAGGACTTAACAAAGAATATTAATTCATAATGGACTTAGAGCAGTGTGATCTAGTTACAGGACACAACTTAAGCCATAAAATAGGAGGTACCTTTCAATCATATCAGGGTTTCTCAGTGACCCCCTGTAAAACCTTGTGTGAAGAATATATCTAAGGATCTTGGGCACTTCCCTGGATGTCCAGTGGTTAAGACTCCATGCTTCCACTGCAGGGGGCACAGGTTGGATCCCTGATCTGGGAAGTAAGATCTCACATGCTGCACGCAGCAGCCAAAAGAAAAAAAAATATATATATATATCTGATGATCTGAACTGGAAGACCATTGTGGATGTAAGGCCTAGGGGTCAGTGGCCCCCCATTGCCACGTGCCCATCGGCCCTCCCTGACCCAGTGTGAGCCCCTGTCCTAGACTTGCTTACTCTAAGAACCTGGTTCTCAGCCCAAATCTCTAAGTGTGTAAAGCACCAACCCCAGATTTCTAAATGTTCCTCCTCTTTTTTCTCCTTGCTCATGGCCTCCCGTAACTCCACCACGACGGCTGGCTTAGCTCTGCTCTCGGGGCTGTGGTGAGGGCTGTCCTCCTCCAGAGCCTCGCTGTGATCACACCCGGTTTGCCCACAGACAGGTTCAACCGTGAGAAGACCAGCAGAGCAGGCTGACACGGACCCTCCCTCCGGCAGCGTCTCCTGGGGGCCAGGGGCAATGGGGGGACCACTTTGTGGGAAGTGGCTCTTCCCAGGCATTCAGATGGAGCATCCCTGAGCCACGCTCCCAAGGCTGATGGACGGCATGGAGGATGTGCCCAAGCCTTCTCTGCACAGCGGGCCCTCCAGCTCCAAGCCCTCCTTCCCTTCTTCCTGTCTTGTAGTGGCTGCAGCAGAGAGCGCCATTTGGCAGCATGGTGGTGCTCTTGGCTGTAAACGGAAACATTGGCCTGACTCCCAGTGTAACACAAGACAGGTCTCTGCAGCAGTTATGCAGTCTTGGCTGTGATGACTTCATCAGAAAGGGGGGTGGGGAGGGGCCATGAAAGAGAAAGGTACAGCATGGGGGAACAGTAGCTCAGGAGGGAAGATTTCCCAGCAGCTCGGCTGAAGACAGCTGAGACTCCTTCTTCCCCCTCTCGATTTTTAAATCAAGGGGGAAACAAAGGCAGCAGGCGTCTGGGTAAAAAGCCTAGTTTCTGGAGCCACTGACAAACCACTTGCAGTCGTGTCGGGACAGTGGTCACTTGGATGCGGGCAGATGCGGTATCCACCTCTGTGGGGCAGGTTTCAAGCCCCTGGGCTGGGTTTTCTTAAGCCCTGTGGAGGAGGCTGCCTATACAGGTCAACAGCGGTTTTCACTCATCTCGCAAGTTCTTAAACTCGAAAAGCTGGGCTGGTTCTGCCCCTGCTCTGTGATTTCGAGCCTAGAATGGAGAAAAGCCCCAGAGAGCAGGGTGAGGCCCGAAGGGACGCTTCTTGGAAGATGTCAGTCCTCTCGGAGCCTTCTCTGGCACCTGGGGGCTCTGTGTTGAAGCAACGAAAAGCTAGCCTAGTTACTGAATCTGGAGCCAAACCCAGTTTGTTCACATTCATGCCATGTCCAGGTCCTGACAGGAGAACTACCCCATTAAGGATGTCTGTGGCATACTCCACAGTGTGAGTGGTGGAAATCGTCCAGATCCCGGGTACAGCCTGAGCCCCTCTCAAACTCGCTACGTTCCATTCCTGGTCTGTTGAGCCTAAGTAATCTTAATGAGGTTTTGGGGTTTTTTTCGGGGAGGCAGGGAGGTTGTATTATAGTTTAATGAATCCTCTAAATGTTGGCCAATTAGGTTGTTTCTTTTTTTTGCTACTCAAAACCATGCACGCTATTCAAGATAAATCTTTGCACAAAGCTATGAATATTTCCAGGAGACGAGTCCTTAGAAATGGAATTTCAGGGTATGATGTACTCAAGTCTTTGATCATTCTGTCCCTCCACCCTGGAACCCCTTCCCCTCTTGGTTACCTGAGCCATTCCAAGACATCGCTTCCTCTGGGAAGCCTTCAGTCCCCTCCCCAGGCACAGTCAGGTGCTTCCTGGTGGAAGGCCCCGAGATGTGGCTTGTGCCACCTTCCCTTCAAAGATGCCATGAGCTGCTCAGGAACTAAGGGATCCTCACTCCACATCAGAACTGTGGACTCCTCGAAACCAAGTAAATAGGCCCTTTTTCTTTTCTTTCTTTTTTTTTTTGTCAATTTAAAGACTTTAGAGTTTTAGAGCATGAGACTTAATATTTATTTGAAGTATTATGTTCATAATAGAAAATTTGAAAGAGTATGAAAACAAAAATCACTTAAAATCCTCCCCTAACATGATTGTTCTATGGCTACTATTCTAATAACTGCTTTTGCTTCCCCTCTTCACTGTATATTGTAAGCTTTTTTTTTTGATTAGATAATCTGAAAAGGCATGATTTTTATTGGCTGCCTAGTATTCATGGTATGGATGTACCATGATTTATTTAATCAAGCTCCTACTGTTGCACACTAATGAACTTCTAACCAATTTAGAGTTGCTTTGGTGGTGGAATTAATCACAACAAAGGGATCAGAAGGACTCTATAATTTACATCAAAGGCAGAGGAAAAGCATAACTCTCAAAGTTGTGTTTCCACTGGAGGAACCTATGGTAACTATGTTCAAAGCACTGATAAGGACAAATGGTATTGTTGTTGTTTTTACCTCCAAGTAAGTCCTTGAAAAACTGACCTTCCTGTGGCTGACGGCACTCTCCCATCTTACTCTGGACCAGCAACTTTAACCCTTTCTTTCATCTTCAGCAGAAGCTCCGGTAGCCTGGAGAAGCAGTCCATTACAAGGGTTATCTTTTCTCTCTGGTCATTCCTGATCTTGGTCTAAGCTACAATTCATCATAGACCATTAGTTCAGTTCAGCAAATATTTATTCTGTTGCAACCGTGGACCTAGCTCTGTGCTGATGCTGGGAGCCTCATAACAGAAACCTAAAGACCTTGCAGGAATGTTGCCATAAGGTAATATCCTACCAGAAAATTACTGCTTAGAAGCATTTGGAAAGCTGGAACTTTCTACCTCTCCTATGTTACTTAGTAAGAAATAGTGGTACACTCATGTATATACCATGATCATGAGCATGGAAAATACATTACTGCACTGGGTGGGGAGCTGAGAAGAAACACAGAGACACATCAGAATATTAACATGGCTGCCTGTGAGTGTTAAAAATGAATGTTGCCTTTTTAAAATACTTTTAGAGAATATTTTTAAATTTTCCCCGTGATCGGGGGGCAAAGTCAGCAAAACATGCATTTGTTAAAGAGTCAAAAGTCTGGGTAGAGGGCTTCCCTGGTGGCGCAGTGGCTGAGAGTCCGCCTGCCGATGCAGGGGACACGGGTTCGCGCCCTGGTCCGGGAGGATCCCACATGCCGCGGAGCGGCTGGGCCCGTGAGCCATGGCCGCTGAGCCTGCGCATCCGGAGCCTGTGCTCCGCAACGGGAGAGGCCACAACAGTTAGAGGCCCGCGTACCGCAAAAAAAAAAAAAAAGAAAGTCTGGGTAGGAATGTCATCCATCCTGCTCACTGAGAATCTAGAAAGAAAACCAAGTTTAAAGTCTTAGACCTCATTATCTTAGGAATTAAGCTAAAAGCAGAGCCATAGCACTTCCTTCCCCGTGACTTTCTAAAGCTGCATAATCAAGAGGTTATAGCAATAATAGTGATAACAAGCTCTGTGGTACGTGCCAGTCACTGGACCCTCGATGGAGCTGAGTCTCTACCCAAGCCTGTTGGCTTCCCCCAATGTAAACTGCTCCTTCTTAGAAGCCGAACAAAGATCTCTTCTGAACCCATTTAGCAGACTTAGCACTGGGCCCCTAGTTACTGCCCTGTCTGTGATAAGCTTCCTAAATCGGTGAACTGCCTCAAACCTCAACTGTCTTGGCAACACAGCCACTACACATCATAAAACACTTTTTTTTTAATCCAAATTTCTTCAATAATCTGCTGAAGAAGCAGATTATCTTGGGGTGGGCCTATTGGGGCTCTGCTATGAATTTATTACAAGCAACTCTCCAAACCCACATTGAAAAATTATCCTGGACAAGCACAAAGAAAGTCTGTAAAAGCAGCCACCATCCTGAAACCAAGTTTCTGCCCTGACACTTGATCAACTTCAAAGAGAATTCTAAGGTTTTGTTTTATTTTGTTTCTTCCTTCCATTTCTGGTTGAACGGTCTGATCTTATGCCCTTTCTTTAAATGTCAAAGTTGATACCACAGAGGCATCCTAATTTGGGGTATCAGGCAACATATAAAAAATGATGTATATTTTTGTGCTCTTTCAGCTTCATCCTTTGATCCCAATAGAGTGTCTACCTTTTTATTCTATGCCCATTCCTCTCCCCCCCACCCCTTCCCATTTCTCATTACTCCAGAGTCCTCTTGGGTGGTCTGCTCAATTTAGACCAGATGCATGTTCTGGTCAGTGGAAAAGTCAGAATCCCAAAGACCACCATCAGCTGTGGGACATCAGGCAAGTTATTTAACCTCTCAAGAGACTCGGATTCTTTTTAATCAGCAAAATGAGTTTTAAGTACACCGGAGAAAACACTGAGCTGAGTGTTTTGCATACAGTAGGTGCCCCATAAGTGTTACTTGCCTTCTTCCACTGTTGCTTCTGGTCGTCTTCTTGTTTGAGGAGGGGACTTTCCTCAAATCATAGCTTTCCTACCTTGTAGCAGACCAGGGGACGGGAAGTTTAGTGGCGTTTGATGCTTCCTCCCTGAGTAAGGGAGGGAGTTTAACTGGCTTCACCCCTTCCTTGCTCTTGGCTGTGCCTCTGGAGCAGAGCTACAGGAGCACCGACCTTTCTGGAAGAATCATGGCATAGGCTCCTTTCGGAATTCTTGAGTTTACATTGCTTGCACAGCCCTCTGAAAATTAGAGAGTTCTGTTCCAAATGCAGAAGAATTGGCAATAGAAACTTAAGTAACTCAGCACTCTGACTTGCTTTTGAAAGTGCAGGGTTTGCAATCTAATCACAGAGAGCGCTGATACCCCAGGTTGCAGTCAGTGCCCATAAACCAGGATTATTTGCCCAGTGAGTCTCAAAACGTGGGGCATGGTAATTATCGAAGGGCATGTTAAATTGCTCCTAAAGACTCTGGTTCAGGAGGCTTGGAGCAGAGCCTGAGAATTTGCATTTCTAACAAGCTCCCAGGTGCTGGTCCTGGAGCCACGCTTTGAGAACCCCTGATGTAGCCCTCATGGTTCCCCAACAGCCCACACTTAAATTGGAAGAAGTTTTAGCACCTTCTTAGCCATTTTCCCTCTATAGCTTATTTATCTCCGAAGTTTCCGTTGTCGAGGGAGGAGTCCTACGGATAGGATTTCCGTTTGAAGAGGTGGGGACTGAGACCCAGAGGTCAGATGGCCCCCTGAGCCTCAGGAAGCCAGTTCACCACCCTGAGCCCCAGGTTGTCACAGCCGGATGCCTCCAGCCGGCTCTGCAGTGGGTGTCGGATTCTCTGACATGAATGTACTGAACTTCCCAACAAGTGTGAGGTTCTGCGTGAAACGTCAGCTTCCACCTTTGAAAAGACTTCCTCCTTCTGAAACTTAAAACTTGAACAGTACCTTTGCAGGAGAAGACCCCTGACAGTGGTGAGAGGTTGGACAGAGAAGTGGCTTGTTGTATAGAATCTAGGCAAAATTCCACTGGGGCTGGATTTTTTTTTTTTTTTAATTGATCCACTTCAGTGTGTGTGAAAAGCACAGGTCTGTCTTCTGGGACATGCTTTTTGTTTATGTATTAATTTTACTTCTTCCTACCGTGAACTATCCTCCTGTCTCCCCCCAGTGCCCTCCGGCGCCCACTTCCTTGCCGGCGACCTGCCCACACGACGTGGCGGGGAGGGGGAGGTGAAATGCGCCCCGGGGAGCGCGCAGCGGCCTCCCAGGTTGCGGAGCAGCGCGCAGGCCGAGGATCTCGGGGCCCCTGGGCGGCTCGGCTGCCGCACGCCCTCCCTCCGCTGCCCCTGCCCGCGCCCAGACCGCCTAGTCGGTTTCTTTGTTAAGGACGCCTGCGCGGAGACGCATCTTCGGCCCCGGCAGGGGCGCACGGGCCTCACTCCTGACTTCTTAGAGCCCCCTAAGGACTTGTAAGCATATACGCTCGAGTCGAGAGGCTAAATTACGCCCCAGGGGGCTTTTTAAGTAAAATCCTAAATTTCATTTAGGCTGTTCGTAAGCCATGCGATGGCAAAGACACTAAGCCCAGGCTCGCCCCCCGGCGCGGCCCTCACCGCGCAGGCTTCGTGCATCCTGGGTTACGGAGAACGCTGACCCTCTCGGACACTCCGCCCCTGGGTCTGGGGTACGCCACTGTCCCTCCCCTCTCGGGTCGCCAACGCCCCCATCACCTCCTCCATCTCCCGGCCCTTCCGTTTCCTTCCACGGCCTCCCCCACCCACACGAGAAATCTCCCTCCCCTCGGGCTGGCAGCAAGGTCGGTAATAAGAAACCAGTTCAGTGTCAGTCGGAGAGAGGAGGGAGATAACCCCAGAGATACACGGCAATGGAGAGAGAACTCATTTTGTGTAAAGAGGGCCTCGAGTCACCAGGGAATTCCTGGATTGTCTCAGGCTGTCGTGTGTGATGTCCATCACGCCGTGCGCACACCATCTGCTCGGTATTATGCTCTCAGTTGCCAGGCTACCTGCTATACGCAGTAACACTTGACTGCCTGGCTCCACGCTCGTAGCGTTAGCCCAGACGCGCGGGGCCGGGGGGACCGGGTGGGGGAGGAAGGCGAGTCCTGATTAAGCCATCTGCAGGCTGGGAGGGGGGGCGGGGGGGACACGCCGCTCGGGCGAGCGGGCGGGCTGGCGGCGAGGACCGGGCTGACACCACCATCTGCTGGGGCCGAGGAGGAACAGCAGCTGTTCCTTGTTTCCCCTGACGCGAGCACCTGAAAAAAACGCCGAAGCCCTGAGCATCCTCCAGCCAGTTCTCCACTAAGCCCTGGCACCCCAGTCCCAGTCACCGCCGGAAGCCTCTTGCAATCCCCCCTCCAAGGAGCCAGCAGTCTTTGGTCCACCGCCAGCAACCCCGGCCCCTCTTACCCAAACACGAGGCATGTTCTTGAAAACACGTAAGAGAAAATAAAGCTTCCTTACGCACAGATTTATAAATAAACAGATGGCTACTCTTGAGGGATTTTTACCACAGCTGCTTTTTGAAGTAAAAACTGCCTCTTTGGGGGAAGTAGGGTGTTTTTTTACACCTCTGACCTATCTCCAGCCCTTAGAAGATTGCTAAGATCTTTTCCTTAGAAGAGAAGATATGTAAAATAGGTTCATTGGTTTTGATTTTTTCCCCCTCCCTTTATTTTACTGAAGAGTGAGAGGTTTGGGGAGTAATGAAGATCTATGTAGTCAATTGGATTTCTGAGAGGAAGAGGCTGAATTAAGATTCTGGGTAGAAGGCAAGGGAGGTCGTTGGGCAGGGGGTGGAGTGGAGAACAAGCTAGTAATTAAAACTAAAAATACTGCATCATTTGGCTTCAAGGCATTACATTTCTGGTGACGAAAGCCCAGCCTGGTTTTCTCTGATTGCACGCACAGTGTGTGTCCTCCTTAGAAACGAGAGCGGGGGCTTGAAATTCTGAAATTCGACAGAGTAATGCTCATTAAGCCCTCTTAGACGGGGGTTAAAATCCACCATGTCATGTGCATCAGCTAATGGCCTCAGCCAGCTCAGTTTGTAAGGTGTCACTCGGCACGTCTTCACACTTGGCATACACACCTGAGGCTGGGGCTCTGGGTGTCACTCACCCGCTGTTGAATGCAGCAGAGCTCAACCTAGGCTCACAAATGTTTCATAGGGAGGGCAGTCCTGTAAAAGTGCACAGAGCCCTCCTGCCTCTCGGTCTTCAGGTCTTTGGTGAGAAACCT
This sequence comes from Leucopleurus acutus, assembly GCF_964270905.1. Lineage (NCBI taxonomy): Eukaryota > Metazoa > Chordata > Mammalia > Artiodactyla > Delphinidae > Leucopleurus > Leucopleurus acutus. The sequence goes on from NC_139146.1 coordinate 136,918,533, forward strand.
GAAGGCAAAATCTTTGAGAGGGAGCCACTGGGGGACATATGTAACCCTGGGAGGTAATAATCAGACTGTCCCTTTGGGAAGGGTTTTACGCGCTGTGCTTTAGAAGTTCAGCAACACCCCACCCCATCTGAAAGCAGAGCATTCCTATGAAACCTTTCCTAAGCCGAAATGGCTTACAGTGAAGAGCAAGCACCTTAGGACACATCTTGCTAAGAATGTGCGAAGTAAATAGAGAGACAGCACACATGCTCACACAGTTCAAAGCTACGGCAGCTTGGTGCTGAGATGCCGAGTGTGGTTCCTGGGGAAGGAGCTTGGTGTGGCCACGCTTGTTACTGGAGGAGCCTGCTGTCTCTACAGTCACTCTGCAAAACAAACACCGAATGCTATCTTAGATTTTCACCTTCTTTTGTAAAAGCGAAAATCCTCTTCAGATTTCCTCCAGTTACTAAAAACAGATACTAGTGTAGGTGTTTCATAAAAGGGGAGTGGCGTAAATTGAACTCTCGAAAAGTGGCGGACTTGTATTTCTTTTTGGTCTAGGAAGACAGGGACTAGATATGCTTAGATGAATCTACAGCCTCACCTCATTTGCCTCTCCCTTTCTTTCTGGGTGGAGAGAAGGCTGGGAGAGCAACACATTACTACTTATGGCTCCTGGGCAAGCTCACCAGGTACTTGAGGGCTAGTCTCACAGGACAAGAATATCTCAAAGTGTACAAAGATAAACGGGGCCAGCCCAGACCAGTCCTCTTATAAAACCAAGCCAAAGAGAACTTGATCTTCCCTTGGGTCTCATTTTCTTTCCAACTCCCTCCTCATTATCAAAATTGGAAAATATTCTGAAATACACAGAAAAAACTGTGTATCTGTATTTTCACTGATTGGTCAACTATCTGCACTTCCGTGTGAATTCGTTTGTTAAAGTGTTAAGTCAGTCAGCCATTTGTCTCCAAAGGTGGCAAGAAACAGCTTCATCCCATTGGAAGGAAGGGTTTGGAAAACAGGTGGCAAGTTTGGGGGTAAAAGGAAAGAGTGAAATATCTTGACCTCTGCAGGGGTCAGTCATAAAGTAAACTTTTTGGTGGCCTAAAGTTCCAGGCATTGCTGAGTATAAGGTCTTTTTATTATTAATATCTCATAGCTCTCTACCTAATAATTGTCTATGTACAGAGAAAATACACAAAGACAAGAAGTTTTAATTTCAGTAACACCACACTTACCATTTGAAAAATAGAACACAGTGTATTTATGGGAGACATACTATATATTTAGTCTACAGGCAATTCTTAGGCACACGCTTGGCACCGTGGACCCGTCGTCTGGGAAAGGCCTATGCTTGTGGAAGGAATACTGAATTTAGACTCAAAGTCAGTGTTCCAGTTCTGCAAGTTCTGGTTCTTCCATTTACTAACTGTGTGACCTGGGCCACCGCACTGATTAACCAAAACTTCTTGAGCTGTTGTTTCCCAGATGAGAGGAGTAACGGGGTTTTGTTTGGTTTTTTTTGTTTGTTTTGCTTGTTTTGTTTTCTTTGGGTGCTGATGGGAGGGACGAAGAGTACCTGAAGATGTGGGTTTCGGTGTACCTGGAAAGAAGGATGTGAATGGCTGAGCTCCACACAGTAGCGGGAAGGGGGTCCAACAAGCCCAGGCTACGGGGGCTCCAGTGCAGGGCTGCGTCTCTAGGAGTTGTGTCAAACACGACTCTCTGTTTTGAGAGGAAACTGCCCACGTGATTGTACCAACACTGAAGAGGTAGCAAAGCAAAAAGAGGACAAATATTAAAATCCAGTTTGACTGCACCCTGTTTTTCATATAGGATGGCTCAGAAGAGGTGGATAAAATTCATGTTGTTCACAGAGCAGGCCAGTGGCATGCATTAATGAAGGAATGCATTAATAACGATGGAAATACCATTGCAAATAAAATTTGATAACTACTACACATCCATTTAAGGTAGTCGCTTGCCTGTAGACATCGGTGTAGTCTTAATTCCCTTCACCCCATATAACTGGAAATAATAACCAGTGTGGAAAAAAAGAATGAATATCTAGATTTTACAATGAGGAAATTTTTTTTAATCCAGTTTAACTGGATACAAAAATTTAAATACTGTAGAGTTATTCACATTCATTTCTCATGATCTGAGTCTCATAATTGTGCCTCATGATATGACTGTGTATGTCCTTACACGTATACCCATTTAACTTGTGTACCTCTCAGACAGCAGCTTCTCTTTGTTCAGACTAATTACTTGAAACTTCAGTGAATTAAAAGAAACCTTTCTGTGAAATGTTCAGACAATACTTTGCCATTACCAGCTATGCCTGATAGAACGAACAGGAAAGAAAGCATCGAGAAAGTACATCTTACGGTCACACACCTACTTTTCCCATCAGCTGTTTTTCCCCAATGGTCTACACCGTTGGGCTGTTACTTCCCCTCTGAGTACAGTCTCCGAGTAGTGGCTTGGGCTGTGTGTGAGGAGTTCTCTAACACTTTACCTCCTGTTCCTTAAGGACCAGTCCTTAAAAGTTGCCATCATTTGATTTGACTGACGGACACATAATTATAGAATCAAGAGACCCAATTCAACCCCCCGCGTTTAAGTTATCCCAGACACCTGAGACCCAATTCTATCTTTAAAGATGTTGGGAGATTTCGTATCTTTGGTCAGGGTAACACACTCCTAATTCTCACCATCAACAATTCTCACTAGCAGGATTTTTTTTTTACACATGTTAAAGCTTTCAAATGTCACAATTAATTAGAATTTCATCAAATAGCAATCTGCTGATGAATCAATTCCAGCAGTCTTCTGTGAACGTCTCTCCTACTAGCTAAGAAGCGCAGTTTAGTCAGGCAGGCAGTCAGGATGAAGAGGGAAGGTGAGGATGCCTCATTCCAGACTTAAAATGAGCCCCACCTGAGGGCTTATTCCCTTTCCTTTGGAGGAGCACAGGTTACTAGCTGAAAATGCGGTTCTTGTTCCTTAGCCAGTCCCATCAGAAACAGACTGGACCGGGTCTCAGATTTTCCCAGAGCCGTGCTCTATTACTGTCGCCCTGCAGCCTCTCCAATCGCACCTGTGGTAAGGCCAGGTCTGAGGACCACTGGGTTCTTTTTATGGAAATGTAATGTGTGCCTCTCGGGATCCCGTAGGTCCCTAAGCCGGGCCCTACCCCATCCCCCTAACCCCTGTGCTTTCCTTCAGATGTGGAGTGGCTGCATTCTCTTCTCTTCCTGTCCTTCCAGGAGCAGCATCCGGTCGGGCTTCCCCGGACCACGGGCCCCATGCAGTCCTCCGTACCCCCGGGCTCTGGCGGCATGGTCTCCGGAGCTGGTCCAGCGGGGCCCAGCTTCCTGGGCAGCCAGCCCCAGGCAGCCCTCATGAAGCAGATGCTCATTGATCAGCGGGCCCAGCTGATGGGGCAGCAGAAGCAGCAGTTCCTGCGGGAGCAGAGGCAGCAGCAGCAGCAGATTCTGGCGGAGCAGGTAACTCACGCCCATGGTGTGATCCATTCGTTCGGCAAATGCTTATTCAGTGCCTGGTGTCTGTGAGGGAGTCTCAGTTCATGTCCTTCATCAAGAAATTCACAGGCCAGCATTTCCTGAGATCACAGAAGAACCTGCAGAATGTAGACCTTTCCGTTAGTTAGGCTTTTTCTTCGAATGAATTAGTTTGTTCTGAAAAGACAGGCTTCCGCCATCCATTTGAAGACCCAATTGCCAGAGACCGTTCTTCAGTTCAAGTCTGGCTCTTTGGCTCTTTTCTCGTGGCTTCTGGTACAGGGGTCTGTAGAATCAGCATGGGGGGCGAGGGTGGAAGGGGGCTGGCTCACGTGCTTCGTAAATTCTGGTATTTCCAGCATGAAGAAAAAAGAAAATAATTCAGAGAACTTTGCTTCTTGGAGGAAAGTGTCAGAAGGAGGGATTGAGAAGAATTCTTACAGAATTGGTCATGAACAATGGAACAGGAACAATAGCAGAATAATAGGGCCCACAGAACTACCTGGAAACCTGAACTCGGGGTCACAGAAAGGGTGCAAACTTGAGAAAATTCCCAGCAGCTTTGAACACAGCTCAGGAAATGTTTGAGTTAAAGGCCTAACACAGAGAAAGCTTTGCCTTAGGCGTCTTTGACAACCCTTGACATATATAATTCCTCCAGCTTTGAAAGAAAGCCTTCCATGCGGGCTACTCCTCTCAGTTCCAGTGTGTTTTGTTTTTCGAGGTGCCCGTGCCTGATTTCGTGTTATCTCGGGAAAGGCCTGAGGACTTCCCCAGGAGTCCCTGGATGCCTCCCGTGGGGGCCTATCCAGCACGTCTCACCCTTCTATTATAGGAGACGTGAGGCTGTCATCTAAGGCTCAAGGCCCACAATTACCCTTCTAGAATGTTTCTAATAGGATCAGAATTTTGGAAATGTATTAAGCATCCTCCACCGTATCTATAAGAGAGGTTGTGTAGGACACGAGACACGTCGAGGTCCTTAGTAACCAAGGGCAGCAGTTCAAAGTAACACCAGTCATCCCCCAAATAGAAAAATTGTACTGTTGAGCACAGTTCACTTATGTTCCCTTGTTCGCTTTTGTTCTTGAACAGCTGTGTAATTATCTCCCTTTTTACTGAGGTCAGTCAGCTTCCTGGCAGCTCTTGTACAAACAAACCTCTATCCCTCTCACCCTGCATAAGGTGTGTGACAAGGAGCCATGCTCGTATCTCTCAGACAGTGATAAATGGAGCTGCCGAGGGGAAGCTGGGCTTTGCAGATCCGCCCCTCAGCCAATCCCAGGAAATTTCAGGTGTGCCTGATACTTGGAGGGATGGTCTTCGATGTCTGTGCTGTGACCAAGACACAAAGGGGAGTCGGGGTAACCAGGCCAAACTCAGCTGTGCCAGCCCAGGGATGTCCCCACTTGGCAAGGTCAGCCAACCCCGGGAATGAGGGGGAAGGCAGGAGACCGGGAGCATTGCTTTCACAGGATGGTGCCCACAGACCATGAGGTGAGAGAGTGCGGGACCCCTCAGAACCCGGGACACGGAAAGACAGACATAGGGCTCCTCAGAAGAGATGAGGAAATGGGAAACTGCAAAAAAAAATGAGTATAGGGCTTCCCTGGTGGCGCAGTGGTTGAGAGCCCGCCTGCCGATGCAGGGGACACGGGTTCGTGCCCCGGTCCGGGAAGATCCCACGTGCCGCGGAGCGGCTGGGCCCGTGAGCCATGGCCGCTGAGCCTGCGCGTCCGGAGCCTGTGCTCCGCAACGGGAGAGGCCACAACAGTGAGAGGCCCGCGTACCGCAAAAAAAAAAAAAAAAAAAAAAATGAGTATAATTCCTTAACGACTGTGTGTTCCGGGAGCTGAAGAGGGACCAAGGAGAGAACAGTTCACTCTGGGTCACATCCTTTGCTTATGGTATGATTTTGGAAAAGCCACCTAACCTCTCTCCTCATCTGCCACATAAGGTTTTCCTGACCTCCCAGCCTTCCTCCTGATGCTCAACATGAGTAATGAGTGTAAAACCCTTCGGAAACTGCACAAGGTGTGGATCTGCCACTTGACCCTGGGGTCACAGAAGGTAGTGTACGAGCTGCAGCCACACGTGCCAGCCATCCTGTGGGACTAGCCCAGAAGTAGGTCAGAGGGATGTAGCATCTCACCTGCACCTGGGGAAAGTGCTTATTGATGCCTACACTTTTGAGGTTGAATGTGGCCATATCAACGCCAAGCTGATTTCCTTGGTCCCTGCAGCGGCAGTGAAAGCATCCTAACACTTTCAATTTTGCCAACAGCGTACTGGGAACACTTGGGTTTCCGGAAAGGACATGTGAGGGAAAACAGAAAGACTGGGGATATCTTGCGTATCTTTGGAAACTTTCAAATGGTTCTCAGTGGACTTAGAAATCAGAACAGAGCAAGTTGAAAGCAGGTGTGAATTAACATTTAATGCGTTATTCTCAAGCGCACAGAGCGTGTCAAATCCCACCCATTCACAAAGGTTCAACGGAATCTGGAATTTAGGATCTGAAAGAAACATTGAGGATCACGAAGTCCCTTTATTTTACACACGAGGAGACTGAGGCCAGGGAGCTTACATGATTTTTTTCAGAGATCACAGAGCTAGAGAGGGGCAGAGCCAGGACTGGCACCTGGGCCCCCTGACTCCTGACCGACAGTCCACCCCAGGCTACCCCAGGGCTGATGCCCAGTTTTAAGTGGGACAGTTAAATTCTTACGTAATATGGGAAGTTTGACTTCTGAGAAGCTTTTAAATGCTCACCTTACTCTCAGGAATGTTCTTAGATTGCTGCCTAAAAGATTAGCATGGTTTCTTGTCTACGCTGTGTCTATACAATTAATTCATTGCAACGGTTTCGTGCAAAACACCACAGGATGGGGTGAACAGAGGCCCTTCTTTTCTTTGGTTGCCCGTGCTGGCTGGCCTTGTCAAGAAAAAGAAAGAAAAAGAAAATTATAGAGCTGCCCAGGAACAAAAACAAGAGGAAAAAATAGAGCTAAACACATGGGTTAAGAAGTGGTCAATGTGTTATTTTTATAATGAACACTGTAAAGAGCGGGGCCCTCGCTGTCTGTTTTCCTGGCCCTCGCAGATGAGAGGTGCTTGATGCATATTCCACAGCTGCAGAGGAGGCCAGATGACATGCCGAAGGTCACGCAGCTACTTGATGGCAGACCCAGAACGAAAACCCCTTTCTTTGCTCCTTCCACCTCACTCTTATTTTCTCTCCCTTTTCACATACAGCACGATAATGATCATAATAGCCTTCCCTGTATATTGGTAACAGTGCCGGCAGTGCAGAAGCCTCGTGACTGGAAGAAGAAAAACTAAAACGCGGGCCTCCTGGCTCCTGGTGTACGTGGAACCCCATGCGGTTTGCTCAAGGCAGTAAATGCTGTATGTTTGACTTGTGGAGATGTATTTTGCAGGCAGGGTGGCTTCCTGGGAATAAAATGAGCCTTTTTTTTTATAGGCCCTGAGAATCCCATCTTCCTATACCCGAAGCATCTATTTTAGGTCCTTAAAAGTTAGCTGCTTGTCCGTTTGAGCTCGGTACCCACCGTGCTGAGGAAAGCACGCAGGCTGATGTCGGAAAAGCAAAGTCAGAACTGCCTCCCTGGCTACCCCTCCCTCATAAGCCAGCAGGTCCACACAGCAGAAATGCCACAGATGTTCACCGAGGATGTTTGCAGCAGAGGGGGCTCTGACAGCCGAAAGCCAGAAGCAGCCTAAGCAGCCACCCCTAGTAGCACGGGCAAAGACATCGTGGGATGTTCTTATGGGGGGAATACTACTCGACAGTGAGAATGAATGGACCCCACTGCAGGCATCACCGTGGATGGAGCTCCCAAACGCGATGAATGCAAGAAGCCAGCCCCCCAGAAAACAGGCTCAAGTACATTGTCTCAGGCCACTTCTCTGAAGCACAGAAGCAGATATAACTAACCTGTTGCTAGGCTGGGATAGTGTGCCCACGGGTCAGGTGAAGGGCAGTGGCTGGGAACGGGCAGGAGGGGCTTCTAGCAGCATTCTGCATCTCGACCCACGAGCGTGTTCCTTTGTGAAAATCCGTCGCACGGGGCACGGATGCTACATGCTTGTGCCCTGACTTGTATGCGTGTTATTCTTCAGTACAGAGTTCAGTTTTTGAAAACCGCTTCCTCAGAACAGCCAGGAGATCTAACTGTGCGCCTCCTCCCGCCCCGCCCCCCCCCCCCCCCCCGGCTCTCCTTGTCCTATCGTTTCAGCAGCTGCAGCCGCCACAGTTACCCCGGCAGCACCTCCAGCGGCCGCGCAACCCGTACCCAGTGCAGCAGGTCGCCCAGTTTCAAGGTGAGGCCGGTGCACACCTCTGCCATTGTATCCCTTCCAGTGGGCAAGTGTAAGTGAATGTAGAGCCAGTGACAATGCCACGGCTGCTGTGTTTGTGTCCAGGTAATATTAAAAATATTTAAGAACTGATGATGCCAACCAATCAGAATCCCAGGCGTTAACCTTTGGGTCGCTGGGCCCCAGAGAGGTCCTGGTGGGCCCGGGGCGGGGGCGGGGTGGCGGTGGGAGTGGGACTGGAGCAGCTGTTCTTTACCAAAGGTACGGAAGTATTTCGGTGGTTTAACAACCAGCAAAGACATACTGGCGCCGACTGACCTAATATCAGCCCTGTTTACGTCTGGGTCGTCATCTCAGTGGCCATGGGGAGGAGTGGGGGGAATCCCGTGTCACATCTTTCTTGCTAATCCCAGCAGGTCAGCTGACCAAAGCCCTCACTTCCAGCAACCTAGGTAAAAGAATCTGGCTTTCGGCAACCACTAGTCTCTGCTGAACATAGAAGACAAATAGGGACTTGAGTTTGATTGGACTTTCTTGATCCTGCCGCCCTTTGCACAAATGCTGAATCATGGCCCCAGGAGCAATGGGTGCACTGTTTGTGCGGCGTTGCCATTTCTCTGTAAAGTAGAAGGTCCACTCAAATATCAATCGCTCCCATCTAGAGATGGGAGCCCCTGTGGGTCTTGTATGGGGTGGAGGATGAGTCTGAGGACCCTTCCCAATCTCATCCACAGGAGTTTTCAGGGGGCCACAGGGGTCATGAAGCAGCAGAAATCCTCATTCCTGTCCTCTGTCCTTTTTGAAGACCTAGATCAATGCATCCTAATTCCTCAAATGTTACCTATCGCTTTGACAATCTGCCAGAAGCTATGAAGCCCCTTGCACAGAAATATCCATATATATAAATAAATACAAACTTTGTGGAGCATTTCACAAGTGTTACCCTCTTCCATAGACTGTGGGTGAAAATTCTGTGATCTAGGGTAGCCTTTTTCAGTCTTTGGGTTGCAACACTCAAGTAGGTTGTGAAGATGATTGGCCACAACCAACATTTTTTAACGAAATAATAGAAATGATTGGAGTGGATCATAATTAGGGCAACTTTTGTTTCTGTCCTAAACCCACATGTGTATGTACTGTGAGTTGTGGCTTAAGGAGTCTGAAAGCCGCTGATGTTCACGGCCAGATCTCCCTGAAGATTGCCTGTGGACCCCCTGGGGCTTGAGCCGCTGTCACCCCCTCCCATCCCTGGGACATTTATATCACTTCAGATCCCTTTGGACTCGACACAGGGAAGGACAAAAAGGGAGTTTGTTCTGTGCACTAAATTAGTGCCAATATTCTTTGAAGAATTCTGTTTCTCACTTGGTCAGTGGGGGGCAGGAGTGGGAAATAGTCATTGTTACATGCGTAGTTTTTGTTGCAGACCCGGAGCCCTCTTTTGTACCTGTGGCTCTCAGACTTGAGCCTGCATCAGATCACCAGCACATCTGGTTCAAAACAGAAGCCCGCCCTCACCCCCCGAGTCTCTGATTCAGTAGGTCTGGAGCAGGGCCTGAGAATTTGCATCTCTAACAGTTTCCCCACAGTTGCTGTTGCTACTGGCCCGGGGCCATACTTTGGAAACTGGTGCTTTGTATTATGAACTAATTTAAACCATTAAATCTGATAAACCTGGTATTGTGTCCCTTGAGTTTTCTAGGTTCATAACCCATGTATTATTTTTTGGAATACAGGGACCCACCAAAATTTAGTAACTCCTCTATGTTATGAGTTATTCTGAATGGCTTGGGTCCAATTTAAAAGTTCTACTCTTTGAACTTTTCTAAAACCCCAAATCACAGGTAATCAACCTAGAAAACTTAGCTCCACTTAGGCCAAACAACCAGCGACATTTTAGGTTTCCTAAGCTGGTTGATATGATAACTTTTAAATTTTTCTTCTGTATTTTCATGTAATTTTACTGACATCCTAGATATCATAATGTTATGTATCTGGGAAAATAGCAAATTGATAGATAAAAAATATTGTCCTTGGAGAGAAGTTCTGTTAGGAATAACTTGTCTGAGACCTACAGGTCCACTGACCACTACAGTTTTCAAAGGTTTTAAAGACGAACTTTCTCTTGCTGAGTTCTGTGTCTCTGGGCAATGTTACATGCCTAGGGGAAAAGCTTATTTTACATAAATATAGACTTCTTGTGAGTGAAAATAGAACACAGACCCTTTTAGGGAAAAAATTGCATGTTACCGTCTCTGTTTGAATATGGAAAATTTTCTTTGACGTTGTGATGTTAACCAACAGACAAGAAAATTAATTTGACTACAGTATCTCACAGTAATATCTGTTTTAGACAAAGATAAAAAAGAAGAAAAAGTAGTCCATTGTTTAACATACGTAGTTGTCAGATGAAGACACGTTAATTCTTTGAAGGCATTTGAATTTTTTTCCTTTGTATATTTAAAATTACCCAAGTTCATAAAACCAGATTAATATGAGGTTTTTTGTTTTTCTTAGGTTGAAAATATGGTGCTGACTGCTGATATTAAAAGGTCCTTTTTTTTTTAATAAGAACTACATCTGGATAGTGTAGTCATGGACACCAAGTAAAAATAAAGGTTGGCTTGGATGAATGGTTCAATACTTCTTAAGGGGCACTGCAGCATTTTTGCCCTCTAAAGAAAGGAAACTATTTCTCATTGACAAAATTAGTCCAGTCAATATCTAATCCCTCAACATATTTATTCTAAGTTACAACAAAAATGTCCGAAATATGAAAGTCCTTTCATCTGTTTCCAGCAGCCTGTTTTATGTAAATTGGGTCTATCCAGTCAATCTGAGTCAGCAATATTTTTCCCTTAAATTTTTTTTATAAGCAACTCAATAACCCATTTCACCACAGTTGATCAGATTGGCCATGTAGTCAATACAAATTTAGTTGTTAAGGTCACAGAGCTTCATAACAAGATTGCAAGTTGCAATATATACCACCATCCAGTGTTTAATCAGGAACTTTTTTTTAAAACTCCACTTAGATACAATTAAGCTCAAAACAAAAAACTGAAACGTTTCTAGGGATCTCCCCCCAGATCTTTCTGCTTTCCCCACAGTAACCATTTCATTTTTCAATTCAGCATGATATTGATCTCAAGCCACAAAAACTTGTCATAATCAAAATTCCCATAATTTTCTTTCTTAAAGAAAGAAAGAAAATATGGAGACATATTTGCTGCCCAGAAATCAATAACCCAATCAGGAAGACAAAAACACACTTCAGTTATCTGCCAAGGTGCCAGGCTTAATAAGGTTACACTATTCTCATCTGGTTTCTCATCCAGGTTCCAGGTAGGATCAAATTTGCTTATAGTATCGATTGGCTCCCATGCTGCACCTTTTTTAAATGTCCAGGAAAAAAACTATTTTTCTTTTCTTCATAGACTTAATCATTAGCAGGGACACAGAAAAATCCATTTCTGTGCACCTCCTAGCCCTTGACAACATTGACGGGTTCTAAGGGTGACATTTCTATTCTCTTGACTGGTTTAGAAATTTCCCGGAAACGTGTAAAGAAGGACTCACTCAAATGTCTAGTTAGGGTTGAGTGACTTGGCATTGATATTCCGGTCAACTTTTAAGCAGCGTCATTAAAACTGCCTTAGTGGTCATTGCTAAAATTTGAAGGAGTGGCCTTTGTTGGAGAAATGCATAAAGTTCATTGCCAAGTAGCAAGTAGGAGGATGGTTTCTTTTTCTAACTCAGGAAGCTGGCCAGTTCGCACCGACATATTATGATTCAGAGAATCTGGAGCATGTGGAAGTCTACAGAGTGGTTCCAAGAAATGTCCCATCTGTCGAAATAGCTTCTTAGCAGAAGCGATAGCCTTTAACCTCTCAAATCCTACTCAAGTCTTAGGGGAAATTAGCCTAATGGCCTTTATTGATAGTATTCTCTGCTGAACCATATTCCACTTCACAAATAGGATATGCAAAGTGACCAGCCATTTCTGCCTAATTTAGCCCAGGAGGTGAATTTCCTCTCACCTCCAAAAAGATGGTATCTTATTGGTTGAGGATGGCATCATATCAAGACGAGTGAGAAACGATTTGTTTCTGAAATGTGAACAAAAATAATATCAGCGTATATCAAATAGAAAAGTCAACTACAAAAGCCTATGTACTTCATGGTCCCAGTTTTCATGTGTCTATTTATATATTAATGTAAGTTAGTGGTGGTCATCTCTGGACGATGGGAATGACCTTAATTTTCATCTTTATGCTTTTCACTATTTTCCAAATTTTTTACAATCAGCATATGTTACAGTCAGAAAAATAATACTCTGGTATTTTTAAGGATTTATTATGAGTAGCTCCTTTCATCTAGAAGAATTTTTTTGTCAGTCCCAAAGAAAAGTCCAACAACTTGTTACCATACATTGCTTGTAGAGACGAGTGAACAGGTCTGTCCTTTTCTCCCTGCAGGGTCTCCCCAGGACATAGCAGCCGTGAGAAGCCAGACAGCCCTCCAGAGCATGCGAACTTCACGGCTGATGGCGCAGAACGCAGGCATGATGGGACTGGGACCCTCCCAGAACCCAGGGACGATGGCCGCAGCAGCCCAGTCGGAGATGGGGCTGGCGCCTTATAGCACCCCACCTACCAGCCAACCGGGAATGTACAATACGAGCACAGGAATGACCCAGCTGCTGCAGCACCCAAACCAAAGTGGCATGGGTATCCCACACAGCCAAGCCCCGGGGCCGCGGCAGCCCACCCCGGGGCAAGGGGTTGGGATGGTGAGTGGTTTTGGTCAGAGCATGCTGGTGAACTCGGCCATCGCCCAGCAGCACCAGCAAATGAAGGGGCCGGTAGGCCAGGCCTTGCCCAGGCCCCAGGGCCCGCCGAGGCTGCAAAGCATTATGGGAACGGTCCAGCAGGGAACACAGAGCTGGCAACAGAGGAGCTTACAGGGGATGCCTGGGAGGACTAGTGGAGAATTAGCATCATTCAACAACGGAGCCAGCTACCCACTGCAAGCTGGCCAACCGAGGCTGACCAAGCAACACTTCCCACAGGGACTGAGCCAGGTGGTGGATGCGAACACCGGCACGGTGAGAACCCTCAACCCAGCTGCCATGGGTCGGCAGATGATGCCACCGCTCCCGGGGCAGCAAGGCACCAGCCAGGCCAGGCCAATGGTCATGTCTGGCCTAAGCCAGGGCGTTCCCGGCATGCCAGCGTTCAGCCAGCCTCCGGCACAGCAGCAGATGTCCAGTGGCAGCTTTGCCTCGAGCAGCCAGGGCCAAGGCTATGAGCGGAACCCCCCTCAGGACCTGTCATACAATTACAGTGGCGACGCAGCCGGGGCGTCCTTCCCCAGCCTCTCGGACAGTGCCGACCTCGTGGATGCCATCATCAAAGGTGGGCCAGGGGACGAGTGGATGCAGGAGCTCGATGAATTGTTTGGAAACCCCTAGTCAAGAGGGGCCCTGGCAGCCACAACTCTAGTGGTTAAAGCTTCAGCCGTGAAAGAGAAACAGGATGTTGCATCATCCTTGTTTTTTTGTTTATTTGACCTGCGTAATCTGAGCAAAACTGCAGCCGGCTGACAGTGGAAGATCCAGGTGCCAATCCACAGCCCCGCTGGGCCTCATTTCACCTGATTTTCACACAGCAATCAAGACAGACGCTCTGCGAATCCCGCTGCGAAAGAGGGGGACGCACCATAGACAGGCTCGGCCCTCCCTGCGATTGTCCGGCCCAGCAAGAGCCGCTCTGGCCAAGACAGACTGCTGCCTGACCTGAGGTGGCCGTCAGCCCCTCCTGGCCCTGGTCCAGAGGCTGTAGCTTTGGAGACACAAAGGAGAGAGAGCCCGGGACTGAGAGTCCCACGGAGCCTGCTGGGTGGTGGCACAAGCCAAGAGCACACGTCAGAAAGGCGCTGAACTCCGGCTACAAAGAGATGTCAGGCTTCAAGACATGCTGTTGGGTCTGGAGGGTGGGTGCAAAGAACAGTGAGATGTCACAGGAAGACACAGGATCCTACAGGCCTGTCTCCTGCCCGTGGTGACCCTCAGGAATTTTAGAGCGACTGCCTCACAGGGTGAGCTTGGAGAAGGGTCCTGGCAGTCCCGGGCGGGCAGCCCTCTGCTGGTGACCGGGGCGGCCGTCACTCTGGGGCGTTGAGCTGGAGCCTCCTGAGGACCCGACAGGACCCAACACATCTTGGCAGTTCCCATCTACTCCTGGAGGCCGAGGATGGAGAGGCCCCGGCTGGACGCTCTGTGTCCGCTAGCACGGCTGCCTTTCTCCCCGGTCCCTGCCCTTATTCCTCCTCGCCTCTACCCCAGCCTGCACTTGCTCTTCCTTGCGGAGTAGCCAAGGAGAAATGAAGTTTTTGTCTTTAGGGAGCCCGGGCAGAGGGGAAATAGGTGCAAGAAGAACTTAGACAATGCCTGAAGTGCAAAGGTGACACTGGAGTTTCCTTTCTCTGCCTGGAACTAAGTGGGCCACTCTGTGCTTCTGGGACACCAGGGAGGACTGGCCTGGACATCGCTGGCTCTGGCTCCCTTTGGGAAAAGCCTAGGGGTGATGCTCTAAAATCAGCCTGGCCCTTCATCCCTACCCACCAGAAAGACAAATCTCACACCCTGAAAATTGAGGAACTGAAAAATCAGTTGCTCCACTTCACACATTTTTGATAATGGAAAGCAAGCAGGTATGGTTCCTTTCCTGTGGGCAAAGCGATCCACTCCTGAAGTTCTGTACGGTCGTTCTCTTGGTAATTCCCTCAAATCTGCCCTAACTGAAGTCTGTCTGAAGGGATCCACAACCCCCACTGTCGTAAAGCTGATCTCATCCGTCCTTTCCTCCCCTCCCACTGTCACGTTCTGGAGGCCGCGTGGCGTAACCATTGTCCTGAGTGAGTGGGAGTGGCGGGAGCTTTCCTCCCGCCACCCCCTCCCTCCGCGTCCAAAAGGCAGGCTCGCTTCCGTGCACTCACGTGTAACTCGCCACATCAGAGCCCCGGCCCAGCCACGGGAGCCGGACAGGCTGCGCTGGCGGCGGGTCCTGGGAAGGAAGGGGGTTCGAATGAAGAGCTGGGGCAGAGGATACAGAAAGGCGGCAGGCAGGCAACCACTGCCCTTGGCCTGCTCGCCAAGTACCAAGGTCATAGCCCTACTCAGCCAGGGGCAGGATGGAGAACAAGTGGGCCACCCCTGGGAAGAGGTGGTGGGGGGCCGGCTGACTGTGAACTCCCTGTGTGGGGAGGGACACTGCCAGGGAAACTCTTGAGTGGAAACAGATGAAAACCAAAAACAAACAGAAGAAAGTAAACAAATGAGAAGACACAGAGTATATAATTACCTTTTTCTGAAAGGTACAGGAAAGAAATGTATACGAAATGATGAGAAACTGGAGGTGGCTGATGGAGGGGGAGGGCCACTCCATGCTCTTTTTAAAGCTTCCTCCGAATGCTCAGTACTGGGACCAACTACATAGAGAGGTAGATTTTACCAAGGTGGTTTTGTTTTGTTTTTGTTTTTACTACGGTGCTGATGTATATGTAATGTCTAAAAAAAAGTTATTTGTAAATAAGTTTTTACAATATGACAGATATCACTGGGTCTACTATCTGTAAAAAATATACATATAAATATATATATACTGTTTGTTTAAAATAGAGTATTTTTATTTCATTCCTTAACTCATCATCCCAGCAGTGGTATTGCACTTCAGATGACATCATATTACTAATTTGTACTGTATGACCTCGGGCAACTTCCTCCATTTGATTCAGATTTTTCTAGTTTTCTGTTTTTACTTTGTACATTGAGCATTGCTTATTTCCTTTTAAAAAATGTACAGAACTCTGAAATGTAGAAATGAAGTGATGTTGACATACCACTTTTAAAGAAAAAAACAAATAAAAGATCATTATCTGAACCAATCCAAAGTTGAGTGTATTTTAGGACTGTCACTGGAGCTCCAGCCTTAGTTAAGCAGATGGATTATGCCTGGGTTTTAACTGATTAACTGCAGTTCTTGTCTCAAAATTTTTATATCATTATTTAAACATTTAAGTAACAGTGGAGATCAATCATTCCCAGCCTTTTTAATTCCACCACACTACTAAAATGTTCTAAATTTGCACTCCAGGAGATGTGGCAAAGGTAAAAGAAGAGAGTCTGGCCAGCACCACCCACAGAGAGTTGAATGTGCTTAGAAGTTTACAGCCCTCCAGACTGACGTTAGCCAATGACCTGCCAGGAGCATGAGAGCCCAGTTAACTTGCCTGGACAAACCCTGAGATAGCATTTCTGTCCCAAGGTCCCCTGCAGGATCAGGCAGAGGCTGGGACTTTGCCAGAAGGTGCCCCCTTGCTTGGCTTCCTGCCTTTTTCTGCCCTGTTTCCCCCACTCCCTCAGTTTCCCCTCCTGGGAGCCCTTCGGTGACAAATCACACACATGTGAATCCACTCCACTTCTAGAAGACCTGACCTAAGTCTTCCCATCAAACTTTAAAAAGCATGGGAAAGCAACATGTTTCAAAACTGTCTGGGTGAAGCAGAAAAAGAGGCCACAAGAATAGAATAAGGTCATCATCAAAAATAGATCCAACGCAAAGGTGAGTTTTGATATGTACGAACCAAGGGGAAGAATGAACTTGACTATGGAAGAAGAGGCCAGCCCTACCCATGGTGGGCTGTGGTTCCAGACCAGCTGACAAATAACACCATGTAGAAAACAATGTGACACTGGGCTTTGTCCCAGTGATATGGGCTCAGTGACATGAGATGAAAAATGAACTGATTCGCGGGTGGGGATGGGAAGGATGACAACAGAATAAAAACATGAAGTCTGAGAAGGGCTCCTCGTCCTGATGAGGCAAAACCACATATTTTTACTTACTGCACTGGATGGATGGAATACCATTCTCCTTTAAAATGGTTTCTTATTTATAATCGTGTTGACCTTTATAAAGTCCCAGCGCAGCAAGTGTATAACGGGGGAAGAAGGAGAATAAACATCTTTCCAAGAAGTCACTAGGCACTTGCCCCGTAAGGAGGAGGTATTTTATCGCTGAAAGTTAAGGCACATTCAAAAGCATTAAAGGAGCTATTTCTGCCTTTAACCATTCTTTTCAAGGAAGGTTGTATCTAGAGAAAAAGGATAAAAAACAAATGACCTGATATTTTTCCTTATTAATGACTTTTTTGGCCACACCTCCTCTACTTCCAATCCTGCAAAGTGCGAGAGGAAAAATACCTTGGAAGAGAGCAGGGCTGCTTGTTTGTGTAATCAGTCCTTCATCTTTCTAACTTATTTTTCATTTTAAGTTCTAAGGACACTATATTTCCATGCTGGTGTTCTCTGGACAAGTTACTACAGACACCTGTTTCATTTCACAACAAGCGGAGGTAATTAGGGCAACATTCACACACTTGGGGCCCAAGCGTCCCTGCCACGTCTAGGACAGCTGCTGGGCCAGAGCTAATGCTATGGTTCTATCCCTACCTCAGATCCCAAGTCAAGGATGCAGCACTCAACATAAAACCCTTCAGAGCTACTGAGAACCTGACTTTAGCTTTTAACTTTGCCTCAGATATTTAAACTTGTATGACAATCATTTTCAAACAATCAGAAAAAAACAATAGTACAATGAATAACTATACACTTACCAACTTGATCTGATACTTGTTAACACTTCACCGTGTAGGCTTCACATACATATTTTGTGGAACCATTTCAAAGTAAGCTATACGCGCCCAGTCACTTTACCCCTCAACCTCCCAGCATACCTCACCAAAGAATTAGGGCACTTTCTTTCCTAGACACAACATCATTATCACACCTAACACAATTAATTCCCTAATATCTAATTCTCACTCCTTATTCAAGTTGTCCCAAATGTCTCCCATAGCTGTTTTTTTCTAACCAGGATTTGATCAAGGATCCCACATTGCCATTTGGGTTTTATGCCTCTTAAGGGTATCTTTTAATGCAGAAAAGTTCTTCTCCATCCCTTTGTTTATAACATTGACTTTTTGAGGCAAGGAATCTGATTTCTAAAAATAAAATCAGTCAATTTACTAATATGTAAAAGATATGTATGTCAGATCAGAAACTCACATCTCCCTGGCCAACACGTCTGCTCCCTGTGAAATCAGTCAATTTACTAATATATTAAAAAAAATGTATGTCAGATCAGAAACCCACATCTCCCTAGCCAACACGTTTGCTCCCTGTAACCAAATTATAGGAATTAAAATCGTCAAGAGGTTGCCTTGGTGACAATAGAATTGGAACAAAGGAAATAAATTCTATAGTTCAGATATTTTTAAAGATAAAAAGCTTTGATATGCGGGTGGGACCATCTTCTTTTTTCCACATGTTGTTTAACCAAACTGTGTGTGTGTCTTTGTGTGTGTGTGTGTGTATGTGTTTACAGTTTACATCTTTAAATAGTTCCAATTTAAATGCAAGATAGAAATTGTTTAAAAATTCTCAAGTGTAAGATTTGGAAAGTTGTGGCTTTTTTCCCACTTCCAAAGGATAATGAGTTTGCAGTAATTGTGCTTTATGGTCAAAAATTTGCACTTTACCCCCTGGCGGGACACATTAAGTTCTCCATGAAAATTAAAAAAAAAAAAATTGCACTTTCTCTTCCTTTATTGTCTTCAATGTGTAAAACAACTAAAATGTCACAATACGAGTCACTATAACTGACTGAAATACTAAAAAGTAAAAAGACCACAGAATCATAGCATTTTAAAATATTAGCCCCATTTTACCTGAGAAGAAAACTGAGGCAGAGAGCTACACGGCTGTGGTAGCATAGCCAGCGAGTGGTAGAACAGGATTCATGTTGAGTGGCCCTGGAGTCTACACTTCTTTTGCTGCACAACCTCTATGGTGAGCTGCCTTATCCAGAGTCAAAGAGCCAGTTAGTGGGGGAACTGGGCTGATATCCGGATACCCCATTCCCAGACTGGTCGTTCTCAGTGTACTCCAGGGTATTTAGCCCAGCTATTTGGGATGCAAGAGGCTGTCGTGTCTTCTCCCCTACTATTTTGGAAACGCTAGTGTTTTAATGCCTTTATTTTTCTCTATTATTCATAGCCTCTGTAACTGCCTTTGTACCCACACACCAAAAAAGGCCCAATAAAAAGTTTCTTGGAGATGCCTACACCAGATTCAAGGCTGTTACACTTTTCTTTAGAAAAATTACAGAGAGCGCTTTTCCTGATGCTAAAAAGTTATATATGCTCATAATTCCATTCTGCTAAGGTCCCTGAAGACTCATTCCCACTTTACAGATGAAGAAAGTGAAGAAGGGTCATTTGCCTTGTGCCAGACAGTGACTGCACATCAGGGTCCAACAGCAGCAGGCCCCCAGCCCTGCGTGGCACGGGAAGTGCAGTGGAACCCAGCCTAGGCTCTCCAGCCATGACCATGACCCTCCTTCCCCTGCCCAGGGGCAAGATATTCCCCGAGCACACTTCTCTGGATGGTTTCTTAAAAATGACAGACCCTTTTTTTCCTTTTTCCTTTGTTCGTTACAAAGTCCATTTTCACAGCCAGATGTGTTTTGTGCTGTTAGTTGATGACTCTCTTCTCTGGCTACCTGATGTGTTTGCCTGACTTCCCTCACCAACTGTTGCATTCCTGCAACTAATGAAGTGGGCTCAGCTGCCTTATCGGCATCTATCTGGAACTTCCCATCAAGAGAGAAGCAGTCTTAGAGGTGAGTGATGGCAGTGGTCCACGGAAAGCCCTAGACACAGACAGGTCAGGCTGCTTTCTCCCTACACCGGCAGTCATGACTTTGGCATGTGCTTCTAAAACCACGGCTCAACACACTTCCACTGATGCTACGGATCCTCCCCCCTCAGAGCAAACTTCAGTCGTTAAACTAACAGGGAAATCTAAAGGGGATGTTTCTACAAAGCCATTTCAAAAAGAAAGGAGACTTACTTCTTTTAATTGAACAAGTGGCACCATCTAACCTTCAGAGTGGAAACATCTTCTGCAAGCGTTTGAGCAAAAGGAGGGGGGAACGTAAGAAGTACCTCAGTTTCTTGGCAACACTGAAGTCCAGGTATTCATCCAGAAAGCTGTTTGCAATCCCCACGGTGCTTAGGACAGTCAACAAGGCCAAAACCCCCAGACTCAACCGGAAACCAGTGATCCTGCAGGCGGATGTGAGAGAGAGAGAGGTGATAAATAAACTGGGCTACAGGGATGAAGCTGGGGAGCCTGGGGCAGAACTCTCATTGTGGACACTGCCCAGAACTTCCATGTTTTTGCCATTTGAAAATTTTGATTCATCAGATAAATTAAAGAGGATGCCTAGCCACAGAGGTCAAGTGGCTCCTTTTGAACACTCAAGGGATTATCAAGGCTGGGAGGGATTATTTCCTTGGTAAATTTGGGAGATGGTGCAAAATGTTTGCAAGGATTTAAAGTGTGGTGGTCAAAAGAGTGCACACTTAGTGTACAGTTTTATCCTTGCAATTTCCTGTCTCACACCTAGTTGTGGAGGACCTGATGAGACTTGGCCTCAGGCAACGTAGATCACTTCTGCCGTCATAGCCATCAGTGCTGTATTACTCTCAGGAACAGGAAGCTAATATATAGACTCCATCCTGCTACTTTTTGTCTAAACACACAATTCTTGGGTGTTCCTTACCTTTTTTTTAGCAGCTTCTGAGTATCCGCAGAAATACTGGTGATGGACATATATGTACACCAAACTTAGACAAGTATCAAAAAACTATAGAGAGAAAAAAAAAGAAAAGACACAGAACATGATGGCAGCCTCTCAAAACACGGCGTGAAAATTGACAACAGTCACAGAACGTGTATCTGAAAAAAGACTTGTGTGCAGAGCTCTGGCAATTCAATAAGGAAAGAAAAACAACTTAATGTTTTTAATGGGCAAAATATTTGAATAGAAAATTCACATAGCAAGACAAACAAATGTACCAATACGCACATGAAAATTTTTTCAACATTATTCAACATCATTCAATATCAGCAAAACTGCAATTTAAAACCACAACGAGTTGACACCACTTGCACACCCACCAGAAGGGCGAAATTTTAAATAGACTGAAGCATAAAATATTGGGGGTGTTGGAATGTCATACATTATTGGTGGGAATGCAAAACGATACAGCCACTTCGGGAAAAGTTCTGGTAGTGTCTTACAAAACTAAACATTACTTTCTGACCCAGCAATTCCTTCCTTTCCTGTGTATTTACCCAAGAGAAATGAAAGCACATGTCCATAAAAAGACTTGTACACAATGGTCACTGCAGCTTTATTCATAATAGCCAAACACTGAGAAGAGCCTGGAAATCTATCCACAGGAGAATGGATAACCAAACTGTGATAACCATACAACAGAGGCCCACTGGCGAGGAAAAGAAACAGACAACTTGGTGAAACAGACAGCATGGTGAATCTCAAAAATATTTTGCTGAGTGAACGAAGCATTATACAAGAGTACATACTATGATTCCAATTATAGAAAGTTCTGGAATGGACAAAACTAAACTGTGATTTTAAAAATTCAGAGCATTGTCTGCCTCTGAAAGGGACTGGGAAGGACCTGAGGAAACTTTCTGAGTGGTTGTCACGTTCCATATCTTGATAGGGATTTGAGTGACACAGGTGTATACACTTGTCAAAACTCATTGGATGGTACACTTAAGATCTGTGCATTTCACTAAATACAAATTTTACCTAAAAGAAAGGTAAAATGTGGGGTTGTATTCTGCCATCCAGTCCAATGAAAACTCTCAATATCTTCCCTACACTAGGGACCCTCTGTCTTCCTCAGCACTTCACAGATGTAAATTACCAGAGCCCTCTTAGAAACACTAGAAGTCTGTCTGTGGGACTCCGATATGCTGGATAAAATGAAGTTCTTTATTTTATTAGGTCATAAACATTTTTTTTGGCTTCTACTATATACCAGGTATTATTCTAAGGATTGGAGTTAGCTGTGAAAAAGATACAAGCTCCCTGCCCTTATGGAGTTTATCATCAAAGACAGACAACAAAGGGGAAAACAAGAAGAAAAATAGACTTCAACGTGCTGTGAAGGAAATGGAGGAGGATGGGTCGCCAGGAACTGGAGGAGGCCGCCTTTAGGAAGGGTCAGGGAAGGCCCCTCTGAGGGGGTGACGCTTGTGCTGGGCCCCGAAGGATGAGAACAGGAGGAGAAAGGGTGGAAGGGCCACCTGGCCTCTGAGGAAGGGGAGAGGTTCTGAGCACGCTGCGGTTTAGAAACACCCTATCTAATCCATTACTCCCAGAAATCCAATGAGAACTGTTCAAGGCAGTTAATAGGCAACCTACTCTGGATAAGAAAGAGTGCAAATTACAACAAGATACCCAAGATATCCTTTGACGCCAGAGTTAGCCTATCTGCAGCACAGTGTCCTTTGATGCAAACAGACAGTGCTTATTTTGTATAAAACAACTTCCAGGATCAGTAGATATCTGGTTGCGTATCTGCTGTTTAATAGTTGTAAGGACCATAGTCGTCATTAAACTTACCTCGGTTGAAATACCATCCAGCCATCCACAATGTAATCATAAATATTGGGTAAAACTCCACACAGTTTTGTCTGCAGGAAGAAAATAGGCGGTCAGCCTCATTCAGCCCATCACAGTGAAATCCAAAGGTTCAAATGGCAGAGGCCGAGCCCCGTTATCAAAAGGCACTTTTGTTCTTAGTTGTGAATGTGGTCTCACCTGACAAGGGCCTGCCGCCTTCATTCTTGCCCGTAAGGGATAAAAATGTAAGTTAGAGAAAAGTTAAGTCATTCTCTAGAGGACATTTTAGCTGAAATTTCTCAGTTGACAGTAAAAATTACAGGAGGGGAGGTGATAGGGTTGCCTTTAAAAACCAGCTAGATTGGGGGTTATTTAAATCGTAGCAATCAAGTGTCAAACCCAAATGAGGCCACGAGAGTTATCAGAAAGAAAAAGGGATTGAATTTCTCCAAATAAGGTAGCTGATGCTAGTCTGAGCTCCCGTGAAAGGGGCAGGCAGAGTTTGGGTAAAGCCCTCAGCTCGCCAAGGATACCCCATTCAAATGGAAAGCAGATGTTTATAGAGTTTCTACATACAGTAGTAGCAGCACTACATCCTTGGAAACTTTTAACAAAAAGTACATGGGTTGTTGGGTCAAATACCGATAAACCCTGCTCTGTACTCGAAAGCTACTTTTCTCCTACACTGGGGAATGTTAAGTTGGACAAACGACTTAACCTCTCTGTACTTCAGTTTCCTCACCTGTAAAGCAGGAATGAATTACAGACACTGCCACAGAGGAAGGTAAATCCTACATATGAGATAATACATGCATGACACTTAAAAACTGTACCTGGGGCTTCCCTGGTGGCGCAGTGGTTGAGAGTCCGCCTGCCGATGGAGGGGACACGGGTTCGTGCCCCGGTCCGGGAGGATCCCATATGCCGCGGAGCGGCTGGGCTCGTGACTCATGGCCACTGAGCCTGCGCGTCCGGAGCCTGTGCTCTGCAACGGAAGAGGCCACAGCAGTGAGAGGCCCGCGTACCGCAAGGGAAAAAAAAAAAAAAACTGTACCTGGCACAAAGTAAGTATTCAATAAATATTAGCTATAATTATTAGGGTGAACTGTTAATTCTGTGTTCTGTTCCTGCAAATAAATTAGAATTTAGCATATTAGATTTGAAGACAAAATCGCATGTCATATTCATTCTGGATTCCCCCACGTACAGTTTGTTCCAAGTTTTTAAAAAATCACTGAATTAAATTGCAATGACGCCAAAGTTAGCCTATCTGCAGCACAGTGTCCTTGGATGCAAACAGACAGTGCTTATTTTGTTTAAAACAACTTCCAGGGTCAGTAGATGTCTGGTTGTGTATCTGCTGTTTAATAGTTGTAAGGACCATAGTCGTCATTAAACTGACCTTAGTTGAAATACCATCCAGCCATCCACAATGTAATCATAAATACTGGGTAAAACTCCACACAGTTTTGTCTGCAGGAAGAAAATAAAGACGTGGGTTATTTTATGAAAAAAACTATAAACCAAAGCAGTGAGTTTTCATCTATAGGTACATGTGTACCCTCTTCTTACAAAAATAATTATAAGAATTAACCTAAAGAGCATAAATGTCCTTACAGGTAAAATCAGTCTTTCAAGGTGGGACTCAAACATTTTTTAAACCTCAGAGCAGGGCTAAGAATCACTCTCCTACATGTAAGTTGCCAGCAATAGAAATGAAGTGTAGCTCTTTTCCAAAAGACAGGCCTGGAGATGGTCCTGATTCCGAGCCTAAAGATCATTCTGTATCTTATCTAAATAACCCAGAAAATAACTCAATTCATATTAAATGGATTTCTTCCCCAGAATTCCCTTGCATCTACTGCCTTCCATTTGAGTTACTCAGCACATTAAAAATGGTTTTTGAATAATTCCCCTAAAGCCTCCTGAAATAAATGAATGAGTGTATTTCATTCCCATTTTATGGAGGAAAAAAAACCTAAAGACTGAGAACCCAAGCTGATGGATGCCTTGCAGAGAAACAGAGGTAGTCTGTGTCATCTCCAGATTCCAAAGCTCTGTCCTAATGTCAAGTCAAATAGCTTCTATTCATAGAAGACTTGGATGGAAAATTTGACACTATTTTAAGCGAAAGGGAATGCTTCTCTGGGAACTATAATTAATTCATCTGCACCTAGCAAAAGGAAAAAAGATGAACTATATTCATCTTCCTTCCTGTGCTACACCCCCAAGTGATCTTGGTTAGGTTGGCTGAGCTCTTTCCTGACAATATCACAACCAGAAAAAAAAACTTTAATGTAATTCATAATGAGGTTTTGAGTTGATCCTGGTGGAAGAGTCATAGTCTACAGGATTAGAAATGATCCTACATGCTTCCTTAAGCCGTACAGCTTAAGTATGTAAGGTTATGAGGCAATTGACCCAGAAACAGTTGATTCTGGTTCTTGAAGGCTGAGTCTTCTAACCCAGGTCACCATGAATGATTCTTCCTTCTTTTCTTCCCTTTTTTTTTTCTCTTTTCTTTCTTAATGAAAAAAAAAGGTGCTTTGTTTTCTTTTCTTTTGTGACCAAGATGGTGACATGAAGGCCCTTAAGCTTCCCTCCTCCCACAGATGCACTGAATGTACAGATACACACAGAGCAATTCCCTCGGAAAGAAATCCAGAAGTCAGCTGAATGACTCCTACACATCAGGCGAATAAGAAAATAGCCACACTGGCAGTTCCCTGGTGGCCTAGTGGTTAGGATTCCAGACTTTCACTGTTGTGGCCCAGGTTCAATCTCTGATCAGGGAATTGAGATCCTGCAAGCCGTGTGGCATGGCCAAAAAATAAATAAATAAATAGCAGCCACACTGAAATAAGCAGGAGAGGCTGAGACACACTCTCTTCATAAACACCACCCCTGGCACAGCACAATACATTCAGGAGAAAATCCTCAACCCCCAGCTTCTCCCTGGGGGAGAAGCAAAGGGCTTAGATTGCATATCTAGCACTCCAACTTTTAAGACTTCCACCTGAGAGCTGGGTCCCCAAAACACCTAGTTCTGCAAGCCAGTGGGGCTTGCATCCATGAGACCCACAGGACTACAGCAAACAAAGAAGCAATTCTTAACAGAGCACATGAACACTCAGTACAGCTAAGCCTCCGGGGCTCAGTGCAGAGGGAGCAGGCAAAAACTCCTGTCTCCAGTCTTTCTCTAGAAAGGGTTTGACTGCATACTTTACAAGCTGATGCCTGGAGACCCAGCTTCTAGTTTAGCACATATCCAAGGGCTAGCTGAGATCCTCTCTGGAGCCCAGGGGAGATCATGGGCACTTCTCTTGCCTACTTCCTTCAGTTTGCTCCACTGATAAAACCAGATTGCCAGCATCTGTCTGGAAGGAGTCTGTACACACATCTGGCACCCCAGCTTTTGCAGCTTCTCTCTGAGGGACCGGCCTCCAAATCACCCAGCTCTGACAGCCAATGAGGCTTGCACTCACAAGTCTCACAGGACCATAGCAAACAAAGAAGCAATTTTAAACGTTGCAAGCCAGAAGGGAGTGGGAAGATATACTCAAAGCAGAAAGAAAAAACTGCCAACGAAGAATACTCTACCCTGCAAAGTTGTCCTTCAAAACTGAAGAGATGAAGAATTTTAGAAACAAAATCTGAAGGAGTTCATCACCACTAGACTTGATATAAGAAATGTTAAAGCGAGGTCTTCAGAGAAAAACAAATACTGTATGATATCACTTACACGTGGAATCTAAAAATTTACAACAAACTAGTGAATATAACAAAAAAAGAAGCAGTCTCAGAGATATAGAGAACAAACTAGTGATTACCAGTGTGGGAGGGGGCAATAGAGGAGTCGGGGAGTGGGAAGTACAAACCACTGGGTGTAAGATAGGCTCAAGGATGTACTGTACAACATGGGGCATATAGCCAATATTCTGTAACAACTGTAAATGGAAAGTAACCTTTGAAATTTTTATTTAAAAATTAATAAAAATACTGACATATGTAAAAAATATAGGTCCTCAAGTTGAAATGAAAGAATGCTAATTACTAATATGAAAATACATGAAAGTATAAAACTCACCAGTAAAGGTAAATACATAATTTAATTCAGAATTCTCTCATATTGCAGTGATGGTGGGTAAGTCACTTACAACTCTAGGATAAAGGTTAAAAGACAAGAGTATTAAAAACAAAACAATAATAATTTATTAATAGCTATACAATATTGAAAAATATCAATTTGTGACATCAAAAACATAAAATGGGGAAGGACTGTAAAAATATAGAGCTTTTGAATGCATTCAAAGTTAAGTTGCTATCTGCTTAAGATGGACTGTATAAATATAAGATGTTTTATGTAAGCTTCTTGGTAACCACAAAGCAAAAGTTTATAGTAAAAAAAAAAAAGTCTATAGTAGATACACAAAAGATAATGAAAAAGGAATCAAAGCATAGCACTATAGAAAATCATCATATCACAAAGGAAGAGAGCAAGAAAGGAACAAAGGAATTACAAAACAGCCAGAAAACAATTAACAAGACGCCAATAGTAAGTTCACACCTATCAATAATGACTTTAAATGTAAATGTAAATGTAAATGTAAAGTCTCCAATCAAAAAAACACACAGTGGCTAAATGGATAAAATACTATAAGACCCAACTATATGCTGCCTAAAAGAGATTCAGATAAAATAGACTTTAAGTCAAACACTTTAACAAGATATAGAGATGGTCATTACATAATGACAAAGGGATCAATTCATCAAGAAGATATGACAAGTGTAAATATTTATGCACCCAACATTAGGGCACCTAAATATATAAAGCAAATATTAACAGATCTGAAGGGAGAAACAGACAGCAATACAATAAGAGTAGGAGACTTCAATACCCCACTTTCAACAATGAACAGACCATCCAGATGGAAAATCAATAAGGAAACATAGGGCTTAAACTACACATTAGACCAGTAGACCTAACAGACATATTCAGAACATTCCAGTTAACAACAGCAAAACAGACATTTCTTCTCAAGTGCATATGGAATAGGATAGATCAAAAAATAAATAAACTCAAGAATATTGAAATCATATCAAGCATCTTCTCTGACCACAATTGTATGAAACAAGAAATTAATTACAAGAAGAAAACTGAAAAATTCATATATATGTGGAGATTTAAAAACATGCTCTTGAACACGAGTCAAAGAAAAACATCAAAAGGGAAATCAAAAAATATCTTGAGACAAATGAAAATGGGGACACAATATACAAAAACTTATGGAGTACAGCAAAAGCAGTTCTAGAGGGAAGTTTACAGTGACAAATACCTACATTAAGAAAAAAAGAAAGATCTCAAATAAACAATCTAAATTTACATTTCAAGGAACTAGAAAAAGAACAAACTGAGCCCAAACTTAGTAGAAGAAAGGAAAAAGCAAAGGTTAGAGAAAAAATATGAAATAGAGACTAAAAAGACAAAAATCAATGAAACTAAAAACTGATATTTTGATAAGGTAAGCAAAATTTACAAAACTTTAGCTAGACCAAGAAGAAAAAAAAGAAGACTCAAATAAATAAAATCAGAAATGAAAGAGGAGACATTGCAATTGATCACACAGAAATACTAAGGATCATAAGAAACTATTATGACCAATTATATACCAACAAAGTAGACAACCTAAAAGAAATTGATAAATTCCTAGAAATATACAACCTACAAAGTCTGAAACATGAAGAAATAGAAAATCTGAATTGACCAATTACTAGTAAAGAGGTTGAATCAGTAATCAAAAACATCCTGACAAAGAAAAGACCAGGACCACAACTAGTGAGTTCTACCAAATACTGAAACAACAGTTAATACCATTCCTTCTCAAATCCTTCCGAAAAATACAAGAGGACAGAACACTTTCAAATTCATTTTGTGAGGCCAGCATTACTGTGATACCAAAGCCAGACAAGGACATTACAAGAAAAGAAAATTATAGGTCAATATCCCTGATGAACATCGATGCAAAAATTCTCAACAAAATTTTAGCAAACTGAATTCAACAATATATTAAAAGGATCATACACCACGACTGAGTAGAATTCATCCCAGGGATGCGAGGATGATTCAACATACACAAATCAATCAATGTGATACACCACATTGACAAAATGAAGGATAAAAATCACATGACCATCTCAGTAGATACAGAGAATGCATTTGACAAAATTCAACATCCTTGGGCTTCCCTGGTGGCGCAGTGGTTAAGAGTCCGCCTGCCGATGCAGGGGACACGGGTTCGTGCCCCGGTCTGGGAAGATCCCACATGCTGCGGAGCAGCTGGGACCGTGCGCCATGGCCGCTGAGCCTGCGTGTCCGGAGCCTGTGCTCCGCAATGGGAGAGGCCACAACAGTGAGAGGTCTGCGTACCGCAAAAAACAAACAAAAAAACAAAACAAAACAAAAATTCAACATCCTTTATGATAGAAACTCTCAATAAACTGCGTATAAAAGGAACACACTTCAACATAATAAAGGCCATGTATGACAAGCCCACAGCTAACATCATACTCAACAATAAAAAGCTGAAAACTTTTCCTCTAAACTCAGGAACAAGACAAGGGTGCCTACTCTCATCACTCCTATTCAACATAGTACTGGAAATCTTAGCAATTAAGCAAGAAAAAGAAATAAAAGGCAACCAAATCAGAAAGGAAAAAGTAAAATTGTCTCTGCAGATGACATTATATATAAAAACCCCTAAAGATTCCACCAAAACAGTGTTAGAACTAATAAGTTCAGTAAAGTTGCAGGATACAAAATCAACACACAGAACTTCCCTGGTGGAGCAGTGGTTAAGAATCCACCTGCCAATGCAGGGAACATGGGTTCGAGCCCTGGTCCAGGAAGATCCCACATGCCGCAAAGCAACTAAGCCCGTGTGCCATACTACTGAACCTGTGCTCTAGAACCCATGAGCCACAACTACTGAGCCCATGTGCCGCAACTACTGAAGCCTGTGTGCCTAGAGCCCGAGCTCCGAAACAAGAGATGCCACCACAATGAGAAGCCTGCGTACCACAACGAAGAGAAGCCCCTGCTCACCACAACTAGCAAAAGCCTGCACGCAGCAACGAAGACCCAACAACAAAGACCCAATGCAGCCAAAAATAAATAAATAAATAAATATTAAAAAAAATCAACATACAAAATCATTTGTGTATGTATACACCAACAACGAACTATCAGAAAGATAAATTAAGAAAACAATCCCATTTACAATTGCATCAAAATGAATAAAATATTTGGGAATAAATTTAATCAGGGAGGTAAAGACCTGTAAACTGAAAACTACAAAACATTGATGAAAGAAATTGAAGAAGACACAAATAAATGAAAAGGTATTCCATGGTCATAAGTTGGAAGCATTAAGATTGTTAAAATGTCCATAATACTCAAAGCAATCTACAGATTCAATGCAATTCCTATCAAAATTCCAGTGGCATTTTTCACAGAAATAGAAAAAAACTCCTAAATTTCATATGGAACCCAAAAAAGAACATGAATAGCTAAAGGAATCTTGAGACAGAAGAACAAAGCTGGAGGCATTGCAGTTCCTGATTTCAAATTATATTACAAAGCTGTAGTAATTGAAACAGTATAGTATTGGCATAAAAACAGACACATAGATTAATGGAACAGAATAGAGAGCCAGAAATAAACCCATGCATATGTGGTCAATTAGCTTTTACAAAGGAACCAAGAATATACAATGGGGAAATGATAGTCTCTTCAGTAAATGGTGTTGAGAACACCAGACAGCCAAATGCAAAAGAATGAAACTGTACCCGTCTTACACCATACACAAAAATCAACTCTAAATGGACTAAAGACTTGAACATAAGACCTGAAACCATAAAACTCATAAAAGAAGACATAGGGGAAAATATTCTTGACATTGGCCTTGGCAATGATTTTTTGGATTTGGCACTAAAAGCAAAGGCAACAAAAACAGGGCTTCCCTGGTGGCGCAGTGGTTGAGAGTCTGCCTGCCGATGCAGGGGACATGGGTTCATGCCCTGGTCCAGGAAGATCCCACATGCCGCAGAGCGGCTGGGCCCGTGAGCCATGGCCGCTGAGCCTGCGCATCCAGAGCCTGTGCTCCGCAACGGGAGAGGCCGCAACAGTGAGAGGCCCGTGTACCGCAAAAACAAACAAACAAACAAAAAAAACAAGTGGGACTACATCAAACTAAAAAGCTTCTTCACAGCAAAGGAAACTGCCAACAAAATGAAAAGGCAATCTATGGAATGGGAAAAAGTATTTGCAAACCACACATTTGATAGGGGGTTACTACCCAAAATACACAAAGAACACATACAACTCAACAGCAGAGAAAACCAAATAACCCAATTAAAAAACGGGCAGAGAACCTGAAAAGACATTTTTCCAAAGACATAAATGATCAACAGGTACCTGAAAAGGTGCTCAACATCTCTAATCATCAGCGGAATGCGAATCAAAACCACAGTGAGATATCACCTCACACTTGTTAAAATGGCTATTATCAAAAAGCCAAGGAACAAGTGCTGGCAATAACTTGGAGAAAAGGGAACCTTATACACCACTGATGGGAGTGTAAACTGATGCGACCACTATGGAAAACAGCATGGAGGGTCCTCAAAAAATTAAAACTAGAACTACCATGTGATCCAGCAATTCCACTCCTGTGTATATATCCAAAGGAAATGAAATCACCATCTTGAAGAGATATCTGTACCCTCATCTTGATTACAGTGTTATTCACAGTAGCCAAGATATGGAAACAACCTAAGTATCCAACTGTGGATGAATGGATAAAGAAAATGTGATATACCTATATGTAATGAAATATTATTCAACATTTAAAAAGAAGGAAATCCTGCCATTTGCGACAAACTGGATGAACCAGCAGGGCCTTATGCTAAGTGAAACAAGCCAGATAAAGAAAGACAAATAGTGCATGGTATCACTTACATGTAGAATCTTTAAAAAAAAAAAAAAAAGGTGAACTCACAGAAACAGAGAGTAGAATGGTAGGTGTCATGGCCTGAGGGTGTGCAAAATAGGGAGAGCCTAGTAAAAGGGTACAAACTTTCAGTTATTAAAGGAATGAGGTCTGAGGATCTAATATATAACATGGTGACTATAGTTCATAACACTTTATTGTATAATTGAAATATGCTAAGAGAGTAGAACTTAAGTGCCCCCACCAAAAAAAAGAAAAAAAAAGACTAAATATGTAAAGGGTAAATATGTAAGGTAAGGGATGTATTAATTAACTCAGTGGAGGAAATCCTTTCACAAATTATACGTTTATCAAATCATCATGTTGTACACTTTAAATATCTTACAATTTTATTTGTCAATTATACCTCAATAAATCTGAAAAAAAATCTCTAACTCAAAAAAAGGAGAAGAAAGCCTAATTACAAAGCATAATTCTTTCCTCACTCTCCATAAATCTACAGGAAATTGTGGATGGGTTAACTCAACCTTATTAGTTTCTGACTCAACTACATTAGAAAAAACTCCCTGCTAATCATTCAGCCATCTCTTAAAGCTGGGTAAGGAAGCTTCATAACTAACTGCATAACTCAGCGCTCATATATAGACCACAGCTGGTGCAGAGTCAGAAGCACGGGTGGACCTTTCTAACCCTGAGCCGGCAATGACAATGGTAATGTCACCCACTCAGCTCTCTAAGAGCCAGAAGAGCGACCATCAGGCCCCTGGCACACCAGAAATGCAGAATACGAATGCCAAATGCTTTCCTCTTCATTTTTTTTTTACTGTTGCCTTTAAGGCCTGAAAGGCCACTGGAATGACCTAAGGAATATCTTGTCCAGGGCCTGACACTGATACCTCACAAACCATAGCCACAACTTTCTCATTCTTAGGGAAATAACTGAGCGTTGTCTTTCTGCCGTTTCCTGTCCTTGGCATTATTTTGCTTCTGATGGTTGCCTTTTTACCAACGTCTTTTAAAGTTTGTGAGTTCCTATGGTAGCTTAAGTGAAAAGATACTTTACAAATGCGAACAGTCAGAATAATTACAGCTATGTTAAAAAACATTTCCTTTTCCTCGGCTAAATCCATGGACCTGTTTTCCATGAAGTAAAAGAGAACAGGAGCAGAAGGTTGCTCTGTTTTCCACACCCAATGTCAAGGATATTATCCCCTTTGTCTTCTTCTATGAGTTTTATCCTTTTTGGAAACAAAACACAATTGTCCCATCTTCTATCTAGTCTTGTAAAACACCTTAAATTATCCCAAAATTTAAGGGGTAAGTTCTTCCACAGCACGACACAAAATTATCCATGATGAGATTTTTAAAAAAAATAAAAATAAAAAATCACCCTCGGACTTCCCTGGTGGCGCAGTGGTTGGGAATCCGCCTGCCAATGCAGGGGACACGGTCCCTGGTCCAGGAGGATCCCACATGCCAGAGAGCAACTAAGCCCATACGCCACAACTGTACTGAGCCTGCGCTCCACAGCCCACGAGCCACAACTATTGAGCCCGCGGGCCAAAACTACCAAAGCCTGTGCGCCCTAGAGCCCGTGCCGCAACAACTGAGCCCACATGCTGCAACAACTGAGCCCACATGCTGCAACTACTGAAGCCCACGTGCCTAGAGCCTGTGCTCCACAACAAGAGAAGCCACTGCACCTCAACGAAGAGCAGCCCCCTCCCGCTGTAACTAGAGAAAGCCCACACGCAGCAACAAAGACCCAACGCAGCCAAAAGAAATAAATACAAAATTTTTTAAAACTCACCCTCAAAACCAGTCCATATTATTCTTCATAAAGACTAACTATTTAGAAGGTTTTTTCTCCCCACTGTACTAGCAGCCTTGGCTAGGCATGTGGGGCAGATGATACTATATAAAAGCATCCCAGCCAAGCCCAAACTGAGCTGCAGAGGCAGAACCTCGGGTCTGTGGCCCCTGTGGGCATCTGTCCACACACACTGAGATGCAGGTGCGCTTTTGTGTCTCTTATTTGCAAGAGGAAGAAGGCCTCTGGGCAAGCAAGAGTGAGGAAAGAGGAAATGAGGAAAACGGAGGGATGTTCTGGGGTCTTTCCCACCCCTGCCCAAGCCAGGGTACGGGTTTCACACCTGAGTGGAGACCAGGCTGAAAGCTGAAGGACGGTCTTCATGAAAGGACTGGTGAAACTCCAGATGCCTGCAGTGCTATGCCTCAGACGGAAGTGCCAAACAGCTGCAAAGAGCCACAGCCCTCACCTCCCTCTGCCACAGACCAAAGAGCAGCCGGAGAGCAGTCACGGAAGACCCCAGGACCTGGGGAGGGATCCCGAACTCACAGGACCGGAGGACTGGAGTACGGCAGTGGCATGGCCCCCCACTTCAATTGCTAGGCAGCAGAGCTGTCCCTGCCCACGTGCCCGGGGGCTCCAGGAAGTAACTGAGAAGATGGAGGAAAGGGGTGCCGAGGTCCCGGGCGAGCGGTTAGAAGTCACGGAGACTCAGGCAGGGATGTGAGTGTAACTGCATTTGTGCTCCCAGAGGGCACAGCCTGGTGGATGTGGGCAGTTTAGTACCATATCTCTGCACCCTCCTCTCCTAAGAAATGAGACTCTTTGTCCCCTATAAGCCGTTAGTCACTGTTGGTCTCACCCTGACCTCCTGTCCCAGCTGCGCTCGTTGTACTTTTCTCCTGGTCCCTTGTTTACCGACCCGCCTTAAGCCCTGAAGATGTGTCCCACTATCACCTTTCAGAGATTGAAAATAATTCTCTGACAGCCAGCCTGGGGCCCTGCTATTGCTAACGGTCTTCCCTGCTGCTGCCTGCTGAAGACACCAGGTATTGCTCGGCCTTAAAATAACTGGAATCCCATTCCGGCTGCTCAGTCTGACCTTCCGCACCTCCTCCACCACGTGACCATGTCCTTCCACCACCAGCACTTTCGGGTCCCTGCAGACCCCACAGCACCATTAAGTGGTCCACGCCCAGATGTGCTCCAGAGCAGCTTGTTCACAGTGAGCTGTCCACAGACATTGTTTAACTCAAGGGGACCAAACACTGAAAATGTGTCCTGCACAATCCTATCAGTGACTAATTACAGTCACTTCGCCAGGAAAACCAAAGTGAAAATAATTGATGATCTCTTTTTGGACATGAAGGCAGATTATATTATAGGAGATCCTCAGGAAAAATCTACGGGACAGAAATGGGACAGAAATCAGCTGGCAGCAGCTGTGTCAGTTTCCCTTTGCGTGGGAACAGAGGGTAATGTTGGTTCTGACCATCGCTGGACCGCCCCATTTCCTGCGTGTCCACGCTGAGGGAAAATGAGTCTGTCTACTCATTCCCTTGTGAGAGCCCTCTTTGCACTATAATCCTGTGCTCTTTGATATTTAAGCTTCCCATAAAAAGATAAGGGAGAAGCTTCTCTTTTGTTATAGGCAGATGTCACCATGGGCCTCAAGTTCCACCCAGGGGTAATAACAGAAAGAGTCTTTACTGGAAGAACAGTGGGGCGACCAGCCATCCTGGTTTGCCCTGGACTGAACAGGTTTTCAGAACGGGGGACTTTGATGTTTTAAACCAGGACAATCCGGGCTTTGCCTGGAACAGAGGGATTTCCTGGGACACAGAAATCGGAATGCTAAAACTGGGAAAGTTCCAGGCAAACTGGCAAGAGTTGGTCACCCTAGAAGATGGGCCAGTGGAGCCAATGGAGATTGAATATTTAAAGCCACTGAAAGCCCCCATCGTCCGTCCCCAACTCCAAGGGAGCCTGGGCCTGGGGGCTCAGGACATGTGACCACTGCAGATCCCTGTCTGGACCCGAAGGCTGGGAGCAGTGAAGGTAGTCCTAAACTAAGGACTGCTTGGGCCCTATCTCCGTCATTAAGTGTATGTACTATAAAGCTCACCCCATACTGGAAAAGAAAGAATCATATTGTGTTCTGGCAGTGCCTAAACCCTAGTCTCTGACTTTTTTTAATTGCACAACCCCAATAAAAAATATCTGCACGTCCTACTATAGCAGAGGCGGCTGGCTGACAACAGGGGTGGTGTGAAGTTGGTGCTGTGCAGTAGCTGCCCAGTCAGGGATACACTTCCCCGCCTCCTGGGATCTTAGTGGGGCTACTTCTTGCCAATGGAAAGTAAGTGAAATGAAATACGTCACTTCTGAGCCAGATGGCCAAGCAGCTGGTGTGCCAAGCTCCCTTCACCCCACGCACTGGTTGCATGGAGAGAATGCTGAGGACCTGGATGGGGACAAAACCCTTAGATGGAAGAAGTCTTGGTCCCTAAATGACCGTGTGAAAGGCCACCTAACCAGGAGCACCCACGTAGGACTTGACGTGAGCAAGAAAAACGGTAAACTTCCGTTACATTAAACCACTGGGAATATGGGATTCATCCATTAGCACAGTTAATACATTCGACTGGGAAAGAGTATCATGTACATTATAAAACAAACACAAACTAGAAAGTAAAAGATGATATTTTAAGAGTAAATATAAATAGGAGCTCCAATGTTTTCCTCACTCCCACAGCAGAGTCCTTAGTGTGCCCCTCAATGTGTACACATCACTTGGGAAATCTTTGGCCTTAAAACACTTCTGAATATTTCTGCTATTTGATAGATTTCTCGTAAGCACTCAACATGAAACTTTGCTTATGACAATCATGTTCATAGAAAATCTGAACCTTTTCCCATAGGGGAAAACCTGGACAGCCGGAGGACACCTCTAATGCCATGCTTAGAGTATGACAACTTTTAAAAATAAAAAGCAGACAAGGCAACTTAAAGGAGGTTTCCCTCGTTCAAGATTTTTGCTGCTCCTTTTTCTTCTTTTGTTTTGGTGACTTGTTCTGAAACACCACCAGTAGGTTGCACACCTCCATGAGCTACCTGCACTATTAACAGAGACCCAGACTTGGTCTGCTGGCTTTTGACCCTAAGAAGTGTTTTGGATTATTACATTGGCTGGAGGGTCAGAGCAACAGGTTAATATGCTCAGAAAAGGCTTGGGGATGAGAGGTTGCTGGAGCTAATCCTTTTATATAGACCTGTAACTATCTAAATTGTCCCTTGTCAAGTAACCCTCTGGGACACGGGAGGGAGGCTGCTGCTAATGGCAGGAGGGCATGAAATCTAACTAGCACTTCAGTGGTACTGCTGATAAGGAACAGGATGGGGAGATGAGGGAGTGAGGCTGGCAGCTCATCCAAATTCTAGCTGCCTCTCGTCCCCTGACTACCTGAGAATCACCCAGCTTGTGTGACAGAAGCTGTTTGGTGGTGGTGTGGACTAAATGTTTGTCTCTCCAAAACTTACATGCTGAAGCCCTAACCCCTCAGTGAGGCTGTATTTGGAGTAAGGTTACATGAGATCAGAAGTGTGGAGCCCTGATCCAATAGGATTGGTGCCCTTATAAGAAGAAACACCAGAGAGCTCTCTGACACCTGCCAGACTGACTGACTCTCTCCCTCCCTCTCTCTCTCTCTCCCCTCTCCCTCTCTCCCTCTCCCACCCCTCCACCAAGGAAAGGCCATGTGAGGACACATTAAGGCAAGAGAAGAAAGCTCTCACCAGAAATAGACTCAGCCAGAACCTTGATCTTAGACTTGCAGCCTCCAAAACTGTGAAAAATAAATATCTGTCATGGAAGCCACCCAGTCTATGGCATTTTGTTTCAGTGGCCCCAGCTGACTCATACAAGGTGGGTTTTAGAGGAGGGTGGAGTTTGAAGACTCATCGTTTAGTCACTCTCTCATCTTGGAGAACCCAAGTCCTTTATAACTCAGTGAAAAAGTACATCTTGGGATTTCAGCTAATGTCTAAGATCGGTACACTTGTAATAAGAATGGAGATGCGTTTATTGTCTCTCTATTATTTATCATTTTTGTACTTACTACAAAAGTAGGTGACTCACATTACTATAATCCTGGTGCTGCAGAATATTTGAAAAATTACTCTATTGTGAATTTTCCTTTTCTCCATAGGTTTTAGGCATGTATTATGGTCAACAGTTTTAATTTCAGGATTCAAAGTGACTATAAGGAGTTAGTAAATGGCAAAAAAAAAAAAAAAAAAGGAAGAAGAAAAAGAAGAACTCTAGTAGAGTAAGAAAAGGCTAACATTTCTAAAGAGTTCTCAGATTCATGATGATTGGGTTTACTTGTGCCTTGTGGCAGGTTAATTCTGGAACAGGAACTTAATAATTCAGCATTAAGCAAATAGAGTACATACAAGAAAGAAGGAAGAGGCAATTCTTCTACCTCACCCAGAACTGATGGAACCATTGTTGGGATACTAGGTACATTTCTAGGCTCCAAGTTTAGAAATAATATGAAAAATTTTAGTCTAAAGAGAACAACCAAATTTTTTAATGATTGAAAAAAGAAGCTGAATTTCTGCTACCTAGCCTCAAAATACAACAGATGAAAGGCATTTAATAATGGTCCTCAAGTGTATGAAAAAGAGTGAGGTCATCAGCAGCTACTCTTCTCTTCCGGTGAGGACAGAATCAGAGGAAATATATTTAAATTACAACAAGATCAATTTATTACTTGGATCTACTTTTTAAATTTATAAAAGCCTTTAATCTAAAGGGATCAAGGTGCTCAAATTAGACTAGATAGAATTTTCTAACCTTAGCAATACCATGAAGAAATGGTCCTCTGTGAAATTATAGCTGCTATTTTCATAATTTCAAAGAGTGTATTCTGGCAAAAGACTGCAAAACTCTAGAAAGAGTCACCTCTAATGCCCTCCCTGGAGGAAGGGAAGAGGAAGTGGATGGGGCCTCTAGAGAAGGGGCCCTGGGCTAGTAACTCGGGTAAGCTGGCTCCGTAATAATCCTCACTGCTTGACAGGTAAGTATCCAACTTGAGGCGACCCTCGGACAGGAAACAGGGACTTCAGGGGTGGTCAGAGGGATCTTGAAGTGGTTGCTATGAGATGTCAAATTCCGCTCAAAGAAAGAATTAGTCATAACAGCGGGCTTCTTGACTACGCTTAGGGCAAAGCAGCAGGAGAAAGAGTAGGGGAAGAGGCAGCGTTTCTGTTACTCATGAGGCCATAAGATCTTCAAGGGAGGCTGAAGGGACTCAATGCTTTGGTGCAGAAGAGCCAGAAAAGAAAGTGCATTCCCTCTTGGGGATTTGCAGAGCCCAAGGGAGCCTTCCCTGAAAAAGAGAATAGGTAGCCGAGTAGGCTTTGGAATAAACTGGTTATCCCAGGGGCTCCTGCCCTAACTACCTCAGATAAAGTCGAAATGGCTTCATCAGCCACGAATCTTCTCTGATCTGGCCAAGTTCATCGTAAACCTTCGAACCTAAGGCAAGAACTGGGCTAGTGCCCTGGAATATCCAAGAAGAAATTCAGAGAAGGGAGTAGGACCATTCCCATCCACCCTTCAGAGAGAACCCAGGACAACTATACTGTGACCTTAAAGGTATTTTATGGCTCCAAATCCCCCACCCCACCCTAATATTGGCTATTATTTTTTAACCCCTCTCTGTTCTGCCATGAGTAATCAAACAAAACACATCTAACAAGGAAATTGGATTTGGATACTTATAAACAGCAACTTAAGAGAAATATTTGGAAATGGTGTCCAGCTTTATTCCCAGGACAAGAGGCGTCCAGATGCAGAAAAGGAAGGAGAGAGCAGTAACTCGAAAGAAAATCAAATCTGTGAAAACTATGTGAACGAACATAGAACCAGAAGTGACCCAAGAATCTAGCCTGCTGGAAATCCAACACTCCCCAACAAAGTCTCAGAACGTGAAAGATAAAGTGAGAAGATGCAGAATTTCCTCCTGTGATCATTTGTATGAATAGTATGGTATCTCCCAAACTCCAAATATTAATATATTACTGTCAAAAATTTAGCTTCTCCATATACCTCTTATTATTTTTGTATGAATCAACTTCTTTTTGACTCAGACAAATTCGGAAAAATGAAATTGTTCCCACTTGCGGTAGTGATGTAAGAGTGTAACTTTCTAAATAAAAGATAAGTATAAAAATAAATGCCATGAAAACAGAAAGTTGTCAGATTCTTATTAGATGCTATTGATTGCTGGAGACTCTAAGCATGAGACCCTTCCTCTGCTGAATGGGGGGAAATGGGTGTCCAGATGGTGTCGAGAACACATCCCAAGGACTTCCTGCTAAACAGGGCAGATTGAACCCGTGTTTGTTTCTTCTCCCTCCTGAAACCTCACTAAAATGCCAGTAAAGGAATAAAAAATAGATAGAAAGTCTTCAAGAACAGAGAG
This sequence comes from Leucopleurus acutus, assembly GCF_964270905.1. NCBI lineage: Eukaryota > Metazoa > Chordata > Mammalia > Artiodactyla > Delphinidae > Leucopleurus > Leucopleurus acutus. The sequence continues at coordinate 136,958,259 of NC_139146.1, forward strand.
AACGGGAGCAGACACAGCAGTGGAAGAGAGATGGTAGCAAACTTCTGAAGGAAAACCAGCACAAGGGGAACCATAGCTGAGTTGGCAGAGTGCGGAAAGCTGAAGCCACGTGCCTGTAGGAGGAAGAAGCAGTGAAGACTGAGACAAGGAATTCCCCGGCAGCACAGTGGCTAGCACTCCGCACTGTCACTGGCGAGGGCCCGGGTTCAGTCCCTTGTGGGGGAACTTATATCCCACAAGCCACGTGGCATGGCAAATAAAAAAAAAGACTGAGACAATCCTTATCCCAGAACCCAAGAGGCTCAGCAACTGGGGCCCAGGTCCCTTGGAGGCCAAAGGCTGAAACAGAAGAACTAGTTGAAAGACTGTAGAAGGAGGCCTTTGGCTCTGCTCCACCTCTGAGCCCCACCCTACTCCTCCATCAGAGGAGATGGGAGGATTATTGTCTGGAGAAACTGAACCAGAGAATCTCTGGGGGCTCCAAGAACAATGGAGCGTGAGGGTAAAATTCTGTACTGATCATAGTGCGAATTCACATACTGCAGAGTGGAAGAAGCTTCCTTCCTTCACCCACCACACTGTCAGACTACTAGAAGGCAGGCCTAATATACCCACCCTCCTCCCTCACCCTTCACTCCCTCCTCCCTCACAGGGGAGTTAAGGGGTTTTTTCCTAGAGGAAGTTAACGGTCCCATAAAGATGACCTACAGATGCCATCATCTGGGGTCCCCCCAGAAGAAGGCTGCCTCCTGATCCATCACCCTTCAGTGAAGTTGCCTTCTCAGTAAGCCCCATCTCTGCACACAGAGCCCCCAGTTCTCTCCCTAGTGCCTCTTTCTTAAATTGCACAGATAGCCAATCAAGAATGACCTGACATTTGAGTAAAGCCTCTAGGGTCTCTTTTGCTCAGATCTCTTTGCTGGACCCTTGTTTTCTTGGCCTTATCACGCTGGAGGGCTCTAGGTTCAGTCCTTGGTCCTCTCCTCTTTTTGACCTATACCCACGCCCTTAAAGATGTCATCCAGTGTCCTGGCTTTAAATGGTTTTCATGTGCCAATGACTCCTGAATTTATATTTCCAGTTCAGATCTCCCTCCTAAAATGCAGACTGGTATATCCAACTGTCTACTCTCTATCTCTGCTTGGATGTGTAAGCAACAATGTATTAGCCAGTTTATGATGCAATAAAAAACGATCCAAATAGCTTAGTAGAGCACAGTGTCTAGAGCCTCTCCTTAGCTGTAGCGTTAAGTCCCATCTCCTGGTCTTCCCCCCAAAACTGCTCTTCCTGCAGCCCTCTCTGACTCAGTTAATCACCATTCCATCCTTCAGGATGCTCAGGCCAAAAATCTGAAAGCGGTTCCTGACTCTTCTCGCACTCCATATTTGTTGAAATCCTATTGGCTCTACCCTCAAAATATATACAGAATCTGCCGTATCTCATACGTCATCTGCTCTCTTCCTGGTTCAAGTCGCCATCATCCCTCCCCCGAATTTTTGCAGCAGCTTCCTAACTGAATTTTCTGCTTCTACCAATGCGCCCAGTCTATTCTCTGCAAAACAGACAAAGTGATCCTTTTAAAATACAAGATCATGTTACTCCTCTGCTTAAAACCCTGTAACGACTTTCCATTTCACTTAGAGAAAAAGCCAAAGTCCTTACAATGGCCTTCAAGGCCCTGCCTGGTCTGGTCATCCATTACCTTTCTGACTTTCCCTCCTACCACTCTCTGCCAGCTTCCTCTCTCAGCTACACTAACTTCTTTGCTAACCCACCAGTCACATTTCCACTTAAAGTCCTTGCATTGGCTACTTCCTCTACCTCAAGAGCATCTTCCCTACATGGCCACATGGCTAATTCCTTCACCTGCTTCAAGTCTTTGTTCAAGTGCCACCTTCACAGTGGGGACTACACTGACCACTCTGTTTAAACTGCAACCCACTCTAGCTCACCCCCCAGCAGCCCTCCCCCACATCCCTATGTAATGCTGTCGTTTTTGTTGTATAGCTTAACACCACCCTCTTACACAATATCTTATTTTCTTATGGTATTATCTGCTTATTGTGTATCTTCTGTCTTCCTTGGCTATAAGATAAACTTCAAGAGGGCAAGGATCTTTGTTGGAGTTGTTCACTACTATCTCCCAACAGTGCCTAATACATAGAGGTGCTCAAAAAACACTTAACAGGTGAATAACAAATAAAAATTAAAGGCAAAGGCCAAACTAGTAAAGTAAGAAGGAACTTGGAAGAAACAGAAATGATAAAGGAAGATTTTTTTTAAAAAATCATTAAAATCCTCAGAAGAGAATAAACTGCATCTATGAGACAAGAAAGGAATGATATAACAGCAGCAGCAACAAGAAGAACTAAAGAACAATCAAAGGATAAAAATTAATTCTTAGGAATTAAATTCATATTTGAATTTTTTAAAAAATCAGTAAAAAGTTGGAAGTTCAAGAAATTCCCTGAAAGAACAAAAGTCCAAGAAGATGAAAAACTCAAGATGAAAGAAAACTAAAGATCAATCCAGGAGGTCAACTTACGACTAATATATATTTTAAGAATGAGGGACAGGGCTTCCCTGGTGGCTCAGTGGTTAAGGATCTGCCTGCCAGTGCAGGGGAAACGGGTTTGAGCCCTGGTCCGGGAAGATCCCACATGCCACAGAGCAACAAAGCCCGTGTGCCACAACTACTGAGCCTGCATGCTGCAGCTACTGAAGCCCACACGTCTAGGGCCTGTGCTCCGCAACAAGAGAAGCCACCACAATGAGAAGCCCGTGCACCGCAATGAACAGTAGCCCTCACTCACTGCAACTAGAGAAAGCCCGTGCGCAGCAATGAAGATCCAACACAGCCAAAAATAAATAAATAAATGAATCTATTTTAAAAAAAAAAGAATGAGGGACTTCCCTGGTGGTCCAGTTGTTAAGACTCCCACTCCCAGTGCAGCGGGCCCTGGTTCGATCCCTGGTCAGGGAACTAGATCCCATATGCATGCTGCAACTAAGAGTTCGAATGCCACAACTAAGGAGCCTGAATGCCGCAACTAAGGAGCTGGCGAGCTGCAACTAAGTAGCCCACCTGCCGCAACTAAGACCCAGCACAACCAAATAAATAAATATTTTTAAATAAATAAATAAAATAAAATAAATAAAAGATCCTACAGGCCACAACGAAGATCCCACGTGCTGCAACTAAGATCCGGTGCAGCCAAATAAATAAATAAATATTTTCAAAAAGAATAAAAGAACAGAAAAAATAAGAAGACAAAATTTAGGGGTAAACAATATTTTAAAATATTCTAGAACAAAAGGGTATGAGTTTTCAGGCTGTGAAAAAAACTCCTCTAGCGTTCAGCACAGTGAAGAAAAATGCCTCTGAGCAAGCACGGCACTAACACCTCAGGCCGGGGACCAGGGGAAGACCCTAAAGCTTCTACGGTTTAAACAAAGCATCAGAACAGCACAGAACACCTCAACAATAGCAGTGGAAATTAGATAAAAATGAAAACAATGTTTTCGAAATTCTGAGGGTAAGGATTTTAACAGAGAAACAGAGGCATATTCAGAAGTGTCAAGACCTACCATTCCCCTTTTCTCAGGAAGTGTCTGGAGGATGTGCTCCACCAAAACGAGAGAGAAAAACCAATACATAGGATAATATGAAATCCAGGAAACAGGTGATCCAAATCAGTAGGGTATAAGGGAAATTCCTAGGATGATGACAGGAAGTTGTGGGATGACAGCTACGTAACAGATCTAAAGTGCAACCTCCAGATTGGAGAAGAAATATGGAAGACTAAAGCACAAATGACTCCAAGGAAAAAACAAGTGGTATTACTAGCTTACTTAATGTATTTAAATGTACTGAGAGGAAATTTTCAGTTCTGCTGAAGATTCAGAGATGAAACTAAGCAAACAAACAAAGAAGCAATTATTAACCCCATGTAAAGCAAAAAACTACACAAGAAGGAAATGTAACCATAGTATACTACTTGATTCAGCTTTGAACATTATTTACCTAATCACAACAACATAAACATTGATTTAACTCAACAAAGTGATATAACTTTTCTGGAAGGATGAAGTGAGGAAAAGAGGAAACAGAGGAGCATGAAATTTTTTCTGCCATAAAAGGAAGTCAATTGATAATGTCTAAAATTTGTGAATCAATAAATAGCAGTGAACACATAGTATTTAGAAATATGGAAATAAATACCAAAAGTAGTAGTCAAAAGGAGTGCCAATGGCTGTCTCTGGGGATGGATTGGGGATAAGGAGAATTACTTCTTGTTATAAGGCTTGTAACCTCACTTTATTTTCAGACTACATACATGTATTACCCTGATAAAAATAAATATTTGGGGATGTGGGACATACTAGCACCAAATCAATACTTTCCACTTGATATAACACAAAGATTCAAAGACAGTGGAAATGACTTTCTCATCATGTGGTCCAATGTTATTTAAAATCATACCTTGGGGGACTTCCCTGGTGGCACAGTGGTTAAGAATCCGCCTGCCAATGCAGGGGCGCACGGGTTTGAGACCTGGCCCAGGAAGATCCCACATGCTGCAGAGCAGCGAAGCCCATGTGCCACAACAACTGAGCCTGCACTCTAGAGCCCGCAGGCCACAACTACTAAGCCCGCATGCCACAACTACTGAAGCCCTCGCACCTAGAGCTTGTGCTCCACCAACAAGAGAAGCCACTGCAATGAGAAGTCCACACACTGCAAAGAAGAGTAGCCCCTGCTCTCTACAACTAGAGAAAGCCCGCGCACAGCAACAAAGACCAAATGCAACCCAAAATAAATAAATAAACAAACATTTTTTTAAATTAAAAAAATAAAATAAAATCATACCTTGGGCATAAAGTTTCAGCCAAGTTAGATGAATAAGCTCTAGAGGTCTGTTGTACAACGTTGTACCTCTAGTCAACAGTAATATATTATACCCTCAACATTTTGTTAACAGGGTAGAGCTCAAGTTACACATTCTCACCACATTTTAAAAAATGTTGAAACATGCCTCTGCACCTCTTAAAGTTATCTCTTGTACTACCAGTGGTATTCATCACACTTTCAAGCCTAGGGAAATAGTGTGTGCCATCCTCCGTGGAGCAATTAGATGGACAAGAGACCAATGTTCACAGCTCAAGGGCCATGTCTGACCCAAACTAATTCAAGACATAATAAAAAAACTGAGTAATTCCATAATCATTAAAGAAATCAAATCTCATAGCTTAATTTTTTTTCACAAGAAAAACATCTGGTCTAGATCATTTTATAGGTAAATTCTAACAACTTTGAAGGAACACACTCTTCCAATCTTATTAAAACCCTGAGAAAATAATTCTCTAATTCATTCTGTGAGGCTAACATAATCTTGATATCAAAATGAGCAAGGACCATACAAAAAAAGAAAAATTATAGTCCAACCTCACTCATGAACAAACATGAAAAATCCCAAACTATTAACAAAAGAACCAAGCAATGTATAAATGGTGATATGTGCAATGTTTTTAAAAGCACCGGGTTTGGGGGATTAAATGTAAAGGGAGCCCTAGCATCTTGCATCAGGCAAATTCATGGTGTTTATAGTGGAACATTCTGTGTGGATCTGAAAAGGCAAGGAGCACAAGATGTTAAAAAAAAAAAACTATGAATACACATGAAATAGAAAGCTTTCTCATTATTATAGGTTTCTGATTTTAGGAAATGGGTTATTGGCAGAGGATAACACTGACCTACCTCTGTTTTGAAGTGGAGAGGAAGAAGTAAAGATTTCAGATAGAAAATTGATAGCATAACTATTCCAACATGAGGCTACTGAACTCTCAGGGAGCCCCTTCCAGGCTCTTGGACCAAACTGCCACACTTAGAGACATATAGCAATCCCCCCTAAGATCCCAGCCTTTTCTGTAAATGTATCCTCTGAATTTGTAATATAGGTGGGTAGAAACTCCATGCACTGCCTACTTCAAACCTCAAGGATCATGAGAAGGGTCTTGGCCACGAAGAGTGGTTTGTTATAATGGTATATCTTCTCTGCGTATCTTTCCCCTAATTAGGAATTGTGTGTATGTGGCAGATCCATACCCTTGAAGGGAAAAGCATTACTCACTGTGCATGAAATATTCTCTCAAACTCTGGTGACCCAGAGACTGCTGGGGGTGTGACTTTGTATTTTGATCTCGCCTTTCCTGCCTGCAAAGCGAAATAACCTGCAAGTAAAGAGGAACGAACATTAAACATGTGGCATATCATTATTCATTAGTAAAATGCAAGTTTAAACCACAGTTAGATACACTACATACCTATTAAAATGTCTAAAATTAAAAAGACAGATCATACCAACTAGAAAAGACAGACAGACAAGTGAAGATACAAAATCAACTGGAGTTCTCACACACTGCTGGTGGGAATGTAAAATGATACAACTGCTTTGGAAAACCATTTGGAAGGAATTTTTTAGTTAGACATACATTGACCATATGATTCAGTCATTCCACAACTAGAATTTTCCCATGAGAAATTAAGTCATACATCCATAAAAACACCCGTCCACAAATGTTTACAACAGCTTTATTTGTAATAGCCCCAAATTAGGAAAAAATCCCTGATGGTTAAGATTATATGTCAACTAGGCTATCCATGGTGCCCAGTTGTTTGGTCAAACACCAGTCTAGATGTTGCTGTGAAGGTATTTTTTAGAGGTGATTAACATTTCCATCGGTAGACTTTGAGTAAAGCAGATGACCCTCCATATTGTGGGTGGGCCTCACCCAATCAGTTGAAGGCCTTAAGAAAAAAGTCTGAGGTCCCCCAAAGAGGAAGAGATTTTTGCCTCCCTTTGGACCCAAGACTGCAACATCAATTCTTGTTGGAATTTCCAGTCTTGCAATCCACCCTGCAAATGTCAGACTCACCAGCCCCAACTATTATATGAACCAATTTCTTAAAATAGATATGTGAGAGTGTGTATGTGTGTGTGTGTGTGTGTGTGTGTGTGTATCCTATTGGTTCTGTTTCTCTGGAGAACGCCGACTAACACAAATGTCTATCAACAGTGAGCGGATAAATAATTTGTGCTTTGTCCATACAACAGGATACTATTCAACAGTAAAAAGGAATGAACTATTAATAAATGAAACAACATGGATGAATCTCAGAATAATTATGCAGAATGAGGTGTGTGCAGATGGTGTCACCTGGAACTTGAGCAGCTGCACGAGGGGTATCGGAGGTCTGACAATGGCCAAGGACAAACTAAGAGGGCAGAAGTCCAGGAATGTATTCCACATAGCCAGACAAAAAAGCTTTAAGGTTAAAAATAAAGCAAAACCAGTTACCACTAATCTTAAGATAAACATTGTGAATGATGAAAAAGGTAACTGAGTGAATAAAGCTTTCGTAGATATACAAAAGGAATGTGCACACTTCTCAAAAGGCCTTTCTCTTGAACCTCTGCAGAAACAGCTGATTCCTCAGCAGTGTCATGAAAACGAACCAGTTAATGTTGATGAAGCTACAAGATGAATGGCTCAGTTGTAATACACTGGTGATGCATTGAATTCCCCCAAAAGACCAATAAATTAAATGTTTTATACAAAAATTTATGCTAAATGAAAGAGGCAAGACCCCCCAAAAAGTATTACTGTATAAGTTTATTTGTATAAAATTCTCAGAAATGCAAGTGAATCTACAGTGACATAAAGTAGATCAGTAGTTGCCTGGAGGTGAGGAAGGACAGGAAGGGGGGCGGTCACAAGAAAACTTGGGGATGATGGCCCCCTGCAGGACTCAGCTTCCCTATTATGAAATGATAATGACTTTCTTCTGCATTTGCTGCATGGAAAATACATTAGATTATGAAACCCCAATGCCTGGGATCACCTGCCTCTGATCATCAGTTCTGTGACCCTCTTTCACTTTCAGACCCACACCTCCTCCTCTGTAAATAGTTCTCACCTCCTGTCCTTATCTCCCTCGTTTTACCCCGTAGTTAACTTCTGGGGTCTATTATTTCCCTTCAGATTATTTCTTCCAGTTTCAGTTTCTCACAGTTTCTCTCCAACACTGTTCTGGTCTCCCTTATTTTAGTACCTTGATATCCATTTCCTACTTGCTAATGTTTTACAAATAATTTCCTTTTCCACACCAAGTTTGCAGCTTCAGTCTCTCACTGTGTGACAGTATTAGGGGCCATGTGTTTCCTCCTGAATCATGGTACTATCTCCCCTCCAACAAGAAGTCAGTAAATACTGAACCTGGTCGAGTAAGCCTCTCACAGCCGGCTACTTTCCTTCCCCTTCATTCCCCTCTGCTGCAAATAAAGTGTTGGTCCTGATTTAGAAGCTACAGCTGAACATCTAAGTGTGGACTGGCCTCTTTCTCGTTCAAACTGTAGTCATATCACTGAAGTCTGGGAGAGTAGAGTGAAGATAAGTGTGGGATTAGGCACTGATGGTTTCCAACCCTGGACTAAGTCTTTTCAAGGCAGCATAAAGCTGGAGAGGCCAGTGGCTCACGGCCTCAGCTGGAGCCAAAGAGGAGGTCTATCTATGGAGGGGAAAAGTGGGGCTTGGCTACCCTGGACCCTGCTGCTACCACTGCTTCTAACGTGCTCCGCAGCCTCAGAGAACACACCGGGCAAGGCTTCTGGTTTTCACGATAAAATGGAAACGATGAAAGATGTGTGCTCCTAGATCTTTCTATTGGCAACGGCGCCAGAACCTAGAGCTCCAAAATTCAGGCGAATAAGTGAAAGCTTTGCAGGGCTGGCGTTTTCTGGTTGTTCATTGCACCTGGTCGGCATCTGTCTGGAGCAGCAGCAAACGTGAGGAATGAGCTTCAGTAAATGGAAGACCCCGCCCACCTCCAGCCCCAGGAAGGAGGACTCCGTTGCATCAGCTCCAGTTCCAAGGAGTCTCAGGTCAGGGGCCTCAGCGGGACACGTGTGCTGGGGAAAGTGAATCAAGACCCCTCATCCCGCCCCCACTCTCAGCCCAGCCACAGCTGGGCTTCTTCACCGCAAGGCTGCCTCTCAATCCACCAGAAGCTTCTCTCTGTGGGGAAGCAGCCAAGGACTGGAAGTGACTGTGCTGAACACCAACCCTGGGCCAGGCACCATGGTGGGCACTTCCTACCCAGTGTCCTGTTTAACCCTCTTTGATGAGGACACTGAAGGACAGATTTTCCCGGCCAAGGGCACCCAGCTTGTAAGTGGCTGGACCAGAAGATACAAGTCTGTTTTCAAGCCTTGAGTTGCTTCTACTACATATAGCACAGGGCGTCTCACCTCTGTAAACACCAGACTTTCGCTAAAGCAGCGAATTCTGGTTCTTAATGCCAACTCCCTCCCTCTCTCTCTCTTCCCTATCTATCACCAACCACCATTGGCCCCGTCTCCCCTTCCCAACTCAGCTGCCTGAACTTCAGACTGCAATTCACACCATCCCTTGCACCCACCAGCAAACAGAACCTCTCTGTGGGGATGGCAGAGGCTATGCCAGCCTGGGGCAACCGTGGACCTGCCCCTGTGCTCTCTGCAGGGCCAGGACATGGGCACACACGGGGTGGACCGTGCCTACGTGTAGAGGGTCAACACAAGGCGTTTCAGACCCAAGTGATGCTTTAGTTGGCTATAAGCATCCTGCTTTACTCCAGAAAAGACGGTAAATCAAACCACGAAACATGTGTTTTAAGGTATAATGTTTTCATAAACTCACAAAACAGACTGGCTAGCAAGTCTGCCATTGAGTGTGTGTGCAGACTCTTTATCTATCCTAAACCGTGGTGCCCCGTGCTTGGGCTGAGACGTCCGCTGCTCTGCCCCGTTTCCTGGTACAAGCACACTGGGAAAATAAAGAAATACGTGTTCTTCATAAGTCGTGCTCACCAGGGCTCAGACCCTTTTTCCCATTTTGCATGTTAAGGAAGCACATGCCTAAGATAATATGAATTGAGCAAAAGTGACCCCAGAGGAGAAGAAGCCTCTATTTAACCAGGCAATCAGGATATTGAATAATCCTAGTGGGAAGGCATTTTAAAATTTAGAATGAATTACTTAATCTGAAGCTCATATTTTTGCAGGAGATTTTTTTTTATCTTGATAATCATACCTGCCATACCCAGCTTATTTAAGAAACACACAGTAATTAAAAGATCGGGGTTCAAGAAATCACAGCCATGATTTATAAGCAGGTACAATGTTACCTTTGGAACACTCCAGATTAATATTTATAGCCCACTTCCCCCAGGTTACCGCATTTCTAATGCTCACTCGAACTAGGCTGTGGGTTGTAACTACAGATGATGCAGAATCTCTGGGCTCAAAGGCCCATGGCATCCCCACTGGAAGAACTAATCCCTGGAATGTTCCAAATCTCTGCCTGTCCCCAGGGAAGGGGGCACCGATGACCCTGAGCACAGCGTGCTTTGCAAAGCCCACGGACCACCAGCAAGTGAGAAGAAACCCCAAAACGCTCCCTCCCTCCCTCTGCCACACACACACACACCCCAGGACGCTTACTTTGCTGACAGGCAGAGAGGACAGAGAGAGCAGCCATCTTTCATGTGAAAAGTTCTGGTTCATGGGACTATTCGCAGAAATCGAGGGGAAGATAACAGAGGCACTTTCGACTTGGCAAGGCTGACCTTCCTTATAAGGCGAACAGAGCTGAGAAAGGAGAGAGAAAAAAAAAAAGGAGGTTCAAGCAGCTGCGTGACCTTTGCCCTGGAACAGGAATCAGAGAGGCAGGTGGGTCCAGGGTGTCTGTCAAAGATCTTCACCTGGATCGGGCACAGCTTCCCCGACCTGCTTCAGATCTCCTCAAGCTCCGACCTGCGAGGTTAGCCCTCCAGCCTCAGCACCTGCGGCTAACCCGTCTCAGCCAGCTCAAAAACAATTCCCTCTCCTTCTCTTCCAAAGTCTGGACTCCTTAGTCCCCTGCCTGGCTCCAAGGCCTTGATGAGACCTTTCCCACCTCCCATGGGAAAAGAGAGGCGATGGAAGATTTTATTTAACCCCACTGAGATTAACATGCTAATTTAACCCGATTCTAACTTTATTCCCTAGTAAATGGAAGATCTAGGATTTGAACCCGTGTCCAGCATATTCCAACAATGCCCTAAGTCCCCTGCCAGGCTTCCTCCCACTGTCACCCCAACTCTCCCATCATCGTGGTGACCATAATTTTTTTTAGTTGAGATATAATTGACATATAGCATTGTTTTAGTTTCAGATTACAACATAATGACTTGATATATGCATATATTGCAAAATGAGCACCACAATAAGTTTAGGTTAACACCCATCACCTCACATAATTACCGTTTTTTTCTTGTGCTGAGAACTTTTTTGTGTGTGTGGTACGCGGGCCTCTCACTGCTGTGGCCTCTCCCGCTGCGGAGCACAGGCTCCGGATGCGCAGGCTCAGCGGCCACGGCTCACGGGCCCAGCCACTCCGTTGCATGTGGGATCTTCCCGGACTGGGGCACGAACCCGTGTCCCCTGCATCGGCAGGTGGACTCTCAACCACTGTGCCACCAGGGAAGCCCTAGTAAAATGTTTTTAAAATGTTTATATTCCCTATATAAACTCAAAAAAACTACAAGAGTTTGTGAGAGTTTAGCTTATTAGTTAATCAGTGTTTGTTACCAAAATTATACTCTGGATAAGGCAAACCAGAGAAAAGTTTGGTAATATAAAAACAACCCCAAACCATGTGAAAGAACTGTTGTTATGAAATGTAAACTCTAAATGTAACTATTTCTGAATAATTTTGGTGATAGATGAAAAGATATATATATAACTATAGACATGTTCTCTCAGACCAGTTGCATCCCCCCCAATTATTCCCTGACTTCACCCTCTGTGTTCTATCCCTGTCCCTCCAAAAAACGACAGCTTGTTGTCCTGGTTTCCACTGGTACTACGGCAAGCCGTCTCTGCTGCCAACAGGCCTGGCCACAGAGAGACAGAAAACACACCACCTGCCCGAGGATGCCCAGAAACCGTCAGTGATCACAATTATCAAGGACCATAATACTCTTGATTGAAAACTAGCCCAGAAAAGGGTTTCCACGTGCCTAGTGTTTATTTCATTCTCTTGCTGGAAGTCCTGACCAATTGAAAACACCTTAACAACGCAGCAAACAAAGCTCAGATTAACCAAACTTGAGAAAATATGCCCCAGCCTACATGTTGCAAAAATTCAGGGAATTGCAGCGGTCCTGCAGAACATTTTCTCCCCCTTCAGAAGCTGGAGCACTTTGCTCTGTGACCCTGGGTGTGGAAATCAAGCTACAGAGTGCTAAGGCATTTCCTACATTGGGGAGCCCTTTGCCCTGGGGTGGGCAGGGCACAGGGCAGAGGATTACAGGTTACACCAAGCCTCAGGCAGAAACTGACAGCCATCCAACACCAGGAATGTCCCATCCAGGCTCAAAGGCAGAGACAAAAGGGGAGCAGAAAGGAGAGGAAACTAAAGATGAGTCCCCAGGGTAGTGTAGTGAGAAGAGCACAAGCTTTGAGCTAGTGATCTAGGCTCACGTCCCTGTATGGTGTTGGCGAGTCGCTAAACATCCCCTGACCTGTTTTCTCAAAGGGAAATAATAGGACCAACCACACAGGGTCCGTCTGATGACAATGAAATAACACGCGGGATGCAAACAGCACAGAACGGGGCACGTGGCAGGGCGTCCACGAGGTCTCTCTGCCGCCCCCTCCATGCCCTCAGGCCTGGTGGACGCAGAAGAGACAAGATCTATTTGTAGGGAAGGGCCCGGTACAAAGCAGCAATGATCACAGGCTGCCGTTATAATTTCCCAGAATGGAAACAGAGCACTTGAATTGCTTCAGAACGGCTCTTGACAGTAATAGGTCTGAACCTGAGTTGTCCTAAGTGTACATAAGGCTTGGGAGAGGATAAAGTAAAGCAGGATCTAGGGACCGGGGAGGGGAATTAGAAATTCTTGTTGACAAGCCCCAGCCCACGCAGCCCTACACACACACACACACACACACACACACACACACACACACACACACTCTACCCTCATGTCTCCAAAGGGGATTTGTACACACACACACACACACACACACACACACACACTCTACCCTCATGTCTCCAAAGGGGATTTGTAAACTGAATGTTTGGACCTCAAGGCACATATTCTTACAAAAATAACATTATAAATGGTGGCCATGTTCTCAGGTGGCTTCACGGTAAAGAAAATTGTAACCCATAAGTGAGGTAACATGCTGCATATTGGCAGTTGAACGAGAGGAATTAACACTTCATTTGCCTCTTCGCTTAATCATTAGTAAATTTTTTTAAACCAAATAGTATTTGAAATGAAGCACTTTTAAAAGAGGGCTGTTGGCAAAAACTCCCTGCCCACCCCCCCATGGAGAGAAGCCAGGCTCCCTGTGGGCCATGCTCAGAGCTGGATTCATATATACTTTCTGTGACCACAGCAGCAAAAGGCAGGAGGACCCTGGGCCCAGAGGGCTGAGACACCCTGGACGGACCTCAGTCTGACAGGGGCTCTGATGTCCACCACCCCAGCTCCCAATTCCACTCAACAGAAGGGAAGTTTCGAGCACTTTGCCAGGCCCCATGCAGAAATGTCTCAACTAATCTGCCTAATCAACAATGAAGCAAATGTTTTATTCCCATTGTTCAGATGGAGAAACGGAGGCTCAGGGGTTAGTGACTGGCCCAAGGTCAGTATAGCCCAGCCCTGCTGCTCCCAAAGCCCTTGTGCTTAACTTTGGCTGTACACTGAAATCACCCGGGGGTCACTAAAATTACTGGCGCTTAGCTTTCCCCACCAAAAGCAATTCTGATTTAATTGATCTCAGGTTCGACCCAGGCACCTGAACTGTTTAAAAACTCCCCAGATGATTCTAGTGCACAGTCAAGGTAGAGAACCACCGTCTTAACCAGTGTCTCTCAGTGAGGTCCTCACCACCTGCCACCATCACCTGAGGTAATATAAACACGCAGATTGCTAGGCCTCATTCGGGATCCGTTTTTGAACATCAGTTTCATGTTGGTTAAGCATCCACAGGCTCATATAACTCACACAACACTGCTCTGAAGTTGTAAATTATTCTCAGTTTACAGGTAAGGACACTGCGACCCAGAGAGCTTTGGGAAGCTGGTCTAGTCGCACCATCTCACTGCTTCCCAAAGAGGAACGATCACACACCATCTTGGGGTGCAGTTGGGGGAATGAAGCAGCTGGTGGAAGCCAAAGTGGGTGTCTTTGGAGCCCAGGAAGGAAGAGGAACAGGTATGGCAGGTTCTGCAGTGGCAGGAGGGAAGAGGTGAGGGTGGGAGGAACGGGATCCTGGGGGCCTCAGGGTGAAGCCCGGGAGAAATGGAGGGAGATTTCCACAGCAGGACTTTGGGGGTGCCTGGGTGGAGGAAGGAGGAAAAGACAGACACAGGAGAGAAATCGAGGCTGAGGTGGGGGAGAAGGGGTGCTCCGAGGTCTCAGTAGAGAGCAGTCTGGCTGGAGCCGGTGTCCCAGCTAATTCCTCATCAGATCCACCAGTACTTGCCCGCTAACTGGTTTTGATGTCCATCGAGACTTGGCAGTTCTCACTTTAGAATCACCAAAGGCGCTTTTGAAATAGACACGAATTTAACTGAGAAATCTCTTGGATTTTGTGACATCAGCACGGCCAGCTACTGCCTCCGAAAACTTACTGAGATTTCTACACACGAAAGGAAGAGAGCTCGCCTCCTCTGAACTAAAATACGACGTTTCTCTTTGGCTTGTCCTTAAGGCATAAATGTTAGTTCGTCTCTCATGCGTTGCCCGGTCCCTTCACTAGGCATCCTATCCTATGTAGGTGGGACAGAAATCTAGCATGCAGAGGGTGCAGTGTGATTGGGCTACTTCAGAAAAAGGGGGGACTGTGGCTTCCCCTCCTGTCTCTCTGGGGCTTGTTAAAGCCTAGGAAAGGGCAGCTATTCCCCCTCTCGATGAGAAAACACAGAAGGTCGCAGATTAAGAGCAAACAGTTAAAAGCAGCTCGGCTTTTGAAATGTGGCACTAAATCTGCCACGGGGCTGACACGCCAAACCATGGTAATTGCCTCACAGCCCAGCCTGGGCCAACATGACTCACAAGACACCCATCTATCAGATCGAAGGCCCAGTCATGTCCTGCAGAAGAAGAAATATAACAAAATAAATTAGGAGCTTGGGATTAAAAGACACACACTACTATATATAAAATAGATAAATGACAAGGACCTACTCTATAGCACAGGGAACTATATTCAATACCTTGTAATAACCTATAATGGAAAAGAATCTGAAAAAGAATATATATATATATATATATATACACACACACACACACACACACACACATACCTACATACATATATATAGTATACATATTTCTGGGTAACTGGCCACGTCCAATTCACAAGCCTGTCCCCGAGTTAATATCCCTAAAGCCTGTGTCTATCATTGTTTAGGAGTGATGGGTGAGGGGTAGGCTTGTGTTTTGTAGATAATCCAGGTCTTGTGTTTCGTCTGTACTCAACAGCCATCGCCATGCAGTCACATGAGCCACAAGCATGGGGTTGCCACTTTTAAACTGGAAAGAAGAGACGCTGAGGTTAACAGGATATTATCACTATAACGGGAGAGAAAGACATCTCTCACGGCAGTCAGCTGCCACAGGGTCCCACATGCTAGTGGATCACCCCCAAAGAGGAAAACCCTAGCGTGACACAAACCTAGGCATGAAGGCCCACAACTGCTTTGTTCTGCTACCTTAGCAAGAGGATAAGGAATTTCAAAGATTGGATGCCTGGTTTTCACTTTCCTTTTCTCTTCCTTTCTTTCTTCTTGTTTATCCCTCCTGCTTTACCTTAGATTGTGTTTGGTTCTCGCCTTTGTTGCTGGGACTTCGTTAGCAAAGCATCCTCGGGATTTCAGTCTCTGGCAGTTTCTGGGACCAGAATTTCAGACAAAACAGCTTCCTCCGCCCTCTGCGTCTCCCAGCTCCGTGATCCGATTTCCCATCCCCTTCTCAGAGGACCCATCGGCTTATCAGCTCTTTTCATCCCTGATTTGCATTCGGAAGATTCTGAGCTGCCACACATTCAGAGCTGGGAGTCGTAGCTGAAAGTTTGTCGTTTCCATCGAGAGAAGTTACATTTCGTCAAACCACTAGGGGGAGTAAATCCCAGGGTTACCAGAAATCAGGGATTCAGCAACCTTGGGAGGAAGCTGGAGCGTCACCACGGGCCAGCCTCCCGGCTCAGTTAAACTTCCTCCTCCAGCTTTCCACATGCCCTGAGAATGCACATCAGCAAAACTGGAACAAGTCAGTTAACAGACACTGTTTTCCAGAATCATTTCTAAAGGATGCCCAAAAAAATGTCAGGTTTTCAGAAATCAGCATATTGACACTTCCCAGCAAGAGCTTGTGATAGGAACAAAACCCACTGGTGCTTAAATGTAAAATGACCAGAATTTAACCCTTAGTCCTGGTTAAAACTAGACACAAGCCAAACACAGACTCTGCCCTAAAGGCTTACATTCCATTGAGAAACGGTCTAAAACAGGATGCAACACGTCACATTTGGCATCCCTGCAGGAGGTAGTCAGGAATGAGAGGTGAGAAAAGACAAAAGAAGTCCCATTTGGTGGACAAGCAGCCAAGAGAGGAGATTCCATCTTTTTATTTTTATTTTATTTATTTATTTATTTTTTGTGGTACGCGGGCCTCTCACTGTTGTGGCCTCTCCCGTTGCGGAGCACAGGCTCCGGACGCGCAGGCTCAGCGGCCATGGCTCACGGGCCCAGCTGCTCCGCGGCATGTGGGATCTTCCTGGACCGGGGCACGAACCCGTGTCCCCTGCATCGGCAGGCGGACTCTCAACCACTGCGCCACCAGGGAAGCCCGAGATTCCATCTTTCGGTAAATATTTTGAGGAATCAAATACCACATCTTGGACTTTGATCCTTCAATGTACCTCTGGCTTCTAGAATAGTTTAGTAAAATTTAAAAGTACTCTGCAAAGTACTTTACATAAATTCTTTGTAGAGGAGCAGGTCAAAGAGCTGAGCAGGGTCTGGAAAGATTCTCAGGATCAGTCAGAGAGTTTGGCTGATAAAACATCAGAGAACGGGGCTTTCATCCACACATGCAGTGAGAGTCCCACTTCATAGTGACAGAGGAAAATCTAAAGCAAGGAAAGAAAGGAATGTGAAGATTCTCAAGAATACACGTAAGTAGTATTTGTCCGTTCATTCATTCATTCATTCCCAAATGCGCTGAGCACCTACCACTCGCCAAGCTCTGTGCTAAGTACTGAGATACAGGGCTGAGCAAGATGACAGCATCACGCTCTGGTGGAGGTTACAGAGGCTTGAGGAAAGCATTAACAGGCCTTCCCAAGGCTAATTAATTCACCATCACTGTGATGAATGCTGTTAAGTGCGTAGTCGCTGATGCCATGGGAGCATGCATCACCGGACTAACCTAGTCTGGGAGGCCAGAGGAGCCTTCACAAAAGTGACGTTTTAGCCGAGGACTGATGATAAAGGGTGAGCCAGATGAGTGCTGTGCAGGTGTGTGTGTCGAGGGTGGATAGGCAGGAGAAAAGGGAATGTTCCAGGCTGAGGAACAGCAGTAAGAAGGCCTGAATAGGGAAAGGCCCTGGCATGGTTCAGAGGATGCTGAGAGAAGTCTAGCCTTGGCTGTTACATAAAGACCTGGGAGAGGGTGGAACCTGGTGAGCCAGGGCCAGTCCACGCAGGGGGATGTCAGGAATGCTTACTTGAGACCAGAGCTTCTCGACCGAGACGATTTTGCCTCCCTCCCCTCCAGGGACATTTTTACTTGTCACAACTGGGAGTAGGCTGCTACTGGCATCTGGGGAGTAGATATCCTACACTGCACAGGGCAGCCCCACAGCAAAGAATTCTCCCACTCAAGATGTCAACGATGCTGCAGAGGAAAAGCCCTAGTTTAGAATGAGAATCAGGAACCACGCAGGGGTTTTAGGCTGGGAGGTTTGGCGATGAGATTTATTTCAAAAAGATCACTCTAACTTCAGTGTGGACTGATGGGAGAGAACTATTAGTGTAGATTTAAAGCGATCTGTTGGGAAGATCTATTGTGGTCCAGCAAGAGGAGGTGTGGCCCAGCCTTGGGGAATGTCGGTGTGAATGGAGAAAAGTGAATGGATAAGAAAGATACTTAAAAGAATAAATCAGTGGGATTGGGTGACAGATTGGTTGTGGTGAGGATCTTAGCCCATGCTCTTGAAAGCAGCCGAGGCAAGGCTTAAAGGCTAGTGCTTTACTTGGACAGCACGGTACCAGGGCAGCAAGAGCAAGGGAAAGGGAAGTAAGGCAGAATGACGGGAAGCAGTGCGTTTCCACCCAGACCACTGCTCCAGATGAGCTGTGATGAGACACAGCTAGTCACTGAACAGGCACCCAGCCAGCCACCCAGGATATCTTTGGATGGGGTGCTGGAGTAACTGCACCCTAGAACAGTCCACTGGAGAGAGGAAGGAGAATATAGCTTCTATCTCCCATCTCTCACTGGTCAAAGATTCCCCCGTGGCAGTTTTAAAACATGTCTTCAAAATCTCCCAGTAAAACACATCTGCACGGCTTCCCTGGTGGCACAGTGGTTAAGAGTCCGCCTGCCGATGTAGGGGACGCGGGTTTGTGCCCCGGTCCGGGAGGATCCCACATGCCGCGGAGTGGCTGGGCCCGTGAGCCATGGCCGCTGAACCTGCGTGTCCGGAGCCTGTGCTCCGCAACGGGAGAGGCCACAACAGTGAGAGGCCCGCGTACCACAAAAAAAAACAAAAAACAAAAAACAAAAAACCCACATCTGCAAATTTCTCCCATCATGAGATGGAAACTGTATCTCCTATCGTGAATCTGGACTGGCCTGAATTACTCACTCATATCCAGGAGAACACAGCAGAAGTGATGCTGTAGGACTTCCAAGGCCAGGTCATAAAAAGCCATGCGGGTTCTGCCTTGTTCACTGGAGCACCTGTGCTTGGAGTCCTTGGCTGTCCTGTAAGGAGCTGACGACCCTAAAGCCACTGTGCTGGGATGAAGCCCAGGCCACACAGAGAGCCCAGGTGGAGGGGCTCTGCTTCATAGCTCCAACCACAGACCCTGTCAACAGCCAGCATGCACTGCCGGCCCTGGGAGTGAAGATACTTTCAGATGATTCTATTGCACGAGCATAGGGTCACTCATAGCCATGAGTCACCCAGCTCTGCCTTCAGACATCAAGGAACAAAGACAGTCCAGTCCTACTGTGCCCTACTGACCCACATAGTCCACGAGCCTAATTAAATGACTGTTTTAAGCCCCTGAACTTTGGGGTAATTTGTCACCCCCAAAGTCACTGGGACACCCTTGCTACAGGTTAATGACTCAGCCTTCTTGTCTGTATCATTTGGCCTGACATCACCCCAAGCCCTGCCATGTGGCACCTCAGACAGGAGCCAGGGACACCAGCAGTATGGCTGGGGGTCCTCAGATGGCAGATTACAGATACCCCACAGGGAGTCAGCCAACCACAGTGGAGCCTAGGTAGAGCGTGTGGCAGAGGATTCAGGAGAGACCTAAGGTTAAGGCATCAGGCACGGTGTGCTAATATGTCTGATACAGGGGTGAGGCAGCAGGAAGGCAGGAGTTAAGGATTCTCACATTTCTGGTTTCTGTCTTGAGCAACCAGGTAGATTAATGATTTTAACTGAAATCATTAGTGCAATTTACTGAGAGAGGAACTGGATAAAAGGAGGGGGCTCAGTTCGAGGTACCTGTGTGTGCATTGGATACGGCAAGAAGTAGGAGCCCAGAACACCCAAGAGGCTCAAAGTCATTGATCTTAAGACTCCAGGGCCCCAAGAGGGCTTAAGAGCCTGTCCCTGAATCTTCTTTCGCGTGCGATGAATATTTTTCCAGGTCTCTGGTTGGGACCCTTGTCCCGCTAAATTATGTATTTCAAGGCTAGTGTGTTAGAGAAGGCAAAGGGAGCCTCCAGGAAAGAACACGGCATCTGCAAGAGCTGCCATATATAAACGCATGCCCTATATCCCAGTGCTGGCAGGAGAGATACCATCAGGTTTACTTATTTTTTTTTTTAATGTGTGGGGAAAATATTTCAGTTACCTTTAATATGTTGGAACCCTTTCTCCGCATACAGCACCCCTTTCTCTTCCCTCTCACTTTTTAACCCAAATTGCAGATGTTCTGTATATGCAAGATGTTAGCCTGTTTTGCACTGCATGTTTAGATAATTGGTGCTCTCGTCAATGTTGCTTTAGTTCATGGATTTATAATATCCCTAGGCCTGGAGGAGATCTCAAAAAGAAATAATGCAAAACAATCACCAGTGCCTGGATGCCTGAGGTGATGGGAGCCTGCCACCTCCTGTCCCTTACCACAGGTAGGCACGATCCTCTTCTGAAACAAGAAGTCAAGGTCAGGTCTAAGGACAGGTCTGAGCTACTCTGATTCCTGTGAGGGCAGAGCCTAGGGGTCTCCTAGTCCCAGCTGGGACTCCCGGGACCCACTCCCTGCTGCTCTCCCAACACACAGTTTCAGGTTCTTCCAGACCCCGTTCCCTCAACCCCTCCGCTAAAATTAAAAAGGCCGTGCCTGCAGCAGTAATAACTTTTGATTATTTACAAAATCATGTCGGGGCGGGGAGACGGGGGCAGAGTACAAGGAGGAATGAAGAAAAGGAGGGATGAAGCATTCACTGAGGCACCACTTTCCTGCTCTGGGGGCTTTATCACAATGAATCCTTACAAAATCCTGTTGGTATTAGTCACCCATATTTTTTACATGAAGAAACGGAGGCACAAAGAGATTCATCAACGTGCCCAAGATTGTGCAGCTAGTAAGATTCAAAGCCAGAGTCCCTTTTTCACTCCAGTCCAGTGCTCTTTGCATCATCCCTTTCTTCCCTAGAGTCTTTGTATCCACCCCTCTCTTACTTTTTTTTTTAACATCTTTATTGGGGTATAATTGCTTTACCATGGTGTGTTAGTTTCTGATCTATAACAAGGTGAATCAGTCATACATATACATATGTCCCCATATACCCTCCCTCTTTCGTCTCCCTCCCACCCTCCCTATCCCTATCCCACCCCTCCAGGCGGCCGCAAAGCACCGAGCTGATCTCCCTGCGCCCCGCGGCTGCTTCCCAGCCCTCTATTACTCTTAAAGAACAGAAGGCATTTCTCTGGCTGTGGGGAGACCGGGCTGTGGGCACAAGAACCACTGTACCTCTCCCTGCGCGCCACCAGATGGCGCCGTGAGAGGCTAAAGTCCTGCTGCTTTTTACCGGCGCCCTTGGCGAGACAGACAAGCGTGGGGTAGAACAGCTGCAGGGAGAGTGTCAAAACAGAGTTCTATTTAGGAAAGCGGAGCCTTCTGCCCGGCCCTGTTTCCCACCGGGATCCTTGGTTGGCTCTCCACAGACTATAAATGAATTTGCTTTTTTCTTCCTTCCCCATCCTACTGCTAACCCACATCTCGATTCTATTTTCTCTCCAACTCTGACACCAGGGCACGAGTCCCACCCACATCAGGGAATAGTGTGTCCTGAAGAGAGAGGGCAGCAGGCAGGCTGGGTGGTGCAGAGTCAGAGCCTGCAGCGGTCCCCAGAGCGACTGGTGGGCCATTTCCCACACAGACCCTTCCCACCCGTGGACCATCACAGCATTCCCACGACCCCCCTACCCCGCCCCCCAAATCTAAAGGACCTATCTTAGTCTGCTTGGCTGCCATAACAAAGTATCACAGTTCTGGGGGCTGGAAGGCCAAGGCCAAGGTGAGGACAGTTTGTTTCCTTCTGAGGCCTCGCTCTGTGGCTTGCTGTGTCCTCACATGGCCATTTTCCTGTGTGAGCATTCCAGATCTCTCTGTGTGTCCTATTCTCCTCCTCTTAGAAGGACACAAGCCAGACTGGACTAGAGCACATACAAGCAGTCTCATTTTATTTTGTGTGTGCATTACTACTCTTTTTTTTTTTTTGTAATTGAAGTATAGTGATTTACAGTATTGTGTTCATTTCAGGTGTCCAGCAAAGTGATTTGGTTACATTTTTTTTGTCAGATTCATTTTCCATTATAAGTTATTACAAAATACTGAATATAGTTCCCTGTGCCATACAGTAAATCCTGTTGCTTGTCTATCTGATGTATAATAGTTTGTATCTGTCAATTCCATACTCCTAATTTATTCCTCCCCTCACATTCTCCTTTTGTAACCACAAGTTTGTTTTCTGTCTGTGAGTCTGTATCTGTTTTGTATATAGATTCGTTTGTATTGTTTTTTTAGATTCCGTGTAAGTGATATCATACACTATTTGTCTTTCTCGGACTGACTAACTTCACTAAGTGTGATCATCTCTAGGTCCATCCATGTTGCTGCAAATGGCATTATTTCGTTCTTTTCTGTGGCTGAGTAATATTCCAGTGTATATATGGACCACATCTTCTTTATCCATTCCTCTGTTGATGGATATTTAGGTTGCTTCCATGTCTTGGCTATTGTACATAGGGTTGTTGTGAACATTGGGGTGCATGTGTCTTTTCAAATTAGAGTTTTCATCTTTTCTTTTTTTAGTTTTCTAAGGAACCTCCATGCTGTTTTCCACAGTCAGCCTCATTTTATTTTAATTGCCTCTTTAAAGGTCCTATCTCCAAATACAGTCACATTCTGAGGTACTGGAGATTAGGGCTTCAATAATATGACTTTGTGAGGGGATACAATTCAGTCCATAACAGGATCCGATCACTAATGTTTAAACATCCTGAGGAGAGGGCAGAATTTTGTGTTTAATTTTAGCCCCAAGAGGTCACAGGAAAAGTCATAGGTCACAATGTGCTCATGAACTTCATCAAGTGTGTGATGTTAAGGATAAACATAGCTGAAATAATCCAAGTAATTGCAAAATGGCCCATCGTGGGGCTCACAGGTAACCCTAATGGATCTGGTTTGGGGTCTCTAACCGATGAACTAACTAGAACATCAGCGTCTACCTCCCTTTGAAAAGCAGTTTCCCCTCCTCTCTCTCTTTTGAACACCCCCAAATGCAGTGCACTCCCGGAGCCCACAGAGCTCCCTCCTTCCCTGGGGTCTGTCTACCTGGGAGACAGCTCTTGGATGGCAACCTGGATCTACCTGACACACCCTGGGTGGCTGTAGGGATGGCACAGTTGTCCCCAGGTTGAAAGATTAGGCCAGAGGGTCTGTTGAATCTAGGAATGTCCCCAAGCCAGGCTACATGGAGCCTCATTTAGAAGAAATTCATAGAGAATTAAGAAATCCCAAAGAGGTCGTCTCTTCCCCAAGGGAGAATTGTGGATGAAAGACAAGAGAAATGCCTAATTAGAAAATAAAGAAGGCAGCTCCCGTCTGACAGTGGCCAACATGACCAGAGGCTGAGGGCTGGGTTACCCTCGGCTGGAGAATGATTGTGTGGTCATTTGACATCTATGGATCTCCAGCACCTTCCTGTTCTCAGACTGCTCTTCTGTCCCCTCAGAGGGAAAACTAACACCAGTTTGATAACCTAAGTAATTCTCAGCCCAGCCCCTACTCAGCCCTCTTAAGGGTTTCTTGCCTTCTTCAAGACCTCAGATTTCTGTACTCACGTGTTATATCATGGTGCAGTAGAGTTATATGATGCTGGAGCCACAAGTGCGTATGTGCAGTAGTTGTGAGTCCGGCCGCATGTGGTTTGGGCAGATGTATCTCAGGCAGGGAAGGCGAATCTGTATCCAGGATAAGTGTCTATTTTAGTGAGAACAAACTATTGCAGGGGACTGATCCACACGTGCTATATCATCTCATCTTGGCTCTCTCGGAACATTCCTACCGTGGTCACCTGTCACCCAGTGACTTTGGTCCTGGGCCCTGGTGATGCTGTCTCCATCTTTGTCTCCAACCTAAGATGCTGTCTTTGTCTCCATCTTTGTCTCCAACCTAAGATGCTGTCTCCATCTTTGTCTCCAACCTAAGGCTGGTAGAGCTCCATGCTTACTGCTAAGCTTTGGGGTGCCTCTCCGGCGACCTGGACTTCTCAGTCTGACCATCACTTACAGCACCAATTCCCTGTATCAGATTCCCACTCTTTTAAACACTTAGTTTCTTTTTGCCTGGTTGGACCCAGACTGATAACAGCCCACTTGAAGTTTGAGTTCATAAAGTTAAAGAGACACCAATCAGCAGAGCATGTGGTTGTTCCCAGTAGCCGTCAGCTTTCTTCAGGTGTAGACAGAGAATAGGCAGAGTTGGATCTAAGTAGCACTGGAGTCTTGCCAAGAAAAACTGATGGAAGGAAGAGCTGAAGATGATTTTAAGAATGACCCAAAGACTCTCGGCTGGGTTAAGAGATAAGTGAGGTTATGAAAGGGTGAATAGCAATGCAGAGGTGGGAAAGCCAATGGGTTAAAAATCCACGTGTGCTTGATCATTTTTTGAGCAGAGGTGCTACAGGGAGTGAGCCGAAAGGGTATGCAAGGGTAATCAGGGATTAGGATGCTTGAAATCAAACTTTTGGAAGAGATGCAGCAATTGATAAGACCATGAGAGTGAGTGGCTGAGACAGGCCGGAGGACAAGATCAATGGAAATGAGGAGATGAAGGATTACTGTTGAGTGGATTCTACGTGGATATTGAAGACCCACCCTAAGACCTCTAAAGGATCTGGGTCTCTCCTCTCTTGCTTAAACCTTGGAGAGCGGGGCTCCAGCTTGTTCCCTCCTCTTCTCTCTCTGCTGTCCTGTCTCTCACCATGACCCTCGATGGTGGCCACGGTTACTCTCGTTCCCCAAGCCCCACTGGCACAAAGTTGTTCTGTGTAACAGACATTTACCAACTATTTGCAGATAAAAGAGGAGACATAGCAGAGCATAAGGCCAGAAATAACTTAAAACTAAACATCACCTATGAAGTCTTAGAGTCCTTAATAGGAATTTCTCAAGGACCAGTTTTCCCCTTGGGTCCTGACTCTGCCACTTTTGTTCAGGTCATCTCTCTCTACAGAGACCCTTCTCTACCTTGCTTCCTCTTTGGGACATCTGGTCCCCCAACCTCCCTTTATTGCAAGCTTCCGGGATAATGCTCTTAAATTCACATACAGGGAACACACATTCAGTGGTGCAGTCCTTTCACAACCCTTGCCACCACGGGGGTCCCACCTTTTATTTCCGAAAGGCCTGTCAAGGTATTTTCCTAAACAAAAGAGCCATCAACCTCTAAGAGCAATTCTGCCCCTTCCCCAAAATACAAAGTTGCAACAGGCATGGCATTATTCTAATAAAGCAAAATTTTCACTTTCCTGTTATTACCCAAGTTAAAATGACATCATGCAAACCACAGTGTTTAAAATCTGAAAAGCACTTTTCTAATTCAAATATAAGAGAAGAGAAATTGTACGTACAATCGCATAACCCAGTCTAATAAGATGATCCAAGAACCAAAGATACATTTGTCTGCAAGACCCCAGGGATGCAGACTTGGGGAAAGTGGGTTGTGACTAAATGCAGTGCTCAGTTGAATGCATACTTAAATTAATGAATGAAATGTGCATAGTTGTATATGACATCATGACTTATAATAACAAATATACGTGTGGTCTTCTGCCATAGAGCTCCTAAAACCCTTGGAATTTCCTAAGTGATAAGAGAATGGGAGCATCTTTTGTTATAATATTTAGTCTTTGGCCTTGGTTCCTGAAATAGCACTGGTGACCTGTTGGAGGTTGGTGACCCTCTGGGTTGGTGAACATATGGTGGTGCAGGGAGAATGGCTCCATGCCCCTTCCTATACACTTTGCCCTATGCATCTTTTCCATCTGGCTGCTCCTGACATACCTTTTTATAATAAACTGGTAACCTGGTAAGTAAACTGTTTTCCTGAGTTCTGTGAGCTGCTCTAGCAAATTAATGGAACTGGAGGAGGAGATCATGAGAACCTCCGACCTACAGCTGGTAGGTCAAAAGCACAGGTGACTATCTGGACTTGCGATTGGCATCTGGGGATGGGGACAGTCTTGTGGGACTGAGCCCTTACCTGTGGAATCTGATGCCAGCTCTAGGTAGGGAGTGTCAGAACTGAACTAAATTGTAGGACACCCAGCTGGTGTTGCAGAATTGGTCAGCGTGGGAATAAGCCCACATCTTGTGTCAGAAGTGTGAAAGTAGAGAAGCACAGGAACAGGTTTCCCTTTACAGTGTAACGCAAGGAGGTGCTTGGTAGGCACTTTTTAGCCATCTCAATAAAAAACATTTCAGAACTGTGGTGGAACCCAAGTGGGGAATAAGAAGGGGATGAAGGGTAATAAGAAAATGGATAAAACAAGGGTGACTCACTTTTTCTAGAAGCTAAATGTGAAAAGGAGAACAACAGTGTAGTAGCCACTTAGTTCCAGCACTCCTCAGGATCCACACTCTGCCCTGCAGTCTAGTTATTTTACACTCATGGTATCTTGAGGAGACTCTTAACGAAGGGCACCTCCCAAACATCCAGTTCTTTACATCTCCCCCCAGTATGCCTAGGGCAGTGCCAACTATGCCCTTTCCTGAGTGAATATTTTGATAAGAGTCTTGGGGAGAGAAGTAAAAAGGACAGGCCTGCTAAAGTGAAAGCAAGAGCAAAGAGATGTGCTATGGTCTGAATTGTACGTCCCCCAAATCCATATGTGGAAGCACTAACCCCCCAGTGTGACTAAATTTGGAGATAGGCCCTCTAAGTAGGCAACTAGGTTAAGTAAGGTCATAAGGGTGGGGCCCTAATCCAATAGGACTTGTGTCCTCATAAGAAGAGACAGGAGGAGCTGACAGGCACAGAGGTAAGGCCGTGTGAGGACACAAGAGCAGGTGGCTGTCTGCAAGCCAGGAAGAAAGGCCTCACCAGAAACCAACCCTGCCAGCATCTTGATCTTCAACTTCAAGCCTCCAGGTTCATGAGAAAATTCATCTCAGTTGTTTAAGTCACCCAGCCTGTGGTACGGTTGTTATGGCAGCCCAAGCAGACTAACACAGGGGAAAAAAATTAATAATAATAAATATAAATAATAATAAGGGGGGGGAGGCTTGTCTAGGATGCTGAACCTAGATTTCTCTTCATAATTTTGCAAAGGTCTGGCTCTAGTGGCGTAAAGGGAGAGGGAAAGGGAGAGGGGAGGGATGTGACAGTGGCGGATTTGTCGCACAACAAGACACTGGCTCTCACCTGGCCAGCCCACGCACCTCCCCAGCCCCCCTTTGCTGTTCCCCATTCCCTGGATCTCTGGGGCTGGCTGTCAGACTACGGCAAATACTCTGCCTCTAGCAAAAGCAATTGTTTGAGTTGGGAGCCCTCTGCCTTCACCTTGGGTCACTTTATAGACCTCTCAAAGGTTTGCTTAGTTTTTAAACATCCCAATTTAGATAACTAAAGTTCTGTGGTGGGAGGTGTGGGTTTTGTTCTCTAGTTTTGTTTTGTTTTGTTTTTTTTCCTTCTGATTTATGCCAGGATCAAAAGCAGCTTCCCTGGGACTTCCCTGGTGGCGCAGTGGTTTAGAATCCGCCTGCCAATGCAGGGGACACAGGTTCGAACCCTGGTCCGGGAAGATCCCACATGCTGCGGAGTAACTAAGCCCGTGCGCCACAACTACTGAGCCTGCACTCTAGAGCCCACGAGCCACAACTACTGAGCCTGCGTGCCACAGCTACTGAAGCCCACACACCTAGAGCCTGTGCTCCGCAACAAGAGAAGCCACAGCAATGAGAAGCCCGCGCACTGCAACGAAGAGCACCACCCGCTCGCCGCAACTAGAGAAAGCCTGCACGCAGCAACGAAGACCCAACACAGCCAAAAATAAAAATAAATAAATAAATAAATGTATAGAGTCTTTCCTGTGGTTATCGACCCATTGAGAGCCACTCTGCAGCCAAAGGCCTCGCTGTGCTCCAGGGAATGCCTGGGATTACGGAGGATTCCACAAGAGGCTTGAAGAGCCGCATGCGGGTGTGGGGACGTTGCATCTCTCTCTGCAAGCACATAATGGACCCAAAGTGGTGGATCGCTCAGAAATTTGTTCCCCCCTCCTTTCATTTCTAACCTTAGCGGGAGAACTGCATTAATTACTTAAACAGTTGAGCAACTCAGAGGCTTCTTTTCAGCTGCAACGCTCACGTGGCTGCCTCTTTTATGGCCGGCAGGTCCCTGATGCCAAGGGTGGGCGACGGAGGGAGGCCTTGCTAGGAGCACTTGTTTAAACAAGGCCAATTTCCAGCCTCCTTTGCATGCAAATACTTACAAGAGCATCCCGGCTTGTTCCTTAAAATTAGATGGAATAAAGACACTTTGGAGGGATATGGCTTGGTTCGTTTCCAACCTTTTCCTCTTATGGCTAAAACTAGTTTCTCCAGATCTTCCTTTGGTTTTGCTGTGTTGAGAGTTTATATCACAAGGAAAATTACTTTGTTCTTCAGGACCAACAGTTTAAAATGGCAACCATTTAATGTATTTTGGGGCGGGGGGGCGGTTTGTTTGTTTGGTTGGGTGGGTGGCGTTTTTTTGGCAGCGAGGAGGCTTCTGGGCGTGGAGTCTTAACTGGACTGCCCGGGTATTCCTGGGAACCATTTAATGTTGTTCTTGTTTTAAATTTATTTAGAATAGTGTCTTCTAAATGGGTCTCTTAAAACCGTTTGCCTTGCAAATGTTATGTTTATTAGCAGTTCAACCAAAAAGTGTTACCTCGTGCTAGGTGATGTTCTTCTCTGGTTAACTTAGTTTTTTTATGAATTTAATATCCATGAATGTTACCAAGATTGCCAGTCTACATATAGTTCTTCTGGAAACAATTCTCAAACTCTAAAGAATGGTGAAAAAAGCACAGCTTTGTTGTTGTTGTTGGGTTTTATTTTGGTCTCTGGAGCTCAAAAAGATTTTTATGGTTGAAATGAAAGATGATAAGCAGCCCTATTTACAGTAGCCAAGATATGGAGGGAACCTAATTGTTCATCAACAGATGAATGGATAAAGAAAATGTTGTACCTATACACAATGGAATACTACTCGGCCATAAAAAAGGATGAAATAATGCCATTTGCAACAACATGGATGGACCCAGAGATTATCATACTAAGTGAAGCAAGTCAGAAAGAGAAAAACAAATATCATATATCACATTTATGTGGAATCTAAAAAGTAAAACAAACTAGTGAATATAACAAATAAGAAACAGACTCACAGATATAGAGACCAAACTAATGGTTACCACTGGGGAGAGGGAGGGGAGAGGCAACATAGCGATAAGGGATTAAGAGGTACAAACTACTATGTATAAAATAAACAAGGATACTTTGTACAGCACAGGGGAAACAGCCAATATTTTATAACTATAAATAGAAAATAACCTTTAAAATTGTGAATCACTGTGTTTTATGCCTAAAACTTATATAATGTTGTAATCAACTCTACCTCAATAAAAAATAATTCTTAAAAAAAACCCAGAAAAATAAAGGGATGGTAAGAGGCAACCACAGAGTGGACAAAAGGAGTCCTGGGGGCTCCCCTTCATTCTTTTTTTTTTGCGGTACGCGGGCCTCTCACTGTTGTGGTCTCTCCCACCGCGGAGCACAGGCTCCGGACGCGCAGGCTCAGCGGCCATGGCTCACGGGCCCAGCCGCTCCACGGCATGTGGGATCTTCCCGGACCGGGGCACGAACCCGTGTCCCCTCCATCAGCAGGCGGACTCTCAACCACTGCACCACCAGGGAAGCCCTCCCCTTCATTCTTTTACTCATACATTGACACAGGCATTTATTGGGATTCAGCCCTGCCTTAAGAAGCCCACAGTCTAGGGATACAAATGAGCTAGTGATTACAGGGTAAAGTGATAATGATGGATATTTTCATAGCTTATTTATTTATTTATTTATTTAGGCCATGCCGTGAGGCTTATAGGATCTTAGTTCCCGAAACAGGGATTGAACCCAGGCCCTTGGCAGTGAAAACCCAGTGTCCTAACCACTGGACTGCCAGGGAATTCTCACCTTTTTAATTTATTAAATGTCACCATCTGGTTGGCCCAGGAGCATCTTACAAATGAGATGGGCTGTGGCAGACATTGGTTGGTACTCAACTGAGCCAATTTTTTTCCCTTTTCCATTATGGCTTTTTACAGGATATTGAATATAGTTCCCTGTGCTATACAGTAGGACCTTATTGTTTACCCATTCTATATATAATAGTTTGCATCTGCTAATCCCAAACTCCACTCCATCTTCTCCCACACCCCTCTCCCTTGGCAACTACAAGTCTGGTCTCTATGTCTGTGAGTCTGTTTCTGTTTTGTAAATAAGTTCATTTGTGTCATATTTTAGATTCCACATATAAGTGATATCATATGGTATTTGTCTTTCTCTTTCTGAGAGAAATGATAATATGGTAATCTCTAGGTCCATCCATGTTGCTGCAAATAGCATTATTTCATTCTTTTTTATGGCTGAGTAATTACTGCATTGTATATAGGTACCACATCTTCTTTATCCAGTCATCTGTTGATGGACAATTAGGTTGCTTCCATGTCTTGGCTCTTGTGAATAGTGCTGCTATGAACATTGGGGTGCATGTGTCTTTCAGCTGAGCCAACCTTAAGCACCAGAGCCCTTGGTCCTGGTGGCCTCACCCCTTGTTCAGAGCAGGAGGCAGGTCAGCTGAGCCATGGTGCTGTAGGATGTGTGGTAACCAGGACTGGGTATACAGGAGCTACACAGCCTCCCACAGTGCCTTAGCCACACTCTCATGCCTGGCCTTGGCTAGGCTTCCAGGAACAGCTGTCTCCTTACCATTCTGAGAAAAAGCAAAAGAGGGTGGAGTGAGGCAGATTATCTAAAAGGTCACTAGCAAAAAGCCTCTTCGTCCTTTGGAACAGTTCAGGCTTGATCAGTGCTGCGTGCTCGGTCACCAGTTATGTGGAAGAAGCACAGCCACGGCAGACAATGGAGGTGGGAAGAAAGCCAGCCCTTCTGGCAGGACTTCTAATGCGCAAGGACAAGAGTGGCCATACCCTGCCGCAGGAACCCCACAGTTACAGGCACTGAAGCCTTCCAGTAAATCCATCTTGGAAGGCAATTCCTCTTGGCCAAGTCCCTGAAAGGCAGGCCTATGGGAAGTTACAATTGTTGGTGCAGCAGTAAAGACCTGGCTTAAGCTGACGAGGACAGCCGTGGGCTTGTTTTCTTAACCACAGACACTTCGTTCCAAGCGAATGTTATCAGCTCTTCAGAAAACCTTTTGAGAGAATCATGTGAATCAAGTCCAAGCTGCCCTCCCTCTCTGTGTGCCCTTGTCTGGTTTCCCGTGAAAGAAATGAAACCAGCAGCAGCATCAAGAGAAAAGACTCCACACGAGCTGCTTTTCTCCATCCCTTGCCACTCCATCCTTCTCCCCGCTCCATCACCCTGAAGAAGTCTCCTTCTGGAATAAACTGCCTTTCATCCCTGTCACCTTCAATATGGCTCTAGGAATGTCCTTCTCTAGGACCTGTGGACCATCTCTTTGAAAGGCAATCATCAGAGGAGACAACTTCTCTATCTCTCAGCCTCTGAGGGAGGGTAGAAGCCTAACATTAGAGAACACCTTGCTCCCAGTTGTAAAGCTAACTTCTGCCATAAAGACAGGAGAGGGACTTCCCTGGTGGCGCAGTGGTTAAGAATCCTCCTGCCAGTGCAGTAGACACAGGTTCGAACCCTGGTCCAGGAAGATCCCACAGGCCACGGAACAACTAAGCCCGTGTGCCACAACTACTGAGCCTGCGCTCTAGAGCCCACAAGCCACAACTACTGAGCCTGCGTGCTGCAGCTACTGAAGCCCACGTGCCTAGAGCCTGTGCTGTGCAACAAGAGAAGCCACTGCAATGAGAAGCCCGTGCACCACAATGAAGAGTAGTCCCTGGTCGCCACAACTAGAGAAAGCCTGTGCGCAGTAATGAAGACCCAATGCAACCAGAAATAATAAATAAATAAAATAAATAAATTTATTTATTTATATATATATATATTTATATAAAGACAGGAGAGGTTTATGAGCAAACACAGATGGCCTTTGACAGCGCCCTAACACCACCCAGTAGTTTTCCACTAGCTCACCCCAGCATTTAAAAACCCTTCCACCCTCTGGTCCAGGGGAGTTAAGCTCGGACTGAGCTCTGGCCTCTCTCCCTTATTGCAATAGCCTTGAATGAAGTCTTCCTTGCCTGTTTAACTTTGCAGGGTGCAATCTTTGCTTTGACATACCCCTGCTCACGCCTCCAAACGCTTCTCATTCCATTGCAGCAGTGGCTCTCAAACTAATATGTTTCTGAATCACCTGGAGGGCTTGTTCGAAGTACAGTTGCTGGGACTTCCCCGGTGGTCCAGTGGTTAAGAATCCACCTTCCAATGCAGGGGATGCAGGTTCAATCCCTGGTAGGGGAACTAACATCCCACGTGCCACAGGACAACTAAGCCACGTGAGCCACAACTACTGAGCCCACACACCACAACTAGAGAGCCTGCAACTACAGAGCCCATGCACTCTGGAGCCTGTGTGCCATGACTAGAGAGCCTGTGCACTGCAACAACTGAGCCCACACACCACAACTAGAGAGAGAAGCCCGCGCACTGCAACAAAGAGCCCATGCACCACAACGAAAGATCCCTAGGGCCGCCGCAACTAAGATCCAATGCAGCCATAAATAAATAAATATTAAAAAAAAAAAAAAAAGAACACAGTTGCTAAAGCAGTAGGCCTGGGTCGGGGCTTGACATGTTCCAACAAGTTTCCAGATAAGACATGGCTGGTACAGAGACCATACTTTTTAGCTTGTTTATTGCACAGACCATCTTAACCCTCTAAGGGCCCTGGAGTTCATGGCGGCCCCCGTATACTGTCCTGTAATAAGGTCATTTCCAGAGTTGATGCAGATGCTTTCTTTCCCACAATCTTCTCCCTCTCCCTCTTTTTAATACTTGTTCCCCCTGTACTCTCTGGCTTTTCCCCCTCCCTTTCCTTCCCCCTCCTTCGACTCCCAGGTCACAGTAATTCTCTTCCAATTAGCCTTCCCCTTCCGGAAAAAAAAAAAAAGTAGCCTGCGCTCCTCAGGGTAGCAGTTAATCTTTCCACGTTTGAGGCTATGGATGTTTTTGGTTGTTTTTTAACCAACAAATCCTTCTTGGAGCCCCCTTGGCACTTTGCTTCCCTGGGGATGGGGGAGGGGGCTTCCCTCATACTCCCTGGTTACCTAGCAACTTGTCTCCTTTCTGACAAGTCACCGCCCCTGCGGAGAAGCCAGCTGATGTGCACACAACAAAGGAAAAGTGACACCACTGCTCCACTTCCCCTCTTCGAAGGCCTCCCTGTTCATTAGCGCTGTGATAAGTGGCTTGCTATGAGCAGGCCCCACTGATGCCCTCTTTGATTAAGCCAGCCGCACTGCTCCTCCCAGGGATCTTGGAGTGATGGCAGCTTGTCAAGTTCCCGAGGTGCTGAGTAGGTACTGGGAATTT
The DNA here is from genome assembly GCF_964270905.1 of Leucopleurus acutus. NCBI lineage: Eukaryota > Metazoa > Chordata > Mammalia > Artiodactyla > Delphinidae > Leucopleurus > Leucopleurus acutus. Next base: position 136,991,843 of record NC_139146.1, read on the forward strand.
CAGATTTAATCCCTAATTATATCCAGCCCATCACCTTTGTAATAGGAGCCATAATAGCTTTTCCATTGTTGTCTTCAAGTCAGTGGGGCCGTGTGGAAAACTATATCCATATTCATGCCTGTGTTTCCTACCTATTGCTACTACATCCTCTCTCCTTACACTTCAGAATGAAAGGGGCTTTGCTTTTCTCCTGCAAAAGCCTTTATGAAAGAAGCTGTTTGTTCTATACCCTTCAAGCCCCCGCCCCCATCATCTTTGTTTCTTCTTTACACATTGATGAATTAACCGCTTTGGGCCCAGGGTTGGTAACTGATTTTAATTTATCACAGAAGACAGAGATGCCCCCAGGTAGCGCTTGTAGAGTGGAAAGGTGGTTGATCCTGGACCAACTGAGGAAGGAGGGTTTCTCAATCTCATTTTCTGTAATCCTGAAAAAGACAGTAGAATAGGGAAAAAAAGGACAAAGATAGAAAGAGAAAAAACAAATTCCACTCTAAAAAAAAAAAAAAAGAGACATTCATAGCAGTAATACTTGTAACAGAGAAAAGTGGTAAATTACCCAGATGTCCAATAGATGAATGCCCATACAGTCGGTATAGTAACACAACAGAAGATTATTAGATTGATTTTATAAATGATAAGCTATTTATATGGGTCATACCAGTCTTAGAGATAAATATATATTGCATATTTAAATATGCATAATGCATGCCACATATAAATATATGTGATGTGTTCATATACACAGTAATTCAGGGGAAAAGAATCCAAGAGAGTTTGAACAACTGGTTAGATACATGCAAAAACACATGTAACTTTTCAGAAAAATTAGAAGAATATGTGAAAAGATATGAAGGCACAGTCCTATTCCGTAGCCAACAGCCACATGTAGCTAGTGGAGTGGAGTACTGGAAATGTAGTACTAGTGGCTAGTGTAGTACAAATGGCTAGTCTGAGCTGACATGTGTCATAAGTGTAAAACTGGATTCAAAGACTTAATATGAAAAAATATATAAAATAGCTCATCAAAAATTTTATGTTGATTACCTGTTGAAATGGTTGTATTTTTAAAACACTGGGTTAAATAACATATTATTAAAATGAATTCCAGGCTTCCCTGGTGGCGCACCGCTTAAGAATCCGCCTGCTAATGCAGGGGACACCGGTTCGAGCCCTGGTCGGGGAAGATCCCACATGCCACGGAGCTACTAAGCCCGTGCGCCACAAATACTGAGCCTGCGCTCTAGAGCCCGCGAGCCACAACTACTGAAGCCCGCGCACCTAGAGCCTGTGCTCCGCAACAAGAGAAGCCACCTCAATGAGAAGCCCGTGCACCGCAACGAAGAGTAGCCCCCACTCACCGCAACTAGAGAAAGCCCGCACGCAGCAACAAAGACCCAACACAGCCAAAAGTAAATTAAATAAATAAATTTAAAAATAATAATAAAAAATAAAATAAAATGAATTCCATTTGTTTCTTTCTTCTGAATGTGGCTATCAGAAAATTTTAAATTACGTATGTGGCTCACATTTGTGGCTTGCATTATATTTCTACTGGACAGTGCTAAGTTTAGAGTTTAATGTTTATTAGGTCCTCTTTCTATAAAATCGCTAAATTTCTTGTTCTGTTTATATTTATAAGGTGTATGAAGTCTGGAACAGAAGGAATTTGAAAGCAATATTTCCACAAAGACCAGTTCTACAGCTGGCTTTCTTCATTCTATACTAGACTTTAGGCAGATAATGGAAATTGTGACTTCCCTGGGAGGATAGAACGAGGCCTGGAGAGGAAAGGAGGAAGGCCACCTACTTCAGAGGTGATAGGGTCATTGAGACAACTAAGTGTTGGAAATACAAGTAGGTGGTCTCCTTCTAAGCTGTCACTTGTCATTTTGGAGAAGGCTTCCTTCCCCAACCAGCTCTTTCCTGCGGGCCTGTCAGCTTGACCTCTTGGAGTTGAGAAATGTCTTTCTATCCACTGTCCTCAGAGGAAGAACATATCCGTTAAGCTACGAGTCAACTACATAACTTGGTGTGCAATTCATGATTTCTGTCATTTATGTGTTTGATTTCATTGTTAGAATTCTTTACTTCTGGACAGTTTGACCACAGGTTTTAATGGGGGAAGGGGGTTTGGGGGTGGTGAGCAGAGCACCACTGGTGCTGAAGATGTGACCGAGGCATGGGAGTGCCCCAGGGAATGGGGACACGGCAGAGAAATAAGACACTTACCTACCTAACCAGATTTTAGCTACAGCAACTCATGGGTGTGTGGCCAGGATGTTCTAGTGGCCAGAATTGTCCGAGCATGTGCTCTAACTAACCATTTGGGAGAGGAGATGATAGACAAAACTAAGCGTATTCTGCATTTCAGAGACTGTCCCAGAGGGGACAGCACCCCTCCCTGATTTACAGGGACTGATTTAACAATAGGAGTAACGTTATCCAAGGGGCTGATTGAATCAGCCCAAGTACCACCCCCCCAGGGGGGACAGCACCTATGTATGCAACTGTGTATGGAATATGGGTACACAAAGCAACTTTGTGTACACAATATATATACACAACTGTGTATATAATGTGTGTCCACAAGAAAATTTGAGTACACAATGCTTATACACAACAGTGTACATACTGTTTCCACAAAGGAACTTTGGGTACACAGTACATGTACACAACGGTGGACATACTATGTTTCCCCAAAAGAACTTTGTGTACACAATGCATATACACAACTGAGTACCCCAGGGGGATGCCAGGGCCACCCCTCGGGGATACCCTGCCCCCACCCCCCATGGGGAACAGCACCCCTCCTGGGCTGGGCCCCCACTGATTCAATCTGCCTTCTTAAATATGGTGACCCTAATTAAAGTAATCATCCTCTTTAATGGGTGTCAGGAGACTTAAGGCAGATTGATTTAATGGGACTCAGGAAACCTAAGGTGTTTGGTTGGTTTAATGAAAGTCAGGAGATTTAAGAAGAACAATTGATTTAAAGGGGTTAACAATATTTAAGTGAGCTGATTTCATCGATGGGAGTCACATGATGCAGTGGGCCTGATTGAATCACTGGTAGCCCCACCATTTAAGGGCACTGACTGAATCAAAGCAATCACGTGATTTAAGGGGGCTTATTATTTTAAGGGCTGTCGGGGGATTAAGAAGGGTGATTGATTTAATGGGGTTCAAGAGAATTAAGAAGGCAGAATGACTTAATGAGTGTCTGGAGAGTTAAGAAGGCAGATTGATCTGGGGGGGTCAGGAAACCTAAGGGGTTTGATTGGTATAATGGGTGTCAGGAGATTTAAGGAGGATGATTAATTTAATGGGGGTTGGGATGTTTAAGGGGCTGATTTAATCAATTGGAGTCACGTGATTTGGGGGCTGTTTATACGTGGGAGTCATGTGATAAAAGGGTGCTGAATAATCCTTGTATTCAGACCTGATCCTACTGGTGGCTGCCTTGGGGGCCACGTTCATTAACATGGATGGAAAAATGCCCCCCAAAGTAATCCATGGTCACAGAATCTCATTAAACTTGGAAGAACTACTTTTTTCTCCAAGAGAAAAAAAATCGAAGTATAACATTTCTTCTTAAGAAAAAAATTGTTATTCAACTGCTACATCCCACCTGTTCAATATATATTCACTGAACTTCACAGGTACCATTCAGCCATTAAATAAATACTAAGCCCCCACTATGTAGAATATTGTGTAGTTGAGACCCTAGACTTTAAAGACTGCCTGGATTCAAATCCTGTCTCTACTACTTCCTATCGGGATGACCCTGGACAAATTATTTAATCTCTCTGAGCCTCTTTCTTCATCTGTAAAGTGGAATAAAAGAATAGTGTTGTTGTGACAATTAAATGAGTTAATACAATTAAATGAGCTTTAAAATACATGAAAAATACTTAATACATGAAAAACATGGGCACAGAGTGGATGATGTATAAGTATTTGCTGCTATATGCTGGCCAGTGTGCGACAGGGATAACAAAGATAAGCACAACACAATATTGGCCCTCAAGCATACTCCATCTGATGGCCTGTGAAACACATTGTTTCATTTAACCTTCATAATGAGCCCATGAGTTGGTATTGTTAATCTGAGACTCAGGCAGACTAAATTACCTGCCTGAGTGCACACAAATAGTAAATGACAGGTGTGATTTAGAACTGGTTATTCTGCCCCTAAATCCAGGGCTCTTTGCTCAATAGTATACTGTCTTTCTAGTCTATCAGAGGCAAAGTCTTAGCTCTGCCCATGAAGCAGAAGGCTCTACCCCCAATAGCATTATAGAGATACTTTCTTTGCAGCAGTATTAGGGTGTCTGGGGAACCAAGTAACAGAAAGTCCTGACTGAATTTGGCTTACAAATTTAAAAAAATTAATTACCTCACATTTTTAAAAGCCTCAATGTAGGTTGCTTCAGGGTTTGATGGTTTCATGATATCATGAAGGACCCAGGTTCACTCCATTTCTCTGCTCTCACTGTCAAGGAGAATGGGATGACCATGACTGGCTCAGCAACATGATGGTCTATCCCCCCAGATAGGAAATAGGGTGACCTTCACAGAGCATATTAGGGTGGACACAACCACAGAATCAGCTTCTGCTGTTGGTTGCCTAGGCCGTCAACAGTGTCTGCTACAAGTGACACCAAGTGTCATCAGGTAGCATTCCTTTTACAACTAATGGAGTCCTCATCTCAATTTAGAAGGAAAATCCAAAATCAAAGTAGATTATAGATAAGTTAAATGGGGGTGTCTGCCACACGGGAGTGATGAGAATTTTAGTTTTGCCAAAACTCTTTTTATTTTGAGAGCTTGGTTGTGGTCATGAGAACATCTAAGTTGTTCTAACCAGTTCAAATTTATAAAAACATTATTTGTGGACTTCCCTGGTGGTGCAGTGGTTAGGAATCTGCCTGCCAATACAGGGGACATGGGTTCAAGCCCTGGTCCGGGAAGATCCCACAGGCCGTGGAGCAACTAAGCCCATGCGCCACACATACTGAGTCCACGTGCTGCAACTACTGAAGCCTGCACACCTCGAGCCCGTGCTCTGCAACAAGAGAAGACACCGCAATGAGAAGCCCCCACAATGAGAAGCCCGCACACCACAAGGAAGAGTAGCCCCTGCTCTCTGCAACTAGAGAAAGCCGGCACACAGCAACAAAGACCTAGCCAAAAATTTTAAAAAAATAAAATAAATACCCCATTATTTGTGACTTTTAGGGAAGTGCTTTTTTTTTTTAACCACAAAAAAGAGGGTAGAACAGCAAGGCCTACTGTATAGCACAGGGAACTATATTCAATATCTTGTAATAACCTATAATGGAAAAGAATCTGAAAAAAATAGATATATGTATGTATAACTGAATCACTTTGCTGTTAAACTGAAACTAACAGGCCATTGTAAATCAACCATACTTCAATTTTTTAAAAATTAAAAATTTAAAAAAGAGGGTAGAAGATAGTACAATATTCAGAGCGATGTGTAGCAACCAAAGGGAAATGTAATCTTTCCTAGGAGACAAGATTTTATAGCATTCCTGGATCTTTTTTGTATCTGATTGTTGAGGTCTTGACAGCTTTTCAATTGAGGAATACGGTCATGTCTGTTAAACTAATTGTAGCTCTTCACTCCACTATATAATTTTACATTTCAGCTTCAAATAGAATGGCTTCAATAAACATAAAGCAGACTGACACATCCCAGATTTCTGCAGTTTACTTTACACCAAGAAATTACATTTAGAGATTTCCAGACACATGCTATAAACGAAAATTCAACAGGAAGTTTCTTTCACTTCCTCTAAATCTGACCTACATTTCAAAAATATATGAGTGGGCTATAACCAGGAGCTTCTCTTGCTGCCATTATTCATGCTGTGTTTTCTGAAGTTTTTTTTTTCTTCTCAGTGACTCTAGTGGCCGTTGAGGGAACTGTAGACCTCGGGAGTCTTTATGCAGCCCTATGTGAAATGGCCAATGTTATCAATAGGGATGGCCAGATGATATAGCTCTGAGCTACCTACATCCATCAGATTAACCAGAAAAGTCAGACCTCTGTACTCTTTTTGTGGAATAGTTGAAACCTATGGCTTTTGCAACTATCTAACCTTAGATATTTTTAATGTGAGCAGCCATTTGACGGCTACATCTTCCCCAACTCTATGCCACCTGCCTATCTACTCTGAAGGAATTGGTGTGGTGACGAATTAGACCCAGTTTGTGTACGTTGCTAGCTTTTTAGAGAATGGTGCCATATAAATTCAAGACCTTGTTAAAAATGAGCTAAAGCCCATAATGTGCCAACTTACATATATTTTATTGTACTCTAGGCTGCAATATAGACACAGAACATTCCCCCACCTCCTCTACCTGCCATCGTAAGAGTTCTGGAATTCAGTGCAGGAGTCTGGTGTGGTCCCTAGATGGATGTGTGTGTCTTTGTGCCTGGAAACATATGTGCTTCATAGAAGCCTTTCTTTCCATTCTAGAGTGACATCCATAAGATAGCTGGATAAGATGCTTACAGCAGAGCAACTGCCGCCCTCTGTATCCAGGTAAAATGCCTGGAGACATGGGGGAAAGCGGGCAGACCAGTTAAGTAATAATGTGTTAATTCAGTTTAAAGATCTGAAGCTACGAGCAACTGGGTGCAGAGTGAGGAAGTTTTAGGCACTTCAACCTTTAGCAGGGATTTAAAAGTCAAATGCATCGAGGGATCTGACAGATAACATAAATTGTCAAGTGGCTTTAGCCAATAGGAAGTGATAAAAACTGGGGTAATTTTTTTTTTTTTTTTTGCTGTTCCATCACCTTTTATTACAATCCTACCCTCGTGTTCCAGAATGAATGGCTACTTAATACACAAGCCGAAGCACTCCTAAAATTGATCTTAACCTTCCCATTTCTTTCTCAGTATATTAAATCAAAAGGAAAAAACTCTTCCAAAAAAGTCACCAGGTTTAGCAAATCCCGGGAAGAGCACCTTTACTAAACAACAGGAAACAAAACATGCCAGGAATCTGACCAAACGCACAAAACAACAGGTGAGATTCCCGATAGGAAGGAATGACTCCCAATGGAACATAAATAGATCCCCTCAAAGTACATATATTTCACTTGAGTGTTACATATATATGTAATATATTAAAAGAAATTTGGTTTCTACCACAAGAAGTTAGGGCATTCAAATTTTAAAAATTAAAAAAAATTTTTTTAAACAGAAACACACAAAAACACTGCGTATCCAAATAAAACATGCCCCCTAGTTACTACCTATGATCTCATGTATCAATAGAAGAACATCCAGGGAGATGGTTGGTTTCTAAGGTGTCGGATGTTTCTGCTTAAAAGCCAGATAGCCAGACTCAATTTCAAATAGGTACAAAGTATTGCATGTGATGAAACTAATACTTGGTCTTGGGTTAAATAAGACATTGTCTGGGTATTTTCTCCCACAGGGCTCATCACATAACAACAACAGCAACAAAAATAACAATAACAATCACTGATACTCATATAGTCCTTACCATGTGCCAGCCACTTTTCTAAGCACTTTACATATATTAATTCATTTTTAATACACAAAACAACTTTCTAAAGTAGATACTACTATTATTCCATCTTACACATAAGGAAACAAAGGCCCAGAGTCAGGCTGTTAGGAAGTGGTAGAAGTTGGATTAAAACCAGGATAGAAGTTCACTCAATACTTCTCTACTAAACTCAATACGATTTGAGCTTCAGAAGGATTTCAGTGGCTTGCTCCTGACCTGGAGATCGTAGTTATACCAATCCAATCACTTCACTGATTCAAAGTTTGAACTTCAAACTTTTCTTTAAAACACTTTTCAGGGACTTCCCTGGAGATTCAGTGGTTAAGACTGCACACTCCCAATGCAGGGGGCACAGGTTCAATCCCTGGTGGAGGAACAAAGATCCTGCATGCTACACAGCATGGCCAAAAAGTAAAAAATAAAAAAAATAAAAAATAAACACTTTTCATAGTAAGAAATGCATTTTACTTCTTCATCCAGTACACACATATGTGATGCAACACTCACCCTCACAGCACACAATGCACTCTGGTCTGTTCGATTCTTTTCTGTTCTGCACCATTTTTTAAAAGTGCTCAACACAAACAATTAGATTGATTTCTGCAATTTGGAAATTACTAATAAAAGGATCTTTTCTCAGCCCAAATCCATATATGGTCAAATACTGATTGACATGGATGTACAGAAAAAAAAATCTTTATGAAAATTCTTGCCACTGCCTTGATTTTCACCTCCCAAAGACAGGCATCAGCTTACCAGCCAAAGAGTGAATGTGTCTCTCTTTGCAAGCACAAATGCCTCTTTCACAATTGTTATAGTCAAAAAACAATTAGTGCACACACATACAGCACAAAAGTTAAATGATTTGTCCCTGCAGCCTAATCTTACATTACTATCCTCTATTCGAATACTGCTCAGTATATATCTAAGGCTCCTGAATAAATAGAATCCACTCTTTCTTTTCTTCCCTAGGTTTCTTTCCTTCCTTCCTCCCTCCCTCCCTCCCTCCCTCCCTCCCTCCCTTCCTCCATCCCTGCCTCCCTCCCTTCCTTCCTTCCTCCCTCCCTCCCTTCCTTCCTCCCTCCCTCCCAACCCTTTTTTCTTTCTTGCCTTCCTCTTTCCTTTTCTCATCCTTTAATTCAACAAACAAGTATTGAGCAACACCAAGACAAGGCACACACTCTGGCCTCATGGAATTTACAATCCCGTGAAGGACTGAAACAAACTGGATACTCAGCCCAGACATGTGTATGTGGATGCAGTTTAATTCCTTTTTCTTTTGTGATAAGTGATCTACCAAAATATATCTCAAATGCAGTTCAATAAATATTTTATGTTAAGACACCAGGCATCTAAAGTGAAAACAAAAACAAACAACCCTCAGTACTTCTCATGTATTGTGCTGTTTTCACTGGAAAATGTTTGCCTGACAACCAAAGCCAGAGAGGAAACAGGTGTTTGGTTTTATTTTTCAGTAGCTTCTCTCCTGGTTCTCTATGTCAGTTGCCTGTGATGTGTATCTTGCCCCCAAGTTTTACAGATGTCCTTGCGATTGAGTCAACATACGTACATAAATCAGATATACTGGTATGGGGGGGGAATTCTATTTTCATCTAATGTCCAAATAATTGAGGCTGAGCTATACATTATTAGTAACACTTTCCAGTAACTTGCTAATCTAAGTTTGAGTCCTCTGCTGGATGAAAATTCAAAGGAGCCTACAGATGGTACAGTAAATACAATATCACCCTCTAGATAAGTGGTGGCAGATATTCTGGTTTAAATTTCACTGAGAAATGTTCACAAGTATAGAAAGAAAGGGGTGGATAGGAATCCAAAGAACTCCCTCTTTTCCTTGAATCTGTGCTCAACGTCACCCTCTCAGTGAAGCCTATACACCCACTCCTGGCCCCCATTACCTTTGCTCTATTTCATTTTTTTTCATTGTACTTAATACCTTCCAACATACTTTATGATAGATTGATTGATTTAATATGTTTAGTATGTTAATTGTTGGTTTTTTATGTCTTGGCCCCCACTGGAAGGTAATCTCTAATAGGACAGAAATCTTATCTGTTTTGCTTATTGATATATACTAAGCCCAATAAATGAACAAACACCTACTGATCAACTGATTGGATAAATTAAAGGAAGAATGCATCTATTGATTATTTATTATAATACATAATGCGAAGTGTGGGCTTTGGAATCAAATTGCCTGTGTTCAACCCCAGCAACTCTATTGTTTTTTTGGCTGTACCTTGCAGCTTGCAGGATCTTAGTTCCCCTATGAGGGATCGAACCTGGGCACCTGGCAGTAAGAGCACTGAGTCCTAACCACTGGACTGCCAGGGAATTCTCTCCCAGCAACTCTATTTATTAACTGTTAGCCTAGGGCAAGTTACTTACTACTCCTGGCTTCCTCAACAATAATATTGGTAAGATAATAGTAATGACTAGATCCCAAAGATGGTGTTGGAGTTAATCAGGATAATTTTCCCTATCCAGAATGTGCTAAATCCTCAACAAATGTTAGTTATTATTCGTGTGCACCTGGCATCTACACACACTGTATCTCATTCAAATACAGGATCCTGACACTGTACGTGTGGAGTTCGTGTGCACCTGGCATCTACACACACTGTATCTCATTCGAATACAGGATCCTGACACTGTACCTGTGGAGTTCGTGTGCACCTGGCATCTACACACACTGTATCTCATTCGAATACAGGATTCTGACACTGTACCTGTGGAGTTCCCCCAAGAATCATACAAAAACTCTTGGCCAATCTGAATATAACCCCCAATTGGAGGATCCTTGCTAAAACCAAAAGAGTCAAAGAACAGTCTTAGAAAAACAATGAATTTTGCTGGAAAATAGGAGGTATTGATTTTTCTTCCCTCCAAATAGCAACGAATGAATCGACTAATCATTTTCCCTGTATGCTACCACCCCATATCAGGGGTTCCAAATTCCTGTAGAGACTGACAGAAATAAGGTTGTGAATACAAGGATAAATTTTCTTAAAATAAAAATAAGTTGATCAAGAGGACTTGATTATATTCCAGGACTCCCCTGGTGGCGCAGTGGTTAAGAATCCACCTGCCAATTCAGGGGACATGGGTTCAAGCCCTGGTCTGGAAAGATCCCACATGTCGCGGAGCAACTAAGCCTGTGCGCCACAACTACTGAGCCTGTACTCCAGAGCCCACGAGCCACAACTACTGAGCCCGTGTGCTGCAACTACTGAAGCCCATGTGCCTAGAACCCATGCTCTGCAACAAGAGAAGCCACCGCAATGAGAAGCCTGCGCATGGCAAGGAAAAGTAGCCTCCGCTCGCCACAAATAGAGAAAGCCCACGTGCAGCAACGAAGACCCAACGCAGCCAAATAAATAAATAAATAAATTTATATTAAAACAAAAGAGCACATTCCAGAAATACTGTCCTTGAAAGTCTCTATTTAAACAATTGATGAGAAAATCACCCGGCCAGTTTCATTCCCAATGGGCCAACACATAGAGTACCAAATCCAAGTACTGTTGCCAACTAAGAACATACTGAGTTCCAGGGGCAAATAAAATGTAAAGATTATAATCATTTATTAGCATGCTTAAGTGTCAGAAGTAAGAATTTATATTTTATTTTTTGTTGCCCATATTTAAAATTGCACATTAAACAGTCTAAATTCAGGGTTACCAGATAAATAACCTGCCCCAGTGCTTTAAAATTTGTGTATAAAATATGAACGTGAGCCATTATCCTGGTGTTTTACTCCAGTCTCTACATCTACTTATGAAGAACTGGCTACTCTGAGCATGTGGTAGACCGTCCTGTGCTCCCCCATGAGTGTGGATTATTGTGGCTTTGCAAACGGTCAGTCTAGGGAAAAGGATACACACACTTTGACTCAGGAATCACATTTCTAGAATTTATTCTGGACGTGTAATCTGAGATAGGCCCAATGAACTGCCCACAAGAATGTTCACTGGAACATTATGTATTGTAATTTGAATATGGAGACAAACTATGTCTCAAAATTAGAGATTACATAGAATAGTGGTATGTATCTGAGGCTATTCCAGAGGTCAGAAAACTGTTGCCCATGGACCAAATCCAGCCTGCCTGTTTTTGCAAATAAGGTTTTACTGGAGCACAGACACGCCCACTCATTTAAATATTATCTATGGCTGCTTTTACTACAACAGCAGCATCGAGTAGCTGTGGTAGAAACTGTTATGTATTCATTTCCTGTTGCTTCTGTAACAAATGACCACAAACGAGTGGCTTAAACCGTACAAATTTATTTTCTTACAGTTCTGAAAGTCAGAAGTCCTAAAATCAAGGTGTCGGCAGGAGAGCATTCCTTCTGGAGGCCTTAGAGAAGAATCTGTTTCCTTGCCTTTTCCAGCTGCTAGAGGTCATCTGTATTCCCTGGCTCATGGTCCCCTCTGCCATATTCAAAGCAAGCAGGGTAGCATTTTATCATCTCTCCCTCTGACTCTGACCTTTCTGTATCCCTCTTATAATGGCCCTTATGATTTCACTGAGTCCACCCAGATAATCCAGGATAATCTCCCATCTCAAGATCCTTAACTTAATCACAACTGCTAAATCTCTTTTGCCATAGAAAGTAACAAAATCACAGGTTCTGGTGACCAGGATGTGGACCTCTCAGTGTTCAGTCTATCACACCATGTAACCCACAAAGCCTTCAATATTTACTCTCTGGTCCTTTAGGAAAACGTTTGCTGACCCCTGCTTTAGACCATTGGACTGGAGGATCAGAACAGCAGCCTGTGGCCTGAGGGAGCAACTTCTCTGCCACGCAACCGCAGGAGGGCTGCCCTCTAAGCCAGCTCTATGATGAGGGACCTACAGACTCAGTCCTCTTTAGAAACACAACTGCAATTAACCATGAAAAACCTGAAAAATACACAGAGCATTAGAAGAAAATCTAAATTTCCAAATCTATTTTTCCAAAATTCCAAGAAAGAAGGATCTTTTCTTGGCTATATGGTACTTTTTTTTTTTTTGACTCTGACACCTATTTTTTCTCCCTGACTCCCATTCTTTCTTACCAATGGAACCTCAATTTTTAACCAGGCAGCAATGTACCCAGTTAAAAATATCCATCGCTCCAGACTCCCTTGCAACTAGAGATTACCCTGTGACTCATTTTGATCAATGAGATAAAAGCAGAAATATGCTGAATGGAGCTTCTTGGGAATACTACTGTTTTCACAACTAAAAAAGAAAAAAAAAAGAAAGAAAAGAGAAAAAGCACAGACTCACTTAGTTCATCCTTATAGCCCTTCACTATTTTCTTCTATGTCCAGCATAGAACATAGATGTGGTCATGGAGGTGGAACAGCCATTCAATGAAGAAGACGAACACCAGGTCTGATGATGGTAGAGTAGGAAGCTGGAAGGGTCCTGGGTCCTTGGCAACATCCATGAGCAGCTACATAAGCCCCGGACTGACCGCCTCCAGACGGTTACATCAGAAAAATGAGCCACTCTTTGGCTTAGCCACTGTGGTCAGTATTCTTTTTTACATGCAAAGATAATCCTAGCAATTATAACATGATATGATGTATATCAAAGCTCCAGCAACACGATGCCTACCTGTGTGCCATTCCGTCACTCTGCTCTAACGAGAGTGGATCTACTTCATATATGGGGTGGGGAAATGATGGACAGAACACAGGTCTTTTTCATGTAGTTAATTCTAACATCCCTTCATGATAAAAAAAAGAAAAAAAAAACCCACAAAACCTCAAACTAGAAATAGAAGGGAACTTCCTCAATCTAATAAAAGGAATCTATGGAAAACCCACAGCTAACATTATACTTAGTGGTGAAAAGCTAAATGCTTTCCCTCTAAGATCAGGAACAAGGCAAGGATGTTTGTTCTTGCCACTTCTATTCAACATTGTACTGTGGGTTCTAGCCAGGGCAATTAGGCAAGAAAATGAGATAAAAGTTGGAAAAGAAGTAAAACTAGCTCTCTTTGCAGATGACATAATCTTTTATATAGTAAATCCTAAATAATCCATTAAAAAAACTATTAGAGTTAATAAACAAATTCAGTAAGATGTCAGGATACAATATCAATATACAAAAATCAATTGTATTTCTATATACTAACAATGAACAATCCAAAAGTGAAATTAAGAAAACAATGCCATTTACAATAGCTTTAAAAAGAAGAAAATATTAAGGAATAAATTTAATAAAAGAAACGTAAGCACTGCAAGCTACAAAGCAGCACTGAAAGACATTTTAAAAGACCTAAATAAATGGAAAAACTTCCTGAGTTCATGGATTGGAAGATAACGTCAATAAGATGGAAACACTCCCCAAATTGATCTATGGACTCAATACAATTTTTATCAAAATCTCAGCTGCCTTCTTGTACAGAAATGAATGGACAAGCTGGTCCTAAAATTCATATGGAAATGCATGGGACCCAGAATAACCAAAGCAACCCTGAAAAATAAGAACAAAGTTGGATGAGTCAGAGTTCTCAATTTTAAAACTTATTACAAAGAAACAATAATCAAGACTGTCGTACTGGCATAAGGACATATAGATCAAGGAAATGGAATTGAGAGTCCAGATTTAAAATCAAAGTCTAAATAGCAACCACAGGGTTGGAAAATTCTGATGAGGACCAACCACTGGGATGAGATGGTGCAACTAAGAGTCAAGTTCCAAAGTGAGATGAACATGTGACTCTCGTAACTGGAGTCACCTGTCTGCTCCCAGGCTAAAGGAAGGCCGGGCTTCCAATTATAGTCCTCCCACCCAAGAAGAAAAGATGATTACAGATAAGAAGATCAGAATACTGTTAAGAAAATTTATTCTAGGCTGCCCCTAGATTCTAGGCTGTGCCTATTGATTTGCACGGAGTAAAAGAGTGAAAAAGCATATTCTTGAAGGGGTGAGGGTTTCCCACACACCTCATTTTGGAGTTTCACCATTAAATATACACCTGTGCTTCTTTACATTTTTTTCTCAGTTCTGGCGCTTCTCTGCTTCACTTGTTCCCAAACCTTTTGCCATGCTCTTTATTCTATATGCCTGTCCCTGTCCCTCCACCAACATCTTTACTACTGCCAAACTCTCTCTCTCTCTTTCACAACACACACACACACACACACCAAACTCTCTCTCTCTCTCACACACACACATACATACACACACACACACACACACACACACACACACACACACGCATGCACATTCATCCTGCATTCTTCTCACAGCAGCAAACAGTACATTAACTGCATGGATTTTAGATTTAGACTGATCTGTTTTGAATTCAAGTTTTGCTATTTATTGACTTGTGCCCATCAGGCATATACCTAAACTCTAAGCCCGTTTCCTTGTCCATAAAATAGGGATAATACAAGGGGCTCATAGGGGCTTTGTGACATTAAAATGTGGTGTACTGGGAGTTCCCAGCGGTTAGGATTCTGGGCTTTCACTGCCATGGCCCAGGTTCAGTCCCTGGTCAGGGAACTTAAATCCCACAAGCCCCATGGGGCGGCCAAAAAAAAAAGAAAATTGGGGTGCATATAAGATATTTAGCCCAGAACCTGGCACACTGTAAATTCTCACTTAATGGCATACAATAGCTGTACCTATGGCAGCTTCCTAACCAGTAGAGATGTTTGTAAGAAGAAACTCCTCTGGGGCTGGTTTCATTCTGCTGAAGATCAGACAGAGACCCTAGCTTACCCACAGGATGGCAAAAATTATATCTGCAAAAAACTAATCCCTTCTTATGGTAGAAATTTTCCTAGACATAATCTCTCCAATGTCCATGTACCGACCTGTCTTCAGATGCCCTTAATAAAAATACATGGTTCTATCAAATCTGTTGCTTTTTAAAAGGGGGATTTTTAGGCTTACATATAAAATTATTAAGGGGTAGAGAAATGTACACTGTGAAAGAGATAACAGACGCAGGATTTAACTTGGAATAAAGGAAGGCAGAGTGTGTGAAATTAATAGCTGTCTTCAGTAAGGATATTAAAAGCTATTATGATGAGTATAGTGGTCAGCTCCGTTCCATTGCCACTAAGACAGAAATGAATTATGAGGCTTAACTGTGGCATTTAAACTAGAGATTTACCCAACTCTGGATTAAACACACTTAGAAAAAGGAATCAAGGAATGGATAATGCAAACCAGTTTATAATGGGAAAAAAATGTCTATGAAGTGAAGTCATCGACACGTATTAAGGGAATGTCTTTATGAAGACAACCATTGACTGTTTTGTGGATGTTTTTTCCCCTGCTGCATTCATTTATTGCACAATTGACTGGACCAGTTGATAGATTATTTTTGGCATTTTTTTCCACTAAGGCATCTTAATTAGCTTTTATCACAGTTTGAAAAAAAAAACCCAGGCCATCCTTGGACTGGTCTGTAGACCTTTGTCAGCCAGAGGAACACCGTTTCTAAAGTCCTGGCTCCAGGATTTCTCACCTTCAAAACCCTACTCCACTCAGGCTCCTGTCTTCCAGTGAAGATTCTGGCCCGTGATCTAAGCTCCTCTCTCCACTCTGAAACCTGTCAGCATCTTGGGTGACCTCAAGATCCACCATGATAACCAGCACTCTTCACTTCACGGTTATACTCTTGACCTTGTAACACCAGATCCACGCCTCCTAGGAAATCATACCTAAAACAGTAATTTCTTACTCTTCCAACTAGCTTCCTTAATTACTGCCCAGGTAGCATCTATTTGATCTCTGCAGCCCCGCCTTGTTTCTTATCTTCTTTTTTATTCCCCATCCTTCTTGACTCAACCTTCCTGATCTCCAGGGTGACTGCTGCAAACCTCCACCTGCAATCCTGTCTCTTCCACTGCACCCTCAGCAGATCACCACACATTGCTTCCTCCAGAAAAAAAAGTAGCTGCTGTCAGAAAAGAGCACCTGTAACATGTGCCACCAAATCGTCACACCCGCCTTCTTCCACCTTCCCCCTTTCCTCTGGTGACAGCGGACGGGTTACCCTCATCCATCCTATCCTCCTGGACCCTGAATCCCTCCTCTACCACCTTCTCAGGCACAGATTGGCTCAGCTTTCGATATTCAGTCTCTCCTTTTGTACAGACTCTTCCCATCAGCATTTAAATATACTCATTATCTCTCATCTTAAAAAATAAAATCAGGGCTTCCATGGTGGCGCAGTGGTTGGCAGTCCGCCTGCCGATGCAGGGGACACGGGTTCATGCCCCGGTCCAGGAAGATCCCACGTGCCGCGGAGCGGCTGGGCCCGTGAGCCATGGCCGCTGAGCCTGCGCGCCCGGAGCCTGTGCTCCGCAACGGGAGAGGCCACAACAGTGAGAGGCCCGCGTACCGCAAAAATAAATAAATAAGTAAACAAATAAAATCAAAAGTCTCCCTCAGTCGGCACTTCTAACCTGTCTCCTTAGTCTCCGTGCAAGACCTGTCTGCTTTCTGTATCCACACGCCTTGCTCATCTCACTCCAGTTGTTCTCAGGCTCCCATGGCACCAAAACAGCTTTCAACCCCACTGACCAGATCAAACTCTTTTGCAGTAAACTTTGGTTCTTTCTTGACCTCCAGGCAACGTCTGCCCCTGCAGACGACGCCCTGCTCTCTCACTTCCTGTGATACCTGTGCTCTCTTGGTCTCCTGTCTTCCCTGTCTCTCTCCTCTCCTTTCCAGTCTCCTTTCGAGACCCCTCCACACATGATGTGTTTTGTTTTGTGTTTACTCCTAGGGTTCTTCTGTCCGAGGCCCTCTTCTCTTTTCATTCAAGCTCTCCCTGCATGAGCTTGTTTACTCTCAAGACGTCACTTACTATCTAAAGTCTAGAGGCTTCCGGGAAGATGGCGGAAGAGAAAGACGCGGATCACCTTCCTCCCCACACATACACCAGAAATACATATACACATGGAACAACCCCTATAGAGCACCTACTGAACGCTGGCAGAAGACCTCAGACCTCCCAAAAGGCAATAAACTCCCCACGTACGTGGGTAGGGCAAAAGAAAAAACAGAGACAAAAGGATAGGGACGGGACCGGCGCCAGTGGGAGGGAGCTGGGAAGGAGGAAACGGTTCCACACACTAGGAGCCCCTTCGCGAGCGGAGACTGCGGGAGGCGGAGGGGGGAAAGCTTCGGAGCCGCGGAGGAGAGCACAGCAACAGGGGTGCGGAGGGCAAAGCGGGGAGATTCCCGCCCAGAGGAACAGGGCCGACCGGCACTCACCAGGCCGAGAGGCTTGTCTGCTCACCCGCCGGGGCGGGCGGGGCTGGGAGCTGAGGCTCGGGTTTCGGTCGGATCCCAGGGAGAGGACTGGGGTTGGCGGCGTGAACACAGCCTGCTGGGGGTTAGTGCGCCACGGCTAGCCGGGAGGGAGTCCGGGGAAAAGTCTGGACCTGCCAAAGAGGCAAGAGACTTTTTCTTACCTCTTTGTTTCCTGGTGCGCGAGGAGAGGGATTAAGAGCGCCGCTTAAAGGAGCTCCAGAGACGGGCGCTAGCCGTGGCTAAAAGCGTGGACCCCAGAGACGGGCGGGAGACGCTAAGGCTGCTGCCGCCGCCACCAAGGGGCCTGTGTGCGAGCACAGGTCACTGTCCACACCCCCCTTCCGGGGAGCCTGTGCAGCCCGCCACTGCCAGGGTCCCGGGATCCAGGGACAACTCCTCCGAGAGAACGCACAGCGCGCCTCAGGCCGGTGCAACGTCACGCCTGCCGGCGCCTCACGCTGGCGCAACGTCACGCTGGCCTCTGCCGCCGCAGGCCCGCCCCGCACTCCGTGCCCCTCCCTCCCACCGGCCTGAGTGAGCCAGAGCCCCCGAATCAGCGGCTCCTTTAACCCAGTCGTGTCTTAGCGAAG
This sequence comes from Leucopleurus acutus, assembly GCF_964270905.1. Taxonomy (NCBI): domain Eukaryota; kingdom Metazoa; phylum Chordata; class Mammalia; order Artiodactyla; family Delphinidae; genus Leucopleurus; species Leucopleurus acutus. The sequence continues at coordinate 137,010,306 of NC_139146.1, forward strand.
AACAGACGCCCTCCGGCGACCTATACGCAGAGGCGGGGCCAAATCCAAAGCTGAGCCCCTGGGAGCTGTGCGAACAAAGAAGAGAAAGGGAAATCTCTCCCAGCAGCCTCAGATGCAGCGTATTAAAGCTCCACAATCAACTTGATGTACCCTGCATCTGTGGAATACATGAATAGACAACCAATCATCCCAAATTAAGGAGGTGGACTTTGAGAGCAAGATTTATGATTTTTTCCCCTTTTCCTCTTTTTGTGAGTGTGTATGTGTAGGCTTCTGTGTGAGATTTTGTCTGTATAGCTTTGCTTCCACAATTTGTCCTAGGGTTCTATCCGTCCGTTTTTTTAATTTTTTTTCTTTTCTCTTAATAATTATTTTTTTATTTTAATAACTTTATTATATTTTATCTTACTTTATTTTATTTTATCTCCTTTCTTTTTTTCCTTCCTTCCCTCCTTCCTTCCTCCCTCCCTCCCTCCCTCCTTTCTTTGTTTCTTTCTTTCTCTCTTTCTACTTCTACTAATTCTTTCTACTTTTTCTCCCTTTTATTCTGAGCCGTGTGGATGAAAGGCTCTTGGTGAAGCAGACAGGAGTCAGTGCTGTGCCTCTGAGGAGGTAGAGCCAACTTCAGGACACTGGTCCACAAGAGACCTCCCAGCTCCACATAATATCAAACGGCGAAAATCTCCCAGAGATCTCCATCTCAACACCAGCACCCAGCTTCACTCAACGACCAGCAAGCTACAGTGCTGGACATCCTATGCCAAACAAGTAGCAAGACAGGAACACAACCCCACCCATTAGCAGAGAGGCTGCCTAAAATCATAATAAGTCCACAGACACCCCAAAACACACCACCAGACGTGGACCTGCCCACCAGAAAGACAAGATCCAGCCTCATCCACCAGAACACAGGCATTAGTCCCCTCCACCAAGAAGCCTACACAACCCACTGAACCAACCTTAGCCACTGGGGACAGACACCAAAAACAACGGGAACTACGAACCTGCAGCCTGCAAAAAAGAGACCCCAAACACAGTAAGATAAGCAAAATGAGAAGACAGAAAAACACACAGCAGATGAAGGAGCAAGATAAAAACCCACCAGACCTAACAAATGAAGAAGAAATAGGCAGTCTACCTGAAAAAGAATTTAGAATAATGATAGTAAAGATGATCCAAAATCTTGGAAATAGAATAGACAAAATGCAAGAAACATTTAACAAGGACCTAGAAGAACTAAAGATGAAACAAACAACGATGAACAACACAATAAATGAAATTAAAAATACTCTAGATGGGATCAATAGCAGAATAAGTGAGGCAGAAGAATGGATAAGTGACCTGGAAGATAAAATAGTGGAAATAACTACTGCAGAGCAGAATAAAGAAAAAAGAATGAAAAGAACTGAGGACAGTCTCAGAGACCTCTGGGACAACATTAAATGTACCAACATTCAAATTATAGGGGTTCCAGAAGAAGAAGAGAAAAAGAAAGGGACTGAGAAAATATTGGAAGAGATTATAGTTGAAAACTTCCCTAATATGGGAAAGGAAATAGTTAATCAAGTCCAGGAAGCACAGAGAGTCCCATACAGGATAAATCCAAGGAGAAACACGCAAAGACACATATTAATCAAACTGTCAAAAATTAAATACAAAGAAAACATATTAAAAGCAGCAAGGGAAAAACAACAAATAACACACAAGGGAACCCCCATAAGGTTAACAGCTGATCTTTCAGCAGAAACTCTGCAAGCCAGAAGGGAGTGGCAGGACATATTTAAAGTGATGAAGGAGAAAATCCTACAACCAAGATTACTCTACCCAGCAAGGATCTCATTCAGATTTGATGGAGAAATTAAAACCTTTACAGACAAGCAAAAGCTGAGAGAGTTCAGCACCACCAAACCAGCTCTACAACAACTGCTAAAGGAACTTCTCTAGGCAAGAAACACAAGAGAAGGAAAAGACCTACAATAGCGAACCCAAAACAATTAAGAAAATGGGAATAGGAACATACATATCGATAATTACCTTAAATGTAAATGGACTAAATGCTCCCACCAAAAGACACAGATTGGCTGAATGGATACAAAAACAGACCCATATATTTGCTGTCTACAAGAGACCCACTTCAGACCTAGAGACACATACAGACTGAAAGTGAGGGGTTAGAAAAAGATATTTCATGCAAATGGAAACCAAAAGAAAGCTGGAGTAGCAATTCTCATATCAGACAAAATAGACTTTAAAATAAAGACTATTAGAAGAGACAAAGAAGGACACTACATAATGATCAAGGGGTCGATCCAAGAAGAAGATATAACAATTGTAAATATTTATTCACCCAACATAGGAGCACCTCAATACATAAGGCAAATACTAACAGCCATGAAAGGGGAAATCAACAGTAACACATTCATAGTAGGGGACTTTAAAACCCCACTTTCACCAATGGACAGATCATCCAAAATGAAAATAAATAAGGAAACACAAGCTTTAAATGATACATTAAACAAGATGGACTTAATTGATATTTATAGGACATTCCATCCAAAAACAACAGAATACACATTCTTCTCAAGTGCTCATGGAACATTCTCCAGGATAGATCATATCTTGGGTCACAAATCAAGCCTTGGTAAATTTAAGAAAATTGAAATTGTATCAAGTATCTTTTCCGACCACAACACTATGAGACTAGATATCAATTACAGGAAAAGATCTGTAAAAAATACAAACACATGGAGGCTAAACAATACACTACTTAATAACCAAGAGATCACTGAAGAAATCAAAAAGGAAATAATAAATACCTAGAAACAAATGACAATGGATACATGACGACCCAAAATCTATGGGATGCAGCAAAAGCAGTTCTAAGAGGGAAGTTTATAGCAATACAATCCTACCTTACAAAACAGGAAACATCTTGAATAAACAACCTAACCTTACACCTAAAGCAATTAGAGAAAGAAGAACAAAAAAACCCCAAAGTTAGCAGAAGGAAAGAAATCATAAAAATCAGATCAGAAATAAATGAAAAAGAAATGAAGGAAACAATAGCAAAGATCAATAAAACGAAAAGCTGGTTATTTGAGAAGATAAACAAAATTGATAAACCATTAGCCAGACTCATCAAGAAAAAAAGGGAGAAGACTCAAATCAATAGAATTAGAAATGAAAAAGGAGAAGTAACAACTGACACTGCAGAAATACAAAAGATCATGAGAGATTACTACAAGCAACTCTATGCCAATAAAATGGACAACCTGGAAGAAATGGACAAATTCTTAGAAATGCACAACCTGCCAAGACTGAATCAGGAAGAAATAGAAAATATGAACAGACCAATCACAAGCACTGAAATTGAAACTGTGATTAAAAATCTTCCAACAGACAAAAGCCCAGGACCAGATGGCTTCACAGGCGAATTCTATCAAACATTTAGAGAAGAGCTAACACCTATCCTTCTCAAACTCTTCCAAAATATAGCAGAGGGAGGAACACTTCCAAACTCATTCTACGAGGCCACCATCACCCTGATACCAAAACCAGACAAGGATGTCACAAAGAAAGAAAACTACAGGCCAATATTACTGATGAACATGGATGCAAAAATCCTCAACAACATACTAGCAAACAGAATCCAACAGCACATTAAACGGATCATACACCATGATCAAGTGGGGTTTATTCCAGGAATGCAAGGATTCTTCAATATACGCAAATCAATCAATGTGATACACCATACTAACAAACTGAAGGAGAAAAACCATATGATCATCTCAATAGATGCAGAGAAAGCTTTCAACAAAATTCAACACCCATTTATGATAAAAACCCTGCAGAAAGTAGGCATAGAGGGAACTTTCCTCAACATAATAAAGGCCGTATATGACAAACCCACAGGCAACATCGTCCTCAATGGTGAAAAACTGAAAGCATTTCCACTAAGATCAGGAACAAGACAAGGCTGCCCACTCTCACCACTCTTATTCAACATAGTTTTGGAAGTTTTAGCTACAGCAATCAGAGAAGAAAAGGAAATAAAAGGAATCCAAATCGGAAAAGAAGAAGTAAAGCTGTCACTGTTTGCAGATGACATGATACTATACATAGAGAATCCTAAAGATGCTACCAGAAAACTACTAGAGCTAATCAATGAATTTGGTAAAGTAGCAGGATACAAAATTAATGCACAGAAATCTCTGGCATTCCTATACACTAATGATGAAAAATCTGAAAGTTAAAACAAGAAAGCACTCCCCTACCTAAGGAGACAAAAGACCTGTATGCAGAAAATTATAAGACACTGATGAAAGAAATTAAAGATGATACAAATAGATGGAGAGATATACCATGTTCTTGGATTGGAAGAATCAACATTGTGAAAATGACTCTACTACCCGAAGCAATCTATAGATTCAGTGCAATCCCATCAAACTACCACTGGCATTTTTCACAGAACTAGAACAAAAAATTTCACAATTTGTATGGAAACACAAAAGACCCCGAATAGCCAAAGCAATCTTGAGAACGAAAAATGGAGCTGGAGGAATCAGGCTCCCTGACTTCAGACTATACTACAAAGCTACAGTAATCAAGACAGTATGGTACTGGCACAAAAAGAGAAAGATAGATCAATGGAACAGGATAGAAAGCCCAGAGATAAACCCATGCACATATGGTCACCTTATCTTTGATAAAGGAGGCAGGAATGTACAGTGGAGAAAGGACAGCCTCTTCAATAAGTGGTGCTGGGAAAACTGGACAGGTACATGTAAAAGTATGAGATTAGATCACTCCCTAACACCATACACAAAAATAAGCTCAAAATGGATTAAAGACCTAAGTGTAAGGCCAGAAACTATCAAACTCTTAGAGGAAAACATAGGCAGAACACTCTATGACATAAATCACAGCAGGATCCTTTTTGACCCACCTCCTAGTGAAATGGAAATAAAAACAAAAATAAACAAATGGGACCTAATGAAACTTCAAAGCTTTTGCACAGCAAAGGAAACCATAAACAAGACCAAAAGACCACCCTCAGGATGGGAGAAAATATTTGCAAATGAAGCAACTGACAAAGGATTAATTTCCAAAATTTACAAGCAGCTCATGCAGCTCAATAACAAACAACCCAATCCAAAAATGGGCAGAAGACCTAAATAGACATTTCTCCAAAGAAGATATACAGACTGCCAACAAACACATGAAAGAATGATCAACATCATTAATCATTAGAGAAATGCAAATCAAAACTACAGTGAGATATCATCTCACACCAGTCAGAATGGCCATCATCAAAAAATCTAGAAACAATAAATGCTGGAGAGGGTGTGGAGAAAAGGGAACACTCTTGCACTGCTGGTGGGAATGTGAATTGGTTCAGCCACTATGGAGAACAGTATGGAGGTTCCTTAAAAAACTACAAATAGAACTACCATATGACCCAGCAATCCCACTACTGGGCATATACCCTGAGAAAACCAAAATTCAAAAAGAGTCATGTACCAAAATGTTCATTGCAGCTCTATTTACAATAGCCCGGAGATGGAAACAACCTAAGTGCCCGTCATCGGATGAATGGATAAAGAAGATGTGGCACATATATACAATGGAATATTACTCAGCCATAAAAAGAAACGAAATTGAGCTATTTGTAATGAGGTGGATAGACCTAGAGTCTGTCATACAGAGTGAAGTAAGTCAGAAAGAAAAAGACAAATACCGTATGCTAACACATGTATATGGAATTTAAGGAAAAAAATGTCATGAAGAACCTAGGGGTAAAGCAGGAATAAAGACGCAGACCTCCTAGAGAACGGACTTGAGGTTATGGGGAGGGGGAAGGGTGAGCTGTGACAGGGCGAGAGAGAGTCATGGGCATATACACACTAACAAACGTAGTAAGGTAGATAGCTAGTGGGAAGCAGCCGCATGGCACAGGGATATTGGCTCGGTGCTTTGTGACAGCCTGGAGGGGTGGGATAGGGAGGGTGGGAGGGAGGGAGACGCAACAGGGAAGACATATGGGAACATATGTTTATGTATGACTGATTCACTTTGTTATAAAGCAGAAACTAGCACACCATTGTAAAGCAATTATACCCCAATAAAGATGTTAAAAAAAAAAAAAAGAGTCATGTACCAAAATGTTCATTGCAGCTCTATTTACAATAGCCAGGAGATGGAAACAACCTAAGTGTCCATCATCAGATGAATGGATAAAGAAGATGTGGCACATATATACAATGGAATATTACTCAGCCATAAAAAGAAACGAAACTGAGCTATTTGTAATGAGGTGGACAGACCTAGAGTCTGTCATACAGAGTGAAGTAAGTCAGAAAGAGAAAGACAAATACCGTATGCTAACACATATATATGGAATTTAAGAAAAAAAAATGTCCTGAAGAACCTAGGGGTAAGACAGGAATAAAGACAGAGACCTACTAGAGAATGGACTTGAGGATATGGGGAGGGGGAAGGGTAAGCTGTGACAAAGCGAGAGAGAGGCATGGACATATATACACTACCAAACGTAAGGTAGATAGCTAGTGGGAAGCAGCCACATAGCACAGGGAGATCAGCTCTGTGCTTTGTGACCGCCTGGAGGGGTGGGATAGGGAGGGTGGGAGGGAGGGAGACGCAAGAGGGAAGAGATATGGGAACATATGTGTATGTATAACTGATTCACTTTGTTATAAAGCAGAAACTAACACACCATTGTAAAGCAATTATACTCCAATAAAGATGTAAAAAAATTTTTTTTTTAATTAAAAAAAATAAAGTCTAAAGATGCTCAAGATTTTTCATCTAGTCTAGATCTTTCTTCTGAGCTCCGGGTAGCCGACTGACCATTGGACTCCTCCCCTCAGATCTATCTCTTACAAATCCCTCAAGCGCATCATGTCCCAAGCTGGACTCATTATTATCCCCCATTCCTCCCAGCTCACGGCTCTGGCAGGTTCCCCTGCTCACAGTAATGCTCCCACTCTTTACCCTGGTGCTCTGCCAGGAACTCAGGTGTTATTCTTGAAGTCTCCCTCTCTTGACTCCTGACATCCAATCAGTAGTCAAGTCTTCCAATTGTCCATTCCAAAAAGCTGTCCATCTGGCTCCGTCTCTCCATCCTCACTGCCATTTCTGGTCCAGGCACCAGCCCTTACTTGGGGTGGTATAGGAAAACCCTCCTGACTGGTCCCCCAGGTTCCTGTCTTCACTCTTGCAAACAGCTTTGACTGACCTACGATGTTCATCAGATTGTGTCCTGCACCTTCTCCCCTTCCTCTGAATTTCTCTAAGATTTCCCACGGCCCCTGAGATAAAAAGCAGACCCTCAGACACGGCTCCCAGGGCCCTCACTTCTCTTCCTGTTCCCTTGCTTCCCACAGCTCACCCCATACACAGTCCTCCAGCACTCCTCTCCTTCCCCCAACGAGTCTAGCTCTTCCTGAGCCTCGAGTGTCAGCTTCAACGTCACTTTCTCAGGAGGTGATGAGACCTTCAGTGATGGGTTGAATAGTGCCTTCCCTCCCCCCTCCAAACATAAAAAAGCTATTCCCCATCCTAATTCCTGGAACCTGTAACTCTTACCCTATATGGCAAAAGATGTGGTTAAGCTAAGGATCTCCAGATTTTCCTCGATCATTTGGGGTGGGGCGGGGCATTGGGCTACCATAACAGGATTCCACAGACTGGGGGGCTTAAACAACAGAAATTTATTTTCTCCTAGTCCTGGAGGCTAGAAGCCCAAGATCAAGATGCTGGCAGGGTTGGTTTCTGGTGAGACCTCTCTACCTGGCTTGCAGATGGCTGAATTCTCACTGTCATCACATGGTCTTTCCTCGGGGGGTTGGGGGTGGGGGAGAGAGAGAGATATCTGATGTCTCCTTCTCTTCTTTTAAGGCTGCCAGTCCTACTGAATTGGCCTCACCATTATGACCTCATTTAACCTTGTTCCCTTAAAGGCTCTATCTCCATATATGGAAATATGGTCACATTGGGGTTAGGGCTTCAACACGTGGATTTGAGGGGCACACCATTCAGTCCACAACAGGCTCTAAATGCAATCACATGGATCCTTATAATGTAGACACACACAGGAGAAGATACACAGAGAAGAGGAGACGGCAATGTGTCCCAAGAGGCAGAGATTGGGGTGATGCAGCCACGAACCAAGGGATGCCTGGAGCCCCAAGAAGAGGGACAGACAGAAGCAGATTCTCCCCAAGAGCCCTGGGAGGGAGTGCGGCCCTACCAGCCCCTAGTTTCTGCTTCTGGCTTCCTGAACTGCCAGAGAATAACTTCTTGTTGTTTTCAGCCACTCAGTTTGTGACAATCTGTTACAGAAGCAACAGGAAAGGAGTACACTTCCGTGACCTCAGAGACAAGGTGAGGCCACGTGTTCACTGCTCCCACAGCTCCTGTCTGCCCTTTTCATCACCCACATCACACTGAATTGTAAGGGTTTGTTTAGAGTCAGTCTTCTCTTCTAGGCTACGGGTTCAAGAGGGCAGAGATTGCCTATCTAGTCCACTACTGCTCCCCAGGGCATAGTACATAGTACGTGCTCAATAAATATCTATGAGATGGATGAGTCAATGAGCTGGTATTGAGAATTTCTTGGCTTGGAGAGTTGATAAATAACAGACTGAGCTATGAAAACAAGCTAGGGAAATGGTTCCTTATAGGAGATATTCTCAGTCCTCTGAAATAATTAGGTAATGTCTTGTCTAGAGACCCCAGAATGACCTTTCAGGAGTTTCTAGCCCCTCGACAGCTGTGACCCAGTGGTTTGCAATTTTCCTAGCAACTTGAGCTTTGGTGCCCTCTGGTGACAGAAGTGAATTGTCTCGTAAGTCTGTCAAGATTGACACAAATCTAGTTACCTGCTGCTGTATGCGATTTTCTCATGAAGAAATTGAATTTTCTCCTTACCGTTAAAAGAAATCAACTGGAATGATGTATTTAACCATGAAGTCGATAAAAGTTACATAAACCACATAACCTCCAAAGCCTTTGCAGGTGTCACCTTGAGTTTTGTTTTGAATATTAAGATTTCCTTGTGAAATACGAAATTTCAGATTGCATTTACACTTTCTCCTCAAATAGCCATGTTGTTCATGGTAGCATTTAATATCATTTGGAAAACTAACACCGTATTGTAAGTGGCTGCTTATGATAACTAAGAGTTAAGTGCTTTCCAAAGCCCTTAAACCTTTATTGAGATTGAAAATCAAGTTGCTATATATTTTTTTAAATGTATTTATTTGGCTGTGCCGGGTCTTAGTTGTGGCATGCGAACTCTTAGTTGCAGCATGTGGGATCTAGTTCCCTGACCAGGGATCGAACCCAGGCCCCCTGCATTGGGAGCACAGAGTCTTAGCCACTGGACCACCAGGGAAGACCCAAGTTGCTATTTTTTTTACAAACCACATACATAAAAAGATGCCTGTGTGCTGTTTGTAAATGAGAAGTTATGGGTCTGGCTGCCTGTCTGTAAACAGACTTACTTTTCATCTCCTGATCTTGTAAAAATGCTGACAGCTACACAGTCTTCCAATTTTAAATTCTGTGTGAGTTGCAATGCCAGACAGTTCCACATAGCAACCGCGTGTATGACTATGCTTAGCTTCACGTCAAAGATGTGTTTTCCAAAGTGCCATTTGAAGATAATTTGGGAGGACAAAGTAAATACATTTTTTTCTCACCGATTACATCATCATTTTAGCGATAACTTACCATCATTTCTGATGATTTTCCAAGGATCGTGCTGACCTGTTAACATCTGAGTTTGAAGTGTTTCTGACCTCAACCATTTGGTCAAATAAACAAGCACTGATTTGCACAAGGGAGCTGCTATTTATAGGCACTCAACACTGGTTTCCTTTCTAAATTAAAGAGTCCTTTGGTAATGTAAACAACCACCCTCTGACTTTGTTTTGAATATTCCTAGTTTCACTTTCCTCTTTGCTTAAAACACTGTATATCTGTATAAACCCACCAGAGGAGAAACTGATGTCGCCAAGGTTCTTCTTAAAAAGAACGAGAACCCAAGCATTATGATGCAAATGCTTTCTGGAAGGTGCAACCGCTTGCAAGATGATTCTTCAAATGGTGAGATTCTACAGTTTGTTTTTTTTTCTAGAGAGAAATGGGGTATGTGTGTATATATATATATATATATATATATATATATGAATATATAGGAGATATAGATAGATAGATAGGGTAGAGAGGTGAAGATTGTTTTAAAGACTTGGGAGGCAATAGACTATAAGAGTTGAGTATAAATCCTAGAATCAGACTGCCTGTATTTGAAAACAAGCATTGCCATTTATGAGTTCTGTGCCCTCGGAAAAGTCATTTTATCTCCTGTGCCTCATATTCCTTATTTATAAAATGGTGGTAAAGATAGTAACTCTCTGTTATAAGTTGTTATGAACCCCAAATAGCCAAAACAATCTTGAAAAAGAAGAATAAAGCTGGAGGCATTCTCGCTGAACTTGGCCTCTCTACACTGACACCGAAGTAAATCTCAGAGACAGAGTTGTTGGGTGAAGTAGGAAAGAATAGCTTTATTGCTTTGCCAGGCAAAGGGGGACACAGCAGGTTAGTGACCCCAAAACTGTGTCCTCCCTTGGGGAGGGTAGCACGGAATCTTATAATAGTGGTCAAAGAAGCAGGGCTGTAGATAAGAAGCAGGGTACACCATCTGGCTGTGAGAGCTGTCTACAGTCTGTGGGCTGGCAGCATGCTGATCTTTGAAAGTTTCTTTCTCTACCCAATCCCCCCTTTCTGGTGAGGTTTCAGTGAGGTCTGTTAGGTGAGCATCCTACAGCTTACTTGGCTTGAATATACTCTCCTTTGGTGTGGTCTCTTTGGGGGCCGACTGGGAGAAAGAAAAACCAATACTGTAACTGTTTTGATACTGAAAACTGATGATGTCTTTTTGAAATAAAGAACCAGTCCGTCCAAAAAAAAAAAAAAAAGAATCAGGGTGCATGCAGTGCTTGCATTCTTGTCATCCCTGGATCATCTCAGAACCTTCAAGGCTGGTTTCAGGCAGTCCCATGACGGGCTTCTGTGGTTCTCGAGGTTGTGGAACTGTGACCTTCTCTCTGGAATGCAAGATGAAAAGAGTTCTGGAGACGGATGACGGAGATGGTTGTACAGCAATGTGTATGTACTTAAAACCCCTCAACTGTATACTTAAAATGGTTAAGAGGGTAACTCGTGTATTTTCCCACAATTAAAAATGTTAAGTAAATATATTTCTTAAGAGTGCAGCTTTTGATGGCATAGAATTCCCTCCCTCTTCTTGGTCTCCAGATGAGAGGGAGCATAAAATAGGGAGGATGTGACATCTTGTGGCATTTATTCCTTAGACCACTGCATCGAGGTGGTCTGATTTTCAATTATTCATTAAACAAATATCTACTGACATTTACTATGTACTAGGCCTTGTTCTAGAGGCTGACAGCAAACAAAAAAGGTCCTCTAAATTTCCTATCCATAGGGATCTTACCTTCCAGCAGGTGGAGAAAAACCATAAATAAAATAAACAAGTAAGATACATAGTATTTAACAACAAACTAGTGAATAAAACCAAAAAGAAGCAGACTCACAGATATAGAGAACAAATGTGATTATCAGTGGGGAGAGGGAAGGGGCGGGGCAACTTAGGGGTGGGGGGAATGGTCATTATGGGATTATATGAAATCGTGTGCGAAAGTTTTGAAAATTGTAAAACACTATAGAATTTAAAGAATCTTTCATTCAATTTAAAAAAAGAAAAAAACAAAGAAAAAACTAAATAAAAGAAAAAAGATATACAATATTTAGATGGCAATATGAGTATGGAGAGGGTGGATAAAACACGTATAAGGGGTGTTATTTTAAATAGAATTGTCAGAGGAGACTTCACTGAGGAAATATATGAGTAAGACTTGAATTAAGGAAGTTATCCATGGAAGTATCTGGGGGAAGAATGTTCCAAACAAAAGGAAAAGTCAGTGCAAAGGCCCTGAGGCAGATGCATGACTGGTACATACAGGGAAGAGCAAAGGGGTCATAATGGCTGAAGCAGAGTAAGGAAGGGGGAGGTAGTCTAAGATGAGGTTAGAGACATCAAAGAGGTCATCCCAGATCACGAAGGCCATGGTAGCCCACTGTTAGTAAGACTTTGGCTCTTACTCTGAGATGGCAGCTAGAGGAATGACATGATCTGACTTCTGTGTTAAAAGGATCTCGGGTTGGGGTGGGGGAGGTCAAGGGCAGAACCAGGGAGACTAGTAGGATTGCCATATTCCAGGTAAGAGATTTTAAGAGCTCAAACCAGGTAGACAGCAAGGATGGTAAGACAGTAGGGTGGTAAGAAGTGGTCAGATTCTGGGTGTACTTTGGGGAAAGGGCCGACAGGATTTTCTGGGAGCCTGGCTCAAGAGGAAGAAGGAAGTGAAAGGTTAAAGAACACCCTACTAGTTTCCTGTGCCTGCTGGAACACAACACCACAAACCTGGCAGCTTAAAACGACACACGTTTATTCTGTCACAATTCTAAAGGCCAGAAGGCTGAAACAAAGGAGTTGCCAGGGCTGCCCTGAGTCCAGAAGCTCTGGGGTTATTCTGCTCCTTGCCTCTCCTAGTTTCTGGGGGTCCAGGCATTCCCTAGGTGGAGGCTGCAGGACTCCAGTCTCTGCTTCCACCCTCACATGGCCTTCTCCTCTGTCTATGTCATCTCTTTTGTCTCTCATAAGAACACTTGTCATTGGATTTAGGACCCACCCAGATAATTCAGCATGATCTCATCTCAAGATCCTTAACTACCTCTGCCAAGACCTTTCCCCCAGATAAGGTCACATTTACAGGTACTGGGAGTTAGAACGTGGCTGTATCTTTTTGGGAGACACCATTGAATTCACTGCAATGACCATGCTTTTAACCTGAGCAACCATGAGGATGTAATCACCATTAAGTGAGATGGTGAAGATATGGGTTGAACAGAGTTGGGAGAGGAGTCTAGGACCTCAGTGTTGGACACGTCAGGTCTGAGAGGCTTACTTGATATTCAGTGGAGATGTTGGGCGGGCAGCTGGATGAGCAAACCTGGAGCTGAGGGCAGTGCAGGACTTGAGCCATAAGTACAGAGGTACCAGGATGCGGCAGCATGGCAAGCCATGGGGCCTGTGATGTAACCCCGGGAGGGATGAAGACAGAAGAGGGAAGCCATGGGACTTCCCTGGTGGCCCAGTTGTTAAGACTCTGCCCTTCCAAGGCAGGGTGTGTGGGTTCGATCCCTGACTGGGGATGGGGAACTAAGATTCTGCATGCTGCATAGCACGGCCAAAGAAAAAAGAAAGAAAAACGAGGGAAGCCATGCCAGTGTTCGGAGGATGCAGCTAAGATCTGAGAAGGGAAGTCGGGCAGGTTGAGGAGAAACAGAAATGTGTAAGGTTCTAGAAGCTGAGTGGAGAAATTGCTGGAAGGAGGAAGGAGTGATCAACTCCATATTCTGACCATGGCATCATAGTTGCAAATTCTCAGACCTAGGGCTTCAGGTGAAAGGTGAAATTTCCTCTGTAGTTTCCTATAACAAAATTGTGCAATTTTCATGTAATTGTGCAATTTTCATGTAACTTCACCTAGGGCTTCAGGTGAAAGGTGAAATTTCCTCTGTAGTTTCCTATAACAAAATTGTGCAATTTTCATGTAACTGTTTTATGATGTGGGAAAGCCAGTGGCATCTGACTGAAATCGTAACAGATACCCTGAAGTTCCTCATGATGAAGTATGTTTTCAAAGCGTTGGTGTTATTAGTTTGATCAGCAAAGCCTTCTCACCGGGTCCGTGTTTACTGCATTTGACCCAGAAGGGAAAGAAAGGCGTCTGTCTCAACCCCACACAAGGTAGGAGAAACCGTCAAGAGCTATTGCTGCCTGGAATCACAGCATTCTCCTCATTTGAAGCTCCTGAGGTGAAGGCCTTATTATATCCTTCATAGGACTGCGAGGGAAATCAGTCAGAGAAACTGTTTTAAAAGGTTCTAAACTACTGCTAGGGAATCGTGTAGTCACTGGGAACCAAGACAGCAATTAGGCAAGTGAAAAAATGCCACCATTTTGACTGAATTCTGTTACACGATGGCAAACATCTGGTCAAATCAATCAATGGAGTTAAGCAAGTTGTTTGTCATTATGGCGGGTGGAAAGGGGAGAAGTACCATGAAGCGATGGGTTAGATTTTCCACCAAGTGGTCATTCCAAAGACACAGCTTAAAACCTTAAGCAGTTTTTGGCTTTTTTGTGAATGATAATAAATGGTTTAATTAGAGAATCGAGTGCTAAATCCTGAAAAATACATCTTGTGAAATTGTTTCTGTGTCCCTGTAGCCGGAATATCTCAGGCTTCACTGGTCTGTGACCGCAAATGGGATTTCATCAATATTAATATCCAAATCTCCATGACCCACAGCCTCCACCAGCTTGACATCCAAATTCCCCTCCCTTGAGTGTATTAGGAAATCCCCAGGGTGTGTATTTATAGTGTCCCTAAAGTTGTAAGCTTCTCTGAGAGGGGATCTCAGCCCTGACCCCAGAAGAGCCCCTCCATGCTAGTGGCTGCGCAGAGCCACTGCCCCACTGGGCGTCCTTGGGGCTGGAACAGCTCTGAAGCTCCGAGCAGAAGACTAGCTCCTCTCGCTGGTGAAGTCAGAACATTCCCTGGTTACATTCAATTATGGGGTTGACAACACAAGGGTCCTTGAGCCTCAGAATGTCATAAGCCTTAGTCACAAGCCCTTTCAATTCAGGCACAAAGCCCTTTTCTCCCCCAGGGGATGAGGTCGTGCTGCCTGGGTGGGAAGCAGTTCTGGAATGGCAGTTCAGCCCTTTACAGTGAGTGGTCCTCAAGGTCAGTAAGGACGTGTGTTCCCCAGAAGGCTCCTCAGCCCTCGGGGAGTCAGAGATTGTGAACAGCCTGATGGGAGAAAAGGCTATTGCCTCACCGTCCTCACCAGGACCATCTGAGTCTCCACTCTGTCCCCAGCCGAGACACTTCTTTAGAAAGATTTTTTTTTAAGGATTGGAAATGTTCTGTCCTCTAAAATGATTAGCCTGGTAGACTGTTTCCAATTCCAGCAAAAGACAGAAATTGTTGGGGAAATAGGAACAGTTAGAGACCTTTGGAAGAGAGATCTATCCCATGGCTACTCTGCAGACCCACGTACCCTTGTACCTGACAGAAAATCCTCAGTTTGCTCAGGGTGAGGCTGGGGACACCACAGAATTGTCCCAGCCTGGACCCAGTCTCCCAGAACCAAGGAAAGAGAGGGACTCCTTAAGAGGAGATCAGAAGTACTTCTTTCGGACTACCCTGGTGGCGCAGTGGTTAAGAATCCGCCTGCCAATGCAGGGGACAGGGGTTTGAGCCCTGGTCTGGGAAGATCCCACGTGCCACGGAGCAACTAAGTCCATGCGCCACAACTACTGAGCCCGTGTGCTGCAACTACTGAAGCCTGCACACCTAGAGCCCGTGCTCCGCAACCGCACCGAGAAACCCACGCACAGCAACGAAGAGTAGCCCCTGCTCGCAGAAACTAGAGAAAGTCCGCAGCGCAGCAATGGAGACCCAACACAGCCAAAAATAAATAATAAAAATAAATAAATTGAAAATTGAAAAAAAAAAAGAAAAAAGAAAAGAAAAAAAAGTACTTCTTTCTCTACCCCAGTTCGCTCAGAGTTTGTTGGTTTATCTTGCATAGCGAAAAGGATTCAGCATCTGGAACTTGTGAACAAAGGATCAGATTTATAATAGTAGTGGTAACAGGAAGAAATCGAATTACTTTGAGTGTTTACTATGTGCTAGGCATTATATATTTGTGCTATAAAATATTATTTATATGTATACACACACATATAATCTTATTTAATCCATACCCCAAGTTTCTGATGTAGATTTTGTATCCCCATTTTACAGAGAAGTAAATTGAGGCTCAAAACGTTTCCATTAACAAGGCCACAGAATCCAGGAGCCCACCCCAGTATAACTCCAAAGCCTGAGCTTTGAACACAATACTCTATTGCTTCTTACCATTCAGATGTAAAAAATCACCCCAAACACCCTCTGAAATCAGAAAAGCCCTTCACAAAACACAATTTTATTGAAAGTTTCCTTTGGACATCATTACAGTGAATTTGATTTGTGTTCCAGAAAGACTACTGTGAGAAAGGGGAAAAAAACAACAACAACAACAAAAGCACATCCTGGGTCAGATCCTCCTGAGTTGTGTGATGCTGAGAGGCTTCAGGAGATCTGGCTCCCCTGCAGCCTCCCTAACTGTGGAACCATGAAGTTGCTGGGTGTGTAACTCTGGAAGAGCTATACGTATATGGGCAGGCTCTTCCCAGGAGTCCCCAGGCCTCAGTTTCACTTGATCAGGGACTGTGGATCCTCAGAAAAGTTATGGCACCCCCCAGGGTTTCCTCACCGCCACGTCTGGAAGACCAGGAGAAATGTGGCTGGTGCAGTACTATTCTCCACCTCCAGCCCCTCCAGCCCCTCTAGCCCAGAGGGAATGAATGTGCCTGGGATGGGGCAAGCCTGTTTCGAGGGAGCTGTAAGTTCCTGAGAAAGAGTCTTAAGTCACCAGAGGATGCTACTTGTTATTATTTCAGAAACCAAGGAGTTTTGTCTCCCAGGCCATCACTCTGGTTCTATTCACCACCAATCAATTTCACTAAAGATGAGCACAGAAATGAAAAATAAAATGGCCATTAAAAGTTTTATTACAGTACATGTCCAGTGGCTATTTTTAAATAGAATCCCTTTGAAATTTTATTCTTGACATTTTTTTTTCCTCAACTGATTAGGACTGTGTGGTAGATTAAGTGAAATTTCACTTTAGAATTATGTTGCTTTTTAACTGCCCCCCAAAATGAGGTATTCATTTTAACTCTTCTCATCCAAAAGGAACATCAAATTCAGGTCTGGATAAAAGAAATTGTGACAATTTCCTCCTTTTCTTCAACATAATTATATATGACTTTTAAAAAAATCGGTTCAATTATTAATCTGCAAAAAATGAGACAGATAATGAAAACTGAGATGGCACCTGAAACTCATCAGCACATGGACAGCAATCCTTGTAGGAACTGTGGATCAAAGCTTTGTGATAAAATGCACCGACAGATCCAATTCATTTACATCTCATTTTGTAAGACACTAAGTAGAAGAGCTAGTGTCACAATTTCATTATCCCCATCCCTCATGCATATTGCATTATGAATTAATGTAGTGATGCAAAGTTGAAAGCAACCTTAAAGGGGAAAACATGAGGCTCAGAGCAGCTTACTCTAAGGTGCATCACACTGTCAACTAAAATTTACCATCATTGTGTTATCTCACTCTCTTGCCATAACCTAATGACATCAGAGGCATGGAATCTGGAAACTGAAGTGACAGGACCTGCCTCTGTGCTGCATATAATACTTAGGAGAACTAAGCAACTGGAAAGAGAACCTGCCCCTTGGGGAATGGGCAGCCAATGAGAGAGTGCTTTGATGATGTAATATCTTTTCTCCCTGTGAGTCCTTGGTTAAATGGAAACAAAGATAACAATAATGTACTCCAGGGGTTTGTAAATTCCTTCTGCCTGAACAACTCCTGGCATTCTGCACACATCTCACTGATCTCAGGAGGTGGGCTCCCGACTTAGGGAACGGCCAAGATTTCAAATGAGCCCAAAGCAACAGATGGACATAGCTGCCTCAGAACAACATGACTCTCTCTGTCCCTAGGGTTTGCTAGTCTCGCTGGGTCGGGTGAACATTGTCCTGCGTTGGGTGGCCTGGAGTGTTTTCCAGCACCACCCAGCCACTCTCCAGTTCTCAGTGGACACTAATTGACTGTCCTACAAATTTAACTCAATGCTGACACTCTTTACCTGGAGGTGGCCTCATATCCCACGGGGCTCAGGGCTGAAGTCCCACAGTCCCCATTTCAGACACCAGTCACAAGTCCAGGCTGTCACCTGTGCTTCTGACCAACTCGCTGTAAATAGGAAGTTCCCACGACTCCCTCCTCAGGTTCGAGTAATTTGCTAGTGCTGCTCACAGAACTCAGAAAACATTAACTTACATTTGTCAGTTTACTGTAGTGGATATTTATAAAGGATACAGATGAACAGCCACATGAAGAGGTACATAGGGTGAGGTCCAGAAGGGTTCTGAATACAGAAACTTCTGTCCCTGGGGACCAGGGTGCACCACCTTCCTGGCACATGGATGCATTCACCAATCCAGAAACTCATCAAATTTCATTGTTTGAGAGTTTTAATAGGGCTTATCTGTGGCGTCACGTCCCCTTCCCAGCCTGTGAGTGGGGCTGAAAGTTCCAACCTTCTAATCACTTGGTCTTTCTGGTGACCAGCCCCATCTGAGGGGATCTAGGGGTCCCACCTTAAGACAGCTCATTAACGTAAACTCAGATGTGCTCAAAAGGGGGCTCCTTATGAAGAACAAAAGACACTCCTGTCACTCAGGAAATTCCAAGGGTTTGAGGAGTTCTGTGCCAGGAACCAGGGAGAAAGTCCAGATATACTTATTATACCCCAGTGGTCATCATCTGCACTTTTCAGTGATGGCAGACAAGGACTGTTCCAGCTAAGAGAGGGTAGTGACCCTCCTGGGGTGCGGACGGGCTCCAAGGTGACGCCCTAGCATCTGATCTCACTGCCTCCAGTCTCTCCCACCTGATCTATGCAAGACTTATTCCATAAAAGCACATCTCTGACCATACCTTTCTCCTGCTCAAAATAAAGTCCTGGCATCACTGCAATCTTGTCTTTCCAGGTTTATTTCCAACTGCTCTCTCCCCACACCCCATGCTCCAGCCTAGCCCAACTCTTCCCTCACCCACGCCTGTGCTCGACCACCTCTGAGCCTTTTCCATACCTCTGCCTGCCATGTTGTCCTCTCTTGTGCGTGTCCAAATCCTATCCAGTTTCTATGCGAAACCATCCTCAGTACTTGTCCAAGCCACTAATTCCTCTTCAGGAGAAAACTTTCTTTAGCTGAAAGATATAAGAGGTTCAGGGTCTGGTATAGTAGTCCTCAAACAGTTTTGCTTGTGTATGTGTCAAATAATTTTTTATAAGTCGGTGTGTTCCCTCACAGATTTATTTTTTAATTTTTAAAAATATTTATTTATTTATTTATTTAGGCTGCTCCGGATTATATTTGTGGCACACAGGATCTTTTAGTTGCAGCATGCGGGCTCTTAGTTGTGGCATGCAGACTTCTTTTTTTTTTTAATTAATTTTTTATTGGAGTATAGTTGCTTTACAATGTTGTGTTAGCTTCTACTACACAGCAAATTGAATCAGCAATACATATACATATATCCCCTCCCTTTTGGATTTCTCTCCCATTTAGGATACCACAGTGCATTAGTTGTGGCATGCAGACTCTTAGTTGTGGCACACTGACTTCTTAGTTGCAGCATGTGAACTCTTAGTTGCAGCATGAATGGGGGATCTAGTTCCCCGACCAGGGATCGAACCCGGGCCCCTGCATTGGGAGTGTGGAGTCTTACCCACTGGACCACCAGGGAAGTACCTCACACATTTTAAATTGACATTAAAATTTTTCTATTATAAGTTTAAGTAACTGCAAAGGCAGCAACTGATGGCACAGTGGTCCTCACACTTGTGTAGGCATCAGAATCACCTGGAGGGCAGGTGAAAACACAGATTGCTGGGGCCCGTCCTCAGAGTTTCTGATTCAATAAGTTTCAGGTGGGGCTTGGGAATTTGCATTTCTGTAAAGTTACCAGGTGATCCCAGTGCTAAGGCTCAGGAACCACACTTTGAGAACTACTGTTCTGCTGTATTGTAAATATTGACATCTTAAAATAAAACCATCATATCACTCCTTTAAATACATCCAGTGGAATCTAAAAGTGGCAGCAATTTGAGAGCCAACATCATCCAATTTTCAAAAATACAAGAATAAGCTCTTCTTGACAATTGGAAATTTCATGTTGCTCCTTTTTCTCCTTGAGCTTTTATTTCCATCCTATTTCCTCCATTGAATTTTATGCTAATGTAATACATTTTATTCTTAAAAGTATTCTATTGATCACTCTTTTGCATATCTGTCATAAATGTATGTACAGAAGTTGAAATTGAAATTTATTTAAATTTCCTGTAACTACTAGGCTCTGAGTTTTTAAATGTTTTATTTTGGATTAAGTTAGTATTACAATTATTAGTAATATACAATTGAACAAAACAACATATATATATTTATTAAAGGTGAAAAGTGAAATTTTATTGGAAATGTAGCTCTTAATAAGATGGGACTTTTCAAAATTAGTTCTTTTTTTTTTAATTAACATTACTTATTGCTAGAATGACACAGGCTTCTATATGAATTCTATTCCAATTTTTATTTTTTATAGACACAGCACCAAAGAATATTGTTGACATGAAAATGGAATGAATTATGTAACTGCAATTTTACTTAATTCTTTGAATGCCTTCCAACTTATAGACCAACAATCTCATAGTGATCTAACATCTAGAATTATTTTTTATGACCTACCAGCTAAAAATGTGATTAGGTCTCCTTCAATACAGTTGAAAGCAAAAAATTAGAAACCACCTGGCTTGCAAAAGTGTTTGTTACCAAATATTTGAGCCATTCTCTTTTTCAGTATTGACACCATTATTTCAAATAGTCCCTTTCTTTGCTGCACTGGAGGTTTTGTTTTATTTGTTTGTGATGTTTTGCTTTTTTAATTATCTAGGACAGGGGTTGACAAACTAAGGTCAGCTGGTGCTGACCAAATTCTGCCCATCTTGTTTCTGTATAGCCCTCAAGCTAAGAATGGTTTTTACATTTTTAAAGGATTGTAAAACACACACACACACACACACACACACACACACACAGAGAGACGAACATTCAAAGAGACGGTGTGTGGCCCACAGATTCTGAAATATCTGCTATACGACCCTTTACAGGTAAATCTAGGACAAAGCAGCCTGGTAAGAGTCAGGAGGGTGACTACATACCTTAATTGTACAGTGCAGACTGGTCTTTGTGAAAGGATCTACTGTGATGCTGGATTCTTAAGATGATCAATTTTAAAAGAGGACAAATGGTGCATTCGAATCTGCAAATGATTCCCTATCTATTGCTGCATAACCAACTACCCAAAACTTGGTAGCTTAAACCAAGAACAGTCATTTACTTTGCTCACAGATCTGTAACTTGGGTAGGGCTGACAGGGGAAAGCTCGCCTCTGCTCCACGTGACTTAGCTAAGGGCTGGGGGATGGGTTTCCAAGACAACACATGGATGTCAAGTTGTCCATGGCTGTCAGCTGGGAGCTCAGGCGGGGCTGAGGCTGCAGGCTTCATATCCTGTGCAGCGGGCCTGACTGCTCTCCTTAGAAAGGCCTACTGGCAAGGCTGGTCCTTGACTGGTATTTGGGAATTTGGATTTGGGGAGGGTGCTCACTTCCCTAAATGATAAGAGTGGCTCTCTGTGCTTAAATTGTTTATATAAACAATGTGGTTTATGCTAAATACCAGCCTCCTTCTGGGGGTCTAGAATCTTGGGACATGCTAGGCAGAGGGTGCCTACCTGACCAGCCAACCATCAAAACCTTGGGCACTTTGTCTCTTAGCCCTCCTGTGTAGATGCCATTTCACACGCGTGGTCACAGCTCGTTGCTGGAGGAATTCAGCGCACCCTGTGTGACCCCACAGGGAGAGGACTCCAGAGGCTTGTGCCTGTTTCTCCTGACTTTGCCCCGCACACCTTTTCCCTTCGCTGATTTGGCACTGTATCCGCTCATATAATAAATCTTAGACGCGAGCACAACCATATGCTGAGTTCTGTGAGACCTCGTAGTGAATCATCAAACCCGGGGGCGGCCTTGGGAGCCCCGACACAGTTCCTCTTCATGTGGGCCCCTCCATGAGGTCTGGACCTCCTCATAGCACGGTGGCTGGGTTCCAAAAACAAGTATCCCGAGAGAAGGGTCCAGGTGGACCTCACCTCAGAAGTCACGTGGCATCACTTCTGCCCATTCTATTAGTTGAGATGTTCATAAAGGCCCACCCAGGTTCAAGGGGAAGATACACAGACTCCTCCTTCTGATGGGGGTGTGGCAAGGTTCCAGAAAAGGATGTGGATGGAAATACTGTTTAAGCCATTTTTGGAAAATAAAATCAAACATACCCTTAAGAGCTCCTGCACCTACATTCCCTTTGATATGTCTCTGAATACCTTCGGGATAGGTTTCTCAGTCTGAGACCACTGGTACAGTGAATAAAAACATCGGCTTTTGGGGCTTCCCTGGTGGCGCAGTGGTTGAGAGTCCGCCTGCCGATGCAGGGGACACGGGTTCGTGCCCGGGTCCGGGAAGATCCCACATGCCGCGGAGCGGCTGGGCCCGTGAGCCATGGCCGCTGAGCCTGTGCGTCCGGAGCCTGTGCTCCGCAACGGGAGAGTCCACAACAGTGAGAGGCCCGCGTACCGCAAAAAAAAAAAAAAAAAAAAAAAAAAAAAAAAAACATCGGCTTTTGAGTCAGAAAGACTGGATTTGAATCCTGGCTCTGTCACTTCCTGCCAAGAGAGCAATGCCCATTAGCCATTACCAAGCATGCATACTCCTTAAAGTTCTAAGGGTTTAGGAACGGTTGCTTGAGGCCCAGAGTCCAGCTGTGAAACTCTGAGAATTTACTAATTTACTCATTCAACAAATATTTATTGAGTGTCTTTTACGAGTTGGCACTGTGTGCGTCCTAGATGTTCAATGCTCAGCAAAATTGACCCAGTCCTCATGGACCTTACAGAAGAGGAAAAAACGAATCAAATGATCACACAAATGAGTAACAATACGCTGTGTGAAGCTCCATAAAGGGACAGCCCAAGGCACTAACTCCACCAGAATATAAGCTCCACGAGAGTTTTGAGTATTTTGTTCTCTGATGTATCCCTACCGCCTAGAAGGTGGCCTGGCCTATATAAAGCGTTAAATAAATATTTGTCAAATGAGTGAGTGAATGAATGAATGGATGAATGAAAGCTATGAGGTTGCTTCTTGAAGGGTTAGTGTAAATTCTTTTAGGAAGTGCTATATTGGCTGATGTTAAAGATCAACTCCACTTTCTTAGCTCAAATTCTAGTGAATGAATTTGTATTACCCCAACTCTCAAGAGACTAATTTATGCACCAGGATATACTTTTTATTTTTGTAGTGGGAGACATACCTGATTTAGTATTTCTCTAGGAAGCACCCAAAAAAACTCCAAGGGAAACTATCTTTGGTATTACTACAATTCTGCTGAGTTGAGCAGTAGTTAGAGACCTCTCGGGGAGCCAAAGTAATTATCAGAAGGCTAATATAGAAGAACCTGGGATCAGTAAAAAGGAAACTACATAGGTTTAAAGGACATTCACACAAGTCACCCATACAACTTACATAAAACCACTTTCCTACTAGGCACACCCCTGTGTGGATCAAATTCTCCCCTCTCTTGGTGGTGCTGAAGAATCACTGCAAGTCACATTGTTAGAATTATTCCTTTTCCTAGATTCCAAGCTAGGAACTAGACCTACATGAAAGGCCAGGGCCCTATTTTTTTGCTTTGAGCTGTCTGTGAACCTATTCTCATCAAGGCAGCTGTCTTCTTGAGTTTGTGCCAATTTTACCTGCCTCCCAGTTCCTGGCATCCTTTGAAATCAAAAGTTTATTGAAGGGGCTTCCCTGGTGGTGCAGTGGTTGAGAGTCCGCCTGCCGATGCAGGGGACACGGGTTTGTGCCCCAGTCTGGGAAGATCCCACATGCCGCAGAGCGGCTGGGCCCGTGAACCATGGCCGCTGAGCCTGCGCGTCCGGAGCCTGTGCTCCGCAACGGGAGAGGCCCGCGCACCACCAAAAAAAAAAAAAAAAAAAAAAACTCTATTGAAGGTATTTGTTGGTGTAGGGGAGCAAAATTCACCACCCCCAAAATTTCTCTTTGGCATTATTTTGAGCTGAACACAATCAAGGCCCAAAAGACTCAGGAAGAACCTTTGATCTTCCCCCTAACTGCCTAAAGGATGGAGATAGAGGACCAGTTCCTGGAAGGGAGGCTTCACCAGAGGTAACTATTGTATGAACTAGGTGTGCAGACAGGGAGGAACCTGGCAAGGTCTGTTTGTTAAAATTCCTCTCCATGTCTTGTTATCTCTGCATGGCCCAGCAAACATTTGTTCACCAAACATTTGCTTTTCCATTTCCATGTCAATTTCCTTCCTCCCCCTTTGAGATCCCAAACCACCACTCCCAACATCCTCTTTTGTCTTTAACTGAGGATGGTCTCTAAGGTGAGGGTTTCGGTTGTTTTGGCGAGTTACTCACTTCTGGGTTTTTCCCTTGTATGCATGTTATTAAACTTTTGTTTGATTTTCTCCTGTTCATCCACCTCGTGTCAAATTAATTCTTAGACCAGCCAAAGGAACCTAGAAGCGTAGAGGAAAATTTCTTCCTCCCTGACATATACCTCTTATAGGAAGTCCTCCGAGCCTCCATCTGCTGTCTCTGGGTAATGTATCTATTTCTGTATGGACGTGCATGTGTTTCTGTGTGGCTCTCCGTGCATCTGCGTTTAGGTATACCAGCAAAGCCTTGTGCTTTACTTCACAAGCCCAGTGAGGCCATTCACCTCACTGTTTTAGCACATCGCCCAGCGAGGATGCATCCTTATACATATCTGGGTGTTGAGAGTATATACACATATTTGCTATCACAAGTCCTCTGGGGACACTTGGAGGACTGCTGGCTCCCCTGAAGTGAGAATCTGCTTAAACCAGATGACAGGAGAGTCAAGGGGGAATCTAGAAGACTAGGCCCTGCTCGGACCCCGGAGAATCTGTTATTTGCTGAGCCAGGAGAAAAGAAAGGAATGAGTTAATGTGAGTGCTGGCAAGTCTCAGAAGAGTATTTTGCTCACAAAAACTGAAAATAGCATGTCAAAGTAGGACATTTGAGCCTTATGGAAAAGAATTAAAGAGTATTTTGTAGCAAAATGCTGTTAGGAAGGTAGGGAATCTCTACAGACCCATGTGGGTCTGTAGCACTATGGATCCAAAGGGTCATTTTTAGCTCATGAAACATAATAAAGTTAATTTCCTAAAACTGAAGATTTCCCCCACCTGCCTTTGTTATACGGGTGTTCTTAGTCACAGTCTACCATGTCACCAGTAGGACAACAAATTATTTTCTTTAAGCAGCGGTGCTGTGGAACTCTCACAGACACTAGAGCTCCCAATAATTTTCCTGTGAGATCTGGGAAATCGTGTCAACAGAGCAGCAGGGAAAGAATGAGAAGCTGCGGTTACCTTGAATGTTCTGGACTTAGGACCTCAGAGGTCAAGGTATTGGGCTTCCTGAAACACCACCGCCAGCCCTGCCCTTCCTTCCCCCCTCCCTCTGAGACTGGGCTTTGCATTCTCAAGAGTGCTGAATGCATCTTGAATTGAACCTTTCCTTAAAAAAAAAAAACAAACCCTAAAAACATTTTCATCACCATGTATGAATTGCCTCTCACGACATAGTCATGTTACATCAGAGCTACTGCTTATCCACACGGTGCTTTCAGACACATTGGAAAAGGCATCCCTTACACTTTATCTTCATCTATTAAAAAAGTTGTCTTAACATACTGATTTTTTTTTTAAAGTAAGACCCTTTTGCGCCAGCTGCAGGAAAATTATCTGTGATGTCTAGGATGTGAATGGAGCCCTTTTAGAGTTAAAACCACAGGCCTGAAAACCAAACAATTTGATTCAAACTCTAGCTCTGCCTCTTCCAGCGTATTGCTGAACTTTTCTGAGCACTAGGTTTCTCCTGTTTGTAAAATGGGGATAATATACCTGACAGTCAAGCTCGTTATGGGGATTAAATGAAATGCTGTGTATAAAGCACTTAGTATGATGCTCACCAAACAGTATGGGTTGGGTACTTCCCTGGTGGTGCAGTGGTTAAGAATCCGCCTGCCAGTGCAGGGGACACGGGTTCGGGCCCTGGTCCGGGAAGATCCCACATGCCACGGAGAAACTAACCCCAGGTGCCATAACTACTGAGCCTGAGCTCTAGAGCCCATGAGCCACAACTACTGAGCCCGCGCGCCTAGAGCCCGTGCTCCGCAACAAGAAAAGCCACCGCAATGAGAAGCCCGCGCGCCGCAAGGAAGAGTAACCCTCGCTCACCGCAACTAGAGAAAGCCCACGCAGCAGCGAAGACCCAACGCAGCCAAAAATAAAAAAATAAATTTATTTAAAAAATAACAAAACAGTATGGGTTGTACGAAAAGGACAGGAACACACATATTAACAGCACACATGGTGTTAATTAAAAATAGGATATCAG
The DNA here is from genome assembly GCF_964270905.1 of Leucopleurus acutus. Classification (NCBI taxonomy): domain Eukaryota; kingdom Metazoa; phylum Chordata; class Mammalia; order Artiodactyla; family Delphinidae; genus Leucopleurus; species Leucopleurus acutus. The sequence goes on from NC_139146.1 coordinate 137,036,740, forward strand.
GGGGAAACTTAAAAGCATAGAAGTAACGAGTGTTGGTGGGTCTCTGAGGTCCCATCGTGCCCCAGAGAGGTGTGTGGGACTCAGCATAGGAGGCAGACACATCATGGAAAGATCCCAGGAGAGGTGTTCCATGCCTTTAGTGCTCTACACACATTTAGAGAAAGAAGCATGGGAACATCTAGGTAATTCTGTAGTAATGGAGCTTCCTGAGCCATGAAACAGACAGCCATGTTAGAACGGGGAAGCTCCCAGGCTCAGCCTCCAGCATCAGGCTCTTCCTGCCTTTTTAAAAAAAATTTATTTATTTTATTTATTTCTTTTTGTCTGTGTTCGGTCTTCATTGCTGCACGCGGGCTTTCTCTAGTTCCAGCGAGCAGGGGCTACTCTTCCTGGCAGTGTGCGGGCTTCTCACTGTGGTGGCTTCTCTTGTTATGGAGCACGGGCTCTAGGCATGCAGGCTTCAGTAGTTGTGGCACGCGGGCTCAGTAGTTGCAGCTCGCGGGCTCTAGAGCGCAGGCTCAGTAGTTGTGGCTCACAGGCTTAGTTGCTCCACGGCATGTGGGATCTTCCCGGACCAGGGCTCGAACCCATATCCCCTGCATTGGCAGGCAGATTGTTAACCACCGTGCCACCAGGGAAGTCCCAGGCTCTTTCTTCCTTAGTTAACTCTGACCAACTGAGCTGGCTTCTTGCTACAAAAAGGGGAGGAAATGAGCTGCCGCGGCCATGTGATTTTCTTTCCTCTGAAAGCATCACACAAGAAAACATGTGAGGAATCAAGCATTTGCTGCCCGTGGCAAGGGTTGAACTCAGCTTTTCCAGTTTCTAAGGCCAGAGAGCTTTCCACTTCGCCGTATTGCTTCCACTAACAAGTCAGCCTAGAAATCATTCAGAGTGTAATTGAAACTAATTCCAAATCTCTTAGAGTCATAAATTGAAAAGGACATGAGAGATAATATAATTCAATCCGACATTTGCAGACAAAAGTGAGACTCAAAATGGGCATTTATTAGGTTACCAGTATGAAGTGGCAGAGTCAGGCTTGAACCTTCATCTTCCAAATCCCATTTCCTCCTAAACTGCAATAAAGTGCAATGTAAACTTGTTTAGCACACAAGTCACATAGATCCTATTAAAAAGGGCTTTGTGGCTTTAATCTACAAAGTTTGAGGAAAAGACAACAGCTTCCAGAGTAAACTGAGAGAGTAGCAGAGCCAAAGATGATTGATTCATTTTGTTCAAACCCTTGGAACCTCCTAAATAAGAAAGGAAAGCTAGATAATTTAGCAAATAATGATCAAGAGAACACTACTTATTAACATCTATGAGATGTAGTCAAAGATTTATTCAGAGGAAAAGTCATAATCTTAAAACCTTTTTAGCTTAAGAATGAATATGAAGGAAGCGACTATTCAAGAAGACTAAAAAAAGAATAACTTTTAAAATCTAAGGAAAATAGAATTTAAAATGAAAGCAGAATATGATGATGTTGAAAACAAAGTCAGTGGAATTGATTGTTGGGAGACAGTGCTCCCATGGGTGGCTTGCATTTCTGCACATCTCAGGAGCAGACACACTGACTACTTTTGTCCTAGACTTATCTTTTCAAGGAGGTTTGTGTAGCAAACAGCTTGGGAAGCTAGAGAGAGTGCCCCTACCTGGAGCCAAGGGCAGGCATTCTTACTTTCCTTATGAAAGAGTTGAGTTTGCTAAGCTTAGGATTCGGATTCCTCTCCTCCAACCTACTACGTGAGAAAGCATCACGCGGCCTCCATGGCAAGGACCTGTGGGAAGTGGCAAAAATGCTGATACTCTAGCTGTCTTGGACCTGGGAGGCTTGCATGCTCTACCAACAGACTAACTAACCTGTTAGCTTGCAAATAGGATAAAATCTCAGACCCTCTGCAGGTCTTCATATCGATAAAGAAATCCAGAGCTGGTTCATCACAGAAAGGAGAAAACAGCTACAATAATAAATAATCCACTAAGTTAGACTAATCAAGGAAAAAGGGGAAAAATACAAATAAAGTTAGGAATTAGAAACTGGATTAACACACATATATAGGAAACTACAATTCTCTTTTTTTAAACTTTATTTATTGAGATGTATTTGACATATAACATCATATTAGTTTCAGGTGTAAAATAATGATAATGACTTGATATTTGTATGTAAGAAATTAAAATTCTTGTAAAAGAATCATTTGTACAAATATGTATTCCTATTTTCAAAGTCTGAGTGAAATGGATCGTTTTTGAGGAAAATATAAAATATCAAAATACATTCAAAAAGAAGCAGGAACTTAAACAGGCCCATCTCATACCAGAAATTGCGAGACCAAAGGCAAAGTCTCGGTCTACTTAGCAGATCAGCCACGTTCTCCCAGGGCTTGTCTGCTTGCTTTTTCCTGGCCATCGATCAAAGGTGGATACCTCAGCCGGCAAGGCCAGTGCGTGTCTCTGGCTGGAGTTGAAAGTGGAGGTGATATCTGCCAGTCTTGACTCCAAACATTACGATGTGATAAAATGACCTAACAAGTCACACTTTTTTCACTGGAGAAAGGGGTGGGGGGGGGAGGGAATAATTTTTATTAAATAATATACACACATATTTCTTATGAACCCTATCCTTTAAATCTTATGCCATTTCCTTTATTTATAAAATAATACCTTTGTCCTGGAAATGGCGGCTCAGAAGTGACTGATTTTGATTGGACAAGGACAGTAAGATCACCAGAAAGAGTCTTTTGGTGCATGTCAGTGCCTTTCTTGGGTTCAATCTGCTACCATGTACGATGGCCCTTGCCCGGACACTCCACCCACTACAATAAAGCAGTGGTTCTCCAACCCGCAGCATCAGCATTACCCAAAAACTTGTTAGAAATGCACTTTCTCAAGCCCCATCCCAGATCTACTGATTCACAAACTCTGGGGGTGGTACCCAGGAGTCTGTGTTTCAACAAGCCCCTCCCCTCTGGGTGATTCTGATGCACAGACAAGTTTGAGAAGTGCTGTAATAGACCTCATTCAAGTCATCAAATTTAGCATCTATCAGAGCCCACTTCCTGTTGGTTGCATCAAAACGACTCAGAAGGAAAAAAATTCCACTCTTTTGCAGCCCCCCTCTCGCTATAAATAGTGAACACTTGCTTACCAGCAGCTGGAGTTCCGGCCCATCCTTGTCGGAGCTCTCCATCTCCGTCAGACAGCTGCTGCAGAATACCAATAGCCAAAAGAACAAGGATATTCAGCTGTGCTGGGGGAAAATACGACCATCTTTTAGGTCTTGCCCAATAAAGTCACAAAGCAGATTTGCAGTAGAAGTTTAGGAAAGGAAGGGTTGCCCCACTTTTTTTTTTTTTAATGAGCAAAGTTAAGATGGAACTAATACACAGCTACAGACCCTACTCCTAACTACATGTGAGATTTAAAGAGACAGCAAGATCTAATGCTGAGGCAACAAAACTGAAAGGACCAGAAACCTGAATCCTTTCCCTGTCTCGGTTACTAATTCACCACCTGACCTTGGGAACATTACTTAAGCTTTTAATTCTTTACTATTCCTGTCTTTGAAATATGAGCGATAATAATCCCTCCTCCCCCCATCACAGATTGATGGGGAGATTCATTTCAACCTCCAGAAAAAAAGTTTTTAAGAGAAAAGAGCCACAGGCAGAGATGGCCCTAAGGTACCTCAGGCCAGTCTCACCCACTTCCTCCCAAACTCAGGGAGAAATTGGGGAAGAGCTAGGATTTTAAAGACTCCCTAGCTCATGCACATGAATAACCTGAGCTTCTAACCCAGCACTGACACCCGCAAGAAGGCGGACGGGGCCGCTCCAGCCCTTGGCTTGTCTCTGATTGGGAGGGTGGGGAGAGGTGTAGGGTGTCTTTTTTTTTTTTTTGGTTTTCAAAGCACCTTTATGGGAAACGATCTGATTTGCTTCTAACTACAACCTCATGTGGCAGGCAGAGCAGGTAGTAGTATTTGCATTTGGTTCATGAAGAAACACAGTTGCTCAGAAGTAACTTCAAGATTACATGGATAGTGGATTGCAGAGTTGATATCAGAACCCAGGGCTCCTGACTCGAAGCTTCTCTGTCGGTAATAAGGTCCCAACTATCACTCCTACGTAGTCATTTTCTTCCATTCCTACCTCTTGGCTTTTTTAACTGGCTCCTGTACACTCTACCCGATTTTCTCTGTCATGCTTTTTTCTTCAGCAATTTCTATCTTAGGGCACTTTTCCTTAGTCTACTCCAGACCTTCCTACACCTTATCCCTCTTCTTCTAGCCCTTCATCCTGTCAAGTCATACATGCTCATTTCGGAGAATCTCAACATACTAGGGTCTAACCAGGGGTTCTCAACAGGGGGCTTTTTCTGTTTTTAAAATATTTATTTATTTATTTGGCTGCACCGGGTCTTAGTTGCGGCTTGCAGTATCTTAAATTGTGGCATGCAGGATCTAGTTCCCTGACCAGGGATCGAACGTGGGCCCCGTGCATTGGGAGCAAGGGGTCTTAGCCACTGGATCACCGGGACAGTCCCTCAACAGGGGCTTTTGTCTCTCAGAGACTTTTGGAGATATGTCTGGAGATATTGTTGATTGTCACCACTGGGGGACGCTACTGACATCTAGTAAGAAGCCAGGGATGGCGCATCGTACAAGGCATAGGACAGCGTCACAACAAAGAATTATCCAGCCCAAAATTTCATTAGTGCTGAGGGTGAAACTCTGCTCTACTCCAATGCCTGGGGAAGCCTTGTCTGACTCCTGGCTTGCTCTTTGTAGGTGGAACGGCTGCGCCAGGCCATGAAGGAACTATACTATTTTGAATTTGTGGTGGACAACTTGCCAATCTGTGGCTTTGTGGGCTACGTGGAGGAGAGTGGCTTCCTGTCTCACAGCCACAAGGCAGGACTCTGGACCCATTTAGACTTCCACCTAGAATTCCACAGAGACCGGATTATATGTGCCAGAGTCTCAGTGCGGGACGTCAAGCCCCCCAGTTTAGATGGGTTACGACCTCAGAAGTTCCTAGGCCTCACCCACACCTACAGCGTGCGCTGGTCTGAGACGTCAGGTGAGCACTGGAGTGACAGGTGCGTGGTGACGATGGCGGTTTCTTTCCCCAAACACTGGAAATCCAATGGTAGTCCATCATCAATCCCATGGTGCTTGTGCTTTTACTGGTGGGTTTTGCGGCTGTCATTCTCATGCGTGTGCTTCGAAAGGACCTGGCTCGGTACAACTTGGATGAAGAGCCAACCTCTGGAGGTTCTGGTGATGACTTTGACCAAGGTGACAATGGCTAGGAAATGATCTATACAGATGTCTTCCACTTCCCTCCATATCGTGGTCTGCTCTGTGCTGTGCTTGGTGTGGGTGCCCAGTTCCTGGCCCTTGGCACTGGTGAGGTGATAAAAAATTAATCAGGGATTTCTCTCAAGGGGTAGAACTAAGTAGGTGGTTTGTTCAGAAAAAGATCTGCAGATCTTCTCTTCTGTCCAAGGTGAGGGGCAGACCTAAGGGGTGGATGGCTCTAGCAAGGATGTGTATATTCTATTGTTATTCTATTGTGGGGTTTCTAGACAACAGAACTGGGGGATATTGTTTGGATGGAAGCCCTGGGTCTGGGAGAAAGTGGGCTAGCTGATTCCTCTGAAATTGCCAGAAGAGGGTTGGGTGAAACCTGACACAGGCTTTCCACTACCACCCTGCAGGCATTATTGTCATGGCACTGCTGGGCATGTTCAGTGTGCACCATCCTGGGGCCATTAACTCAGCAACCATCTTGTATGCCCTGACTTGCTGCATCTCTAGCTACATGTCCAGCCACTTCTACTGGCAGATCAGAGGCCAGTGTTGGGTGTGGAACATCATTCTCACCACCAGTCTCTTCTCCGGTGAGGACAGCCCTTTCCCTGGTGGGCCAATTTAGGAACTTAGAACACATCACGGAACCTGCTTCCTCATCCTGGATCTGCCAGTTCGAGGCTGTGCTGACCCGCAGACGACTGAGCACCGGTTGCGAAGGTGCCTTTTCTTAATTGAAGTATAGTTGATTTACAATGTTGTGTTAGTTTCAGGTGTACAGCAAAGGGATTCAGATATATATATATAATATTTTTTATAATATTTTTATAATATATATATTTATAATTTATATATATATTCTTTTTCAGATTCTTTTCCACTACAAGATATTGAATATAGTTCACTGTGCTATACAGTAGGTCCTTGTTGTTTATCGATTTTATGCATATAGTAGTTTGTATCTGCTAATACCAAACTCCTAATTTATCCCTCCCCACCCTTTCCCCTTTGGTAACCATAAGTTTGTTTTCTATGTCTGTGAGTCTATTTCTGTTTTGTAAGTTCATCTGTATCATTATTTTAGATTCCACATATAAGTGATATCAGATGATGTTTGTGGAGGGTGATTTTCATGATTCTCTCTTATCCCATGGCCACCCTGATCAAATGTTTAGAACCCAAAATAGGGTTAACTGCCTCACAAATGAAAGGTACCTATAGAGAAACTAGGTAGGTTTTTCTAAATCAGAGGGTAAAGATTACATCCCACGTCACCTCCTGGACAATCTCTGCCCCAGCACAAGCCCTTCTAAGAGGTCTGTGCTCCGCCCCACCTCCTTCCATCGGGAGGTTCCTCAGAACCTGTCTTTTCTGCACTCTTTCTTTATGCATTCTTTTTTTAAAAAATAAATAAATATTTATTTATTTATTTATTGTTGTCTGTGTTGGGTCTTCGTTGCTGCGTGCGGACGTCCTCTAGTTGCGGCGAGCAGGGGCTACTCTTCGTTGCGGTGCGCAGGCTTCTCATTGCGGTGGCTTCTCTTGTTGCAGCGCACGGGCTTCAGTAGTTCTGGCTCACGGGCTCTAGAGCGCAGGCTCAGTAGTTGTGGCACCTGGGGTTAGTTGCTCCGCGGCATGTGGGATCTTCCTGGACCAGGGTTTGAACCCATGTCCCCTGCATTGGCAGGCGGATTCTTAACCACTGCACCACCAGGGAAGTCCCCCTTTATGCATTCTGACTGCTCAATACATGTTTATTAAACGAAAGGTAAAAGAAGAGTGAATGGCTTAATTCTTCCCCTTTGAGAGAACGCTCGACACACATTTTATCCTACTTTCGCCTGCTTGGTACAGTCAGCCACGTGCCCTGCATTATCCCCACCGAGGACTGCCTGGGGCCATTGCTTCTCGAGATGTAGGACTTTATCACAATAAGGAGCCTTAGTTGTTGTTCAGACGACCTTCTTTTACGTATTAAACTGAGGCTCAGAGAGAAGATATGACCTGGATAGCTGTTTTGTCTAGAAACTTTGTTGTTAAGGTATTAAGTGATTGAGTGATAATCACTATATCAAAGGGCTTAGAAACCTTCAGAAGCCAAGAATAGATCTGGGATAAAAATAACATCTGGGCATTGTCTTTGAGGCATGAAGAGCGGACTCACGCAGAATTCAGCATTTACCCCTGTGTTAATACAACCCAACCAATTCAGCCGCAGTCAAAGAGAGTGAAAGTTTAGAGATAGGGTTGACGCATTTTGGCTCCCACAGACCTGCCTGAGTCCTTTCAAGGGCTAGAGACTGCCCCTTCCAAAGCCCTAGGGGAGTGGGCTCTGGATCCCTCAAGGATCTCTTTTTTTTAAATTGAAGTATAGTTGATGTACAGTGTTGTGTTCATTTTGGAGGTACAGCAAAGTGATTCAGATATATTATATATATATATTTTTTCATATTCTTTTCCATTATGGTTTATTATAAGATACTGAATATAATTCCCTGTGCTATACAGTAGGTCCTTGTTGTTTATCTATTTTATATATAGTAGTTTGTATCTGCTAACCCCAAACTCCTAATGTATCCTTCCTCCACCCCCTTTCCCCTTTGGTAACCAGAAGTTTGTTCTCTATGTCTCTGAATCTGTTTCTGTTTTATAAATAAGTTAATCTGTGTCATATTTTAGATTCCACATATAAGTGATATGATACGGTGTTTGTCTCTGTCCGACTTAACTTCACTTGGTATGATAATCTCTAGGGCCATCCATGTTGCTGTGAATGGCATTTTTTCATTCTTTTTTATGGCTGAGTAGTATTCCATTATATATACACCATATCTTCTTTATCCATTCATCTGTCGATGGACACTTAGGTTGCTACTGTGTCTTGGCTATTGTACATAGTACTGCTATGAACATTGGGGTGCATGTTTCTTTTCACATTAGAGTTTTCTCTGGATATATGCCCAAGAGTGGGATTGCTGGATCATATGGCAATTCTATTTTTAGTTGTTTTTTTTAAATAAATTTGTTTATTTTATTTATTTTTGGCTACGTTGGGTCTTCATTGCTGTGTGCAGGTTTTCTCTAGTTGCAGCAAGTGGGGGGCTACTCTTCATTGCAGTGCGCGGGCTTCTCATTGCAGTAGTTTCTCTTGCTGCGGAGCATGGGCTCTAGGTGCGCGGGCTTCAGTCATTGTGACACATGGGCTTCAGCAGCTGTGGCTCGCGGGCTCTAGAACACAGGCTCAGTAGTTGTGGCACATGGGCTTAGTTGCTCGGTGGCATGTGGGATCTTCCTGGACCAGGGATCGAACCCGTGTCCTCTGCATTGGCAGGTGGATTCTGAACCACTGTGACACCAGGGAAGCCCTATTTTTAGTTTTCTAAGGAAGCTCCACACTGTTTTCCATAGTGGCTGCACCAATATACATTTCCACCAACAGTGTAGGAGGGTTTAATGTATCCTTCAAGGAATACAATCAAGAATTTGATAGCTGTTCTGATCTCTCCTCACTTGTTCTAATCAATGTATGAGGGAGGCCTTGGGCTTTGTCCATCTTAGAGATGAAAAACTTGGGACTTGGGGAGAAGCATCCTGCTCAGGTGGACGAGTCATCATCCAGAAAGGGATTCAAAGCTTAAAATGAAGTCCAGGGCTTCCCTGGTGGCGCAGTGGCTGAGAGTCCGCCTGCCGATGCAGGGGACACGGGTTCGTTTCCCGGTCCGGGAAGATCCCACATGCCGCTGAGCGGCTGGGCCCGTGAGCCATGGCCGCTGAGCCTGCGTGTCCGGAGCCTGTGCTCCGCAACGGGAGAGGCCACAACAGTGAGAGGCCCGCGTACCGCAAAAAAAAAAAAAAAAAAAAATGAAGTTCACCCAGCAAAGTAGGCCTAGGTGGAGGTCTAAGGTTCAGAAGCCTATCCTGTCTTTGTCGGCCCCGCTTTCTCTGCTCCTACATTTTGTCTTACTTTCTTTGTAGATGTTGTGTCCTCAACCTCATGTCTGCCCAACACCCTAGTGTCTGGGGCTTACCCTCTCTGGCCTCACCTCAGGTCCTCTCCAAAGCCAGCTACACTTTTCTACTCGAGGCCTCCCCCTCGATCTCCCCTCTCAAAATAACTTGTTTCTCCTGCATTGACACATTTTTGCAAAGTAAAAGGTTGCTAGTTCAGATCCAGCAACAAGAGACCAGAAAGGGGAACAGATGGCCAGAGACAGGGCCTCCTCCCTCTGATAACAAAGTCGGGCCATGTTCAATTCATACCACATGATTTGCTAAAGTGGTATGCTCTCTCTTGGAAGGATGTACACAGAAGGCCTCAAGCAAGACAGAAAAATGTCCCCACAAGTCCCCCAAACATAACTCTTCCATGATCATAGCACCGTCATTCGTATACTGTCTACCAGGTATCAGACACCCCAAGTCTCACCCCCATCCTATGAGGTGCTACTACCCCCATGTTACAGATGGGAAAACTGAGGCTCAGAGACATTAGTAGGTGGCTAATTGGTGAGAGAGCTTGAATGTGAAGCCAGGTCTGCTTGACTCCAACACCTGTGTTCCTAACTTTCCTCTACATTCAGCTTAACTCTGAGACGGCTGACTCATTCCAAGCTGCACCGAGAGCCAGACAGTGTCCTAACATGTGCAGCTGCATCATACTCCTCTCCCGCCTCTTCTATATCCCAAACTCTCACCTCTGTGGGAACCTGATTTCCTGCCGTTTTTTCTTTCTGCCCTGCCCCCGCTCTCTTCGACCTCTCTACCTCTCATGGGTGGTTTCTGATGGAAAGGTGTTGACAGCTCTTTATAACTATCCTTTTAGTTCTCCTTTAAAAAAAAAAAAAAAAAGAACTACATTCATATTTTAAAACGTGGAAGCATGGCTCAGTGATATAAAAAATTATGTCAGAACAAAGAACATAAAAGACAGAACCCTTAGAAGGAGACGTATCAACCTGCACAGCCCACTGCAAAGCTACACGACGAATAAATCACAAACGCCTCCAGCACCTGCTGTGCCCTGGAAAGGCTCTCTGGAACAAGCAGCAGTGAGAGTCTTCGTGCTGACCTTGCAAACCTCACCAGGCTTAAAGCCCTGGCACCATCGGAGAAGAAAGTTGGAGCATGGAGCCAGCCCTTAACTAGGAGTCAGTCAACTACTGAATACTGAGCAAGCATGCAGCGTCAGTCAGCCTCTCTGGGCCTCATCTGGAGAGCTGTTTGTTTGTTTGTTTTTGTTTTTCTGGAGAGCGTTTTTAAGGTCCAGCTCTCCCCTGCCACTCAGAGTGAATATCTCTCAGATGAAGCCTAGGAATTGCTATATTTTAAAATTTCCCTGAGTGATCCCTACCCACGGCCAGATTTGGGAACTACTGAATGAGATGATATCTAAGATACCTTCCAACTCTAAGAACTTATGATCGTTTCCCTTACCCCACTAAGGGCAACTTGATAGCATCACCACATAGCTGGTATTGCCAAGTACATCCCAAATGTCACAGAAAGCAGGGACACTGGTTTCTGTTGCAGAACAGAGACCATGAGGATGGATTTGAATGACCATTTGAAATCAAGACCCAGGGAGGGGCTTGGCTGCCACCCAGAAGAGAATGGGGTTTGGCTCTTAACTGTCTGGATGGAAGGGAGTGGATAGGGCACTGGTGACATGTACTTGACAGAATCCTGCTGGAAAGGGTGACTCCTTTAAACAAAGCAAATTCCTTGCTTTCAAGTTTATTGACAAACACAACCAACTTAAGAGTTTATGTTTTGTATCTAAATATCCTTGATGAGCAAAATTTCAGTGATAATAACATCTGGTGGGGAAGAGATTTTAGACAGCAAAACGTGAGATGCTAGTTCTTACTTTAGAGAATTTTTTTTTTTTTTAAATATATTTGGCTGCACAGAGTCTTATTTGTGGCATGCGGGATCCAGTTCCCTGACCAGGAATCAAACCCAGGCCCCCTGCATTGGGAGCGCGGGGTCTTAACCGCTGGGCCACCACGGAAGTCCCTGGAGGCTTTTTTAAAAAACTTCTATTACTGTTATGAGTTGAATTGTGTCTCCAACCACCGCCCCACCAAAAAAAAAAAAAAAAAGATATGCTGGAGTCTGAATTCCGGGACCTTAGAATGTGACATCATTTGGAAACAGGATCTTTGCAGAAGTCAAGTTAAAATGAGGTCATGAGTGTGGGCCGTAATCCAGTGTGGCTGGGTCCTTATAAAAGGAGGAAAATAATACACAGAGATAGACATGCACTCCGGGAAGACCATGTAAAGACACACGTGGCGAAAATGCCATGTGCCTGGAGTGATACACCTGTAAGCCAAGGATTGCTGGCAAACACGAGAAGCTGGGAAAAGACAAAGGATTCCCCTACTGGTTTCAGTAGGGAGCGTGGGGGAGGGAGCGTGGGCCCTGCTGACACCCTGATTTTGGACTTAGCCTCTAGAATTGTGAGACAATACATTTCTATCGTTTTAAGCCACTCAGTTTATGGTACTTTGTTACAGAAACCCTAGGAAACGAATACAATTACCAACCTAGACTTTAAAATAATAATAATAACAACAACAACAATAATGGCCACCATCTATTGCTTGGTTTTACATGCATGGTCCCATTTAATCCTCTCGATAACCATGAAATGGGTTTATTTATCATCCCTACTTTTATTTTATTGTCCTCTCCATTTTTTTAAAAAAGGCGGGTGTGACCAAGTAAGATTAAGAAATTTGCTGAAGATTAGACAGCTCTAAAAAGGAATGGGATGTGAACTTGATCTCGGGCTATCTGACCCCAAAGCCTTACTGCTGCTGACCCTAGAGTAGCCTCCGTGGAAGAACTAAACCTCGAAAAGTAAACCTAAGCAATTCCTCAACTACTGATGCCAATATTGATGGCCTAGTGTCATTATTTTGTTTAAAATTGCAGGCCAGATACCTATGATTAGGTAAATACCAAAGCACGTTAAGTAAAATGTAAAATGGTTTTAAGTGAAGTCATCTGAGATTTAAATCAAATAAGCGGGGATAAGACCCTGCTTCTATTAATATAAGCTAATCAATGATTGAGTCTACGTATTTATAACAGAGGTGACAAAAACAGTGATATAAGAAGTATGACTGTTTTTATTTTACAGTTGACGAAACTGAGCCACTTCAGAGAGTGAAGTTTTTATCTTAGAGATGCTCTGTACAAACTTCCAGAATTAGGGTTGATTGGAGTTGTTTCAGGATAATGGGTCTTCCCAAACGGAACACTTTCTTATGCAATATAATACAAGAAATTTTAGAAGCTCCCATCAAAGGAGCTCCCCTGCTTTCTGAAGCTTAACTTTTAAGCAATAAAAGCTTTGACCTCAAAGTGGCAGCACAAAGATCAGATACAGGGAAAACATGACTGAAATTACCTTGTGGTATTTTCAATGATGAAATGATGATTTTCAATGATGAAGCCAAAACGGAACCTATTCTTTTTTAAGCTGTGTTGTCATGTTTATACGTAGGTAACTCAAGCAGAAATTTCCCGAGAAAGCTCATGGGTCACCAGTATGACATACTTGGAGCTTGACCTTATGGAAGAATTCTCACATGTTGATTCTAGCCTCTAGAATTAAGCGTGTGAAGAGTTGGTGTCAGCCCTGCCTGCCCTCTGTTGGCACACAGATCTGCTCCCTCAGACAGGCTCAGACATGCCCGCGCCTAGGAGATGTGGCTTTTGTCAACGGCCTCGGTCCATCAGATGCAGGAGTGAGGCAAGGCCATGACAGCTGGGCATCCCTCTGAATCGTCCACACCCTTCACCCTACTGCCTCATCCTCCTTTGTTGGGAGCTGCTTTTCCTCAAGCATTAGTATTCAAGATAAACATTTCAATTGTATGTCTTATTCATTTTCCCAGTTTTGTTTCCTAGATTTCCAAGGTTTGTTTTTTTTTTTTCTTCCTACTGAGCATGGTAGGTTAAATAGGCTTTAGTGGGCTAGTCTGGGAACATTGTTTCCAGTAAAAAATGTATTCTGTGTTGGAAACAAACAATATACACAGAGAAACGCGGTGAACACCACCTCTTTGTAGAGTGGGGACTGCCTGTCCAGCCTCATGTATCTGAGTGAAAGCCTCCAAGGGTTCTCTTTTGAAACCTAGTCAGCCCTTTTTTTTTTTTTTGTCTCAATCTGGGTTGGAAAGCTATGAGTCTGGCCACATGTGGGAGAGCCTAAGAGATAAACGGTTTTGATGTTTGTTATCATCCGTTTTCTAACTGGCAGAGAGGGTTAGAAATAAAGTGATATGACTCCTTCTTCCTCTTTAGGAAAACCCCAGCCCTCGGAGGAGAAGGTGGTGGGAAGTGATTGAACTGTTCATTCACTTGACAAAGATAATTTACTTAATTAATTAAATCATCTAGCAACTATATACTGAGTGTTACTACCAGCTGGTCACTGTTCTAGGTATTCCAGCGGAAATTCTGACTGAACAAACAAGGTCTGTGGGGTGACTGACACTAGGTAACAGAATAATACAAATAAACAACAACATGTCGCAAATGCTATGATGAAAATGAAACAGGGAAGAATTAAACCGGAGAGGTGCGCCCAGGTAGCTCCTTTTGACTGGGTGGCCAGGAAGGCCTCCCCGAGGAGGGACTTTTACACTAACACCAAAACCCAGCTATGAGGGAAGCCCCATACCACAGTGTTGATAGAGGTCACTATCGGTTGCTAGGATTTCGAGTTTTACGTTCTTCTTTTCGATATTCTACTTTTCTAATATCTCTACAAGTAGTGTTTTTCTTCTAAAAGTAATAAAGTAAATGGTGATTTAAAATTATAGCTTAAGGGCTTCCCTCGTGGCGCAGTGGTTGAGAGTCCGCCTGCCGATGCAGGGGATGCGGGTTCGTGCCCCGGTCCGGGAAGATCCCACATGCCGCGGAGCGGCTGGGCTCGTGAGCCATGGCCGCTGAGCCTGCGCGTCTGGAGCCTGTGCTCCGCAACGGGAGAGGCCACAACAGTGAGAGGCCCGCGTACAGAAAAAAAAATAAATAAATAAAAAATAAAAATAAAAATAAAATTATAGCTTAAGAGTGGATTGTTGGGGGGCTTCCCTGGTGGCGCAGTGGTTGAGAATCTGCCTGCCAATGCAGGGGACAAGGGTTCGAGCCCTGGTCTGGGAAGATCCCACATGCCATGGAGCAACTGGGCCCGTGAGCCACAATTACTGAGCCTGCGCACGCAATGAAGAGTGGCCCCCGCTTGCCACAACTAGAGAAAGCCCTTGCACAGAAACGAAGACCCAACACAGCCATAAATAAATAAATAAATTAATTTAAAAAAAAAAAAAAAGAGTGGATTGTTGGGACTTCCCTGGTGGCGCAGTGGTTAAGAATCTGCCTGCCAATGCAGGGGACGCAGGTTCGAGCCCCGGTCCGGGAAGATCCCACATGCCACCGAGCAACTAAGCCCATGTGCCACAACTACTGAGCCTGTACCCTAGAGCCTGTGAGCCACAACTGCTGAGCAACCTCCGCTTGCCATAACTAGAGAAAGCCTGCACACAGCAATGAAGACCCAATGCAGCCAAAAATAAATAAATTAAAATAAATTTTTAAAAAATGACTGGATTGTTTTGGGGCATTCCCTGGCAGTCCAGTGGTTAGGACTTGGTGCTTTCACTTCCAGGGCCCCAGGTTCCATCCCTGGTCAGGGAATTAAGATCCCGCAAGCCATGCGGCACTACCCTCCACCCACCCCCCAAAAAAGACTGGATTGTTTTTAATTTAATGAAGTTCTTCAAAAAACATTTTTCTGTCCTATTCCATGTCCATAGCTCAAAAATCATCTGTCAGACATAAATTGCTCCCAAGATGGCTATTCTCAGCAACCTGTTCCTGATGGGCTTGCTTGGATTGGTCCTTCAATGGCAGAGAATACCTCCTGGCAACAAGCTCCCACACATCTCCTAGACACCTACGTGTCCAGACTGTACTAGGCACCCTGAGCGCCTAGTGCAGCAGCAAACGTAACTTCTGCCCTCTACCTCAGCCACCATCACCAGAAAAACAAACCAAACAACGTGCGCCAAGTAGTATGTCATCTCAAACATGAGAAGGTCACCTGGGATGCCCCCATAAAAGCATACCTTCAAAGGTGGTCAAAAGGTACAAACTTCTGGGCTTCCCTGGTGGTGCAGTGATTGAGGGTCCGCCTGCCGATGTAGGGGACATGGGTTCGTGCCCCGGTCCGGGAGGATCCCACATGCCGTGGAGCGGCTGGGCCCGTGAGCCATGGCCGCTGAGGCTGCGCGTCCGGAGCCTGTGCTCCGCAACGGGAGAGGCCGCAACAGTGAGAGGCCCACGTACCGCAAAAAAAAAAAAAAAAAAAGGTACAAACTTCCAGTTACCATGTAAATAAGTACTAAGGATGTCATGTACACCGTGGTGACTACAGTTAACACTGCTGTATGATCTATAGGAATACAGTTAAGAGAGTAAATCCTAAGGGTTTTCATCACAAGAACAAAAAACTGTTTTTGCTTTTTCTTTTTACTGTATCTATATGAGATGACGGATGCCAACTAACCATACTGTGGTGATCATTTCACAGTATATCTAAGTCAAACCACTATCCTGTACACCTTAAACTTATAGAGTGATGTATGTCAATTATATCTCAATAAAACTGGGAGGGGGAGGGGGTGAGCATACCTTCAGAGATAAAGTCGAAGTTTCCTCTGCAGTCTGAGGCCAGCCATGTATACATATGCTCTTGTGGTTTCATCCCCCATAATTCCATTTTGCCTGACACCATGGAAATCGATGTAGGGCTTCCTCAAGTACTTTTCCTTTACCCAGCCAGCTTCTAGAATTGTTTCTCCACCACTGTCCCGTCATTCCCCTTTCCTCTGTATGTGGCTTTTCATGGTCTGGACAGCTATGGCTCCAATCCCAATACCACTCCTGATACGACCGCAGATGAGTTATTTAAATTTATAGTCTCAGGTTTCCTCATCTGTAAGTGGAGATAATACTCTATAAGGTCATTTTCAGGATTAAATGAAATCACATGGATCAAAGTCCTGGGATACAGTAGACTGTCTCTGAGCACCATTTTCTTCTCACTTGTCTCCTGCCTTCCTATGCCCACCATCTAAAGGATCTCATCACTCTGCATGAGACGTGTAGTATGTGAAGGCCCAATGGGCCTTGGTTTGAGCTCCATTCAGCCATGTTTTTGATGTGGGATCCTGGGCAAGTCTTTAAATCATCATGGTTTTGAGGATTACTTTGAGATACTAATGAGATAATAGACACCAAGTTGCTTTCTATTCAAGATAGAGCTCTCCAAATACTAGAAGAGTATGGTAACAAGAGAAATAGGCCCTTGGAAAAAAATGAATCTATAAATGAGATACATCCACTGCATAACCCCAAATTTTTCAGTAAGCATTTTGAAATAGGAAAGTTAATTGCAAAATACCCAAATCTTATACAGGATTGGTGGGAGGTAAGAGAAAATTGACTTGCCCCTCTTTCTTATATACAACTTAGAATGAACCTAGCCTGCTTCAAATCACAATCCTTTGTCACACCTGAATGGGTAGGGAATCCCAGGGGAGGCCAGTCCAGAGAGGGGGAGCATAGTCAGCATGGAGAACGTGCCCTGTCTTCCCAGCTGAGCAATAACTAGGCTGCCCACACCCATAGAAAACCCACGCTCCGCCCATGCTTGAGGAACTGCCCAGATGCCAGGTTGGGAAAGGATGCTCAGGGCTTGTAGAAGACCTGCCTGCATAACACGGCTGCTCAACTAGCATTGTTCTCCAAGGCCCTGCACTGTCCTGCCACGGGGCTTCTTCGTGTTCCTCTATCTTGAGCACAGGAGCATCTGAGCTGGGTTCTTTAAATTGCGCTGAAAGATATTCCAAAGTTAGCCACAGCACTTTTTCCTGGGAACCGATCTATGGACTCAGCAAGGAGGATCGATAGGACTTTAAATGACCTGAAAGGACACTCTACATTTAAAAAGGCTGCAGGTCCCCAACAAAGTCCATCTGGGGAA
Source organism: Leucopleurus acutus (assembly GCF_964270905.1). Classification (NCBI taxonomy): domain Eukaryota; kingdom Metazoa; phylum Chordata; class Mammalia; order Artiodactyla; family Delphinidae; genus Leucopleurus; species Leucopleurus acutus. Next base: position 137,054,121 of record NC_139146.1, read on the forward strand.
GGGGTGGCTTAGCAACAAGCCCCTCTGGGTGGGGGCTACCTATGTGTCAAGGGTGTCATTTCAATGTCAGGGGTTCCAGAAACACTCTGTCAATCTGTCCTTGTTGGTAACTTGAGTTAACAAGGCCATGTGAATATTTTCATTTCTGGATTGAATTCAAAATCAGAGTCCTGTTTGCTCTCCATCTAGTAGATAGTACCTGCATCCTCAAGGTGAAATTTCACAACTTAAGTCATCATAGCAAAAGGCCAGCCTCTCTTCTCACGCAGAGAAGAGGAAAGATATCTTTGAGTTGGATGCCCAGGAAAAGATGGACAACTCTATCACATCACAGGACCTATGGACCTTAATAAGCCTGATCTCTTTATTCAAAGTGCATGGTGGCCAAAGGAAGGTTAGGTCACTGTTGGTAGCCCATGAAGCAAAATGAGCTGCTTCTCCAAGAATCTGGAAACCAGGTCACCCTCAGAAAGTTAAACTAAAATCTGCGCGTATGATGAATTGGACTAGAATTCAGCGGGAGTAGACCAAGACAGTGACAGAATTTGTGACCGAAGAATTTGGAAATACCCCAAATTCCCATCAAAGTGACTTGACTGCAATATCAGGAAGGTAGATATGGAATGTGATTATGACTTTAAAAGTGTAAGTCTGCCTAGTTAGGTGTATAGGATGCTGTGTGGAGAAACTGGTTTGAAGAGACTAGTGCATACGGAAAGGAAGCCCAAACTCTCAGAAGGTGGCAGGGCCATCTAAGCAAGGATGGATGGGGGTGGGGTGGGTGCCTCATTCTTTCAGGGCATTGTGTCAGGGGCATTTCTCTGTGGACCATACAACAAATTTCATTTATTCTAACTCCAGGCTAAGCAAACATCTGGATGGAACTTGTCTTCTCAAGTACATTTATCTATAGAGACTGATCTTGCATGGCAACATGAGTATTCTGGTCTGCTGGTCATAATTTGGGTATGTCCATCAGTCTCTGGGGTCTGGTTAATGCGAGTTTATTTGAGGAAGGTCAGGATCTCGGCCGTGATGAATGTTGTGACATTTGTGATAAATGAGACAGCTGGAAATGCCCTTCCATTCACTCTGTGGACAGTAATGTTAAAAGATACACAATGTACCCACCCCTGCAATGTTAGCATTTGCATATGACTGATTACAGGACCCAATAACTTTAATTATAGCCCAGTAAAATAATTTTTTTAAAAAGCAATAAAATAAACTGATACTTAAGAAAACACATTTGGTTTTGATGGTCATTGTAGTTTTCAAATTCCTGCATCCTATTGATTTTTCTGAAGTACTTTCTAAAGCAATCACCTCTTTGAAATCGTTTCCAATTTTTCTTTCTTCTTTTTTTTTTTTTTTCAAATCATGTCATTCAGCAGCTTCACCAGACCCAAGCCTGACAAGGGTTTTCATATCCCATAATGGAAAGACCAAAAGAAGCAGGCACACTGCGGAGGAAGAATATTTGTCCAGAGTGGACCCAAATAGGGAGACCTGGGCTGTGTCTTCCTTTCCTCCATGCCCCCAAAGGGCTAAATTTAGTTTACAGGATATACTGCGATGACATTAACATGTTGCAAGAACAAGAATCAAGCCAAAGAGAGAAAAATAAGCTTAATGTCGTGCAAGATATTTAAATGCCATGGCAACTGTGATGTCTTCTCTCTTATTTAATTCACTTCCTCAGGTCAGGTCATCCTGCCCTCTCTCCCCTGCACTTCCTGTTGCTGTAATCAAATCAGGTCACCCTGAATTTGTGAGTCCTCTTCATGACCGCAGTCGTGTCTATTTCCAGCAGAATGAATTTTCTCCATCTCTTCCTTTGCTCCCGGACCTTTATTTGGTGCCCTTGATGTTACCAGTTGCTCTTTGCTCCACATGCTGTAAATGCTTCCCTTTCATCCACATCTCTTCCCCCACACCCTTCTCCTCAGCGCTGCTCTCCCCGCCCCTCCCTCCAGCTTCTGCAGTTGTCACTAACACAGTTAGCCACTTGATTAGTAACTCGGTGATTCAGAAGCCAAGAACCTTGGTTCTTCCGAAAGGCCCAGGCTTCTCTTCCTAGAGCAAGATAAAGTTCCTCCCTCACCCCCAGATCTCCGTGCCCTTACACTGAGATGACACGGGGGCTTGAATATTCCATTTGCCAGGGTTGCCCCTGCTTCTTCCCCTTTCTTTTTCTGTGCATGTCCCCGGAGCTCTTCATGCTCTATTTAGCTTTTCCCCAGGAAAGGTGGACAGAGAAGGTTTGAGCTTAGCATTTTGGTAGCCCAACCTCCTCATTTACAGATGGGAAAACTAAGGTCCAGAGGACTTAATTGACCAGTTGCATGGCTAGCCCTTGGAGGAACCAAAACAAACAGGGTGAAAACTCAATCACATTGGCAGATTTGGTGGGAAAAAGTCTTGTTAAGGGGTGAGCAGTGCCAATAAGAGTATTGATGATTATTTAAGAGTTCCTTCACTCATTCTGCCCTCATCTCCCTGCCATCAGTGTAAGCAAAAGATCAAAGAAGAGCGGGCACGCCAGTCATAGATCCACCAGGACACCTGACGAGGCTCTGCCTCGTAGGAGCATGAAGACCCTGAAGACCTCCTGGGCCCCTCCAGCCCCTACCAGCAGGACAGGATGAGGGCTCAGTGACAGCCAGACTAATGAATTCCACACAAGTCCCACATCCACTAGGCTTTTCGCTATTTGCCAGCACACATAGTGGTGAATTGACAGAATTTTTCCCCCTCAGTGTAAAAAGACGCATAAAATGCATGATGCCTATGAAAATATATTTATTGCAAAAGTTATATCAGTCTTGTAAGTAAGCACCAGCCTTCTCTGGGGAAAGACATGGGTGGTAAAATGAATAAAATAACTCAGTATTTTGACTGCTTCCTGCAGTGGAAGAGGGACTTCTGTTGCCCAAGCTGAGTGGGAAGAGAGGGATTTATCCTTGGATGCAGAGGAAGAAAGGCAGGGCAGCTCAGAAGAGCCACTCCTTGGTGTGAGCGTGGAAGCAAGTCCTACCCCAGAGCCTGGCTGTGGGGTGTCCTGAGCCACCCCTTTCGTCCCTGGTAGGGCTTGTTCTGGTGCATCGGGATCTGCTGAGTTAGGAGCTGAGCTCTGCTGCCGCCGCCCCACACTGTGATTAAGAGCTCAATGATTGATTTTCTAGCCCATGACCACACTGGTGGGGACAGAGTATGACAGAGGAGACTGGCGGGAAGCCAAGTGGAAAGAGGGTTTATGAAATGAGCTCTCAATGAAGAAAACTGTGGGAAAGAATGCAATGGAAGCAGATTTGGGGCCAGTAGATGTGGGAAAATAGAACTCAAAAACGCTCTTCAGACTCGAACTGAAACAAAGCATTTTGCCAAACACAGGAAGAGGATGCAGTGTGTGAGAAAGACTCAGCACTGTTTATATAAAACAGAATATTCCTCTCTGCACAATCATCACTGACAAAGCTTCACCTTCCTTCTGTACCAGGCACTGTGCTGGGTTCTGGGGCTATAAAGAAGAATCAGTCAGTCAGTCTAGAGAAGGGGATTGAAAACACACAAAATGATGTGTAAAAATGCAAATGGCTCTTAAGGGAGTCATCAAAACATTTTGCCTAAACTTTGGGCCCAGAGCCAGCAGGCACGAGTGGTGGGGGGAAGGGGCTGGGACTGTGTCCCAGGTGTTGCCTGCCTCATGTGCAAACCTTTTTTTTTAAATTTTATTTTATTTATTTATTTATTTTTGACTGCGTTGGGTCTTCGTTACTGCGCACGGGCTTTCTCTAGTTGCGGCGAGCGGGAGCTACTCTTTGTTGCGGTGCGCGGGCTTCTCATTGCGGTGGCTTCTCTGTTGCGGAGAACGGGCTCCAGGCGCGGGGGCTTCAGTAGTTGTGGCATGTGGGTTCAGTAGTTGTGGTTCGCAGGCTCTAGAGCACAGTTGTGATGCACGGGCTCAGTTGCTCTGCGGCATGTGGGATCTTCCCGGACCAGGGCTCGAACCTGTGTCCCCTGCATTGGCAGGCAGACTCTTAACCACTGCGTCACCAGGGAAGTCCCTTGGCATCTTTTTTTTGCCCTGGAAACTGGAGAAGATGATTATCTGGCGGGTTTTTGTGCATCAGTGTAACACGTAAGAGAGGAGATGATATGTTTAAAAGGGGAAAATGACAAAAAATATCATATAACTCAAAACCAGTGAGTGACCAAGCTCAGTACATGATGGCTGGTTTTTGTTTGTTTTTCTTTTTAATCAGAAATAAAATCCCGTTTCTGTGGGTCATGTTTGAAAATGATGTAATCCAAAGTGGGGCTTTCATCTTCCACTGCAGGAACCTCTTTTCTTTGCAGATTTGGAGCCCAGGTATCTGCTCTGGAGGACTTTAAGGAGGTTCAATTTAAGCCAGAAGACTTCAGAAAGGTATCGACTAAGCCGGAAGGACCTCTGATCAACTTAGCCTAAGCTGGGGGGACCTCAGAGCCTCTAGTCTAAGCTGGAGGGCCTGATACCAGTGTAGCCGAAGCCTGGGATCTCCTAGGGGAGGAATTCAGGCTGGGAGGAGTGTCTTCCCAGGGCCCTTAGGCAGGTGAGCAGCAAGAGGACCCAAGTTTCCTAACGCCTGGTCCAGGGCCCTTCCCTCTCTTTCTGAAACAGTCAAAAGGGGTTGAAATTTCTGGCAGTGTATGGGACAAATGTCCCTAGCATTGTTCTCTTTTTTCGCAGAGGAAAAACTGAATTTAATAAGAAACTCACAATACTCGATAAAAATACCTGGCATTTAAGCACAAAGCCAACAGCAAGGCGTGGTCTCCCGGGTACTGGAAGTACTTTGAAATCCACAAAGTCTCATTCGTGGTTCGGAAAACAAAATGGAACAACTTTCTCGGCTCCCTCCTATCCTCCCCCCCGCCCCCTCCGTGCAGTAGCTGTTCTTGGCAGACACCCAAAGCGGCACCCGGTAATTCCACGGCACATTGTGTACATTTGCATCCATTTAACCAGCTATTTACAGCCGCCCTTTGCCGCCACCTGTAAGAGGCAACGCCATAATGACGCTAAGTGGCGGGGCTGCGAAGCGGGTGCCCCGTGATGTTCTCCGCTTAAAGAGCCCGAATCTGTGGAAGGTTGGCACTTGGAGAAACAGGGAGACGGCTGGGGACATCGCACGTACAGGGGGGGGAGGCGTGCCAGACGGAGGGTCCCTCCTCAGTAGCTCCGCTCGGTGGCTGCTTTTCTTTTACCACAAGCGCGAGGAGGGAACTGCCAGGCCTTCCGCGCCGCTTGTTTCCTGCCTGATAAAGAGCCCGCTGCCATTTGGATCTGCTGAATTTCTGAATCACCCGAGACGCCTGACGGTCCCGAGGAGGGTGGGGACGCAGCGCGCACGGGTGGGAGCCTCAGGCCCGCATCTGGGCTGGATGTCACCCCCTTGAGTTTGGGAAACCTGCTCGCGGATGTGATGCGGCAACGCGGAGACACCTGCTCTCCAGTGCGTGCCGCACTCGTGCAGCTCCGGGTGGCAAACGGGGTGAAGTGGGGGCGAGGGCGAGAGGAAGTTGAGGCGCTGGAGCTTTAGGAACGCTGCCTTAGCTTGCCTTGCTCTTTGGAGGCTGTCCCGAGGGGGGACTGGCGGGCACTGCACGCGGACTTCCAAGTGGTCCCCGGCACAGTTGGAGGTCGGAGTTCTGAGCCCCAGAGGGCGGATACCCGGAGGTCCCAAGTGCCCGCGAGGAGCCCGCGGCGCCCAGGACCAGGCTTGGCGCTCGGAGCGCACCAAGCCTCGCAGAAGCAGAAGATAAACCCTGATGGGCCCGGGGGCTGGTGGGCTGGGGCGTAGCGTCAGCGCGGACCCCGAGCGTCTTTCGTTTTAAGGAGCCTCACTTCTGGGAAGGGACGGGGAACTGTCAATCAGCGAGGGAGGGAGCGCACCGGCGCTGGGTGATGTCAGCGGATCAGCTGCTCGATAACAAAGAGGGGGTATTACAGGAGAAAGTTGCAGCGGCGGCGGCGGCCACGGCGGCACCCCGGAGCCTCGGAAGCGAGGGGCAAGTGGGCGAAGGAGGAGGGACGGCTGCTGCGGGAGCGGCTTAAGGCCAAGGAATTGAAAGGGCTCTAGGGGGAGGCAGTGCGAGCCAGCCCCGACTGCTCCTCCTCTTCCTCCTCCTCCAAACTCGCAGGGTTCAGCCCCAGCGCTCGCTCAGCCGCCGGGAGCACCCGGAGGGACGGGAGGCAGCCGCGCGGCTCCGAGCTGGGCAGGGTCCCCAGCCGCCATGGATAGCGACGACGAGATGGTGGAGGAGGCTGTGGAAGGTACAGGCATTTCTCTGGGGCCCGGGGAGGAGGCGCCGAGGACACGGAACGCGGAAGGAGTGGCGGGCTGCGACCTGCGCGGCGCCGGGCCCCGCGGCCGCCACTGTCCCCTACGCGGGTGGCCCGCTGCTTGGGCAGGGGCCGGACCGCCACGGCCACGCCACTGGGAGCGCGCACTGCGCGACGGGGCGCAGGCCGGGAACGGGTCTCGGCTGGGCCGGGGTCTCCGGGCGAGCGCTGCTGCTCCATCCCGCCCGGTCACCGCCTGCATCCGCCTTCGGAGTTGCGAAACCTGCCGGGCACTCCGGCCTTCCCCCTTTCGGGGATGGGAGGTGGCGGTGCGCAGGAGTTCAGCCCCCCGCGGCCGGCCGTCTCCGTGGAGCAATCCCCCCGCCCGTTTTTGGCAAGCCCGAGCCCCTCTCCGGGCGCCAGCCCTTTCCTTCCGCTCGCCGCTGCGACCCGCGGTGACCGCGGCCGCGTCCGGGTCCGTCCCCCGGCGCAGCGCACGGGGCCGGACCAGGCACGTGGCAGCCGCGGTCCGGGCGGTCGCTTCTCCGAAACGATGAAATCATTGCAGAGCCATGGACAACGCTCCCGACCCGGGGCTTGAACGCACGTTGGCGGGGAGGCGGGTGGCCCTGGCCTCTGCTGCCCCCGAGCGAACTCAGTCAAACCGCCCTTCCCCCTTCCTGCTTCCCAGGCGGGTGCCGCCGCCGCCACGCTGTGCAGGCGCGCCGCAAGCCCGGACTGAAATTGCTGGGTGACACTTAACTTTCTGAATTCCATGCAGTTGGCTGTGGGTGATATCACCGCCTTGGTGTCGTGTTTCTCCGCCCCTTCGCTTCCAGCGCCCCTCCCCCGACTTTTCTCGCCACTTTGTTTTGCTGAGTTTCTCCACCTTTTTTTTTTTTTTTTTTTTTTGCTGGTTCTAAAAAGCGAGGTGGGGACGTTATACAATCTAGTTGTTTGTATCAGGAGATGTTATGATTTTGTAACAGTGAATACTGGAAAATACTCTTTAGCGTATTTATTTATTTGATTCTGCCGTACACAGTACGTCGTCATGTTTTGCAGTGTTGCGTGATATTATTCCGGAATATTTTAACCAGATACCTAGGTAAATATTTTTTAAGCTTTTGGTTGAATATGGTTTCTATCTAATTTGTATAAACAAGCTCTCAGAAATGGTAAAGAAAGACAAAGTGGCGACCCTTACAGATGCATGAGGATGCATACTTATTGCTACTTTGGGAGAAAAAAAAATCAGTTTTTATGTCAACATAATTGACTCCTTTTGTAGTCCCAAGGTCTTAAGGAGAGATTAAGTAGAATAATATTTCTGAATTCTATAAAAGCTAACTGTCTTAATGTAACTCTTGAAACTTCTTATTTCTTTATCCAGCTTCAAGGAGAGTTGATGGTGGTGTTTTAATTTCATAGTGTCCTGAACTGTTTATCTCCAATGAGTAAAGCCAATGCTGGGACTTACTGGGGCCCAAAGATGTTAGTTGGAAGCCTTCTTTAAATGTAAATTATTGACTACGTGTGCCTTCATATTACAAAAGATAATTGAAAAATGCTCTTCTCAAATTGTTAGGACTGGCTCTCATTCTTCAAAGTTTACTTTTACTCATAAAAATTTAATGCAAACCCTTGATCACAGGCAGTGCTCCCGAGGTTAACCCATCTTCCCCTTTGAAGCTGTTTGGAAACACAAGGCCCAGTTGTCCACAGTCCCAGGCTCCTTGCAGAATGTGAACAAGCAGCTTTAGAAATGCACTGATGTTGTTTTTGAGATTGCTCAGTGGGTGAAAGCAGAGAAATTTCTTCATGTAAGCAAGGAAGGTTCTGTTATATAGGGTGACCATATGCATTATTGTCCAAAATCAGAACATACTTGAGAAGGGTCACTGTTTAATACTTATGCTGGGACAACTGGCTTAAACCTTGAATGTCTGGGGCAATCTGGGACACATGGTGACTCAGTTGTACCTAACAGTAAACAACTAGAGTAACACAGAAATTTAAAAAGTCCTTAGATGCACCCAAGGCTCAGACTCAGTGTCTAGAGCATGTGTAAAAGTAGGCTTTTCTTTAGCCATTCTTGGACTTTTAAGTGCTGTCTGTAATAGTCTTTACTTAACATCTAACACATGCATGGGGGACTGGTGAAAGGCCAGTCTGAATATCTTGGTGTTGAAGTACCAACTAACCTACCTCTCTCCACTTACAGAGCCTGTGCTCTCGGTAGTTTATTTGTCTTAGCTGAAATTATCATTGCTGTAATTGTTTAGTCCTTACGTGTGCAGGCTCCGTGCTAAGTGTTTCACACACACATTATCCATTCAGTCTTCTCACGTGCCTAGTCATATTATCCTAATTTTACAAAGGAGGGAACTGAGGCTTAGAGAAGTTAAGAACTAATCTGAGGACATTCAGCCAGGTGGGAGACAGGCTTGGACCTCCAGAACCCCACTGCGCCATACCAGACTGTCCCTCTACATCTTTCTTTTTTTTTAATGAGTCAGTCAAGTATATGAAGTAGTTGGTAACTGAGTTTGGAAGCCACAATGTTGCATCAGTGTCGTTCTTTATTAATGTCACTCTTTAGAGGTTGGTTCTGAAAGAGTTTGGTGACTTTCAGAAAAATGTATTTGGGGAAAGAGAATTTAACTTACAGAAACATACTCTGGGGAAGAAATTGGTCTCTTCAGGACTTGAGTCTTTTGTTACCTCACGTACATTTTGATTCTCTGTCGGGTGGAACTGTGGTTCGGGTGGAGTTCTAAGCTCAGGGTGGATGAATCCCCGAGGGCAGGTGGGTGGAGGGAGTGTCTGTGTACAGTGCTGGCCGCGCTCCCTTGGGAAGGTAGCCCTGGGCCTCAGCAGGCCTGCAGACATCACCTGAGCTCCTGCTGTGGTTTTTAAAAAACTCTTTGAGGCTCATTCGTTCTTCAGGGAGTGATGTTTAGCTTTGGGACTAGAAATCGTCATTACGTCTCTTTCTTCGTCTACCTGTAGACACAGAGGTGAATACAATGTGGTCCCTAATATAATTTGAAATAAATATATCACATCTAAACCGATGAATGATGGTGGTTAAGAGGAAGTAAAAATTGCATCTAGCTTGGGGAAATAGATGGGGGAGGATTTCCCGGAAGAGGTGGCGTGGAGATGAGTCCAGTCCAGAGGGGAACTTTGGGAGTAAAGAGAGGTGTGAAATGAAACAGTAATTCACAAGAAAAACGCAGGTGACCAATAAGCATTTGAAAAGACACAATTTCATTAAATAAATACAAATGAAAATGTTGAGATAAAAGTTTTCTCTAATTACATTGACAAAATGCAATGAGACGGATATCATCCTACAAGGAAAGGGACACCCTCATGTGTGATTCATTAATCATCAAGGAATTTCAGCTAACTGAATACTAACCCAGGAGCACAAAGACATTAAAAAGAAAGGGAAAAAAAAAAAAGAGAGAGGAGTGGAATTATGCAGGCACATTCAGAGATGAATCCCTGGGTTCGGCTGTAACAGAGGGCCTAGGAGGAGAAAAGTGGAAGGTGAGACAGGGAAAGGCGGCTCGTCACAGGCCGAGATTGTGGACTCCGTTCTGGAGGCCGTGGGCCATGTGAGGGCTCTTTAGAGCTGGGAATGGAGGATGAAGGCTCTGCTCTGGGAGGGCGGGAGCATGGGATGAACAGGCAGTGGGGAGCGGGTGAGGCGATCACCTAAAAGGCTCTTTGCAGTAGCGGTCACGAGGGTAGGAAAAAACAGAAAGGCCTCGAAACATAAAGGAGACATCGAGGAAGAATCCTCAAAAATGGGAAATAGCAGAGTCTCCAGAACTAAGGGGCCAGAATGAAAACGAGCATCTCCATGTTTCCCTGTCCCAACCCCTCAAATACTAAGAGCGTTTCTAACAGTCCCCCTAATATCTCATCCTGCCTGTCTCTAATAAGACTGCTCATGCAATGTACTTAGGAAAAATACAGGCTAGGTGTCCTGGTAGCACCCTCTACGTGTAGCCCTCACATTAAAATTAAGACCCTCACAACTAATAATTGAGTTCTTGCAAGGGATTACTCTCAAAACTCAAATCATGTTTTTTTTTTGTTTTTTTTTTTTTGCGGTACGCGGGCCTCTCACTGCTGTGGCCTCTCCCGTTGCGGAGCACAGGCTCCAGACGCGCAGGCTCAGCGGCCATGGCTCACGGGCCCAGCCGCTCAGCGGCATGCGGGATCCTCCCGGACCGGGGCAGGAACCCGTGTCCCCTGCATCGGCAGGCGGACTCTCAACCACTGCGCCACCAGGGAAGCCCTCAGATTATGTTTTTAAACCACCAGCGTAAGTGTATTATCATGAGGGCACATTCTTTGCACTAAACAGAATAAGTTTGCCTTTTTATTATTATTACTTTTTTTTTAAAGTAGTTCTATTATACAAAACCAACAATGCATGTAAGGGCCTCTGGTTCTGAGGGAAACACACACATATACACACACACACCCAGATGTCCTGTGAATAAGTCTGAGGCAGTAAGCAGCCAGATGTCCGATCCAGAGGGAATTTCCTGCGCTGAGAGGTACCGTCACTGCATAGAATACAGGCCTGGCTCTCATCAGGTTCAGGAAAAAGCTCCGAGGGAACCCATGGGGAAAAAATTGAACTTTCTCTCTGTTCAGTAGATAATGATCTTTAGAACAGAGTGAAAAACTAGACTTGTGAGACGATTATGTTTTATTCCCTCTTCCTCTAACTTCAGTCAATATTTAAAACCATGCTGCAGACAGATATACGGCACACGAGCTGGGACCGCATTCCCAACACAGAGCAGTCATTCAAGTGGGTTTTCCCTGTTGTTTGGGTTGGCGTTCAATCTCTGTTGAGTGGGAATTGGCCCGGAAGGCTGTTGGCTGACTTGGCGCATTGCACAGATTGATCTCAATCAGAGCAAGCTGGACTAGCGTTTCTCTTTGCATTGAGTAACACTTGGAAGAGACAGGCATTTGCCACCAGGATGTGCTGGTGAAGATCCTGGTGGTTCTGTGAGAACTCTCTTAACTACAAAGGCGTCTTCCACTTCTCTGCCTGGGATCTGAGAGCACCTCCCTCTTTAGAGGTTGCTTCTTCCACCATCGGCAGGGAAGAAAGGGTGTTCGGCCAGTATGCCCTTGACCAGAGAGAAGAGGGATTGGAGGATTGGGGGAAGGGGCCTTCAGCATCCATGAGCACGTTCAGGGTAGCAGTTAATGTGTTTCTTGGGCACATAGCAGTGGCTTCCTCATCTATAAGATTGGAATTTGAGGGATGGTTGTAAGGTTTAATTTAGATAACAGGAAATTACATAACCCAGTGCCTGATGCATAGTAGGTATACAGAGTTTTTTCTTCTCTGTGTATCAGTCTCCCTCTCCATTAAATTGACTGTTGCTGGCAAGACAGATATTACATGATCTTATTTTCCAAATGGCAGCGGAACAAGAGTTGTACCAGAAGCTCCTCTCGCACTAACATTGATAGGAGATATGAGGTCTCAGCAACCTAATCTCTTCTCTTTTTTTTCTTTATTTTTCTTTTTAAAATTAATTAATTTATTTTTGGCTGCATTGGTTCTTCGTTGCTGCGCGGGGGCTTTCTCTAGCTGTAGCGAGCAGGGGCTACTTTTTGTTGCGGTGCGCGGGCTTCTCGTTGTGGTGGCTCCTCTTGTTGCGGAGCACGGGTTCTAGGCATGCAGGCTTCAGTAGTTGTGGCACACGGGCTCAGTAGTTGTGGCTCGCAGGCTCTAGAGCACAGTTTCAGTAGTTGTGGCTCACGGGCTTAGTTGCTCCGCGGCATGTGGGATCTTCGCGGACCAGGGCTCAAACCCGTATCCCCTTTATTGGCAGGCAGATTCTTAACCACTGCTCCACCAGGGAAGTCCCAGCCTAATGTCTTTTCTTCCTGACGTTTCTTTCCTTGGAAGGTCCCTTAGTTGTTGTTATTGTTTTGGTTGTGGCTGTTGTTTTAAACATAAAGTTCTACTGCTAGGAACACCACCCCCGGCTGTTACATATTCAGGGTGGAAGTCTTGAATTATCGCAAGCCTTAACTTTTAGCTCCTTTTCATTGATCACATCCTGGTCATTGATCACATCATCCTCCTTTTGGAAGGATGAGAAGAAAACAAAACAAATGAGCCAACCAGAGGATTCTGCTGTGATCTGATAGACGGAGATTTCTCACAACAAGCAGCCTAAACACCTTTAGAAAGGCAGGGAATCATCACAAGTCTGAGCCTTCTTTCTAAACACACAGTGTCACCAGAGAAACAGCCATCATTCAGCAGCTTCTCTTTTCTCCCTCCCTAGAGCCTGACAAGGTGATGGGACTTCTGTTCACTGGCCTGTGGAAGGAGGCATGGGCATAAGCATCCTTCATGGAGCAGGGATGACTTTTTTGCTTTCATCTCAGTGGGGTTCAGTACTGTCCTTCGAGTGCTTTCAGTGTGTTCTGTGATGCTTCCCAGTTTCTCTAATATCTAAATGCCATTGCTGAGGGTGCACCTGCAGTGTTTTGTTCAGAAATAGGATAGGACTATTGCAACTGAGCAAAGGTGGAAATGAATTAACATTGGATTTTTTTTTTCCCCTTAGTGTTCATGTTTATCATAATATTTCTCTTGATCTAAAGTAGAATAACTAATTTTATCAAACATTAACTTTATAAAGTCTGAAATATGTGAACTGTTTTCTATGGGGAAGGCGTTTTCAATAAATTAGTAAGTACCTCGATATAAGGTTAAAATGATTATTCTGATAGTTATACCTAAATCAGAAGTGGAATACTAAATTTGTAGGAATGCAAGTAGCTAAATTTAATTTGATCTGAGCAACATTTCATAAAAGGAAGCTTTTAACTATACACCGAGTGGTTTTTTTTTAATGAAAGGAGAAAAAGTAGATATAATTTATTTCAATGAGAGAAACGCCATCAGTAGATATTTAGAAAATAATTGTCCAAATCACTTCATATGACTCAAGTGTCATTGAATTATGTCAGGTACAGTTTTTGGTTTTTAAGCAAGAAGGAAGCAATTGTGGCCTACTTCCCTCCTAACCATTAATTTCCTGGCCCTTGTTAGAAAACAATTTGGGTTAAGAGGAAAGGAACCTTATTGATTGTGATTTATTTAAGTAGCCATGTTTTAATGTAATATATTCCAGGTAGTTCATTCTATGCAGAATCAGATGTAGCAGTAAAACAGTGCATTTGTTCATTTTTATTTTATGTTTATGTAATCAATAATACAAATAAAGAGCTTTTTCATTCTTTATAAGAGAGCTTACTTCCTATCTCTTCTAAGGGATGACATTCGTTTATCACTTTAGAAGAAATTCTTTTAGGAGAGTAAAGCATTCGTTGTGGTGAAATGGTTTGTGCTTTCTTTTATGTCTGTGAGCCATCTGGAAGCCACATTTAAGTGTTTAATGTCCCTGCATTGCACACAGTATTTAATGCTTTTATACCTTTTTCATCCATGACTCAGGTCATTAACCCAGGAGAAAGCCAGTAGATTTAACTGCTGCCTTCATTTTCACCTGCCTCTGCAAAATTAGTTCACCAGAATGACTGGGGAGGCACCAGTGAGGTGACTCTTGGGTTTTGTGAAATATGTAGATAATAATAAAAAACCTAAACATTGACTGTAAGCGTAAATATAAGAGTACACCAATGGGTGACCCAAGAAGAACCAGCAGTTTAAAGATCACAGTGTAATCATCGCTGTTGATGTTCAAAATCACGGCTTAAATGGTCATGTGGACACTTCTAACTACATTTAAAGCACAAACCCTCTGAACACAGTGGGTAGAGGGTGTATGACAAGGTGATTACCGAACATTCAGAGCTGAAAGATTTTGTGAAGTAAAGCAGTAAGTTCAATGTTAAGCTTAAGTTTAAGCTTAGAGGGACTCTGAGCTCGTGTGTTCGTACCATGAGGTGTAGATATTCGGGCAGTCTTGAAGACGTGGCTCTATCCTTTTCAGAGGGCGCCTGGCTAGCAGGGCTCCACATACTATATAAGGATGTATGAAGTCGTATTGTATACTTAGTTCTAGAACCAGATAACTTATTGCCAAGACAGTGTGCCATCTCAGCTATGTTTCCGTTAAGCATGAGAGCTCGGGGGCGCTAATTCCAAACGTGAGCAGTACCCTGTGGGGAAGTACTGGGTCAGCTGAAACTCACACTGCAGGTGTTATGATTGAGAATAACTCTCAGTCCCCGGTGAAATATGAGCGTGGTTTTGGTTCATAACCTTACACGTGTCTAAGGCCCTCTATTGTGGACCCGTCCTTTCTAAAGTGTCCCTAAGAGCCGAGTTGACGGTGCTGATGTGGGCAGGGAAACCTTGGTGTTCGCTCTCCCCTCAGGCAGGGAAGGGACCCTTGAGCTGCACGGGGCGCTTGCTGGCAGCATCTGAGCACAGGTGATGGTGGGTGAGCGTGGACGATGTTAAGGTTTGCCTTGTGGTTCCCTTTCTCCAGGGCACCTGGATGATGACGGATTACCGCACGGCTTCTGCACAGTCACCTACTCCTCCACAGACAGATTTGAGGGCAACTTCATTCACGGAGAAAAGAACGGACGGGGGAAGTTCTTCTTCTTTGATGGCAGGTAGCATTCACGGTTTTGTTTTATTTTGTTTTTTGGGGGGGTGGGGAGTAGGTACCAGATTACTTTATTTGGAGGAATGATATGAATGAGAGAATTTAAGTGAATCTTTTAGTACAATTTATAGAAAAAGTCAAAGTAACCCCAACATGCATGTACTGCTTGGGGGACCAGGGATGTCAGCTACGCCCTGTTACTGAACCAAACTTGGGTCTGCTCAGCCGTGTGCAGTAAAGCCAGTCTGACATCTGGCTGTGGTGAAGGCGAGTGCAACGTTTAGTGCAGGCGCCAAGCAATGAACCCAGGGTAATTAGTGCTCAAAACACCCGAACTCCCAGGTGGGTTTCGGGAAAGCATTTTAAACACCAGGTGAGGGAGGGGAGTCCCAGAGCATGTGATCAACTTGCACACATATCTCTGCTTGGTTGGTGGTGAGGGAACAGGGCGGTGTCACAGGGGTTAACATTACCAGTAGGTCTGTGGGCTACATAGTCATGACCCTGTATGACCTCAGGTAGTTCATTTCTTCCATTTGGTGGTGGTTTTAGCATCTGCAAAACAACTCCAGAAATGTGCATCAGCTCCTGTTATCTGGGCACTTCAGAGAGGAGCTCCAGCGGAGGATATGGGCGAGGGGTCTGTCCCGGGAAGGTCCCATAGCGTCCTGCTTAGTTACACCCCCGTGGCTATGGCCTAAGACTCAGCTCTGCCATCATTGCCTCTAAGGATGTGCTTGTCAGAGAGAGCCTCTGCCATGCCAGATTCAGGGACCCCCATCTTGCACAGGTTGGTTAGGTGGTCACGCAGGTCTTTGATGGATTTCACCTCCTCGTTCAGATAATGAGTCTCCATAAAGTCTCACAGGTGGGGATCGTTTTTGTCAGGGACCGCTGTGTGTAGTTCCAGTAGTGGCTGATTGACACTCTTTTCCAAGCGTAATGCACACTCACTCTGTGTTCAGCACGCTCTCAGACATCATGGTCCAGTTTCTTGATCTCCTTTTGAAAGAAGATTCAGCCACCTCATTGGTTCTGCAGCTTCATAATTTTCTCGGCATATTCTCTTTCCTCCTGAGATTAGTCAAGAGACTGTTTAGCAAAGTTCTTCAAAGCCACGTCATCACGGTCCAAGCAGTAAGATGGGTAGATATAAGGAGGGGTACAGCTGCAGACTCACAGTGTTCTAAATGCTTGTCTTTGGGATGACTGGACATTGTGTGCGATACCTTAATGCTGATGTCGTAACTAGTATTTCCTGTGTTCTACCACTAGTGAAAATACTTTTCACAGCAGGGTTCTTTTACCTTGCTTTCACCCCCCCGTATGAGAACGCTGTGAGGCAGAAGCTTCTCACCCTCTTGAGATAGGTGGAAATAACTAGAACTTTTCTCTTTCAAGAAGAGATGGGGTTGCATGGGCCAACAGTGACTTTTAAGCCGTGTCCGCTTCAGAAATGAAAAGTGGTCGTGTGAATTTCTCCAGCATTTAGAGGAATTCAGAGCCATGGAAGGACTAGCTCTGTTCATACCACTTGACTGGGTAATTCAGAAATAGATTTAGCTAAAGCAGGTTATAGGATTCTGGAGGCCACAGCACCGCTTACTGTAAACTCTTGACATTGGTGATAAGCTGAAGCTTCCTTATTCCTTGGAATTCCTTCAGGAAAGAAAACGTCTAAGCTGATAGTTGAAGGGTGATCGCAGGGACTGGCTTGTCACCCACAATCCCTTTTCTGTAGGTGGAATGAGTCGCTTTTAAAAAATATTAACAGGTCCTCAGGCTCTCAATTATCTGATATAAGGAGGGGTGAGGAAAGCAGTAAAAACCCATCAGAGAACTTTTGTAAATTTTTATTTTAATTCCAACCTTCTCTTTCCCACTGTCCTCAACCCCACACCCCACCTCTTTTTAGCAGAAATTGGTTTCCAAACTATTCATGTTAAATGGTCGAATATTCTGCTTCCTTTCTTCTGCCCTGGTGGATAACTGAGTCCCGTAGCAGCCTCTTACTCGATGTGGTATCAGTGCTTTCTTCTCTCACGATTCCTTCAACCTGTCCAGAAGGAAACTTTTCCTGCCTCACTTCCATAGAAGTTTATTTATAACTCTTTTCTGGAAAGTGTCACTGTTTACCTCATGCAATTATTCTTTTATTCATTCAGCAAATATATATTTATATGCATGTCTTCTTTCCCCTACAGGAGAGAGGTTTCCTTGAGGGCACAGTCTGTATCTGTTCCATCTTCTATGCTTCATAGCACTTTCTGTTAATTTGGTATTAAAAAAAAAAAATTCTTGCTGAATGAGGATGGGAGACGAAAAAGAGGGTAGCATTCACACACACACACATACACACACGCACACGCACGTGCACACGCTGCTGTTTTAAATCTCATAGTTTGAAGGTCATACCCAGTAACTGACTGACTCTGGGAAAACAGTCCAGCAGGCTTCGTTGAGTTTAGAATTGGTTACTGGCTCGCTTCACGGACCTGAGACTCAGCGAGCTGAAGGGCTAGGCTGAGCTTCCCAACCAGTGTGTCAGGAATGAGCCCTGCGGGGCTGAGTGGGGCCTGAGACTTCCCAAGCGCCTCCCTTCCTCCCTGTGTCAAGCCAGTCACGTCTGGCTCTGACCAGCTTCATCCAGTTCCCCCAGTGTGCTGTAGAAATGCAGTGATCTGCATGGGAGTCATGACCAGGGAAAGCTGGAGCAGGGGCTGAGGCCGAAGCACTAGGCCAGTAACTATCTATGGAATAGAAAGAAATTCATTGCCTTTCTTTTTTCTTTTAGAGGCACGAATTCACTGGTTTTTATACCTACCACTCAAACACCTGGAGAGACTTGGGTCCAATGGTAGACTCAAAGAGTGGTGGTATTAGCAAGGACCTGAAAAGTTTACCCTTGTTAATACCTTGAGGGGAGAAGGGCAGTATCACTGCTTTTATGACATGGGATGAAGCAGTGTGGTGACAGTTTCTCAAAACGTCCTCGTCACCTTCATTCGTAAGCCCAGTGATGATCATGTTATGAGACATCTGCTAAAAGGGTTGGCGGAAAAGTTAGTGAGTCTTATGACTGAAATAAAGGCTGTGGAATCTATTAGATCTTTCTAAGGGGGATGCAGGAAGTGGTCGTGGAGAAGTCGGTCACCTCTAATGAAGCAGCAGCTTAGTTTACACTGCTCTATTAACTTTTCTCCCTATCACTGCACCCCATTTTTAGGGTCTGATGTATCGGGTAAAACAAAGTGGGGGCTTCCCTGGTGGTGCAGTGGTTGGGAGTCCGCCTGCCGATGCAGGGGACACGGGTTCGTGCCCCGGTCTGGGAAGATCCCACATGCCGCGGAGCGGCTGGGCCCGTGAGCCATGGCCGCTGAGCCTGCGCGTCCGGAGCCTGTGCTCCGCCATGGGAGAGGCCACAACAGTGAGAGGCCCGTGTACCGCAAAAAAAAAAAACAAAAAAGTGGGCACTCAGTGCTTTTACTGCCAGTCAGGAGGCTTTAGTCTGGAAAAATTCCTCCCAAAAGGGTGACATCAAGGTTTTGAAATAACAGTTGAGGAAACAAAAGGTTTATGGTAGAGTTTTTAAAAGTTGTTCAAACCTGTAGTACTCGCTTATGTTCCCATCAGAGGCTTTATTTGCAGTTACAGGAGGCTGTGTTTGGAAAATTCTAGTGTAGTGACAGAAGATTTGGCCTGATGCATTGTTATCTTATATAAAACCTGATTGCGTTTTTTTTATACTAGAGACATGATTCATATACAAAAGGCTGTACATATTTAACATATACAACTTCATGAATTTGGAGTTAAGTATACGTTCATGAAACTGTCACAACAATCTATGCCATAGACTGGGTGTGTGGTTTGTGAGAACGTTTCAAACAAATAAAAATTTATATCAAGAAAGTTCTGGAATCAGTTTTCCCCTTTACGTAGACTATGATCAACCTGAATAAGAATTTTAAATATTCAGATCACCAGGAAAGATGGCCTGGAAAAACAGAAGCAGAATATTTTATTTTTTTTTTAATTACATAGGTAGCAAATATTTGGTAGAAAAAAGAACTTCAAGAAATACAGAAATGTATAAAGTGAACCTGCTCCCCCCTTTTTTTTTTACCCCCGTCCTCAGGTCACAGAGGTAAACCACTGTTGGCAGAGAATTTAAGCATCTTATTCTCTGCCACCACTGTTGGCAGAGAATACTCGAGGTAAAATAAGGAACTAGCTATCTATTTCTAAACCAGTTTAAATAGCCAAAATGTACATTTTTACCTTTTTACTACTGTGTCAGCTTCAGAAGCTTCAGAATGTTCGCTAGTTTTGAGATTTTTTTTTGTTTGTCTTTTATAAATTTACTTATTTATCTGTTTGTGGCTGTGTTGGGTCTTCGTTGCTGCGCGTGGGCTTTCTCTAGTTGCGGCGAGCGGGGGCTGCTCTTGGTTGCGGTGCGTGGGCTTCTCATGGCGGTGGCTTCTCTTGCTGCGGAGCACGGGCTTCAGTAGTTGTGGCTCACGGGCTTAGTTGCTCCGCGGCACGTGGGATCTTCCTGGACAACGGCTCGAACCCATGTCCCATGCATTGACAGGTGGATTCTTAACCACTGCGCCACCAGGGAAGCCCTACACATCTCTACTTTTTATACTAATCCCAGATTCTGGATGTTCATGTTAATGTATTTTTTTTCCTGAATTGTTCTCATCTCAAACAAGATTGGTGGATGTAAAGACAATTTGGCAGGACTTCTCGAAATCTTAGAATGGTAACAAGAAAGAGATATTTCAATGCAGTTTGGCTTTGGGCTGTGAGATATTAGGGCATCATGTGGTTTTTAGCCTGATTATGAGAGAGAGATAAGTGAATTCATTCAGGTTTTTTTTTTTTTTTACATTATTGATGCTTCCTCCGGACATGCCAATTAGATTTCAAGATATTATTTGCTACTCCATGACTTATCCTCCTCTGCCCAAATCATCTTCTGATGTTGATTTGCTCCACTAACGAATCCGGCTAAGCGGGCTCCTTGTAGTTGATCATTGACCAGGTAACCTAAGAGAAGCTGCCCATCTGATGAGCCACTGAGAAGGCTGATGTTTTCCAGGTGTCAGGTCCATGCAGGAGTTCTTTTGTCTGGTTTTTAGAAAGTGCTTGGTCACATTTTAGAGAAATTGGAGCTGGAACTCATGTATCCCAACCTCCCACACAAGGCAAAAGTCCCTTCTGTATCGCTTTTGTTGGAACCAGGCTCAACAAATGTATTCATCTGTATTCTGAGGAACAGTTCTGGTCGAGGCAAAGATTTTTGTGATGTATAAGAAAGGGAGAGGGAATGAGGTGGATAACTTTGAATACCTACCATCTGCTCAAACGCTGGACATGTAGCCTTCACAACAATCTGTGAAGTAGATTTTATAATCCTTTTTTGTTGTACTTATGAAGAAACTTAAGGCATAGAGAGATGAATTAACTTGCCCCCAGGTGACCTCGTTGGTAAGAGCTGGAGCTGAGATTCAAGCCAAGTTGAACTGGAAGTTTGTACCCTTTGACCAGCATCTCCCCATTTCCCCATCCTCCAGCCCCTGGCAGCCACTGCTCTACTCTCTTTCTATGAGTTAGGCTTTTTTAGATTCCACATAACGGTATTTGTCTTTGCCTGACATTTCACTTAGCATGAGGTCCTCAAGATCAAGGATGGACTATTATTGTTATCATTATTACTATTATATTTTATTACTGCTGTTAATTATTATCTGTTGATAACAATGGCCAGCAGGGTTTTCTCAGGGTTTATTTTTAGAGAACAAAACTAAATTTCACTAATTGCTCTTCAAATATTTTACTGTTATCTTGAGACTTTATAACAATCAGAACCTACGGACTCATAGATCTTCTATTAAAGGATAAGAAACTTTGAAGATAGTGCACTGGATTACATGGGAGCATTACAGAGCTCCATTCAGTTTGCTTGTCACATCTTGGAAGAAGCTGAAGTTTCTCGTTGCATATAGCCCCAGCAGATGATTTGGGTTTGTTATTGATGCTCTTCTTAACTTAGTTTTCAAGATTTTAAGAGATAATATGTAGTATAATGTTACATGTCAGTATTATCTCAATTAAAAAAAAAGAGATAATATATGTTGTCATATAACTAGTTCTTAAGACAATGTTTTAATACTAAGAGTCACAATTTAATTTGGTTAGAGACAGGAATTTAAAGTAAAATTATCATTCATTTAAAATTTCCGTCTTGATTCTATACCAGACAAAAGAAAGGCCACACGGTGGGGGAGGGAACAGAGTTTATGCCTCAGGAGCTGGAAAGCCCCAAACCTTCTAGAGGCCAAAATATGAAGGAAAAGCCAAAGCTGTTTAGTCTCTTAAGAACACTTTTGTGTATTCAGATATTAAAGAGAATTTTAAAATGAAAATAGTTGAATAGATTGCAGCTGTATCAGTCTAGGTAAACAATTATAAAAAATCTTCATTTCTTCGTAAGTTAGATTTTCTCATTTAATTTAATACTGGAAATTTAAGTACAAGAGCTTTGATAAAACAGATGAAAATGGTCTGTGTATATGGAAAGAAAGAAATCTAATTAAAATTGATTTTTAAATTTTCTCCATGTTTTCGAGTTATTTGATTCAGATGCTGGTACCAGAAAAATCAAACCAGTTTTGCAGCTTCTTAACATACTAAAAAATCTGCCAAGATGTTGAAAGAAATTTTAAGAAAATACAAGTCAAGAACATTGTGTATGATATGATCCCCTTTTTTGTTAAAAAAAACCCACCACCACACAGGTGGGAAAATGCTTAATATATAAATGGAAAAAAGTCTTAAATGGTAAATTACCAAATTGGGTAAGAGTACTGAGAGTTTCTGCATCTTTGTAGTATTTGATTTATTTGTTCACTTTACAATGAATACATATTACTTTTTTCACTTAAAGAAGCATTTATTTAAAAAAAAAAAAAAAAAGAAGCATTTATTCCATCCTTCCCTCAGACAGAGAGGGATCTTTCTTACTTGTGTGGTTTTTTTTTAAGTAATATATATAATTTATTTATTTTTGGCTACGTTGGGTCTTTGTTGCCGCGCGCAGGCTTTCTCTAGTTGCTGTGAGCAGGGGCTACTTTTCATTGCGGTGCGTGGGCTTCTCATTGGGGTAGCTTCTCTTGTTGCGGAGCACGGGCTCTACGCGCATGGGCTTCAGTAGTTTGTGGCACGTGGGCTCAGTAGTTGTGGCTCACGGGCTCTAGAGCGCAGGCTCAGTAGTTGTGGCGCACGGGCTTAGTTGCTCTGCGGCATGTAGGATCTTCCCGGGCCAGGGCTCGAACCCGTGTCCCCTGCACTAGCAGGCGGATTCTTAACCACTGCGCCACCACAGAAGGCCTTACTTGTTTTTTTTTTTTAAGTAGGTTTAGAGCAGTGTTGTCAGTTTCTTTGCCGATCTATTCCAGTGTCTCATAACTATTTCCCTGCTGCTGATGTTTTAGGCCAAGTTTCTCAGTAGAAAGCTCACCATCATGTACATGAAAGTGCATGCTTAATAACAATAGCTGTTATTTATTCGAGCAATCATTATGTCCCAGATCATCTTCTAAGCACTTAATATGTATTAACCCATGTACTTTTTAATAACCCTATTAGCAGCTGCAGTTTACAAATGGAGAAATAAAGCAGAGCGTTTAAGAAACTTTCCTAACTTGCAGACTGTATGCACATACACTTCATATAAAGAATCCTCCCTGCACTTGAGAAATACTCTTAACATCCTTATGTTCCCTCTCAATTTTCTCTTCTCAAAGCAAGATTATCCCAGTTCCACTCTTTCATTTAGGAAATATCACTTGAAGGTATGCTGTGTTTATATGTTAGGGAGGAATACATAATGCCTAATTTGTTCCTGTAAAGGGCTTACAATCTATTTAGAGAAATAGGACCCGTAAGCTGATCATGGATAAAGACGTGGCACATCCTGTACTAGTCCATGACTAGGCTTCAGTGACTGTGGTTGCAGAGGTCAAGGTAGACTCTGTGGGAAGTACGGCTCCATATGGAGGATGGGTAGGCTCTGGGGAGGCCAGTGATGAGAACACCTTCCTCCACAACACAGCTCCCAATCCAGTTTCAGCAAGGAAGACTAGAAAGTTACTCCTCCATAGCTACTTCTCAGATATAACCAGATATTAATGATTGAGTTGCTACAAAATAGTGCCATTTTCTCATAGTTGATTTCTTTCTGAAATAGAAAAAGACCAGAGGTTGGAGAATATTCATTCTTTTCCCAAAGTCATTTTTGTTTTGAATTTAAAAAAAGGAAAATGTGACCCGTAACTTTTTTTTCCTGAATGTGTCCTCAGGGATTTAAAAAGTTTGGTTACATATGTTTTAAGGGAAGAGGCAGGGAAAACATAGTATAGGAGCTAAGATACATAGATGTGTGCTTGGGGCCAGTGAATAAACTAATGTGAGCAGAGGATTCTAGAGCGGGAGTCGGCAAACTTTTTCTGCCTGGGGTGAGATAGTAAATATTTTAGGCTTCTTGGGCCACATTCGGCCTCTGTTGCAACTATTCAACTCTGCTGTTGTCATATGAAAGCAGCCACAGAGGATACGGAAAGGAATGTTCATGGCTGTGTTCCAGTAAAACTGTATTTACGAAAACAGGCAGCCGGCCATGGTTTGCCAGCCTCCTCTGGAGGAAAAAGTTAGAAAGAAAGGTGGTGCCTTTAACACCAGACTAAGAAGCTTTTATTTCCTTTGAAATAAAAGGATTTCAAAGCCTTATCATTTTTTATTGCCCTGGAGACCGCAGTTCATGTGATAACATGCCCCCTTTTTGTTATCAGATTCCATCCAAGCTACCAAAAAAATGTACTAAGGAAGCTAAGCTGTTTCCTCAGGCAGGGGCTGGAAAACAATGCAGTAAGTTTTGCTCTCCAATACCTAAGAATTTGCATTTGGGAATCTTAACGTTCGTTGAGCTACGGGAAAGAGCAGTTTGTTCTTAGGATTATGATACTAATAAGGGAAGGTTCTGCTCTGAGGGAGGGCGGGACAAACTACGGGACATGACCTGGGGGAAATATGTGCAAACCCACATGACTGGTTAACTGATTCGTGAGACCCATGCCTTGTAGATTTCATCATAAACCTAAGAAACATTGGCAGACTAGTCTGTCAGGGGATAATTCTGCCCAAACATACACAGTAACATTTTGAATGTTGCTGAGACTTCAAAGTCAATAGGGTCACCAGGTTTAGCAAATAAAAATCCAGGGCACCCAGTTAAAATGGTTCAGATAAGCAACAAAAAATATTTTAGTAAAACTATATCCAGTTCAATATTTGGGACATACTTATGCTAAAAAATTATTTGTTGTTTATCTGAAATTCAAACTTAACTGAGCATATTCTGTTTTATCTGGCAATCCCCAAACTGAAGATAGATGATTAAATAGTTTTTTGCCCTGTCTATTGCATCATTATGTCAGTTGATTAGTAATCCTTCACCAAGGTTCTTTTTTTTCATGGCAGGAGTCTAATGACAGCCGAATCTCCTTAATTCCGACCTCACTGACATAGAATTTTGATTATTGATGCAAGGGCTGTGCTAAAGTGCACCTTTTTCTCTTCATGAATTTACTAGGCCTGTTTATCATTGATAGTACAAACAAAACTGAAAGAGAACGATTTATCTCCTTGGGAGACTACAAATAGTATAATTACAATGTAATCAGAGGCTATCGTTATTTAGACTGTGCTTTTCATTTAATAATTACAGATCATTCTGTCATTCATTAGAGCAAGACAGCACTTTTCCAGGCAGACTCAGGTGCAGCCACCTCGGTCCCCATGGCCCCCTTTGGGTCCCACCTGTCCCCAGTACCTGTCTCCTGGTTCTGTGTTTGTCTTGTTCATCATGCTTTCTAGATCCTCACACGACGCTCACTACTTGAAGGCACCCTGTAAATGTCTGTTAGTTGAATTAATGAATGAGTATTATCTGCACATGTTAAAATAATCAAACTGCCTTTGTTGCTAAACATCTTACTTTTTAATTGTAAAAAATAATTTGAGCTGGTCTTTCCCCAGATTCCAGTTCATGAAGGGAATTTTTGGATAAAGTTAGTTTCATTGCATAATGGCCTTTGCGAGGCTGACACTGAAAACATGTATTGAAATTCCAGAAGTGTTTTATGAGGAGAGAAAAAGGTTCTTGTAAAATCACCCTGAGCACCCTTGTGAGCTTTCTTCTGTTCTAGGACGACGGGTCTCATACTTTATCAGGCTGCTAATGATAGTAGCAAGGTTGAGCGGGCCATCTTCCTTACTTGCCCCTATTTCCCATGATCGCACGCACACACAAGTAAATCCCCATATATCTTCCAAAGAGATGGATGGGGATACTTTTGATTGGATACCAGTTATGGTTGTCACCGATAAATAATGCATTAATGGCTTAAGACAGATAAGCAGACATCTACACGTTCTAAACCACATTTGTATTACTAGAGACCACTATATACAAGCCATCTGAAAGACCCTTGAGAACTCCCAGTGAATTCTGGAACTCTTGAGGGAAATTAAGCATGAGTGGTTTATGTGTGGAAAGGGTGGTTTATGTGTGGAAAGGGTAACACCAGAATTTCTATTGCCCGGTATTGGTTGGCATCTAGCCTTGGAAACATACTTAGATGAGGCTTGTTCTTTTCCACCTGTGGCTTCTTTCTTCTGTATTTCCTCCAGTAGAGAAATTGGATTAATAGGAACCAGGAGATTAGGAATTAAATCTCCCTTTCAGCATCTAATCCTACCCATATCTTGGGAGTATTTTTCCTAGCAATCTCGGAGAATTCAGGAGGATGTACTGAATACAGGCCAGCATTGGAACAGAGCTGGGCGTGGTGTGATCCTTTCTTTTAAGAGAGTTGAGTCACCGTCTGACTCTTCTCTTTTGTTCTCCCTTCTCTCACAGCACCCTGGAGGGATATTATGTGGATGATGCCCTGCAGGGCCAGGGAGTTTACACTTACGAGGATGGAGGAGTTCTCCAGGGCACATATGTAGACGGAGAGCTGAATGGACCTGCCCAGGAGTACGACACAGATGGAAGACTGATCTTCAAGGGACAATATAAAGATAACATTCGGCATGGAGTGTGCTGGATATATTACCCAGTAAGCCTCACGACTGTTCATTTTGCTGGAAAGTAACGAGTTTTAAGACAATGCTTCGAGTCTTCCCAATGAATAACAAAACGTATTCTCTATCTTAGGAAATGTGAGGCTGTGAAACTTGAGAGTTGGTAGCTGAAGCCAACAGCTTAGGGGGATATCCTCTCACAGTTTCACTATTGACTTCGATTGTTGTGCTCCGATCTACTATGAATTTCTCCTCAGGGTGGCTTTGGAAAGGAATGATTAGTCATGATGAAAACAAACTGGGACAAACTGGTTTGATTGTACCACTAATAAAGACAAAAATATATTGCTTTTTAAAAATATTCCTTTGGGATATAGAAAGAGATGGTGGAATGTCTCGTTGTTGCAATTAATGTTATTCTTTCTCATATGTAAGAACTAATCCAGCAATTTCCCATCTTTTTGGACTTACTACACTATTGTTACTTGATTTTACAATCCTACTCCCTGCTTTCTGGTTTATCTTGCTTAAATCAAGGTGATTAAAATTAACTTGCCTCTGAGTATTTGATAACATTTTATGATCTTTCTGGAGCTGACTAGAGCAAAAAAAATGTGGCAAAACCCATGGCTGGGAATTAATGCTGTAATTTTTGTTTGCATTTCAAATACATCATCTGTTTGTAGTGAATTTCCAGAAAATGTTTCAGAAAATAAACCTGAGGAAATATTTTATTTTGTCCAGAGCTTAAGTCAAAATACGTTTTTTTCCTTAGTCTTAACCGTATCCTCTTTTGATTTAAAAGTATTAATAAAAACATGTATAACAAGAAGAGTAGTCCCAGCTAAATCTATTTATACGTTATTGTTCCTAAAAAGTAAGTTATACTCTAGGCATAAGAAAAAATATTGTAAAACATTCTTTAAAATAATTATGAAAGCATTTACACATTCTCTTGGTAGGATCTGCAATAGCTCACAAGTCCTTTCAGTTACAGAGGGAGAAGAGAGGGAGGTACTTACCAGTTAGGAAGCCTGAAACTTTCGTTGCTTCATCAGTAGGCAGGATAAGCTTCCTGCTGCCCAGTGCTGGGGAGCTGCTGATATGACAGTGAATCTTGAAGCCTGGGAACGTGGAATTCCTCATGAGGGTGTGTCTAGGAAAGGGGTAACGGATTACCAGATTCTCCCACTACCTGTCATTTTACTTGTGACTATGATCAATTGAAGTCCCTAGAGGAGATCAATGATGAACTGAGGTGAATGGATCCGATTGGCTCAATGTAGTTGCATTTTGAAACCTAGAATGTGCAGCTGCATTTTAGCCTTCAGCCTTAATCACTGTCTTTTAAAGCACCGAGAGAAGACTCTGCCTTAGGAAGGAAGAAGCACTAGGGAGTCACAAGCTTTAAAAATCAACTTGGTTGATAACACTTTGTATATAGTATCTGTTGGCATTTGGGGTCGGGGCTGGGGGAGGCTGGTAATCACACCCCACTGCTCTGCTCTCTGGACTGGGAATCAATTAAGAAATAGACGTAGGTATCAGGGATCAGGATGTTGGTTTCATTATGGCGGAGTTGGACTGGAGATGTGGCCTGGGCTTCTACTCCTGCCCCTCTGAACTAAATGGATGGGCCAGCTGCCCACAGAGCAGCTAGAAAGCTGCAGGTTTCCCTTGAGGAGTAGGGCTGCTTGGGGGAGCTTCCCCAGGGAGAGGAGAGGACCGAGAGGGGAGCAGGTGCAGCCTGTGGGCACTGTCAGTTCCCAGGACAGGTGAGCGAAAGTGCAGAACACATGAGAGCAGCAACTTTATGCTGTTAACCCCTACCCAGTAGAGTTGGGCGTCAGTGGGTGTCAGATTCTGCCTTCTCACTAACCAAGTGAACGATTTCTCCTCCCATGAGGGGGAGCCACTGAGCAGAGGAGAAAAAGGAGCAGTTTCTTCCCCAGCACCCCTGACACAGCCAACAAAGAAGTGTTTGTGACATGAAGTCAAAGCAGGAACAAGGGGAGGCAAAAATAATGATCCTCCCTACAGGATTTGTAAGCTCACTCTAAGGACAGTTTATTTCTTTCAAAATTTGACCTTAAAACAGTGATGGAAAGTTTTTAATTAAAAACTCATAACTCCGGGCTTCCCTGGTGGCGCAGCGGTTGGGAGTCCGCCTGCCGACGCAGGGGACACGGGTTCGTGCCCCGGTCCGGGAGGATCCCACATGCCGTGGAGCGGCTGGGCCCGTGAGCCATGGCCGCTGAGCCTGCGCGTCCGGAGCCTGTGCTCCGCAACGGGAGAGGCCACAACAGTGAGAGGCCCGCGTACCGCAAAAAAAGAAAAACAACTCATAACTCCTCCTTTTGGAAAAAAAAGAAGAATCTCTGCTTTATCATTCTAGACAAAATCATTTGCCCCCCAAACTGGAAGTTTAAAGCACATAAGGGGGAAGAAAAACGTGAGACCCTAGAAAGACAGAATCCTGTTCTGAAGAAATAATCATGTTGATGGCTTATATTAGTTACGACATGTAAGAAGCATAAATACACCATTCAGCTCAGTCACTGAAAGCTTGAAGGCAGATCTTGCAAAAAGTATCATCCCCGTACGGGCTGGGTTATTAAGAATTAACTCGGGAAGGAGAAAGAGCAATCATACGTCGCTAATGCACTTTCTATCCATGAAAAATGCATCCAAGTATTTTTGTTTCTATGGAAGTGCTGTGATTCATTTTTTAATTGATAACCTTTTTTCTCCAAAGAGCAATTGGACTACGATGAACTGTAGAAACCCTGTACCTGGTGGTATTTCTTCCTGCTGTCTCTCTGTAAACAGCATTTGGAAACACTTAAAAGTCGTCCCACGTCACTGACGTTGAGTAGCTGCTTCTAGAACCTTTCAGTTGGGGGAATATCCAAGCTTTTAGAAGATGTCATGGGCTTACTAGTCTTGTGTCAGACCCACGAAGGTCTTAGATTTTCAGTTATACCATAAGGACCTTCTGGATGGGGAAAAAAAAAAAAAAGGGAAACATCTCTTGCACCCTAGATTAGATTTTTAAAAATTATTTATTGGTTTTAGTATCCCAATTCAGTTTTAAAAATATTTATATCATCTACTGTATCCCTAGCACTGGTACCAGGATGCAGAATTCTCTGATAGCCTCTGCCCTAAAGCATTGAATGACCCTTTGGAATGAAGCAAATGACAGTTAAAGAGGAAGCACAGCTGACTTCTCTCCTGGAAGGAGGGAGAAGGGAGAAGTAAAGACGAGTGGGAAGAAAGAAGTGATGGGGAAGGGCGTAGAATTCAGTTGATCGTTTTTCACTTTTCCTTCTAACTCCAAAAAAAGTGATGGAATAGAATTCTCAGAAAGGCAGTGTCCACAAGTCCTTTTGTTTATCCCTTAGAAAGTGCGGATGACTCCCATTACTCATGCATACTGAACTAATTCTTAAGTACCTTTGAACTAAAGATTTTCTTACTAGACCAGAAATCCAGAATTCAATATTTGAGAAGTGAAATCATAGGAATAGTAAGACTGTCCTGCTACCTCATCACATTTGATATTGCCCCAAAGTAACCCTTAGTTACATTTCCTTTTGATGATTGTAACTTACATCACAAATACAACATGTTTGTTTCTTAGATAACAAACCAAGTTAGAGTATCAGTAGCTTGTCCAAGGATCATAAAACTCTCTAAAGCAGGCTATATGCCCCCTATGCATATAACTTACAGGGGACTGGATGGGGAGGAGAGAGCTGCCTCATGCTTTTCACACTCATGTGAAAAGCTCTGCGTTCTGAAACTGTTATGATCCATATCAGTGCTGTTAACAATGGCAGTGCACAAGAGAAATGTCTTGAACTCATGTCATATAGATAAATACTATATATAATATGTTCTGGTTTTGGGTTTCTCCCATCAGGATGGAGGCAGCCTTGTAGGAGAAGTAAATGAAGATGGAGAGATGACTGGAGAAAAGATAGCATATGTGTACCCTGATGAGAGGACTGCCCTGTATGGAAAATTCATTGATGGAGAGATGATAGAAGGGAAACTGGCTACTCTTCTGTCCACTGAAGAAGGAAGGCCTCACTTTGAACTGATGCCTGGAAGTAAGTTGAATCTGCTTCAGACGGGTTGCTCTAATTCCAAAACGGGTTGTTGAGGCTTAAGAGAAGTTAATTTCTTTGTCTAGTCTGGTGTATTAGCTTGGCTGCATAACAGATACCTCAGCATCTCAGTGGTTTACAACAGCAAACACAGGTCTGCTAAGCAACTGTACTCGACTGGTCCAGGTGGGGCGTGGCCAGGCCAGGCTGGACCTGAGGCTTCTAGTCAGCTCTGAGTCTGTTCTATGTCTTAATTCTGGGCCCAATCTAAAGGGACAGTGGTGGCCTGGGTCAGTTTTCTCAGGTGGTCACAGGAAGCCAAAGCATGAGCAGACACCTATGATGCCTCTTAAAGCCTCAGCTTGGAACTGACACAAAGTCCCTTTCACCCACTTTTCATTGGTCAAAGCAAGTCACATGGCCAAGGCGGACATCAGTGAGACAGGGTAATGTACACCGTACACTTTAGTGGCACATGCTAAAAAGTCATCTGACAAGGGCATAGCTGTATAATTCTAACGCACAGAAGGAGTGAAGAAATGACAGCAGTAATTTAATCAGTTTTAAATATTATATCTCAGGGAAAAAAACAGTTTAATGATTTAACTGATAAAGAATCAAATTAGGTAGATCTCCACGTTGGGACAGATTGTAATGCTGATTCAGCCCGAGCTTTGACTGGGAAGGATAAATGCACATTGGCACCCGGGCCCTCTTCAAAGTCTAGCATCTTCTTGGAGGACATATTCCATGCATGAATGATCCTATTGGAATCAATGATAGAAAAAATCCTGTTTCTTGTTAGAAGTACAGGATGGCACACCAAACTTTTTTTCTGAGTATAAAATTATTTCTTGTAGAAAATCTGGAAAATATACAAAGAAAAACATCAAGATTTTGTATTTTCAGTGGCACAATATTAAGAAAGCTAGATCGGTCTGATTCCTTGAAATATGCATATATGTATTTCCAATCCAAGTTAAGGTATAAGGAGAATAAAGTAGAAAAGATAATACAGGGACTTCCCTGGTGGTCTAGTGGTTAAGACTCCACACTGTCAATGCAGGGGGCCTGGTCAATCCCTGGTCCGGGAACTAGATCCCACATGCCGCAACTAGAGATCCCGAGCGCCGCAACTAAAGATCCTGAGTGCCTCAACTAAAGATCCTGCATGCCGCAACTAAGACCTGGTGCAGCCAAATAAATAAATAAATATTTTTTTAAAAAAAGAAAAGATAATATATATAGGCATTGATAGGCCTAAATAATATTTAGCTGTTTGGATTGGAAGGAGATTCTCCAAAGGGTGGTAGTCCAAAAATAGGAAGCCTAGCACTTTACATTTAGGTCCAACTTGGGTTGTTATAAATGTCTCTGGTTTTGTTTTTTTAAGTTAAAAATTGAGGCATTTTAAATGCAATATGGGATTCTGGATTGGATCCTGGAACAGAAAAAGGACATTCGTGGAAAAACTGGTGAAATCTGAATAAAGTCTGGAGTTCAGTCAATACTAACGCAGCTATGTTGGTTTCTTAATTTGGACAAATGTACCATGTAACACAAGAAATTAACATTAGGAGAAGCAGTGAGGGGCATTGGGAACTCTACTATGTTTGCAACTTTTCTGTAAATTTAAAATCATTCCAAAATGAAGGGTTTTTTAAGTTGTAACAGTAATCTTTGAACTTCAGACTCTAATATCTGCACTCTTCACATCCATTCCAAAAGGAGACAGTGTTAAAAGGTTTAGAAATGAGGAGACTCCAGCTAGGGGAGGATCCCACTTGGTGATGCAGATTTTAAAAGTGGCAGCATTTGGAAGCGGCAGCATTTTTAGTGGCAAGGGTCTTGGACTTAAGAGTCACCTCGTTTGAGTCTCAGTGCCAACATTTACTGTATTATGGTTTGGGGCAGGTTAGTTATCCTTTCAGAACCCGTTTTTTCATTATAAAATACAGATATTGGCACCTACCATAAAGCCCCCATCAGGAAAGTTACTGTGGTTATTACATTCTTCTTAGTATAAGTACGAAACACATTTTGGGAAGTGAGAGGGGAATGATGATTTTTCTTAGAACTCCTGGTTGCAAATGACAAACACCCTCTTCAAACTAACTTAAGGCCAAAAAAAGGAGGGGGGTGGATTTATTGGCAAGATTCTAGCAGGCCCCAGTTCTTTTAAGGATAGGTTGAACAATTTGGGCCTCAAAAGGGTCAGGAGCCATAGCTGCTCTGGGTGACTGGGAGGCACCAGGCGCAGTCTTTACTCTGTGTTCTGCTCCTTTTGTTTCTCTCTCCTTCCTCTTCCAGTTACAGTGATTGAACCACTGACTGGCTGACAGATGAGGGCTTTCGGGTCATGTGGCCTCTGGTCCAGTGGTTGAGGGAGGGGAAGAGGGAAACAGAAATCGAGTATCTCACCTAAAATCCTCCTACAACCGCCTTCTCCTTTTTCTCTGTGCTTTTGGATCCACAAACTGCTTCTCTGTCTCCACTTACTTCTTGCTGAGTTTCTCCTTGTGCCTCTGCCTGGAATTTCTTTTCTCCTCATCTCTTTGCCTCTTTCCATAGGAATTCCATTCCCTGGCTAATGTCTTTTCCATCTTTTTTGTTTTCTTCTTAAACACAGTTATCAGCATCACCTGGATGTTTCTTAGAAATGCAGGCTGCCAGGCCCACTTTGGGACTATTAAATCAGAATTCCCATTTTTTTAAATTTGATTAAAAAAATTTTTTTATTGGAGGATAGTTGATTTACAACGTTGTGTTAGTTTCAGGTGTACAGCAAAGTGAATCAGTTATACATATACATATATCCACTCTTTTTTAGATTCTTTTCCCATATAGGCCATTACAGAGGACTGAGGAGAGTTCCCTGTGCTATATATACAGTAGGCCCTTATTAGTTTTTATTTTTTTGGCTGCGTAGCTTGTGGGATCTTAGTTCCCCAACCAGGGATTGAACCTGGGCCCTAGCAGTGAAAGTGAGGAGTCCCAACCACTGGACCGCCAGGGAAGTCCCTGCCTATTCTATCTTTACAGCTTGGCTCACCTCTTAGAAGTAACGTTTGTCAAGTGAATGGATGAATTCTAGTCACAGGTCATAGTACCAACGATAGGGGAAAGGAGGAAAAGGAAAGGGTTCCTTCCGTTTGCCTGGAGCACAGGCCTGTCTAAGGGAGTAGAGGGAGGGATGGTATGCGTTGAAGAAGGTGCATCAGCTCCTTGAGGGCAGGAAGAGATGCGACTCCCACTGGTATCTGCACAGCCCCTAACACAGTGCTTTACGTGTGGTTGGCACTTAGTACATTCGTGAGGAAAGTATTAGTCTAAGGCAGGGAGATGGGAATTCACAGGAGAATTTCTGCACACTAGAATGTGTATTCCACAGAAATGTTTGGTTTGAAAGTGTTTTTTTCTTCTTTTTTGAACTAACTTCCTTTAATGGGTTGTGTGCTGATCTGGGTGCATTCCTCAGCCTTTCCCTGCCCTGCTTTACTGCATAGGGCTTCTGCCCCTTGCAGGCTGCATTCCCCAGGCTCTTGTGCCTGGGGCTTCTGTCTGGCTTTGGCCACAGGCTGGGGACACGGAGAGGGACAGGAGCAGGGAGAAGCCCTCTCTGTGTCCAGCAGAGTCCCCAGCAGTGGCCTGTCTCCCGATTCCATCTCCCAGCAGGATGGTCCCCCACGGGTCCAGCTTCCCTGGACTCCCCCAGCTCTAGAGCTCCAGGAATGCCTCTGCCTCTGTCCCTGTGGCTCAGGGTTTTGGCCTCCTGCTCTTGCCAGTTTCTGGGCTCTTCACTGCCCTGTTTGGCTTCCCAGCTCTTCCAGCCTCTGTGTAACCAATTCCCTGTATTAAATTCTCTCTCTCTGAAATACTCAAATGGTCTGTTTCCTGGTTAGACACTGAGTGATCTAGATTGTTTTCTGACTTTTACTTTGAGACATTAATTTGGGTTTTATTTTATTTATTTATTTTATTTTTGGCTGCGTTGGGTCTTCGTTGCTGTGCATGGGCTTTCTCTAGTTGCAGTGAGCGGGGGCCGCTCTTTGTTGCGCTGCGCGGGCTTCTCATTGCGGTGGCTTCTCTGTTGCGGAGAACGGGCTCCAGGAGCGTGGGCTTCAGTAGTTGTGGCATGCAGGCTGAGTAGTTGTGGCTCGTGGGCCCTAGAGCGCAGACTCAGTAGTTGTGGCGCACGCGCTTAGTTGCTCCACGTCATGTGGGATCTTCCCGGACCAGGGCTCGAACCCCTGTCCCCTGCATTGGCAGGCGGATTCTTAACCACTGTGCCACCAGGGAAGCCCATTAATTTGGGTTTTGATTGTATAAAAAAAGGAAACAGAAAGAGGACCTGGTAGCCATTGGTAACCACTTAGGAATTGCTTAATGGAATAATTTGTGATGCCTTAGTACCTAAAATAATTGACTTTGCTGGAGTAAGCTCTCCAGTTCCAAAACTTGTTTCTTTACTTATTAGCCTTTGGAACACCGTATGTCTTCCTTGTGCTCTGGGAGGATGCTATGAAGCTAATTCTTTGCAGAGAACGAACATTAATTCTAGGACGGTTGTGTACCTTCGTTTCTGGAATAAATTACTAATTGGCTTCTGAACCACTTTAATAGAAATAAGATGACTTTGTTAATGCTTTATCAAAAGCAGTCTGTTCTCCTTAATTCTGCTGAGGCTGAATTTATTTTTAGTGAAGGAGACAATTGCCAAGGGTGGGTGGTTGGAGTCTATAGACTGTGTCTAGTATCAAGAAAACCACAAGAAAAATTTAAAACTATTATCCAATCTGATCTGACCAGAGAGATCTCCAATTTTCATGACAAAGCTTTTTCTTGATTAAAAATTGTAATGACACAAGCAGCTTTTAAACCACATGAATAAAGAAAATTCAAAAGCAAAAATGGGATTTTAAAAGATACTTCTGATGGCTGTTTATTAAGACCTGAGAACGAAACTCCAGAACAAACCTAAAAACTATCCATTTATATCTTGCACAGCAATCTGTAATGACTGGTGTAAACCTGCCTATAGGAAGCATGTTATCTAGCCAGTCAGCTACTATCTCATTCTATCACATATTTTTTTTTTACACAATATTCCCTTGGCATTGAACTTTTTTAAATTTTATTTTATTTTATTTTTTAATTTTTGTCTGCTTTGGGTCTTTGTT
The DNA here is from genome assembly GCF_964270905.1 of Leucopleurus acutus. Lineage (NCBI taxonomy): Eukaryota > Metazoa > Chordata > Mammalia > Artiodactyla > Delphinidae > Leucopleurus > Leucopleurus acutus. Next base: position 137,089,540 of record NC_139146.1, read on the forward strand.
GCTGTGCGTGAGCTTTCTCTAGTTGCGGCGAGCGGGGGCTACTCTTCGTTGCAGTGCTCAGGCTTCTCATTGCAGTGGCTTCTCTTGTTGCAGAGCACGGGCTCTAGGCACACGGGCTTCACTAGTTGCAGCACGCAGTCTCAGCAGTTGTGGTGCCCGGGCTTCGTTGCTTCACGTCATGTGGGATCTTCCCGGACCAGGGATCAAACCCGTGTCCCCTGCACTGGCAGGCGGGTTCTTAACCACTGCACCACCAAGGAAGTCCCTCTATCACATATTTTAATTAGAACTAATATTACCACATGTTACCGTTCCCATCTACTAAGTGTCCAATTGCTGTATTCAGTAATAACCTAAAAATATCTTTTAGCGACTCAGTTCAACATCACAAAGTTCAACAAACAAAACAGCAGATTTTAATCCCCTCGTATGAGAATATTTGACGTTTTGGCAATATTTGTTATACTTATGATTCTCCAATCATAAATGATCTTAGAGATGTAACATCAGTTGTACCAAATGGTGTGGGTGATGCTTACATGTAGAGCACCCAGGTAATTCCAGATATTTGTAGAATGAAAGAGAGAAAGTAAATTATGCTGTATAACATGGTATCCATCTTCATTATTATATTCTTGAATAAAGTGAAAGCATTTCAGGAGTAATATAAAAAAAGTATTTCGTTAGATTAACTTTTTCCTGATTATCTGTATGTATTTTTTCCACTTAGATATTCAGGAAAAGAAATAAAACCCGTATGTGTATCTTTTACTGCGTAACAAAATGAGGAGTTGGGGTTTATCTATTCACAATCGTAAATTCTCTTAAATATAATGGATGTTATTTTAATCACCAAGAGATTCATGTGAATATGATGGAGAATGAAGCTAAGAAATTTATTATGTTTGCACACTCAGCATAAGTAAACTTTTTTTTTCCCCTAACCCGCGCCAGTAAACTTTCTTATCATAAAAACCTATTATCATTTTAGAAAACTATCCATTTATATTGAAGAATTTCATTCTAGTTGGCCTAACTTGAATAACACTTTTCATTATTTAACTCTTTCTGGTCCTGTGGATAGAGAGAACGCTCTTCCCTAACTCTGGGCCTTGTACTGAGATTTTTGTTTGCTTTTTAGGTTCGGTGTACCACTTTGATAAGTCAACTTCATCTTGCATTTCTACCAATGCTCTTCTTCCAGATCCGTATGAATCAGAGAGGTAATTTTTTCCATGTGGTTTAAAGAGCACCATTTATGTGAGATTAAATAACCCTTGTGGTAGGAATTATTGGCCCTCTGCTAAGGCCGAGTTCTTGAGCAGAAAAAAATATTCATATATTCTGAGGAAGAGTGTTTTTATTGTCATATAGAATCTGTCCCTGTAAGGAAGTTTTTCCACCCATAAAGCACAGAACAGCTTGTGTGTCAGTCCCAGAACGAAGCTTCTACAAAGACAGCAGTTGGGCCAGGCAGCCAGCTATGCCCTGTTCAAGTGTCCCCTTTCTTGGGGCTCTGGTGCCACAGTTTGTGCCTTAGCCCCTCCTGGCCCCTAGGGAGCATTTCACACTCTTGAAAGCTCTAGCCGAGGCAGGGACCAAATGCCTCCTTTTCTACTTAGCCCAGCTGAGGGGGTCTGGAATGTGAGATAATTTCTTTATTCACTAAGGGAAGACAGGAGTGAAACAAAGAAAATACAAGAAGCATAAAAACATTCCAGCTTATAAATTACAAGTTTCTGATTCTCTAAGATCCCTCCCAGAGTGTCAAGCCCTGGTCCATTTCATACCCTAGCTAAACTCTAAGCTCCTGGTATGGTTTTCTCTGGTCCCCTGCCTGGGGTTCTTATTCCCCAGCGACTGGCCTGTTTGTGGGTAAGAGTGCCATCTGCAGTTGGCTTTCTCTTGGCCTCACTCTGTAAGTGTGGCTTCTATTCAGTTTCTGTCCCGTCCCCATCAGAGAAAAGGCCTTTTCCCTGGTTTAACTGACAGGGCTGACACCACAATGTCACAATGAATGAATGGCCTCTTTCTTGACACGAGGCTCTGGACTGTTTGCAGGGAGAAAGGTTTGGTCTCTTGTTAGCCCCCAAAACACAACAGTACCATAACCGTATGCATCAGTCATTTTTTGTTACTGTCATTGTGATGATGCCACATAACAATACCCTCGGACTATCAGTGATTTATGAAAGCAAACATTTACTTTTACGCTCATGCTTCTGTAGATTGGCTGACGTTCAGCCACCTGTGACTGGGCTCAACTCGGCTCAGCTGGACTAGGCTACACTCCAGGTTTCAAGTTGGGTTCCAGTCTGTCTCACATGCCTTCATTCCAAGACTCAGGCTAAGGGAGCAACAGCCCCCCGGGGCATCTTCTTCTTGTGGAGATGAATGGAAACTCAAGGAAGCTGGCAGAAACTTGCCATGCTTCTTAATATCCGAGACCTAGCTTTGCAGTCACTTCTGCCTAGTTGCAAAGCAGATCATATGGCCAAGACCAAAGGCAGTCAGGCAGGGATGTATCCTCAGCCCAAACTGAAGGGCAGTCATGCGGCCAAGCAGCAGGACGTATAATTCTGTCCCAGGGAGAGAGTCAAGAGGTAAAAGCAATAATTCAGCCTTCCAGCCCATCAAATAAGCAGAAGATCTACATAACAAAAATCCCAGATGACCAGTTCCACCAGAGTCATTACATCACAGGGGCCAGAAGAACTGAAATCCTGTGGACGGGGCATGTACTTACTTACTAAATCCAGTTCCGTAATCAGGAGTGCTGTTTTCTTATAAACCAGTGGTGGGCAAATTTGTCCTATAAAGGGCCATGTGGTCAGTATTTTAGGCTTTGTGGGTCTCTACTGCAACTACTTAAGTCTACCTTTGTAAAGCAGTCATAGATAATATTGAACAGATAGGTGTGGCTGTGTCCCAATAAAACTTCATTTACAAAAATGGACACAGCCAGATTTGGTCCTTGAGCTGATCTGCTATAAACTCCTTTGTTGGGAAGTGCTTATTGGATATATTTTATTATGTAAAAGATTCATCTTGGGGCTCCATTAAAACAGTCTTTCCCTCCTATTTGGCACTGAGAAACTTAGGTATAGCTTTAATTAGCTTTGGGAAATGTTTGCCTTGTCTAGGAAGACAGTGGAAATTGTCATTAATTAAAACAGACAAATTTTTAAAAACCTTCTATCAAGCACTGAGTTACCTTGTGAATATATACTAATAATCCCTTTATTAGAGAGCAGTGAGAGAAATAAGTAACAGTTCTCCAGTTTCTAATGCCAAAATATGTGGTTTCACTGTTTCTTACTTCCTCATTGGATTATTATGAACTGACCTTTTGTATCCCGTAGCTATAAGACTATTTTGGTGGTTGATGTAAGGGATGACATATCAAACTAAAAAAAAAATCATTATTTGCCCCTTTTTTCTGTTTAGGGTTTATGTTGCGGAATCTCTCATTTCCAGTGCTGGAGAAGGACTGTTTTCAAAGGTAGCAGTGGGACCCAATACTGTTATGTCTTTTTATAATGGAGTCCGAATCACACACCAAGAGGTGAGCGGGGTAGAAGTGGGAAATCAGCATGATTGGTTAAAGGGTTTTGTTTCAAGCACCCTTATTAATTTTCTCACTAGTCCTTTTACTTTAATATTCACTAGGAATATAAAGGGGCAAGAAGCTAGGGTTTTTGGAAACTGCCTGGACATTGCCTTGCAGCCAGCCTCAGACTGCTTTAGCAAAGACACCATAGGTTATGTAGCTTATGAACAACAGAAATTGATTTCTCGCAGTTCTGGAGGCTGGGAAGTCCAAGCTCAAGGTGCCAACAGATTCAGTGTCTGGTGAGAGCCTGCTTCCTGGTTCATAGATGTCCCTCTTTGTGCTGTAACCTCATATGGCAGGAGGGATGAGGGAGCTCTCTGGGGCCTCTTTTATAAGACACTAATCCCATTCAGGAGGGCTCTGCCTGCTGTCATGACCTAAACACCTCCCAAAGACCCCACCTCCGGATACCCTGACATTGGGGAGGAGATTTCAACATACGTTTGGAGGGGGGACATCAACATTCAGTCTATAGCAGATATTTTCCTCTTATTTTTTTTTAATTGTTGTGAAATCAAGTCTATTCATCTTTTTTTTTTTTATTTATTTTTATTTATTTATTTGGCCACACTGCACGGCCTGTGGGATCTTAGTTCCCCGACCAGGGATTGAATCCGCACCCCCTGCAGTGGAAATGCAGAGTCTTAACCACTGGACCGCCAGGGACGTCCCAATTTTCCTCTTTATTTTGAGCCTTAGTATGTTTTTGTTTTTTTTTTTTTTTTTTTACATTCCACAGCTATTTTATAGAGAGTGGGCTGGTACCATCAGGGAGACAGTAATTGCTTTGTATCGGACTACACCCAGTATCTGAAAAATTGAGATCCAACCGGACTCTGTCAATAATTAATTTATGACCTTGGGTGGGGTGCTTTACGGGAAGGGCCCCTACTTCTGTCTGTGCAAAAGCCATACAGTAGCCTCCATCTTACCTGGAAGGGTTCTATTTCCAAAAAAAATTAAAAGTTGAAGAGTTGAATCACCTCTTGCCTTTAAGACACAATCTTTGATACACTTCTCAGATTTCATATATGTTTTTTTGTTTTTGTTTCTTCACTTCACAACTAGCTTCCTTAAGTGTCTGCTGAAGGGTGAAAGCTTGATGCTTTGAGCACAGCTAGGGCTCTGTCCATCCTGGTCTCACTTGTGTGAAGTGGGGTGGGACTTAAGCCCATCACTCACGTCCCACCTTCACGTCTTCATTTTTCGTTTGTTCCTATGGAATGATAAAAAGCAAAAGGCCGAGAAATAATCAAGTCACTGTACATTCAAAGCAGCCGCCCAAGCAAAGATGTCAGTGCAGAAACCGAGCTGTGATCTGCCTCGCAGTGTCCCCTTGTGATGGTCAATCCAGAAAGTCCAAGAAATTCAGCCTGTGGACGGTGGCGCGGGATACTGACACATAATTTATTCAAACGTTTTACATCTAAGGAAACTGAAGCCAAGAGGGGTTAAGCAATTTGCCTAAGGTCACAAATATAGTAATGGCAGAATTCAAGCAAGGTTTCTAACAGCAGAATCTGGCTCTGTGCTGAAACTCACTATATAAATGAATGAGGGTGCCTCCTTGCCTTCATGAAGTTTAGATGAGAAAAATACACAACTAGTGGCAACATAAGGAAGATGGTCCTGAGTGTCGTATATCAAATCACATAACAGGTCTGGAATATTAAGATCCACGAAGATTTTTTCACTTTCATCACTGCTGTATCCCCTGCACCTAGAACAGTGCCTAGCATATGGTAGGTGCTCAGTCAGTATCTGTTGAATGAATATCAGATACAAATAAAAGCATAATTGTAGCTTACAGACAGGAGAGATGGTATACCTCTGAGTGTCAACAGTTTTTGAATGAAAGTGGGATCCTGTTAGTTCCAAAACGCTGTCCTTGCTGGCATGCACAGATGCTGGGGCCTGTTGGTCAGGACTGGTTGGGAGAAGGGATGCCCGCTGCTTGCACAGCAGATAGTGAGTCCTGCTGTGGGTGAGAAGGCACACTGGTTGTCCGTGACTCTGCTGGTCGCACCGATTGCCCATCTGCAGCAAAGGCGTAGGACTTTTCTGGCGCTCAGTTTTGCATTCCTTAGGTTTCTGGTTCTGTTTGATGTTCTTACTTTCATTTTTCTTTGGCTTCATCCTTCTCTCTGTAGAGGTTCAAGGGATTTGAGAGGTGATTAAAGAAAAAGACCACAAGAGGCAGCAGCACACAACAAGCTTTATAGATATGGGGTGGTGATTGGGCAGGGCTGCATGAGAAGGGGGTGTCCTCCCAGCATGAGGCCGTTCAGAGGTTTATGGCACAGGGGCCAAGGTCCAGAGGGGAGCAGGGCAACGGAACTCCTGGGAAAAAGAAGGACCGGCGAGGGGGTTAACATGTCTAGGTGATGTGTAGCCTGGGAGGGGTCTCTGGGCCAAAGAACTCCAAAGGACAGCTACAGTCTGGCGTCTTTATGGTCCTGGGTTTATCTATCTGCTCCTAGCAGATGTGGGGTGAGGTTTTGTGGATGAAGCAAACTCTGAATGGCTAAAACTCTGCTCTGTTTGGGCTATTTAAAATAACAGTGGGGTATGTAAAAATTTAAGGTTGGTGGCGATGGGCTTTTAAGGTAACAGGTCTCAGCCAGTAGTGAAGAAATAAACAACCTAGGGGCCCATACACAGACGCCATCTTTGACTCGTTGACATAACACTCACCTGCTTTTAATTCAAGACATCTGGTGATAAATGTAAGGCCCGACACTGAAACTCTTAGAGGAAAACAGGCAGAACACCTTATGACATCAATCACAGCAAGATCCTTTTTGACCCACCTCCTAGAGAAATGGAAATAAAAACAAAAATAAACAAATGGGACCTAATGAAACTTAAAAGCTTCTGCACAGCAAAGGAAACCATGAACAAGACGAAAAAACAACCCTCAGAATGGGAGAAAATATTTGCAAATGAAGCAACTGACAAAGGATTAATCTCCAAAGTTTACAAGCAGCTCATGCAACTCAATATCAAAAAAACAAACAACCTGGGACTTACCTGGTGGCACAGTGGTTAAGAATCTGCCTGCCAATGCAGGGGACATGGATTTGAGTCCTGGTCCGGGAGGGTCCCACATGCCGCAGAGCAACTAAGCCCATGCGCCACAGCTACTGAAGCCTCCGGGCCTGGAGCCCGTGCTCTGCAACAAAAGAAGCCACTGCAATGAAAAGCCCGCCCATCGCAATGAGGAGTAGCCCCCACTCACGCCGCAACTAGAGAAAGCCCGTGCGCAGCAACGAAGACCCAACACAGCCAAAAATAAATAAATGAATAAATTTATTAAAAACAAAACAAAAAACCCAATCCAAAAATGGGCAGAAGACCTAAATAGACATTTCTCCAAAGAAGACGTACAGATCACCAACAAACATATGAAAGGATGCTCAACATCACTAATCATTAGAGAAATGCAAACCAAAAGTACAATGAGGTATCACCTCACACTGGTCAGAATGGCCACCATCAACAAATCTACAAACAATAAATGCTAGAGAGGGTGTGGAGAAAAGGGAACCCTCTTGTACTCTTGGTGCGAATGTAAATTGATACAGCCACTGTGGAGAATAGTATGGAGGTTCCTTAAAAAACTAAAAATAGAACTACCATATGACCCAGCAATCCCACTACTGGGCCACTATATACCACTGTATACCCTGAGAAAACCATAATTCAAAAAGAGTTATGTATCACAACATTCATTGCAGCTCTATTTACAATAGCCAGGACATGGAGGCAACCTAAGTGTCCATTGACAGATGAATGGATAAAGAAGATGTGGCACATATATACAATGGGATATTACTCAGCCATGAAAAGAAACGAAATTGAGTTATTTGTAGTAAGGTGGATGGACCTAGAGTCTGTCATACAGAGTGAAGTAAGTCAGAAAGAGAAAAACAAATACCGTATGCTAACACATACATATGGAATCCAAAACAAAAAAAAAAGTTCTGAACAACCTAGGGGCAGGACAGGAGGAAAGATGCAGACGTAGAGAAGAATGGACTTGAGGACACGGGGAGGGGGAAGGGTAAGCTGGGACGAAGTGAGAGAGTGGCATGGACATATATACACTACCAAATGTAAAACAGACAGCTAGCGGGAAGCAGCAGCATAGCACAGGGAGATCAGCTCCGTGCTTTGTGACCACCTAGAGCGGTGGGATAGGGAGGGTGGGAGGGAGATGCAAGAGGGAGGAGATATGGGGATATATGCATATGTATAGCTGATTCACTTTGTTATAAAGCAGAAACTAACACACCATTGTAAAGCAATTATACTCCAATAAAGATGTTTAAAAAAGTAGACATCTGGTTACTTTTTTGTGTCTTTGTAAAGGGACTTTAAATCCTTTTTTTCATATAAGATAGGGGAAAATCAATAAATGCTAAGTTGAGCTGCCTGGCGCTGCCCACATACGCCTTTTGCACCATCAGTGTGCAGGGTTTGCACCATCGAGGTGCAAGAGATGCCTTAGGCCCCTTCCACGTATATGGCACTCAAACCATGAAGTTTAAGGATAAATGAGTTAATATCTCCGGTGTCCTTTGAGCTCCTGGGAGGAAGGGCCTTTCTAATGTTCGCTTTCTTGTTTTCTGCAGGTTGATAGCAGGGACTGGACTCTTAATGGGAACACCCTCTCCCTCGATGAAGAAACGGTCATTGATGTGCCTGAGCCCTACAACCGTGTATCCAAGTACTGTGCCTCCTTAGGACACAAGGCAAATCACTCCTTCACTCCGAACTGCATCTACGACATGTGAGTAGGATGCCAAGCGGCCAGTGGCTGGGGCCCCGAGAATGAGGAGGGCACCTCAAAGGTGTCATCCTGCCTCGAGGAAGGTGGCTTCCTCAGAATATTCGAGGGTCCTCTGGCCAGGGGCCTCATGGTTATAACTTGAAACTCAGAAATGGAAAAGTGCTTCGAAGAGTAGAAATGCTGTGGAAATGCTGTACTTAGTGGTTGCTGTTTTAGTGTGGCTTTTTTGTCCTTTAGTTGTCTCATTCTGGAAAATTAAGGGTAGTGTCCTCTGAAGTAATAGTACAAATTGAAATGACTCTGCACAGTGGAGATTAGGGAATCCTTTTATTATGTGCAAGGAAGGAGAACCCAAAGATCCTAAGCCTAGGGTGTGAGCTCTCAGTATTGGGAAAAAAACGTGTAAAATCAGAGTCCCTATCATTTAACAATCAAGAGGAATGAAATACTGAACACAGGCTACAACATGGAGGAGCCTTGTAGACATGCTAAGTGCAAGAAGCCAGTCATGGGGACTTCCCTGGTGGTCCAGTGGTTAAGACTCCACGCTCCCAATGCAGGGGGCCTGGGTTCGATCCCTGGTGGGGGAACTAGATCCCACATGCATGCCGCAACTAAGAGCCTGCATGCCACAACTAAAGATTCCGCATGCCGCAACTAAAGATCCCACATGCCGCAACTAAAGATCCCACATGCTGCCACGAAGATCCCACATGCTGCCACGAAGATCCCGCGTGCTCGCGACGAAGACCCAGTGTAGCCAGAATAAATAAATAAATATTAAAAAAGAAGCCAGTCACAAGAGCATGTAGTGTATGATTCCCATGTATATGAACAGTCCACTATAGCCGCAGAGACAGAATGCAGATCAGTGGTTGCCTAGAGCTGGGGGCGGGGGTGGGCGGAGTAGAAGTTGATGGCTAATGAGCGTGGAGGTTCCTTTTGAGGCTGATGAAAGCTTCCAAAATTAGTGGTGATGGTTGCACAACTGAAAACCACTGAATTGTACACTTTAAATGGATGAATTTTATGAGACATGAATTATATCTCAACAAAATCATTATTTTAAAAAATCAAGTAATCCTACTTCCCCTTCCAACGGTGCATTGAACCTCTTGGAAACCTCCATTGATGAGAACCTTACCATTATCCACAAAGGCGGCTGTCAGGACAAACAAATACATATCATGGAATTAGCTGTTGGGCTCTGATGATTAGAAAGTTCCTTCTGTTGAGCCCTTATGGGTTTCCCTGTAATATCCAGCCCTTGGCCCTAATTACCTCCCTTTTTTTCTTGTGTACAGTGTCAGTCTCTCTTCCACATAGCAGTCCTACAAATATCTTAGTAGTTTTCATGTGCCCTCCGAACCCTCTCTTCCAAAAGGCAAGCATCTCCGACTATGCCTTAAAGGATACAGCTGAGATTCCGTGTTGTTGCTGTCCTTAACTCAGCCTGAGGACAGGCTAGGAGTCTAGGAGTTAGGCAGCTGTGTGCAACCTTTTCTGATCAGCTGTAGTTTGCTGTCACTTAGTCCTCTAGCTCGTTAACAGAAGCAGGATCTGATCATGTGCATTTAATCTGTAGGAAAATTGCCAGGATTTGAATATCCCTTCTTGCATCCCTGAGATGGCTTTAAAATTGTTCTGGCGCTGACTTGCTCTGCTTGGCAGCCAGTACCAAGTACTGAAGCTACAACTTCTGTTTAAAGGGCGGGTAGAAATGGCAAAGGACATGTGTCATGTGAAATGAAACTGACACTGTTATTAACTCCAAGGCTTTCAGGGCCAGTGTGAATTAGGCCAAAGCATCGTTGCAGGCTGCACACAGCTCAACAACAACCCTTTAAAGCAGTGGTAACTAAGGATAACAAATGCTACCTAGGCTGCCCCTTAAAACAAATGAGTCCTGTGATTTCATGGCAAGAACATGATTTTTCTCATCAAAAAGAAGAGAGCACAGGAGACGAGAAGGAACCATTTGTGCAAAAGCAAGTCCCTCCTCAGAGTTTTTTGTTTCCAAGCCCAATGTGAACGATTAGTTATTTGGGGTCATGGGGAGACTAGCTGAATAATAATCAAATATAACATTCAGATACCAATCCATGGCACTCATTTGTTTCTAAAACCATTGGTACTGTTATGCACACTGTAACTTAAACAGAACAGCAGTTCTATAAGCTGTTTTAACTGTACTCTGGTACAGCGTGCCAAATGGACAGATAGGCAGGAACTACTTTTCTCGCTGTAAATATAGGTTACTTGTCGACAAGGGACCGAAGAGGGTGGCCCAGAGGTTTGGTCTGAGTGCTAATCGTGCAGCCAGTGTTTCCTGAGCACTTCCTCTAGGTCGGTGCTGTGCTAAAGCCTGCTGTGCACATTGTCATTCAATCCTCCCAGTAACTTCGTGGGGCTCCTGGTATTACTGCTGGTCCCAGATCAGTGACAAGAAACGCAGGGCTCGGGCTTCCCTGGTGGCGCAGTGATTGAGAGTCCGCCTGCCGATGCAGGGGACGCGGGTTCGTGCCCCGGTCTGGGAAGATCCCACGTGCCGCGGAGCGGCTGGGCCTACGCGTCCGGAGCCTGTGCTCCGCGACGGGAGAGGCCACAACAGTGAGAGGCCCGCGTACTGCAAAAAAAAAAAAAGAAAAGAAATGCAGGGCTCTTGTCAAAGTGGAGAAGTGCTCTTAACCATTGTGCCTTAGGGCTGCTTTGAAGAATCAGCACCTGAGATTGAGTTCTGTCTTTTCAGTCTGTCCATTTTCTACTGAGAATAACGATAATGAGCAAGAAAATTAAAGTACAAGAGGACGCTAAGAGAAATCTTAGGCTTCTTGTGTGATTTTTTTCCAGTGTACCAGAAGGTTACCTAGAGCTCCATTTCAGGAGTATTTTTTTTATTGAAGTATCACTGATTTACAATACTGTGTTAGTTTCAGGTATACAGCAAAGTGATTTGGATATACATATATTCATTTTCAGATGCTTTTCCATTATAGGTTATTACAAGATATTGAATATAGTTCCCTGTGCTATACAGTAGGTCCTTGTTGTTTTATCTATTTTATATATAGTAGTGTGTATCTGTTAATCCCATACTCCTAATTTATCCCTCCCCCTCTCCCCGCCTTTCCCCTTTGGTAACCATAAGTTTGTTTTCTATGTCTGCAAGTCTGTTTCTGTTTTGTAAATAAATTCATTTGTATCTTTTTTTTTTTAAGATTCCACATGTAAGTGATATCATATATTTTTCTTTGTCTGACTGACTTCTCTTAGTATGACAATCTCTAGGTCCATCCATGTTGCTGCAAATGGCATTATTTCATTCTTTTTTATGGCCGAGTAATATTCCATTGTAAGGAGTATTATTTTTTATTTTATTTTTTTAGGAGTATTATTTTTTAATGAAATATTTTAATTTAGAGACAAAGAGTTGTGATTTTAACAAGGAGTTCCCAAATCCCTGATCCAGGGATGTCCTCTGTGCTGGAGCACAGTCTGAGACTTCTGTGCACGTGCGTGCTCTCATATACCCACGTGCCTGCTTACACATGTCACAACTGATACGAGTCTTCAGTTGTGCCAGGCACTGCTTGTGGTGCTTTATTTATGTGACCCTATCTTGTCACCACAATGACTCTTGGAGGATAAGGATTACTGGTGTTATCATGATTTGGCAGGTGAGGAAAGTGAGATTCAGAGACACAGAGGCGAGCTTTCCAGAAGGACGCAGTAATAATGTGTGGCACCAGGACTCACACCAAAGTCTTCGGGCCCAAATCAAGTGTGCTTTCCAAGAAACAGGACAGCCAAAGGGGGTGGACATAGAGGCCCCCTTGGAGTGAGGGTGTGGTTGTTCCTTTTTACTCCCCACAAAATATGTCCATACACTGCAGACACACTCCTCTCCCACCAAGCGCTTGCCATCGAGCCCCATGTACCTCTGACTTCCGGCCTGGAACCTCCTCCTTCGGTGTTTCAATGCCCTTTGTTCAAAATGTAACTATAAATGAATGGATTTGACCAGATGCATAGGAAAACAAAGTTAATTTCTTTCTGGCCTGCCTTCCAGGTATCCGTGTTGGGTTTCAGCAGCTGTTAGAGGAGATGAGTCTCTTAATACTTATTTAGCTCCCGTTCCCCTGCAGGGAGCTGTGCAGGTGAGCCAGGCTGGGAGCCTCTGGCAGAGGAGCATAATCCTAGCTTTAGCCCGGCCTCTCCCATCACAGGGTGCATCGGAGGGAAATCTGAAAGAAGCAGGATGGCAGAGCGGTCTGGGCTTCCCTCTTGGGAAAAAAATCTTCATTTACTTTTTTTTTTTTTTTTTTGCGGTACGTGGGCCTCTCACTGTTGTGGCCTCTCCCGTTGCGGAGCACAGGCTCCGGACGCGCAGGCTCAGCGGCCATGGCTCACAGGCCCAGCCGCTCCGCGGCATGTGGGATCTTCCCGGACCGGGGCACGAACCCGTGTCCCCTGCATCGGCAGGCGGACTCTCAACCACTGCGCCACTAGGGAAGCCCTTCATTTACTTTTATGCTAGAAAATAACTCTTCCTCTATAGGTACAGGATGGAAAACAGAGGTTTTTGCTTTTGAAAATCCACAGGGCTCTTTCTTACAACTCCAGAAGTGCCCTGGCAAAGCCTTTCCCCGAGGTACAGCTGAAATGCTGACAGGCTGCACTGGATCTGATTTCTCATTAAAGACAGATTTTTGTTGAAGATCCTGATTGTTGATTTACAAATACAGAGTGGCAAATAGGCTCGGAAAGGAAGATGGGGCCGTGCTTTTTAAACCTTAATGTACATAGGAATCACCGGGGAGGGGGAGGGTGGCGGGGTGTTAGAATGCAGATTCCACTACCAGGTCTGGGTGGGGAAGCCCGGAGTATCCCCGTGAGCACCAGGCTCCCAGGGGAAGCTGATGCCGGCTCCTCTGTGGCCCGCACACTGAGGACCTGCCGGTGGTATCCAGGGCGCAGCAAGCACACGGGTGATTCCTGCCTCAGCCCTTCTAGCCTTTGCATCTGACCTCCCGGTCCGGCCCGGGAATGACCATGTGCATCTTGATGTCTAGGTTTGTCCACCCCCGTTTTGGACCCATCAAATGCATTCGCACGCTCCGAGCCGTGGAGGCCGACGAGGAACTCACTGTTGCCTATGGCTACGACCACAGCCCCCCGGGAAAGAGTGGGCCTGAAGCCCCCGAGTGGTACCAGGTGGAGCTGAAGGCCTTCCAGGCCACCCAGCAGAAGTGAAAGGCCTGGCTCTGGGCTTCAGAGACCTGGAATAGAAACTTGGATCTATGCACTACGTTTATCCGACAACGGGACAACCAGGGACTGCTCATGCTGTGACATCACATCCTCTCACTCTGCGTTCGCTACAACTTTCTCGAATACTAACTAGGTCTGACTGTATTACTCATACCAGATTTAAAATTAGCTAGCAACAACGCCCTCCTGAGAGGTACTGTTGAGCACTTGACAGAAGACAGCGTGATGTTCTTGGGTGGTTCAAGACTAAATCTGTACCACATTCAGAGATGCCAAACGATTAGACTGAAAAAAGGGAAAAAGGGGGTTTTTCAGTCATTTTTAGTCAGTGGCTTTTCCATGAGGTTTATTTCTGTGGCCAGTGCAAATTGCGTTATCACACTTGCATATGCGCCATATGGAGGACAGAGAATTACTACATTTTTATTCTCTAAATGTAGTATCATTTGCCTTTTAACCTTTGATCTGTTCTTGCAATAGAATGGCCTTGTTTTTTCCCTAGCGAACAGAACCCCACTTTTTGAGTCACTTCACCCCTTAGTCCTCTTCTCTATCTTAGGTATCTTTCACAAGAGAAAACTTCCAAATGGATTTCGTTTCAGTGCCAGTGTGTAGGTCTCTCTGGCTCTCTCTATATCACTGTTTCATTATTATGTCCTAATATAAAGACCTGGCTCCTAGGGCCGGGCTATTATTATAGAATTATTATTCTCGCATGTAAACAAAGGTATCTTTGCTTTAAGATGTGAGAAGAAATGAATTTACTTTGTTTGCATTAAGTTATGGAAGAGTTGTAACATATACTTTAAGAAAGAAGAGAGGGAAATTAGTATTTCTAAGCAGTAGACGTGGCAATTTTGCAATATCTTCAATAGTGCTAGTAATTTTCTTTCTCCTTGGGTACACATTAAATGTACATAACAGAGCAGTCTGGCTTGTGGCACAGTGCATTGAATTCAAAAGTCAAATAGCAAACTTGAATTATAACACAGAATTCAAAAGGTTTTTTTCGTTTTTCGTTTTTTTTTTTTTTTTAAATCGCTACTGTTAAGAGAGACGTACTGATCACTAGGTACAAATCAAACCTTAATGGTAAAACTCTTCATCATTGTAATTTCAAAGCACTTATCTGCTTCACAGCCTTGTGAATTAAGACTAACACCTGTATAGTTTAGAAGCAACGGTATCAATAGCATTTCAGCCATTTTTGCTCGCCGTGTGTAATCACAACTGCAGAAATAAGGAGAAAAGCCCCTGTTTTTTAGTTTAGCTAATTAGGTATGTAACCTGACTGGGATTACTCTGGGGGAATTCTGGGAGTTTGGGGTTTTTGTAAGTGCCCTCACCACACGCCATAGCTGTGTCCTCTTCAGATGCCCAGCTGAGGAGCTGGGAGGTCTGGAAAGCAGCAGTTGCTACAAGTTGCAACTGTCAGCTGGGGCACCTGTCACCGAGTCAGTTTGGTCTTGAAAGCTGAAGCCTTCCACACTGTAGCTCTGGCTAGTAGGGAAGGCTTGCTGGGAGCAGGAAAAGAGAAAAGAAACAGGCAGGAGGAAGTTTGCTATTTCATGTCAGCTACACATCGCTCTTGGGAAGAATTTAACAAAAGTGCTTCATCCAGAGCTGCTCACAACTTTCAGTTCTGGCAGCTCCTGGGCACAGGATTCAGCCTTCAAGACAGTGACAGAAGTGGCCCTTTCCCTTGGTAAATCCAGGCTTCCCAGAGCTCCCCTGTCCCCAGCAGTGCAGCCGGGTGGCCATGGTTTCAGGGAGCTAAGCTGCTGGTTCACTCGTGAGAAATTCTGAGGCTGCCAGGAGGATCTTCCACGAAGTGAACTGAATAGAGTTTTTAAGATTAAAAGGCACCAGGATAGGATCGCTTCTATTCTGTAGAAAGAGACCGTTCCATAAACTGGCCGATGGGCAGAGTCTTGGGACTTGTATTCTGATAGGTGCTTTCATTCAGACGCGTCCCAAAGTAAGTGACTGTCTTCAGGAGAAAGATGGCTTTAATCAGCCCCAGTGAGTTGGGTTGTGAAGCCAGATCAGGGAGTGCGGTCGGTCGGGGGAGGATGGCGCAGGATCCAAAGCAAGGACTTCAGGCTGCCGGCTGCCATGGGGTGTAATTTCTGTCCCAATGGGCTTCCCCATTCAAATGGAATTTTTCTTTTCTTTTGACAAAAGTGGCTGAAGAGTTGGAAATAGTGATTAACCAGCGAATCCATTTTTCAAATAAGATAGTGAATAACTCTCTGAGTTTAAAGCCTGGCAGTGTGTCTGTCTGTGACGTTCAGACAAATCAGAGGAAGCAGTACATCCAAGCTGAGCCTCTCCACGTCCTCTCTCCTGTCTCCCTTGTTCTCTGGCTCTTCTTTCTCCTGCCCTACCCGCTCCTCTCTCTCTCTCTCTGTTGTCTGTGAGAATGGCTGGTGTTTGTACATAACAGCGTGCCAGCTGATCCCTCCGGCCGCTCCCTCTCTCCCTCCTCTCCTCCCAGTCTCTCTGGCCCTTTGGACCCTCTCTGTCTGTCTGTCCCTCTGCGAGTACCTCTCTCCATCACTCTGTGTCCATGTCTGGTTCTGCTGCTTCTGTTGTCCCCCTGACACCCCCCCCCCACCAAATGTAAGGCTTTGTCACAGGGTGGGGTCGTAGGGGGCCTTGAGATTCACTGTGTTCTGTAGGTAGATAAAACAGTCAAGGGGGTTGGGGTCCCATGAGGAATTAACTGGTGAGGGAATAGGGTTTGTTCCCTGTTTGAACCAAAGCTGAGGGGGAAGCCTTGGGATGTATTTTTCTACTGAATCTTGATGTCCGCTGTGGAAGGAAATATGTCAGGAAGCAGGTAGTTTCATCAGCATCGTAACAGAAATGTGGAAGAGTCCAGGTGGTGGGGATAAAGGAGTAACTTTCTGCTCTCCTGCAAAAGGGCCGGTGCCGAGGAGGGTGCCTGATGCCATGGTCCCCATCAGATTCACTCAGAGCCGTCTCAGTCCAACTCCTGCATGACTAGATCTTTCCTTAGCAGCTTTTCTATGACAAAATATTATCTTGTGTTAGAGTTAGGAATAGGAACTAATCTGTAGGAGTATGTCCCCAAATGGGCATTTGAAAGGACTCACAAAAAACAACCGTAAGGATTGAATTTCTGACACAGAGGAATGATGAGATTTAAAAGCTACAGGCAAGGAAGACTTGAGTTTTGCATTACCTATTCTTATTTTAACCTGCTTCATCCCTGGTCTGCCTGAGAAACTGAGAAGGAAATTCGTTGTTCAAGACCCCTTTGAACCTGTCTGGGGCTGTCATTAAACTTATTTGCCTTCTGGGGGTTCTTCACATTGAAAAACAATTTCCTTATCACCAACAAACTGAAAAGGCCCAACTGAAGGCCAGGTGTAACCATTGACAACATTTAATTGTAAGGGTAAAATTGCAGTAACTGTGAACAGTGAGTTCGAGGGTTGTCTTCTCAGTGAGTGGTATGTGGCACTTTAGTAAATTTCCTTTACTATATGAAATTTTAAATCACTCACTGCAAAATGCATTTAAGATCTTCCAGGAAGGTTATTGTTTTCTGTTGTGCTTTGTTTTAAAACAGTTGCCTCAAGTTTCTGTCTTAAGAGTAGTGATTTAGAATCCAGACATCTTTCATTTTAGAAAAACAAGCAAAACCATGTTGCAAGACTGATAGTCGTAATGTTTATTTGCCGCAGATCAAAGGTTCACAAAATATATTGAATTTACATCTACTTGAGGTACCTTGATAGACTGGTTTTTTTTTGTCTTTGATCTTTCCCTTCAGGAATGTGGAGCCTCAGTGTCCATTTTGATTTTTAAAATCCTAAATTGTAATCGTTTTATTTTGCCAAATGGGTGCAGACATACTCAAAGCAATGAAAACTATTTCAAGCCATACAACCACAGGGATGGAAACCCTTTTCACAAATTTTAACGTGTTTGTATGTAAATAGATGTTTGTATGAACTATTTTCATGGTAGAATGAATATATTTAAGTGAAGTTGAATTATTCCAGTGCTATTTAAACAAATTGCAAACATTTTTGGTGAGAATTCTCTGAGTCTATTGAGATATAATGCAGATCAGTTTTGATTTTTACAAAATCAAAAAGCCTACAAAAAACTCTGACTCATGGCAACTTCCCCGCGTTGTTGCACCTGACGTGGAGAGAGCTCGTAGGCTTCCCCAGTGCCTCAGCCGCTTCCTGGTGGAAGTTAGGTGCTCGTGGAGGTATGTCCACCCTTAGTGACATCACTCCGGGCCTTTGGGGGCCCGTGAGTGACTCAGAGGCATTAGAGACACCGGTGCAGTTATCCGGAGCACAATTTCTTTGCAGGGCAGCAGAATCAGAAGCCAGACGTGGCCATGGGAACCTCGGAACCGGGTTTTCTGGCCGCCATCCACCGCTTTCCTTACTGCCTAGTCACACACGTCAGGGAGGCTGCCCTCAGTGGAGCTGGGGTTCAGACCCCCGGGTGGGACCTCACGGTTTTGCCAGCAGTCCCTGCCTCTGGGCCTCCACCTCGAGAGAGGACGGAGGAGGGTCCTGCTGGCAAGGGGCCCATTTCTCAGCACAGTACACTTCCGGTCTCAGCTCTGGGAAACTATGCACCCAAGCACCAAACTTCCAACCAGAGAGAGACATCCTCGGATAACGCAGATCCTTGCTTCCTCTGTCTGTGACTTTACACACCGTTGTTAGAAGTCGTTTTAACATCAAGACCAATCACCTCCCTATAGGACATACCTCCCAACTCCCCTGACTCTTACTAGAACACTCCTTTATAATGATATTCAACTTGAGTGGTTTTTTTTTTTTCCGCTTTAGTCCTGGATATAATGAAATGATAAATATGATGACAAATTTTCACTGTGTATACTAGCAATATGTACACACATACCAATGTATCTTAACCTACAACTTGGTTACATTTTGGGTGACTGTCATTCATCTCAAGTCATGTACTGGGAAACTACAGGGACTACATGATGTCTGCTTATCATAGAGGAAAGTTGGGTTCATGGTTCTGAGCTCCCTACTTCAAAAGTTTTTCCTCCTGGGTTTTCTGTGTTCTCTTTTTATCCTGAAATGCATTGATTAGGTTGTGAGGTATGTTTAAGGATTGGAAGCCAGGGGAATGCTTTCGGCATTTATTGCAACCAAAAGTTAACCTCATCACAGTTAACGAGCATCTTTGATTGGTCTTTTGTGGAATTTGAACTAAATCTATGAGCCTTATTCAATATCTATAATTCTATGATTTTTTTAAATTATGGGAAATTAATGAAAGATGTTTACATGAATAATGTTTGCCCTTACTGTGTTATGAATGAGTTTTTTGTAGTGTGTCTGGGTGCATGTGCAAGAGTAGGAAAAATGTTTCTGAAACAAAACTTGACAAATATTTGTAATGAAAAGTAAATTTAAAGATTGCTATAATTGCGCTATAGAAACAATGCAAGTATTAAACAAAATATACAATCACCTGTCGTTGTCTTCCTTTGGTTGCCTGGGGCAGGAAGGCAGTAACATATTTCTCTGCCATGTCTTCCTGTATATTTAAATTACTAAGCAAACTTTACATTTGAAGTTGTTTAAAAATGTTACAGTAAGTCCCCTACATATGAACGAGTTCCATTCTGAGAGTGCGTTCGTAAGTCCACTTTGTTTGTACGTCCAACAAAGTTAGCCTAGGTACCCAGCTAACACAATCGGCTACATAGTACTGTACTGTAATAGGTTTATAATACGTTCACACAAATAATACATAAAAAACAAACGCAAACAACAAAGAAAACATTTTTAATCTTACAGTACAGTACCTTGAAAAGTACAGTAGTACAGTACAACAGCTGGCATACAGGGGCTGGCACCGAGTGAACAGGCAAGAAGAGTTATGGACTGGAGAAGGGAGGGGAGGTGGGAGGTGGTAGAGCTGAAGGATCGTCAGCAACAGGAGATGCAAGGCAAGCTGCAGTTTCACTCACGCCTGACGCTGATGAAACGCACGTTCGCATCTTTGAAAGTTCGCAACTTGAAGGTTCGTATGTGGGGGACTTACTGTATTAACCTTTTACCTTTTTCAAAGCATCATAGTAAGACCTGAGGGAGGGGTATGAAAGGTGAGGAGCCTGCTGTGTATTTGGCATGGCACCCCATACACCCATGAATCCAGAAAAATTAGCCACATCAGCCAGACGTATCTGATGGGCTCCATAAACGTTAAGGATATTGAACGTAAATCAGAAGATCAGCGAAAATATCTGAAGAACGGGAAACTTCCACTTGTGGTTGAAGATACAGGAACGTTGTTAGATGTTGTGGTAGATCTTGGTGATCTTAGGACAGCTTTGAGCCAAGGAAGCCAGAAACCCCTTATTTCTGCCCAATCACTGCCAACGTTCCCAAACTCTCCCCTACAACATTCCCAAAGCACAAAGGCCAGTGACAAAGGAGGTAAAAATAGTACTTTGCTATCAGCCGGGCCGTCTACCCATGGTCCCAAAGAAGTGAATTCCAGTAAGCTGGGTGTCAAACTGAAGCAGCCCATGAGCCCGCCTGCTTTATCTTACCTCCCTCGGTTGCCCATTCTTTGATCTTATCACACTTCCTTCCATTGAAGCAAGTGAGATGACTCAGTCCAAACCGGGCTAGATCAGTTTCCCCACTTGGATGAAGACACGTCCATACACTGGAACTTTAAGGCAGAGTTTCGCCCACTAACACACAATATTAATATTCTTCCTCCTTGTGTGGGAGAGGGGTGTGAGATTAAAAATTGAATAAAACTGGGGCAAGTCTAAGAAGCTCAACTCTCAAAAGTGAACCATCAGGCAACAGTTTTGGTTTGTTTTTACTGGAGTACAGTTGCTTTACAATGTTGTGTTAGTTTCTGCTGTACAGAGAAGTGAATCAGCTGTATGTATACATATATCCCCTCTTTTTTGGGTTTCCTTCCCATTTAGGTCACCACAGAGCATTAAGTAGAGTTTCGTGCGCCATACAGCAGGTTCTCATTAGTTGTCGATTCTATACGTATTAGCGTATATATGTCAATCCCAGTCTCCCAGTTCATCCTACCCCGCCTTTCCCCTCTTGGTGTCCATACGAACAGGCAACTTTTTGTGGATTAAGATGGATGTAGGCTCAAGTGTTGTAGCATAAGGGATTGTGAGGAAGATTGAAACCAAATTGTTTTAGTCTCAATACTCGTCCCACATATACTTCTTACTAAATATCTGCTTTTGGGTTTTAATGTTCCAGACCATTTAGCCTGCTAATTCACACTAGACTTAAAATTATTTCAGAAATTATTCATTTCTAGAATTAGAATTAGATAACAATCATTCAGAAGGATTTTATGCATCTGACTGGTTTGGGGTTGTTCAACTAGAAAGTTTTGCCCCAAAAGTATTTTAGAAAACAGCTGTTGCCTTTTATATAAAAAGATGATGCAAACTCCCCTGCAACACACTGGTATGTGTTTCTCTTAAAGTTTTGTTTCTTTGTGAAAACCAAAAGCCATGGTTTTGAATTTAGAGCTTCACTTCTTTTTTTTTTTTTTTTTTTTATTTATTTTAGCTGTGTTGGGTCTTCTTTTCTGTACGAGGGCTTTCTCTAGTTGCGGCAAGCGGGGGCCACTCTTCATCGCGGTGTGCGGGCCTCTCACTATCGCGGCCTCTCCTATTGCGGAGCACAGGCTCCAGACGTGCAGGCTCAGTCGTTGAGGCTCACGGGCCTAGTTGCTCCGCGGCATGTGGGATCCTCCCAGACCGGGGCTCGAACCCGTGTCCCCTGCATTAGCAGGCAGATTCTCAACCACTGCGCCACCAGGGAAGCCCCAGAGCTTCACTTCTTATAATGTATATAGAAAAAGATGAATGGCTCCATCTAGATTGCTACCAAATTTTTATTGCCAAGTATCAGATTTTGCAGGTATCAGTATCATTCTGATATTGCAAGTATCAGAATGCTTCCAGCTTCAAGAAGCCTAAAAACCTGCCTCAATATAGCTGAAGCAATAAAGATTTACTATCTCACATAACAAGAAGTGTTGAGTGACCCTGGAGTTGGTTAATTCTAACCAACTTTCTATCTTTCTGCTTTGCAATTCTTAGCAGGTCCGGTTTGCCCTGAGGGCCCAGTTCACCCTACAGTCACAGCATGGGTGTCACAGTTGCAGACATCACAGCCAGATTTGGCAACATCTAGTGGGTGAAAAGGAAAATCTCTTGTATGGTCTCTACCATGGAGGAAACCTAGACCAATCCCTTGCAGGGCCATGGGGGCACCATGATTACCTGAGGGAAGCTTACTGCTGTGTGGAGAAGGGCGGAGGGCCTGAACGAAGCTGGGATTCTCCCAGCAAGGAAGAAAGGAGAAAAGACAGTTGGGTTGACCACTCACAGTGTCTGCCTCTTCTACGTCACAGGTTTTGTCTTATTTTCTTCAGAGAAGAAAGGAAATAGTTTCTTCAGATACACAAATGGATTTTCTAATTAATCAAATCAACTCCGAGAATTCTCCAGTGGCTGGTGTGGGAGAGAGTTCTACAAAGATACATTTAGGTCAAGTTTAAAGGCAGTTTTAAATGTTTAGGTTATTCATTTATCTCACAAACAGCCATGTGATACAGGTACTGCTATCACCCCATTTTAGAGAGGGAAGAACGGAGGCATACCGATGTTAAGTAAGTTGACTTGCAGTTAGGTAACCCGGTCGCAGAACTCACAAGAAGTGGCAGAGGCAAAGCATGAAGCCGGGCAGCTGGGCTCCAGGCTGCTCTCCTAACCACACTTACAGGAGCTCCTCTCTCCTCCTGCCCTTCACTTTTTCATGCTCTCCACAGGGTAAAACCAACTATTAATATCCTTAGTCTAAGTCTTCTTTCCCTTGATCATTTGCTTAGCCAGCTAATCGACTGATCTCCCAGGCCCCATCCCTCCTCGGTCCAATCCATGCGATACTGAAACCGAGCGGGGCCCTGTGGGGCTTCCGGGCCTGGAGGCCTTTTTGTCCCCCGTTTCTTGTAGGCAAGACTCCAGCCTCCATGACCTTCCCTGAGTTCCAAAGGGCAGATTCGAACAGTTGCTAATCAAGGGAGGAGCAGCTAAGAAAACACCTGAGGCCAGATTACAGGGACCAGAGAAGCCCATCAAGATTAGGAGACGGACCACCTGAGACCCTGCACACACCCTCATCTTGTCAGCAACCCCGCCCCTGAACTACCACCATAAAACTCATCACATCCTCCCAGGTTGGGACATACGGTTTTCTGAGGCAGTAGCCTGCTGTGTCCCCCTTTGCCTGGCAAAGCAATAAAGCTATCCTTTTCTGCTTCACCCCAAACTCTGTTTCTGAGGTTTGATTCGGCACCGGTATACAGAGAAGCTGAGCTTTCGGCGTCAGTATCCAGACCACCTTCCTACGGTTTTGCTCTCATCACCTTCTGCCCTGATCCGGAACTTCCACCCCCTCTGCCTTGATTCCAGTCGTAGCTTCTCCATCCCATCTTACTTCTCATTCCTCACCCCCACCACGTGCAGCTCCCTCAGTGATGAGGTTTCACTGCCTCTCTGTGGTGGCACCGGGGAGGGTCATGTGATGGATGGGACCTGGGCTCTGGAGTCAGACTGGTTTGCATCAGCTCTGCCACTGTCCAAAGGACAGCGGGCTTTAGACTGCTCTCTAGCAAATGTAGCACCTGCTGCACAGGGTTGCTTGGGGATTGTAAAGACTGAGCTTTTGCAAGCCCTCCCTCCCTGAGCTTCTTCCCTCCCCTCCGGTCACTCTCACTGCCTTCTTGTCTTTAGAAATGCCAGGCTTGCTCCAGCCCCCCTCTCACCTGCGCGTGTCTTTCTCCCAGATCCACATGGCTCCCTCCCTCGCCTCCTACAAGTCTTTGCTGAAATGCCTTCCTTGACCATCCACTTAAATTGCAGCATCCTCCTCTCCGCAGCATCTCCGAACCCCTTTACCCTCCTTTCTTTTTCTCCAGACCACTTTCACCTTCTAACTTACTATATGATTTCATTATCCATTATGTTTGTTCACTGTCTTTCTCCTCTCTCTAGACTGTCAGCTCCAGGTGGGCCTGGATTTAGTCTGTTTCATTCACTGATGGATCCTTAACGTGAGGCACATAGTAAGCACTCAATAAACTGAACGGGAGTCCACAGATGGTAATGTTTAAGAGAGCTTTGGTAATCATCTTAGATTGAAATCCCAGCGCTGCCATTTCCCAACTGTATGATGAAACTTCTTTATGTTTCAGTTTCCTTACTTGTAAATTTACATTAATAATGATACCTAAAAAAAAAAAAGATTGAGTGCTTGACCCATGGAGCAGACTCACTAACTGTGTCCTTTCTGCTTTGGAATGCCACCTTTGGGGGGTGGGGGGTGGAGGGGGCAGGAGAAGCTGGCCTCACTCTACATGACCTGCCCTCACTGCCCCCCCCACCCCCGCTTTTCTGCACCCATGGACATCACGGGCCACACTGTATTCTCGATTGTTTAATGAGTGAAACACCTTGCTGGCCTCCCCCTTAGATGACAGGCTTCGGGGCCAGCAAGTGTGTCTTTCTGGATGCATACAAAGCGTTCTCCAAATACTTGATGTAAGAATGACGGAGCTGGAGTGTCGTTTTAAAAAAAATCATTTTCTCGGCTTGCTCATTCAATCAACACGTATTTCTTACCATGTAGCAGTCACTATTTTAAGCCATTAACAAATTGGCAGGGAACAAAAACAAAGTCCCTGCCTCGTGGAGCTTACGTTTTCATGGCGACCCTGATCATGAGCCAGCAATGGCTGTAAGTGCTATGGAACAAGGCAAGGGGTGTGGCGGTTAGATGGGGGACCGCACTGAGGGAGGGAGTGCAAATCGGGGGGTCTGGTAGGGTGGAGGCCAGGGCTGTAAGGAGAAAGGGCCGGCCAGGTGCTGTGCTCAGAGGGCAAGCAGGAACCCAATTCTATAGGGGCCCCCAAAGCCATTTTAAGGACTGGGTTTTTAACTCAGAGTGGATGGAAAGTCAACCGATGACATGAACCACTTTTGTGTGTTTTTTAAAACAAACCAGCTTTATCCAACTTAGTTTCCTGAAGGTTCCAAAAACGCTGTTGAAACCGTAATTGCCGTTGGGGCTTCAATTGGAGGGCTCTGAAGGGAAGAGTGATAAGACCTGCGTTACTTGTGTGACAGGCTCACCTTGACTGTTCACAGGGTGCAGAATAGCCTGGAATGAGGGGGCAGGGAGTGGGGTGGTGGGCAGGTGGAAACAGGAAGAACAAGGTGATGGTGGGTGGGACACAGGGGCGATGGCGATGAGTGCTTGAACTGGGGCTACACCATAAAGGCAGAGACGGTAGGATTTGCTGAGATATGGGGTAGCGATTTTAAGGTGTTGGTCTTATTATTTCTCAGGTACAGGGAGGCCAACAGATCAGTGCCGTGGAAGGAAAAGAGAGCTCATTACTCACAGTTCCCAAGGGGAGGGGACACCAAGCCACAGGGGCCACGCAGGGAAGCGCCAGGGTCGGTCAGGAGGCAGAGGGAACAGGCGAAAACAGGGACAAGAGGCTTGATTGTGGTTTCTGGGGGAAGAAACAGGCAGGAAGGTTTAGAATTAGGTTGAATAATTTCAATGGGCTCTGCGGTATAGGGGCTGCTTTTAGTCACCTGGTACCTGGCCTTGGGGTGATAGAGGCCTGGGCTCTTCTTTTAAGAGCCCTGAAAGAAGCCGGTTGCAAGATGGGCTCTGGATTGGTTGGTTTGCATATGAAAGGACGAGTTGTTTGCTGTCTCAAGGAATTGGTGGCCCAGGGTCAGCAAGGCCCCAGATGGCCAAGCATCAGAAGAGAAAGACAGGCTTAATTCATTGGGAAGTAAGGAATCAAGCACGACTCTGATCTTTGGTCTGAACAACTAAAAGAATGGAATCATCACTTGTGAATATCACTCCTGCCAATCCTGATGGTTTTACCCTGAATCACCTGCACTCTCCCAGTTTTTGTTTCTATTTCCAAACAACCCATTAATTTCTTCGTGGTCCAGCTCCCCCTTGTGGTGAGCATTTATTCTCACACTGTTTCTGACAGGAATCCATCCGAAAGAACTTTAGCAAAAGGATTTGATACATTTTGAAAACAAACATGAAAACTGGGCTGATGTCTATTTATTCCCATTATCAGGTTGAACTTTGTATAGACAAATGAAGACACAATTTGCAGGGCTTTTTTTATTTTTTAAATAAGCCCAAATTTCAAAAGGTCTAATAGCACTTTTGGAGCTTGCAATAAAACTAAGTTGAACAAAGCTTGGTTTTCTTTTAAAACAAACCGGAAAAAAAAGCATTTTTAGGTCATGTAGCTCTTTAAAAGCACAGTTTTCTGCAAAACATGGGTTATGAGTTCAACACCACTTACCTAGGTAAGACCTATATCACCCACAGCTATGTGGGACACAGGCAGAAACTTGAAAGTAAGGGACTTCTGAGCAGCCAGTAGCTATTTCAAAGTTCATGCACTCTGCCCTGCAGAACTGCCTTGACACAGCCAGTGAGGAGCACGAGATTCCAGCCTCAGGGCCTCTGAACCATGAGGTGTGACAGCTAGCGACACAGGGAAGGGGGAAGTATCAGAGAAATGCAGCTGGTTTTCTAAAAATCTCTTCCAGGTTTTTAGCACCATGGCTTGAAAGCTCCGTACCTTAGCAATCTCTGACAGTGTTCTCAGCCAGTCCTCCTCCAACCTCAGGGGCAGAATCACCTGGGAAATTGTTACCTATGCAGATTCTTGGACCCCACTCCCAGAGACCCTGCATATGGATCACGTCGCCTGGGCAGAGCACAGAAGCCTGGCATTTCAGCTTTGCAGTGTAGTCCAGTAAGCGATGCTCAGAGTGATATTCCTGAGTAATTAAGAAAAGGTAAAAGTAAGCGGAATGTACCCTGCCTAATGATAACGGTAACTGTTCTCAGAACCATAGGCTTCCCTCAAGAACTTAAAAATCACTCTCTGGGAGCCGTTTTTTTTTTTTTTTAATTTATTTTTGACTGCGTTGGGTCTTCGTTGCTGTGCGCGGGCTTTCCCTAGTTGCCTGAGCGGGGGCTACTCTTCATCGCGATGTGCGGGCTTCTCATTAAGGTGGCTTCTCTTGTTGCGGAGCACGGGCCCTAGGTGTGCAGGCTTCAGTAGTTGTAGCATGAGGGCTCTAGAGCATGGGCTTTAGAACACAGGCTCAGTAGTTGTGGTGCATGGGCTTAGTTGCTCCACGGCATGTAGGATCTTCCCGGCCCAGGGCTCGAGCCTGTGTCCCCTGCATTGGCAGGCAGATTCGTAACCACTGTGCCATCAGGGAAGCCCCCTGGGAGCTGTTTTAAGATCAGAGCAGAGCTACCTAAAGTCACCAGAAAAAGAAGAAAAATGGCGCTCAAACCAGCAGGACTTGATTCAATAAAATATTTTTAATAGCGATCAGGATGGACAGGCCAGTGTACATAGTTTGGATTTTATTCTAACTGCAATGGAAAGAGATTCCATAGAGCAATGGCATGATCTGAGTCACTATTTTTTTAAATAAATTTATTTATTTTATTTATTATTTTTGGCCATGTTTGGCTGGGATTAGCACATACACCCTAACATATATATAAAGTAGATAATCAATAAGGATCTACTGTCTAGCACAGGGAACTCTACTCAAAACTCGTAATAACATATATGGGAAAAGAATCCAAAAAAGAACAGATATACGTCTATGTAGAACTGAATCAAGTTGCTGAACACCTAAAACAACACAACGTTGTAAATCAACTATACTCCAATATAAAATAACAATTAATTAAATTAAAAAAAAAAAAAAGAAATGCCTACTATGTTCCCGACAGACCTCGGTGACCTGGGCTGGAGTCACACCCCTGGAGGCTGAGCAGGCTTGGGTTCTAAGGCTGGACGGTCCTGGGACTGAGGGTACGGGGAGAGATGTACCAGCAAATGAGCCCTCCTTGGACTGTAGTGCCTGGTGCCCTCTTCATGGGACCACAGTCTCCAGGTCCAGGCAGACTCTCTGGGCTGGAAGAGCTCTGAAAAGTCAGCTGGTCTCCAGGCCCCCTGCTGGTGAGTTTCCCACCTCTGGCCTCCTCCCTTACAGTCTCCCCACCTCCAGAGGACAGCTCCCTCAGCAGAGTGGTTTTCCAGAGGTTGGGATTTTGCCTCAGGGGTAAAGAGTAAGGGGGAAGAAGTAATGAGATACAACACTTGGATTGTTTGTTTGTTTTTGGCCACGCAGCACATGGGATCCTAGTTCCCTACCAGGGATCTAACCAGCGCCCCTTGCATTGGAAGCGCAGAGTCTTAACCACTGGACCGCCAGGGAAGTCCCCTTGGACTGGCACATACCAGTCGAGTTTACAACCCATGAGCACAACTTTCTCTAAGGCTCTTGTTGCCAGAATAACCAGAGATGAGTCTGAAGAAATCCTGTTAACTTGGGGCCTCTCATAACATGCTTATGGGCACTTCATAGTCACAAGGCCTGGGGGGCTGTAATTGACACCTACCCTCTAGAAATGTCCTGTGATAGGGAATGGAAAAAGAATTCCAAACAGGGCAGACTGTCAAGAAGCCAATTTCAAGAGGTAATTTTTACTCACACTGTTTTAAAAAAAAGCACATGACAAGATGCTCAACATTCCTAATTATCAGAGAAACGCAAATCAAAACAACAACAAGGTATCACCTCATACCAGTCACAATGGCCATCATCAGAGACGGAGAAAAGGGAACCCACTTATGCTGCTGGTGGGAATAGAAACTGGTAAGAGCTATTATAAAGAACAGCATGGAGGTTCCTTAGAAAATTAAAATAAAGCTATCAGATGATCCGGCAATCCCACTCCTGGGGGTATATCCAGAGAAAACCAGTATTCGAAAAGACCCACGCACCCCAACGTCCATTGCAGCAGTATTTACAACAGTCAAGATGTGGAAGCAACCAAAATGTCCACAGACAGATGAAAAGATAAAGAAGATGTGGTACGTATAGACAATGGAATCTTGCTCAGGCATTAAAAAGAATGAAATAATGCCACTTGACGGCAACACAGTTGAACCCAGAGGTGATCAGACTCAGTGAAGTCAGGAAGGGAAAGACAAATATCATATAATATCACTTATAGGTGGAATCCAAAAATTGGTACAAATGAACTAATTTACACAGGGCTCCCGAGCACCCCCCATGGGGGACAGGACCCCTCCCTGGCTGTCCCCCAGGGGGAACTCCCATTGATTCAATCACTGCACTCCCATTGATTCAATATGCCTTCTTAAATTGGTGAGCCTAATTAAATCAATCATCCTTCTTAATGAGTGTAGGGAGAATTAAGAAGGCAGGTTGATTGAATGGGAGTCAGGAAATCTAAGGCATTTGATTGGTTTAATGAACCTTAAGAGATTTTCGGAGGACGCTTGATTTAACAGAGGTCCCAATAGTTAAAGGAATTGACTTAGTCAATGGGAGTGAGGCTATTTAAGGATCTGATTCAATCGATGGGAGTTGTGTATTTTGGGGGGCTGATTGAATCAACGGGAGCCTCTTGATACAAGAGTCCTGACTGAATCATCGGTAGTCCCATGATTTAAGGGGACTGTTTGAATCAAAGGCATCCCTTACAGGTCTGGCTCTGACTGCTCTGGAGGTGGGAGAAGGTGGAGTAGTGAAGCTGGTAATAAAGAGGCTTGGGTCTGGTCACCTGTTTGAGTTCCCTAGGTCTGCCATGACAAATTGACAAAAACACAACAGAACCTTATTCTCTAACAATTCTGGATACTATAAGTCCAAAATCAAGGTGTTGGCAAGGCTCAGGCCTCCAGAGGACAAACTGTTCCATGCCTGTCTCACCTTGTGGTGTTGCAGGCAACCCTTGGTGTTCCTTGGCCTGTAGATGCATCGCTCCAATCTCTGCCTCTGTGGTCACATGGCATCCTCCCCTGGGTCTCTGTCTCTTCTAAGGACACTAGTCACATTAGGGCCCACCCTAAGGACCTCATCTTAATTTGATTACATCTGCAATCGACCCCATTTCCAAATAAGTTCACATTCACTGGTGCCAGGGATTAAGACTTCTATCATCTATCTGTCTATCTATTTATCTATCTATCTATCTACTGGCCTTGCTTCACCGCTTGTGTTATGCTAGTTCCTGGACCAGGGATTGAACCTGCACCCTGGCAGTGAAAGTGCGGAGTCCTAACCACTGGCCTACCAGGGACTTCCCAATATATCTTTTGAGAGGGCACAATTCATCCCATAACATCACTCATAGCGAGGAAAAGGAGATAAAGCCTTAAGCCAGTTCAGGACAGGGAGTTAGAACTGAATGTTTTGCAAAACCCCAGAACCCAAGGAGTGCAGGGATCTTAGTCATCCTGGCAACTCCACTGCCTGGAACAGGCCTGGCCCAGGGTACCTGTGTGCTCATTTGTTTAATTGGGCAGAGAAATAAATGGACACAGTGAAAAGAGAAGAGAGAGAGGAAGAGACTGAGGTAAGTTTGGAGAGGAGGCTTAAGAGAGAGCGAAGACATTCACTCCCTAGGTTGTCACAGGCCACACCCATCCCTCCTGTCTCACACGGGGGTGGGCGGTGTGGTTCTCATATTTAGATTCCCTCCTTGGTCCCTAAGGCCTCTTAAATGTGTGACTTTAGCCCCTAAAGCTGAGGGAGAGTTTGAATGGGTCTCCCAGAACTCAACATGTCATCTTTTGTCCATAAGCCATCTCTGAGGTTTGTTTTCATTACTTTTTAAATAAATGTGGGATGAGGTATTCCCTCCCCTCCATACTCCCAGTTCAGGGTGCTCCAGTTTGCACCATGATGCTGAAATGAATCAGGACCCTATAGTCCTTGCCCCCCATGTCTTCAGCCTGCCTTTTGTCTGTGGAAAAGTTTTAGCCAAAGAATAAGTTTAATCAGAGAAGTGAGAAAATGCAGAAACAAAGGAAAACAGTCAAAGGAGACCAAATAATAATAGTTTAGTCATTAAGCAAAGTCAAGGACCTTTAGTTCCTTCTCAAGGGCTACAGATAACATTCTGAGCCGCATCCTTTGAGCTGTCTTAGAGATACTGAAACCCCCATCAGGTGGAAGAAGTTAACTACATGACAACCAGAAGGTAAGTATGACATAAGCTGCCACAATTTGAGAATTGGCCTCAAAGAAATGGAAACAAATCGACCCTGGAGCTGAAGATTAACCGTACTTAAAATAATCAAGATGACGCTGGTCAGACCACCGCATGACCAATTTCAAGATGACTGTCAGAGCTGACGGTGCTGTTTCTGCACATAGCCCCCTCCCTCCGCCTATAAAAGCTCTTGCCCACTGGTTGGGGTGGGGGTGAGTCAGCCTTTGGGGAGGAGTCCGCCCCCAACCCACTGTTGCCAGCATCTGCAATAAAGCAAACTTTCCTTTCCGCCAATCTTGCCGCTATATTGGCTTTTGAGTGGCAAGCAGCCGGACCCCACTTTCGGTTACAATGCTGTTAGTAAGTTTTAAATTTTATTTATCTTTTATAATCAAATCATAGTCTGTTCACTCAGACACTTGTAGCAAGGACAGGAGCTGGTCACAGTATTGGGCACTGTGGCAGAAACAAAGAGAAAACATGCATGGCATCTGCCTGATGGAGCCCAGTTAGAGAGGCAAGTATGCTGCAAGTTGTGTGAGTATGCTGAGGGCAACGGTCAATTACAGTCTTGCTAATCAGCGTGGTCTCGCCACCCCACCACGCCTGCATAGCACCATCTGGGAGCCTGGTAGAAATGCAGAACTTCAATCCACCTCCAGACCTAAATCAGAATCTTCATTTTAACAAGATTGCAAGCAGGTGATAGGTATGCACACAGGAGCTTTTGTCCAGGAGACAGAAATCACTTCCCAGCAGGGTGTCCAAAAATGGTATCAACTCAACCATCATCACCAGAACAAGGCCCTGTGCTGGGCACTGGGGACCTAGAGAAGAAATAAATGTGTCCTTGCCCTCAAGGAGCTTGCAGGCTAACAGGGAAACAGACACATAACCACACAACCTCGTCCTACAGAGGAGGTAGTTCTGAGATGCTCTCAAGCTAGGTGGAGGCATCATTTAAGAAAACTCCTTATAAAGCATGAAGAGTTTATCCAGTGCAACACCACTCAATTTCTTGTAGGTTCCAAGTAACATAAGAGCTTTCCAAGGGGATCATCTCACACAGCTCTTTGTTCAGTGGCACCGTGCCTCTCTGAGCCTCCATTTTCTCAGCTACAAAACGAGACAATTTGTAACTTTTTTTTTTTTTTTGGCCACACTGCACTGCAGGCATGTGCGATCTTAGTTCCCCAACTAGGGATTGAACCAGTGCCCCCTGTACTGGAAGCATGGAGTCTTAACCACTGGACTGGCCAGGGAAGTCCCTAATGTTCCTGGCTTTTATTAGAGCCACAAAGCCACCTTGTGAGAGAGAAGGGCAAGTAAGGACTAACATGAAAATTTACTGAATGGAAAAAAAGAATGCTGCTGGACAGTATGCACACTGTGAAATCATGTTTAGAAAAAAAGTCCCACACATACTATTTTTTAACGTGTGCTATATATAAAGCTATACATAGAGAAAAAGTTCTGTAATAACAGTGACTTTCCTGGAGGGCGGAAGTAGGCCTTTATACACCTCAATAGCAGTTTATTTTCAAAGAAATGTACTACTTAAACGAAAACATTTTAAAAGTATTTAAGTGCATTGGAAATTGGAAGTAATGTTAATCCTGATTATCTGAGTGGCGTGATTACGGATGACATTTTCTCCTAATTATGCTTTCTAAATTTTCTACAATGAACTTGTATCCATCTGGGCCATTTGATTTGTGAGACGCCCTAACCTCCACCCCCCGCCCCACCCCCGCAGCCCGCTTTCTTGCTGAGTCTGCAGGTCTCTAGCGCCCTCTGCCGAAGCATCTCTACGTTTTGTCCTTTCCGGAACGAGAAGGTGTAGGTCAGTCTCCTGGGAGTCTTGTTAAAAGGCAGATTCTGATTCAATGGGTGTGGGGCAGGACCGGGATTCGGCGTTTTAAGAAATCCCTGGGGAAGCTGATGCTTGACCTCCCCCAGTGGAAAGGACTGAAACTGCTAGACCACGATGAGTTATTCTACAACAGCTAGCACAGTACCACTGTCAGCCTCGGACAACGGTCCGGGAGGGCTCCCCGGAAAGCCTAAACCTAACCCGGCGGCGGCTCACCTTGGGGACAAGGGCAACAGGACCGCAGCCGGCGGCCCCGCCCCTCGAGGCCCTCGCGGACCCTCCATTGGCCAACCCGCTGACGTAAGCCTCGCGTCACGTGAGGCCGCCGTCCAATGGCGGAGCGCACTCCGCCGGGCCGGTGGCTGGCGCAGGGGCCCCACGGAGGTGTGGCGGAGCGCACCGTGGCGGTGAGGCCGCAGGCTGCTGGCGGCTGTATGTGTGCGCTGCCCTCCCCGACGCCTCCCCCCGATTCCTCCTGCGCCTGCAGGCCGGCGCGATGCGGCGCCGCTTCTGGGGCATGTTCAGCTGCCCGTGCGCCGGCGCCGGTGCGTTTGGGGCCTTGGCAGCCGCCTCCGCCAAGCTGGCCTTGGGCAGTGACGTGGAGTTGGAGCACGGCTGTGGCGGCCGGCCGGTGGGGCTGGGTGGAGGAGCGGCGCTGCGGGGCTGCTGGGCTCCAGGGTGGAGCAGGGCTGGGGGCGCCAGGGCCGCCTCACACCCTGTGGTCCTTTTGGTCCCCTCGGCTGCCGGCCACTACAGACAGCGGGGTTAGGAGAGCATCTCTGCCCTGGAAGTCACACCTGTCGACTCAAAAATATTTTTACAGCCCTTAAAGTTGAAAGTTTTATTTGGCAGGAATTTTTAGGACTTCAAGCTGGGAGGCAGCACGTCAAGTAACCCTGAGAGAACTGCTCCGTGAGCCAGCATATACAGGAGTTTTGCGACAAAGGGCAGGTAGTCTGAGTGTCAAAAGATTGTTGTTAGTTAAAGAAAGACAGATATGTCAAGTTAAGGAATTTAGCGCTTTTGTATGTATGGGAAGGTGCAAGAGTCTGGGCGGCTCACTGAAATCATTCCTTTGATGTGCAGCTCAGCTATCTGGGCCAGTATCCTGTGTTTTCACATCCTGAGATTCCTCAGGGCTCACCTTTGTGAGTGGCTGCAGTCTGATGGCTGCTAGATGTCAGGTATTCTTTTCCTTCCTGAGTTCCCTCAGGGTTCACCAGCTCACCATGAGGTGGCTGATGACTGTGACATCTTTTGTTTATTGATATGGCAGGCAATATTCCATTTATCAGGTCCTCCTCTTGGTCTGAAATTCGACCAATATTTGGAAGACATTTCATGACCAATTTTTGTCCCATGGCGCTAGGAGGCTCATCCCAGATCAGGCGAAAATTCGTTTTGATACGCCACTCCAGGTGCTAATTTCTGGGTTAGGCCCCGTTGATAAAGATTCTCTGGATCCTCTGTCTTACTAGTCTATTATGATCCAGGAGATATTTTCCCTTGTTGCTTGTCCCCATACCTCGGATCACACTATTACAATTATTCTATGTAGAGTTACAAATGTGATTTATTTCCTCAAGATGTTTAGCCATCAATTTTGTTGGAGGCCTGGTTACACGTTGAGTACTGTAAGAGACAGCAAAATAGGCAGGGTATAAGTAATGTAGGTAGTAACACTGACAAGGTCATAGTGCAGCAGGGAGACAAATCATAAACAATTTGGAAACAAAGAGCAAACTAAAACAATGATTAGTATAACTAGTTGTAATCCAGTTGTATTGGGCTGGCCAAAAAGTTCGTTCGGTTTTAAGTTAAAAGACTTGTTTCTTTTTTTTTTTTTTAACATTGAGCACTTACTTTGTGCCAGGCTCTTTTTTTTTCAATTTATTATTTATTTTGGCTGCACCATGTCTTAGTTGAGGCACACGGGATCTTCGTTGAGGCATGTGGGATCTTTAGTTGCAGCATGTGGATCTTTTAGTTGCAGCATGTGGACTTCTTAGTTGCGGCATGCAGACTCTTAGTTGCAGCATGCATGCAAGATGTAGTTCCCCGACCAGGGATCAAAGCCCGGGCCCCCTGCTTTGGGAGCTCGAAGTCTTACCCACTGGACAACCAGGGAAGTCCCAAGACACGTTTTTCATTTTCACAAAGAACTTTACTGAACGATGTATTCACTAGCCGAACGAACTTTTTGGCCAACCCAATAACAAACCATCAAGTCCACAGGAGAGCCAGCTGGAGAAGCCAAATTCTGGAAGGATCAAGTAGAGAGAAAAAGATAAATGTTTCATCTTTGTTTACAAAGGTATGCTTTATCAACTTGTTGTAGGTCATAGCATAAGAGAAAAGGTTTTTCTGGAAAACAAAAGTTCGTTCAGTCCCATGTAATTAATTCCTGTTGATCTGGATGAAGTAATCAGGTTTTCCATTAGAGTTTTGTCATTTGTTACCCAGTTCAGTGGTATTATCTAAAAGCTATCAGAAACTTACATTTGTTTAAAAGTTCTTTTTATGAGTCTTCTTGAAAATCTTCATTTTGTAAAAGCATCAGTGTAAAATAATGATTGTCTATAAAGGACAAAACTTAAAAGAGCATGGTTAAAGATTTGAGTACAGTGCAATTATCAGGAAACTGGATATTTCTGTGACATATAACATTTTAGAATAACTAGGATTATGGCTGATAACATTATATTAGATGTTAGGAATTTCATATAAATTTTGGAATAGCTATATTAATAACATCTATCCATACACTATAACCTAAGGTTCATCTCGCATCACTTGACAATGTTTTGAAGTAAGTTAACATACCAAATAAATTTAGTTAGTGTAACATTCATCTCTGAGCTGTCTCAGGATGCTCCTTAAAGCACCCCAGAGTCAGTTGGAGGCTAAAAGAGACTTAGTTAGATTTTGATATTTGGGAAGTTTGTTAAAAATATCACAAAGGTTTTAAAACACAACAGGATCATAGGTCTCTATGAAACAATACTTATTTAACCAAAGTCACAAAAAGATTTAAAAAAAAATACAGGTCACTTAAGGCCACAGAACCTCACACAATCTGTTATCAAAAAGGAAAACTGTAAGAAACTTTGTTCAACTTCCAGTCTTGTACTAGCTTACTAGTACAAATCCATTTACTTAATTAACTCCAATCTAAATTTAGTTAATCCTGACCATGCACAGAATTTTTTTCCTCAATAAAATGTAATTCCATTCCTTATAACTAAAAACACACATCCTGCTTTCCTACTGTGTACTGAAATGTTTCTCTTTTATTCCTATTAGCTTTAATTACGTGTTTAAATTAGAATCCTCAATTCT
Organism: Leucopleurus acutus; assembly: GCF_964270905.1. Taxonomy (NCBI): domain Eukaryota; kingdom Metazoa; phylum Chordata; class Mammalia; order Artiodactyla; family Delphinidae; genus Leucopleurus; species Leucopleurus acutus. The sequence continues at coordinate 137,125,635 of NC_139146.1, forward strand.
TTTTTTTAAATTTAAATTCCCTTCATGAGTAATAACATCTTATGACTCTTAAATAAGCATATTATACACTTATTGACCATTTTGATACCCTCTTTTGTGAAAGAGGATCTTTCAAATCTATTGTCCTTTTTTCTTTTTTTTTTTTTTTGGCTGCCATGGGTCTTTGTTGCTGCGTGTGGGCTTTCTCTAGTTGCGGCGAGCAGGGGCTACTCTTCGTTGCAGTGCGTGGGCTTCTCATTGCGGTGGCTTCTCTTGTTGCATAGTATGGGCTCTAGGTGTGTAGGCTCAGTAGTTGTGGCTCATGGGCTCTAGAGCGCAGGCTCAGTAGTTGTGGTGCACGGGCTTAGTTGCTCTGTGGCATGTGGGATCTTCCCAGACCAGGGCTTGAATCTGTGTCTCCTGCACTGGCAGGCGGATTTTTAACCACTGCACCACCAGGGAAGCCCTCTATTGATTTTTACTCTCTATTTTATTTCTGTTCTAATCTTTATGATTTTTTTAAAAATTTTTACTAACTGAGCTTTGTTCTTCTTTTTCTAGCTCCTCCGGGTGGAAGGTTAAGTTGTACAGCTCAGATTTTTCTTGTTTCCTATGATAAGTTTGTATCACTGTAAACTTCTCCTTTAGAACTGCTTTTTTTGCATCCTGTAGATTTGGACTGTTGTGTTTTCACTTTCATTTGTCTCTAGGTATTTTTTTTTTTCCTCTTTGATTTCTTCAGTGATCCGTTGGTTGTTTAGTAGCATATTGTTTAGCCTCCATGTGTTTTGGGGTTTTTTTCAGTTATTTTCTTATAGTCAGTTTGTAGTTTCATAGCACTGTGTTTGGAAAATATACTTGATATGATTTCAATTTTCTTAAATTTACTGAGGGCTGTTTTGAGGCCTAGCATGTGATCTATCCTGGAGAAAGTTCCATGTACACTTGAAAAGGAACTGTATTCTGCTGCTTTTGGAGGAAATGCGCCATATATGTGTATATCCATCCATCTGGTCTAATGTGTCATTTAAGGCCAGAGTTTCCTTATTGATTTTCTGTCTGGATGACCTGTTCATTGTTATAAGTGGGGTTTTAAAATTCCCTATTTTTATGTTGTTACTGTCAATTTCTCTCTTTATGTCAATTAATATTTGCTTTATGTGTTCATGTGCTCCTATATTGGGTGCATAAATACTTAGTTTTTATATCTTCTTCTTGGATTGATCACTTGATCATTATGTAGTGTTCTGCTTTATCTCTTGTAACAGTCCTTATTTTAAATCTAATTTGTCTTGGAGTTCCCTAGTGGCCCAGTGGTTGGGACTTGGCTTTCACTGCCGAAGCCTGGGTTCAATCCCTGGTTGGGGAACTAAGATCCCAGAAGCTTTGCAGCCAAAAAAAAAGGCTCTTTTAAAAACCACTAAAATCTTGAAGACATTGGTATGTGGAGCCTGAAACACTTATTGGGGTATACTAAAAGATTTGAAAAACGAAAAATGGAACTACCATATTACCCAGTGATTCCACTCCTGGGTGTATATCCAAAAATACCCGCAAAACACTGTTTCAAAAAGATGTACCCCAATGTTCATAGCAGCACTATTTACAATTGCCATGATATAAGAGCAACCTCAGTGTCCATGAACAGATGAATGGATAAAGAAGATGTGGTGTGTGTATGTATGTATGTATATATATACATGTGTATATATATATATACACACACACACACACACATACATACACACAGTAAGTCCCCTACATACAAACCATCAAGTTTCAAAGATGCGAATGTGCATCTGGTTTCAGAAAGGAACCAGAACCTGTGCCATCAACGTCAGGAGCGAGTGAAATTGCAACTTGCCCTCCTCCATCTCCTATTGCTGACGATCCTTCAGCTCTACCATCTCCCACCTCCTCTCCCTCCTCCAGTCAGTAACTCTTCTTGCCTGTTCACTCGATGCCAACCCCTGTATGCCAGCTGTTTTACTGTACTGCTGTACTTTCCAAGATACTGTACTGTAAGATTAAAAATGTTTTATTTTTTGTGTTTGTTTTTTATGTGTTTGTGTGAAAAGTATTATAAACCTATTACAGTACAGTACTATATAGCTATTGTGTTAGTTGTGTACCTAGGCTAACTTTGCTGGACTTACAAATTGGACTTACGAACGTGCTCTCGGAACAGAATTTGTTTCTATGTAGGGGCTTACTATATATGCAACACCATGCTACTTAGCTATGAAAAAATAAAATTTTGCCATTTGCAGCAACATGGATGGACTTGGAGGACATTATGCTAAGTGAAATAAGTCAGAGAAAGGAAAATACTGTATGATATCATTTATATGTGGAATCTAAAAAATACAACAAACTAGTGAATATAACAAAAAGGAAGTAAGCTCACAGGTACGGAGAACAAACTGACCAGTGGGGAGGTGGGAGGGGCACTGTAGAGGTTGGGGAGAGGGAGGTAGAAACTCTTGGGTGTAGGACAGGCTCAAGGATATATTGTACAGCATGAGGGAAATAGCCAGTATTTTATAATGAATGTAAATGGAAACTAACCTTTAAAAATTATCTTAAAAATTGAAAAAAATTTTAAAATAAAATTTTCAAAAGATTCAGTATTCTCAAAGAATATTTGAAAAGTAGATATGCATTTCTCTAATTTTTACCTTACTGAATGCACTTTAAAGATGTGAGAAAGTATAAATACATGGCGGTGGGGGGAGAACAAACTGTGGCACCACAATTTATAACACACACACATAGACACACACACAATCAACAAAAAATTCTGATCTGTTGATTCAGTTATAATGTGCTTTATTAACATAGATCATGACTTCCTTTGTGAATCATCAAATATGCATTCGTGGCATCCTTTTCAAAGGCTTCTGTCCATTCCCAACACAAGTGTTAATCCACCCTCCACTGCTGCCTTTGATTTACTTTCAGACAAATCTGTGATGCAAACAACTCCATGCTCTGAATCTTTTGGGGTATGGGGTCTCAGCTCCCCTGAGGACAGGTGGTCATGCCCTCCTCCCGAGTATTCCTGCTGGTCCAGTGGGCCCTGAGAGGAGAGGGGGCTGAAGGACCTGAGGACTAAGGGTATCTTTGGGTAGATTTCTAAGGGCCACCCTCACACAACCCTAAACCCACCATGTGATTCCCACCAACACAGCAGCATGTCCCCTAGGCAACAGCAAGGCCATACCTATTCCGGAAGGAGCCCAGCCCCTACGAATCAGGCCCAGGGAACCTGCACTTCTGGAAGTTCTTACCCCAAACCTTCACGCTACTCAGTGGTCTCAGGTGCCCTCTGCCATATAGCTCTAGCTCAGTGCTACTGAATACGGGTCTGACAGAGTAACATCGGCACCAACAAAAAGCTTGTTAAAGATGTCATTTCATGAGCCTCACAGGAGAATCATAATTAAGAGTGGGGCCTGGGTTTCCCCCAAATTTGTAAGCACTTTAAAGCTTTGGAAGAAATGTTTGCTACGTGGCTCCCATGCAGTTTCTCATTAGTATTACATGATGAGTATTTAGCAATAACATCACCTGTGCCCTCCCCACAGAGTCTATTGATCTGGGTGGGAGCATCTGCGTTGTTTTAACTCCAGGTGATTCAAAGGTTAGGCCCGGTTTAAGCACGAGGGCTGCTTGGGTACCTTGATGAGAGTTGCTTCCAGTCTTTGGTCCTTTTGCCTCTGGGGAGGTATCGGTGTCTGCTCTACATGGGATTGGAAGGGGCAGGGCGGTGCAGCCCACTTGCTCTATGCTGTAGCAGAGTTTCTGGGCATCTGTGTGAGGGCAGAGCACGTGTAGACAGGAAAGAAAAAGCTCACAGTTTGGTCTCCACGCAGGAGCTCATTGTTCCTGAATCTCTCTTTTTCTGAAGGTTGGCATTTCAGCGTTTCAAGGCCTTTTGCCTGTGGGTATGGTGGGAACAGGTGAAGGAGCTGTGCTGTTGCCGTTGAAGGCATATTCTCAAGATGCTGATGTGATTCCTCAACATGATATCAATGAGAAAATGATCAAGAGCAGGAGGTAGAAGAGGACGAAATGGCAGTTTCTCAGGTAAATGTCCTGTCCTGGGTCAGAGGCTGTGTCTGCTTTTCCTCCTGAAATGTCATGGATTGAGAACCTGCAAACCTTTCATTTTCTAATTCTGACGTTCCTCCCTAGCAAGGTTGTTTTCAACTACTTGTTTTTTTCTTCTTATGATAGTCCTAGTCAGCTCTTCAGAATATTTCTCCCCTGTGTTCCAGAGCCTTTTCCCCATTGTCTGCATCCAGGCTCCCTATAGAGCACGGAGAATTCTCACCATGAATTAATGACCTTCAACTATCGAAATTCCTACTCCTTTTGTGAAAGATCAACACGGGAAGGCATTAGTATCCAAACTTCCCTATGGGATACTTTCAGGTGTTGAGATATTAGTGAAGAAGGGGAAATGGAATGATTAATGTACATCTGATTGCAACATCAACTTATCACAGCAGGATTAAGAAAATGCACTTTTAAATGGGATGGCATTAGTGGTCCAGATAACTCAAAGTTCTGAAAAAAAAAGTAATTAGGAGGCCTTCCCTGGTGGCGCAGTGGTTGAGAGTCCGCCTGCTGATGCAGGGGACATTGGTTCGTGCCCCGGTCCGGGAAGATCCCACATGCTGCGGAGCGGCTGGGCCCGTGAGCCATGGCCGCTGAGCCTGCACGTCCAGAGCCTGTGCTCTGCAACGGGAGAGACCACAACAGTGAGAGGCCCGCGTACCGGGGGAAAAAAAAAAAAAAAAAAAAAGTAATTAGGAGAGACTTGCTCTGTATATTGAAAAGAAAAACTATTTAAATACAGCATTAGAGTCAGAGAACATGGGAGGTATATGTGGACTGAAATTTGCATAAAATTGACATTTTTTCATGTTAGTTTCAGATTATGTTTTTCTTATGTATTTCACCTAGAATACCACAGCAGTGATAATGTGTCTTGTGTGCTTCAGTCACCTGATAATCATTTGTCCCATTACTCCTGCTGTTCACTGGTTCAGGTGCTTTCTGCAAGATTCCTTTGCTATGAGCTCATATATTTCTTGTATCTTTAGTAAGGATTTGGTGTGATTCGCTGAGAAATGTGCATAAGCCATCATGGTAGATCTGGAAACTCGAATTTCTTCTTAGTTTTCCTTTGCTTGTAGTTTGCTTTGAAAAATAAACATTGTCACCTTTGTTTATTAAAGACATTGGCTTTTCAAGTGGAGTCTGTAGTCAGTCAAGCCTTGTTCTTGTAAGTTTCCATTATACTCCACACTCATGCAACAGACATATGGTTCTTTTTCACTTCTTTGTATTTTGAAAAAAGTTTACAAGAATCATTTTATTAATGTGCTCAATTGTGTTAAATTTCTGAAATATAGCCCAACTCAAATGATAAATATTTTCAGACATCAAGGATTCAGAACCAATAGCTCTAACTTATTGTATATCGTTGAGTGTATGTCTCCCCAAGTGAATTTATAAAATTCAAAGTGTATCATCCACAAATAGCTTCGTAAGATTTATCCAGTTAAAAATAATTAGTATTAAATCTTCTTTAAAAGTCTGGTAGGATTCACCAGTGAAGCCATCTAGTCCTGGTATTTTTTTGTTGGGAGGTTTTTGAGAACTGATTCAATGTCCTTAATAGTAATTTTGTCAGTTTGCGATTGTTTTATTTTTTCATGATTCAGTCTTTTTATTTTTTATTTTATTTATTTATTTTTTTTGCGGTACGCAGGCCTCTCACTGTTGTGGCCTCTCCCGTTGCGGAGCACAGGCTCCGGACGCGCAGACTCAGCGGCCATGGCTCACGGGCCCAGCTGCTCCGCGGCATGCGGGATCTTCCCAGACCGGGGCACGAACCCGTGTCCCCTGCATCGGCAGGCGGACTCTCAACCACTGCGCCACCAAAATAGGAAGCCCCATTTTGTATGTTTTTGTATGTTTTTGTATGTTTTGTATGTTTTGTATGTTTTTGTATGTTTTGTATGTTTTAACTCTTTCTTTGGCCCATTGATTCCTTAGGATCGTGTTGTTTAATTTCCACATATTTGTATATTTTCCAGACTCTGTCCTGTTGTTCATTTCTGGTTTCTTACCATTGTGGTTGAAAAAATACTTAGTAAATGAAGTAAATCAGAAAGAGAAAGACATATCATATGTTATCTCTTATGTGGAATCTAAAATATGACACAAATGAACCTACCTATGAAACAGAAACAGAAGCACGGGCATAGAGAACTGAGTGGTGGTTGCCAAGGGGGAGGGGTTTGTGGGACAGTGGAGTGGGAGCTGGATTTAGCAGATGTAAGATTTTATATGTAGAGTAGATAAAACAGCAAGGTCCAACTGTATACCACAGAGAACTATATTCAATATTATATGGTAAACCATAATGGAAAAGAATATTAAAAATATTAAGAATGTGTATGTGTGTGTGTGTGTGTGTGTATATATATATATGTAACTGAATCACTAAAAAAATACTTCGTATGATATCAGTCTTCTTAAATTTGCTAAGACTTGTTTAGTGACCCATCACATGATCTGTCCTGGAGAATGTTCAATGTGCAGTAGAGAAGAACATGTATTCTGCTGCTGTTGGATGGACTGTTCTGTTTTTGTCTGTTAAGTCCATTTGGTCTAATGTATTATTCAAGTTCAATACTTCCGTATTGATTTTCTTTCTGGATGATCTAGTCATTGTTGAATGGTGGGTATTAAGGACCCCTACACTTTTTTTGTATTGTCTAGTTCTCTCTTCAATCTGTTAGTATTTGTTTAATACATTAAGGTCCTCCACTGTTGGGTGCATATTTATTTGAGTGTTGTCTTCTTGATGAATTGACAACATAATCATTATATAATGACCTTAAATTTTTTCTTCTTGCAGCTTTTGCCTTAAAGTCTATTTTGTCTGGTATTTTGTCTGGTGTAACTCTAGCTACCACTGCTTTCTTTTGGTTTCCACATGTATGCAATATCTTCTTCTGAACTTCACTTTGAGCCAATTTGTGTTTTTAACCCTGAAGTGAATCTCTGGTAGGCAGCATACAGTTTCATCTTGTATTTTTAACTATCTAGCCACTCTATGACTTTTGACTAGAGAATTTAATATATCTATGTTTATAGTAATTATTGATAGGTAAGGACTTACCAAGGCAATCTTATTGTTTCCTGGATGTTTTGTTGTTTCTTGTTCCTTTTTTCCTCTTTTGCTGCCTTTCTTTGTGAATTAGTGATACTCTGTAGTGGTATGTGATGATTTCCTTCTCTTTATATTTTCTGAATCTACTGTAGGTTTTTGCTTTGTGGTTCCATGAGGCTCATGGAAAATGTCTTGTAGATACAACAATCTATTTTATGTTGATAACAACTTAACTTCCATCAGATACAAAAAATCTACTCTTTTACTCCCATCCGTGAATTTTTGTATATGGTGTTACAATTTACATCTTTGTATACTGTTTACACGTTAAAATAATATAGCTGCACTTATTTTTAATAATCTAATTCTTTAACCTTTATATACTAAATTTAACTGTTTAACCCGCCACCATATCACACTATTAAAGTATTCTTACCTAACTATATACTTACAAGTCTATTGTGTATCCTCATATGTTTTCATGGTTCTATTTAGTGTCCTTCTATTTTAGCTTGAGGAACTCTTACAATTTCTTCTAAGACAGATCTAGTTGTGATGAACTCCCTCAGCTTTTGTTTTTTGAAAAGAGTTTTTAATCTCTCCATTTAAGAAGGATAGTTATGATGGATAGAATAGTCTTGGTTGACAGGGTTTTTTTCTGTTGTTTGTTTTTTTAATTGAGCAATTTGAAAATATCATCCCACTCTCTCCTGGTCTGTGAGGTTTCTGCTGAGAAATCAAATTTTAATCTTATGAAGGTTCTCTTGTAAGTTATAAGCCTCTCTCCTCCTGATGCTTTTAAGATTCTTTGTTTCTGATAGTTGACAATTTTACTATAATGTGTTTTGGAGAAGAATTTTTTTTATTTTGAGTTAAGTTTGTCTGGTACCCTATGAACTTCATGAACTTGGATATCCAAATCTATTCCCTGACGTGGAAAGTTCTCAGCCACTATTTATTTAAATAAGCCTTCTGTCTATATCTTTTCCTTCTAAGACTCCATAATTTATAGGATGTTTCTTTTGATGGTATCTATAGATCACATAGTCATTCTTCACTCTTTATCTTTGCTCTCCTCTGAGTGTATACTTTCAACTTACTGTCTGCTAACTCATGGAAAATTTCTTCTGCTTGATCTGTTTTGATATTGATGATGCTTATTGCATTTTTTTTCTTATAATATATAGAACACATAATATTATTTGAATTTAAGGCATACAGCATGGTGATTTGATACATTTACATATTATACTATGATTGCCATTGTAGCAATATTTATCACCTCTATCATGTCACATAATCATTATTTCTTTTTTTAAAATTTTTATTGGAGTATAGTTGCTTTACAATGTTGTGTTAGTTTCTGCTGTACAGCAAAATGAATCAGCTATACGTATACGTATATCCCCTCCTTTTTGGGCTTCTTTCCCATTTAGGTTACCACAGAGCATTGAGTAGAGTTCCCTGTGCTATACAGTAGGTTCTCATTAGTTATCTATTTTATACACAGTACTGTAGATATGTCAATCCCAATCTCCCAATTCATCCCACCCCCCCTTTTTCCCCCGTAGTGTCCATACATTTGTTCTCCAAGTCTGTGTCTCCATTTCTGCTTTGCAAATTCGTTCATCTGTACCATTTTTCTAGGTTCCACATATATGTGTTAATATACCATATTTGTTTTTCTCTTTCTGACTTACTTCACTCTGTATGACTGTCTCTGGGTCCATTCACGTCTCTGCAAATGGCACAATTTCATTCCGTCTTATGGCTGAGTAATATTCCATTGTATATATGTACCAGGCCTTCTTTATCTATTCCTCTGTTGATGGACATTTAGGTTGCTTCCATGTCCTGGCTACTTTAAATAGTGCTGCAATGAACATTGGAGTGCATGTATCTTTTTTTATTATAGTTTTCTCTGGGTATATGCCCAGGAGTGGGATTACTATGTCATACGGTAGTTCTATTTTTAGTTTTTTAAGGAACCTCCATACTCTTCTCCATAGTGGCTGTATCAATTTACATTCCCACCAACAGTGCGAGAGGGTTCTCTTTTCTCCACACCCTCTCCAGCGTTTATTGTTTGTAGATTTTGTTTGTTTGTTTTGGCTGTGCTGGGTCTTCCTTGCGGCATGTGGGCTCTTCTTTGCGGCGAGTGGGCTCTCTAGTTGTAGCATGCGGGCTCTAGAGCAGGGGCCCCCAACCCCCAGGCTGCACTGATCTGCAGCCTATCAGGAACCAGGCTGCACAGCAGGAGGTGAGCAGTGGGCAAGCAAGCAAAGCTTCATCTGCCGCTCCCCATTGTTCCCCATCACTCGCATTCCCACCGGAACCATTCCCCCCTCCCCCCATCCATGAAAAAATTGTCTTCCACAAAACCACTCCCTTGGGCCAAAAAGGTTGGGGACTGCTGCTCTAGAGCACGAGCGCTCAGTAGTTGTGCTGTGTGGGCTTAGCTGTGGTATGTGGGATCTTAGTTCCTTGACCAGGGATTGAAGCCGGCCCCCTGCATTGGGAGCATGGAGTCTTAACCACTGAACCACCAGGAAAGTCCCTGTTTGTAGATTTTTTGATGATGGCCATTCTGACCAGTGTGAGGTAATACCTCATTGTAGTTTTGATTTGCATTTCTCTAATAATCAGTGATGTTGAGCATCTTTTCATGTGCCTCTTGGCCATCTGTATGTCTTTGGAGAAATGTCTATTTAGGTCTTCCATCCATTTTTTATTTTTTAATTGAATTGTTAGTTTTTTTGCTATTGAGCTGCATGAGCTGTTTGTATATTTTGGAGATTAATCCCTTGTCAGTTGCTTCATTTGCAAATATTTTCTCCCATTCTGAGGGTTGTCTTTTCATCTTGTTTATGGTTTCCTTTGCTGTGCAAAAGCTTTTAATTTTTGTTTTTATTTTCATTACTCTATGAGGTGGGTCAAAAAAGATCTTGCTGCAATTTATGTCAAAGAGTGTTCTGCCAATGTTTTCCTCTGAGAGTTTTATAGTGTCTGACCTTACATTTAGGTCTTTACTTTTTTTTTTTTTTTTAATTTGGCTGCACTGGGTCTTAATTGCTGCATGCGGGATCTTCATTACGGCATGAGGGATCTTCATTGCGGCATGTGGGATCTTTAGTTGCGACATTTGATCTCTTAGTTGTGGCATGCAGGATCTAGTTCCTTGACCAGTAATCGAACCCAGGGCCCCTGTATTGGAAATGCAGGGTCTTAACCACTGGACCACCAGGGAAGTCCCCTACATTTAGGTCTTTAATCCATTTTGAGTTTATTTTTGTGTATGGTGTTAGGGAGCATTCTAATTTCATTATTTTACATGTAGCTGTCCAGTTTTCCCAGCACTCCTTATTGAAGAGACTATCATCTCCATTGTATATTCTTGCCTGCTTTATCATAGATTAGGTGACCATTGGTGTGTGGGTTTACCTCTGGGCTTTCTATCCTGTTCCATTGATCTATATTTCTGTTTTTGTGCCTTTACCATACTGTCTTGATTACTGTAGCTTTGTAGTATAATCTGAAGTCAGGGAGCCTGATTCCTTCAGCTCCATTTTTCTTTCTCAAGATTGCTTCGGTGGGGACTTCCCTGGTGGCACAGTGGTTAAGAATCCACCTGCCAGGGCTTCCCTTATGGCGCAGTGGTTGAGAGTCTGCCTGCCGATGCAGGGGACACGGGTTCATGCCCCAGTCCGGGAAGATCCCACATGCCATGGAGCGGCTAGGCCCGTGAGCTATGGCCTCTGAGCCTGCACGTCCGGAGCCTGTGCTCCGCAACAGGAGAGGCCACAACAGTGAGAGGCCCACGTACCGCAAAAAAACAAAAAACAAAAAAAGAATCCACCTGCCAGTGCAGGGGATACGGGTTTGAGCCCTGGTCTGGGAAGATCCCACATGCTGAGGAGCAACTAAGCCCATGTGCCACAACTACTGAGCCTGCTCTCTAGAGCCCCTGAGCCACAACTACTGAAGCCTGAATGCATAGAACCTGTGCTCCACAACAGGAGAAGCCACCGCAGTGAGAAGCTGCACACCACAATGAAGAGTAGCCCCCGCTTGCCACAACTAGAAAAAGCCCACACGCAGCAATGAAGACCCAACACAGCCAAAAATAAATTAATTAATTAATTAAAAGAAAAGATTGCTTTGGCTATTTGGGGTCTTTGGTGTTTCCATACAAATTGTAAAATTTTTTGTTCTGATTCTGTGGAAAATGCCATTGGTAATTTGATAAGGATTACATTGAATCTGTAGATTGCTTTGGGTGGTATAGTCATTTTCACAATATTGATTCTTCCAATCCAAGAACATGGTATATATCTCCATCTATTTTTGTCACCTTTGATTTCTTTCATCAGTATATTATAGTTTTCTTAGTACAGGTCTTTTGCCTCCTCAGGTAGGTTTATTCCTAGGTATTTTATTCTTTTTGTTGCAATGGTAAATGGGATTGTTTCCTTAATTTCTGTTTCTGATCTTTCATTGTTAGTGTATAGGAATTCAAGAGATTTCTGTGTATTGATTTTGTATCCTGCAACTTTACCAAATTCATTGATGAGCTCTACTAGTTTTCTGGTGGCATCTTTAGGATTTTCTATGTATAGTATCACGTCATCTGCAAACAGTGACAGTTTCACTTCTTCTTTTCCAATTTGGATTCCTTTTATTTCTTTTTCTTCTCTGATTGCTAGGACTCCCAAAACTATGTTGAATAATAGCGGAGAGTAGACATCCTTGTCTTATTCCTGGTCTTAGAGGAAATGCTTTCAGTGTTTCACCATTGAGAATGATGTTTGCTATGGGTTTGTCATATATGGCCTTTATTATGTTGAGGTAGCTTCCCTCTGTGCCCACTTTCTGGAGAGTTTTTATCATAAGTGGGTGTTGAATTTTGTCAAAAGCTTTTTCTGCATCTATTGAGATGATCATATGGTTTTTATTCTTCAGTTTGTTAATATGGTGTATCACATAGATTGATTGACTTGCATATATTGAAGAATCCTTGCATCCCTGGGATAAATACCACTTGATTGTGGTATATGATCCTTTTAATGTGTTGTTGGATTCTGTTTGCTAGTATTTTGTTGAGGATTTTTGCATTTGTGTTCATCAGTGACATCACTCTGTAATTTTCTTTTTTTGTAGTATCTTTGTCTGGTTTTGGTATCAGGGTGATGGTGGCCTAGTAGAATGAGCTTGGTAGCGTTCCTCCCTCTGCAATTTTTTGTATGAGTTTGAGAAAGATACGTGTTAGCTCTTCTCTAAGTGTTTGATAGAATTCGCCTGTGAAGCCATCTGGTCCTGGACTTTTGTTTGCTGGAAGATTTTAAATTACAGTTTGAATTTCATTACTTGTGATTGGTCTGTTCATATTTTCTATTCTTCCTGGTTCAGTCTTGGAAGGTTGCACCTTTCTAAGAATTTGTTCATTTCTTCCAGGTTGTCCATTTTATTGGCATATAGTTGCTTATAGTAGTCTCTTGTGATCCTTTGTATTTCTGCAGTGTCAGTTGTAACTTCTTTTTCATTTCTAATTTTATTGATTTGAGTCCTCTCCCATTTTTTCTTGATGAGTCTGGCTAAAGGTTTATCAATTTTATTTATCTTCTCAAGAACCACCTTTTAGTTTCATTGATCTTTGCTACTGCTTTCTTTGTTTCTGTTTCATTTATTTCTGCTCTGATTTTTATGATTTCTTTCCTTCTACTAGCTTTGGGTTTTTGTTTGTTCTTCTTTCTCTAGTTGCTTTTGGTGTAAGGTTAGGCTGTTTATTTGAGATTTATCTTGTTTCTTGAGGTAGGATTGTATTGCTATACACTTCCTTCTTAGAGCTGCTTTTGCTGCATCCCATAGATTTTGGGTCATCATGTTTTTGTTGTCATTTGTTTCTAGGTATTTTCTGATTTCCTCTTTGATTTCTTCAGTGATCTCTTGGTTATTTAGTAGCATATTGTTTAGCCTCCACCTGTTTTGTTTATTATAGTTTTTTTTTTTCCTGAAATAGATTTCTAATCTCATAGTGTTGTGGGCACAAAAGATGCTTGATACTATTTCAATTTTCTAATCATTGTTTCATTATTGTGGTTGGAAAAATTAAGATCTAGTCTATTAGTAAGTTTGATTATAATACAATACCATTGTTTATATTCACAATACTGTGCATCGATCTTTAGGAATTATTTACTATTAGTTAAAAGTTTGTACCCTTAAACATCTCTCTTATTCCCCACATCTCAGCCCCCTGATAACCAACATTCTTGTGAGTTTGGCTTTTTTTTTTTTTTTTTGGATTTTACATATAAGTGATATCAGGTAGAATTTTCTTTCTCTTTTTGATTTATCTCAGCATAATGTACCCAAGGCCATCAATGGTAGAAAATGGTAGAATTTTCTTCTTTCTAATGGCTTAATAATATTCACTGTGTGTATGTATATGTAGATAAATATATAGATATAAATATCACATCTTTCTTATCCATTCATCTGTTGATAAGAACCTAGGTTGATTCCATATCTTGGCTATTGTGGGTAATGTTGCTGTAAATATGGGAGTGCATATATCTTTTCAAGTTAATGCTTTTATTTTCTTTGAATAAATACCAGAAATTGGAATTGCTGAATCATATAATAGATCTATTTTTACTTTTTTGAGAAACCTTCATATTGTTTTTCATAGTGGCTGCAAAAATTATCCCCACTAACAGTTCCCGTGTTCCCTTTTGTCCACATCCTCACCAATGCTTATCTCTTGTCTTTTTGATGATAGCCATTCTAACGGGTGTGAGATAATGTCTTATTGTGGTTTTGATTTGCATTGTACTGATGATTACTCATGTTGAGCACATTTTCATTTGTCTATTGGCCATTTGTATGTCTTTTTTGGAAAAACAAAAACCATTTCCTTTACCCATCTGTACATTGGATTAGTTGGTATCTTGTGGCATTTTATGAGGTTTTTTTAATGTACTTTGATTGTATGCCCCTTTATTGAATATATAGTTTGCATTTTTTCCCATTTGGTAGGTTAACTTTTCATTTTGTTGATTGTTTATTTTGTTGCACGGAAGCTTTTGATTTATTCTCAGTTGTTGATTTCTGCTTTTGTTGTTTGTGCTTTTAGTGTCATATCCAAAAAAAAAAAAAAGTCACATCATCAAAACCAATGTGGAGGAGTTTCTTACATTTTCTTTTAGGACTTTTATGGTATCAAGTCTTAGGTTCAAGTCTTTGATCCATCCTGAGTTAATTATTGTGAGTTGTTTTATATAGGGGTCCAATTTTATTTTTGCTTACATTTATCCAGGTTTTCCAACACCATCTATGGAAGACACTATTATTTCCCCATGGTTGTTCTTGGTTACCTTGTCAAAAATTAGTTAGTAGTGTTCAATGTAGAGACTTTTCACCAACTTTACTAAATTTATTCCTAAGTATCATATTATTTTTGATGCTATTGTAAATTAGATAGTTTATTTTTTCAGATGTTTTACTACTTGTGTGTAGAAATACAACTGATGATGTATGTTGATTTTATATACTGCAATTTTACCTACTTTGTTGATTAGTTACAACATTTTGGGACTCCTTTGGATTTTTTGTATACAAAATCATACCATCTTCAATGAGAATTTTCTTCCTTTCTGATTTGGGTGCCTTTCTTTGTCTTTCCTGATTTCCCCAGCTAATACTTCCAGTACTATATTGAATAAGAGTGATTCAGTGGACATCACTGTCTTGTTCTTGTTCTTGGCAGAATAGCTTTTACCTTATTACCATCAAGTATGATGTTAGCTGTGGGCTTGTTATGTATGGCCTTAATTATGTGGAGGTATGTTCCCCCTATACTCAATCTGTTCAGAGTTTTTAATCATAAAAGAATTGCATTTTGTCCAGTGCTTTTTCAGCATCTACTGAAATGATGATGTGATTTTTATTTTTACTCTATTAATATGGTGTATCCCACATATTTGTTTGTGTACCATTGAACTATTCTTATATCCCAGTGATAAATCCCATTTGGTCCCAGTGGATAATCCCTTTCGGGTATTGTTGAATTTGATTTGCTCATATTTTGTTCAGAATTTTTGCATCTATATTAATCAGTTTTATTGGCCTCCAGTTTTCTTTTCTTGTAGAGTCTTTATCTGGCTTTGGTGTCCCGGAAATCCTCCTCTCATAGAACAAGTTTGGAAGTATTCCTTAGTCTTTCATTTTTTGGAAGAGTTTGAGAATTACTGGTGTTAATTCTTTGGTAGAATTCACCAATAAATTCATCTAGTCCTTGAGTTTTCTGTGTTGGGAGCTTTTTTGATTACTGATTCAATCCCTTATCATTGGTCTGTTCAGATTTTCTTTTTTTTTTTTAACATCTTTAATGAAGTATAATAGCTTTACATTGTTATTCAGATTTTCTATTTCTTCCTGATTCAGTCTTTGTAGGTAGTGAGTTTCTAGGAAGTATCAGTTTCTTCCTGAGTATCTAATTTGTTGGCATACAATTGTTCATAGTAGTCTCTTATCATCCTATGTATTTCTGTAGTATGAGTTGTAATGTCTCCTCTCTCATTTCTAATTTTGAGTCTTCTATTTTCCTAGTCTAGCTAAAAGTTTGAAAATTTTATATTTTTGAAAATCCAGCCTTTAGTTTATTGATCCTTTCTTGTATATGTTTTATTTATTTATTTCCACTCTAGTCTTTATGATATCCTAACCTCTGCCAACTTTGGAATAAATTTTTTTTCTACTTCCTTGAGGTGTAGAGTTAGATTGAGAGCTTTCTAATTTCTTGTCGTATGCATTCATCACTATAAACTTTCCTTTGAACTTCTTTTGCAGCATCCAATAGGTTTTGGTATGTTGTGTTTCCATTTTCATTGGTTTTGAGTTTTTTTTAAAAAATTCTCTTTGGCTTTCCTTTTTGACCCACTGAAGTGTACTGTTTAGTTTCCACATATTTTTAGATTTTCCATTTATGCTCTTGTTGATTTCTAGCTTTATATAATTGTGTTCAGATATTTGGTATAATTTTGATCTTCTTAAATTTGCTAAGACATGTTTGTGTCCTATCATATGATCTTTCCTGGAGTATGTTTCATGTGCACCTGAGAACAAGTTGTTGGATAGAATGTTCTATATATGCTTGTTAAGTCCACTTGATGTAAGGTATAGACCCGTGTTTTCTTGTTGATTTACTCTATGGATGATCTATCCATTGCTGAGAAGGGAGTATTGAAGTCCCCTACTATTACTGTATTGTCTATTTCTTTCTTCAGATCTGTGTTTGCTTAATATATTTAGGTGCTTTGATGTTGGGTGTGTATATATTTACAATTGTTATATCTTCTTGATGTATCGACCCTTGTGTCATTATATAATGACCTGCCTTGATGGTTTTTGGCTTAAAGTCTGTTTTGTCTGATATAAGTATGGCTACCTCCACATTATTTGGCTTCCACTTGCATGGAATATAATCATCCATCTCTTTACCTTGACCCTAAGCATGTCTTTAAAGCTTAGGGGACTTCCCCTGGAAATGAGGGGATTTCCCTGGTGGTGAAGTGGTTAAGAATCCGTCTGCCAATGCAGGGGACATGGGTTTGAGCCCTGGTCCAGGAAGATCCCACATGCCGCAGAGCAACTAAGCCCGTATGCCCCAACTATTAAAGCCCTAGAGCCCGTGCTCCGCAACAAGAGAAGCCACTGCAATGAGAAGCCCGCACACTGCAATGAAGAGTAACCCCCACTCACCACAACTAGAGAAAGCCACGCAGCAACAAAGACCCAACGCAGCCAAAAAATAAACAAATAATTTTTTTTTAAAAAGTTGAAATGAGTGTCTTATATGCAAAATATAATTGGGCCTTATATTTTTTTATCCAGCCAGCCACTCTATGGCTTTGATTTGTGAATTCAATCCATTTACATTTAAAGTGATTTTTGATATGTAAGGACTTATTACTGCCATCTTATTAATTACTTTCTGATTGTTTTGTAACTCCATTGTTTCTTTTTCCCCTCTGTGTCTATCTACCTTTGTGAGTTGGTGGTTTACCGTGTCAGTATGCTGTGTTTAATTTTTTAATGTTTGTGATTCTACTAAAGATCTTTGCTCTGTAGTTACCATGAGGCATACATAAAACATCTCATAGTTAAAACAGTACATTTTATGCTAATAGCAACTTATCTTTGTATGCCTATAAGTGTTTCATTCTTTTATTCTTCTCCTTTCATATTTTTATGTCATGAGGTACTTCATTTTATCTGCATATTTGTTAAAACACTATCATATCTATACATTTTTCTATTAATTTTTTCATTTCATTCATTTCAGCTCCAGATTTTTTTTTTGGTTCTTTTTTACAATTTTTGTCTGTTGTATTTTTCTTTTCTTCATGTTTTTTCTGATTCCATTGAATTGTCTTTCTGTCTTTCCTTGTAGCTCACTGAGCTTTCTTATAGCAGTGTTTTTTCATTATTTATTAGGTAGATTGTAGATTTCTAAGTTTTTGGGATTGATAAATGAAAGACTGGCAATCCTTTAATGTCATTAGATTACTTTGATTTTTAAAAAATATTCTTGGGGTTTTCTGCTGCTGTTTTCAC
Organism: Leucopleurus acutus; assembly: GCF_964270905.1. NCBI lineage: Eukaryota > Metazoa > Chordata > Mammalia > Artiodactyla > Delphinidae > Leucopleurus > Leucopleurus acutus. Next base: position 137,143,420 of record NC_139146.1, read on the forward strand.
TTCTGAAGTAGTAGCCCCCTCCTCCAGCATTTACTAATTGTCTTCAGGAGAGAAACACCTTCTGTCAGCCCTCTAGAGATTCTGAAGCTTTCTCAGACCTTTATGGATAAACCTGTTTCACGGTTCCTATCACATCTTTGGCAGAATTCTTGAGCTTATATGCTGTCTTTTGATCTTGCAACACAATAGGCTGGGTACTGACAGCCCCTCTTTTCTTCTCCTAAGGGTGGTGCTAATGCAGAAATTTATGGTCTGTCTCTGGCCTGCAGATGTGAGCCATCTACCTGTGTGTGTTCTCAAGCTGTGTGCCAAATCTTTCCCTCAGTGCCTTGGTTGGGAGCACACATGCTGAAGTGACCACAGTGTGAGGATTTGTGTTGGTACAATTTACAGAGGACCAAGGGTGCCCATTGGCCAGTTGGGAGGATCTATGGGTGAGGCCTCCCTGTTGGCTCATGGATGGGCTTCTTGATGGAGTCTGTAATACAGCTAGTAGACTCTGCAGCACATTAATGCCTTACCAGAATCCTATCTGCTACATCTTCTCCACCCCCAGTCATGCAGCTCATGATTCAGCACTCTGGAAGGGGCCAGAAAATAACAGGCCTTTTTGGCAGCATCCCACACAGTTGGAGAAGCTTCATGCTCACTCACATGCTTTCACTTGCCCCTGCAGGGGAAATCATGGGCCAGGAAGATCTCTCTTGGCCCTAAATTGTGCAATCTTGGTGGGGGTGTGATGTTGGTAAAGTGAAACTATTCCCTTTACTTTGTCCAATGTATCCAAATTCATATATACATATATATATATATATATATATATATATATTTTCCCCCCCCTCCAACATTGTGCTAGCACTTCTCTACTAGAAACCTGGATATCCTCAAAGCCTCTTTTATTCATGAGTGATGGATTAAAATAGTATTTTCCAGGTGCCCCTGGGCTTTATCCAAGAGAAGCCAGGTAACAGATGACTGCCAAGTCCCGAGCTGGGACTGAGGTCTCTATGCCTATTACCCTGTGCACAGATGGGTGAGATTCCTCCTGGTCCCCTTGATGTATGGTGCTGTATACTACACCTCCCACAAAGACACTTGAAGCCAAGTTGTTGTTGAAGGGGGACATGAAGCACATGTTCTTCAAACTTAATGCTGATGGAACTCCTCCCTGAAATATATTCAAGTCAAATTGAGTAACTCAACCTGAGCTTCCTTTACTTTGCTTTTATCTTTTCTTTGGTCTTTGAGACCTCAACCAGGAGGCCGTCTGGAGTCTTCCTCACTAAGGGAAGAAATCCTAGAGAGAGAGAGAGAGAGAGAGAGAGAGAGAAGCTTCCCTGAGACAGATTCTCATATGGAAAAATGATTAGACTCTTTGCCCTTCCTAATACAATCCCATTCTCTAAAAAAACCACCCACACTTTCTTGACCCAGGTCAGAGTTTCTTCCCATGTTGGATAAAGACCAGAACAAGTCAGGGAACTGTTTCCCTTGCTCTTCACCTATAGGAATTCTCAGACTTTGCCTCACATCATTATTACTTGGAAAACATTAAAAAATTCCCATGCCCAGGACTGAAAATGATTCAGTAAAATAGTATTTCTGGGCATCAGTATTTTTAAAAGATCACCATGTTATTCAAATTTGCTGTCAAAGTGCGAATAAGTATACTTTCCCTACTTAGTAAAAATTGTGCATGTGAGTCACCTGAAAATATTGTTAAAATGCAGTTTTTGTTCCAGGAGACGTGAGTTATGCCTAAGAGTTTGAATCTGACACAATTTAGGGACATAGACTACACTGAGACTACTAACGTCCTCTTTCACACTCAAGTAAATAAAACTTGGTGACAAAACAAAACCAAAAAACCATACAAGAGATGACTGGAAGTGAAAGTATCTGTACAATATGTAACATTGAGAGGATCTCATTATCATGAAGAAACTAACCAAATACCATTTCTAGTGAATTTTAATAACCAAAATTTATAAGATGAAGACAATATCCTCTATTATGGTTTTCAGTAGAACTCTCTCTCAGAGACAAAAATTCTAGGTTCAGGAAAGGCTCAGCTTAAAAAACACAGAAATTTTCATCCCCATAGGTGTCTATTTTATCCTGTTTCCCAAATTCCAGTCACTTGCACACTGAAGACAAATCAATGTTAATTAATTAATAGCTTCCTACTGACATTATAACTTAATATTTTCCTATGTGTTGACTCGGTTTCTTATTAATTTACCAATATTTTCCTTTATTTTTCTTTCAGTTCTATTGAGATATTATTGACATACAGTACTGTAGAAATGGTGGGTGTACAGCATAATGACATATGTTGTAAAAGGATCAGCAAACAATTTAAATTTTAAAAAAATTACTAAATACTTCATATGACAGTTTGGTAGCCTCCATTTAAAACATAAGTTAAATTTACACAATTCATAACATTACATGAAATGGGATGTGCAATTCTCAATATTATCTGGTGTTCTGAAATTTGTACGTAAACCACAGCTGGGGAAGTGCTAATTCATGAGACAAATTCTGCTCCTTTCTTCTTTCTTTTACTCCAGTAGTCGCCTCTGAGCCCTGTTAGCCTGGAGGCTGAATCTTCCGTGCCTTGGGGCAGGGCGGGTCACTCCCCTCAGAGGAGACCAGAAGGTCCTCCTGGAGAATGTGGACTGGGACGTGGGTCAGTATCACCCAGGCTCCTCTAAGAGGTGAAACATCTGACTTGTAGGAGAAGGTTTCTTAGGAGGGTGAAATGAAAGGTGTTCTGAACCTGGAGCCCTCCCCACATCCCTTGTCCCATCATGAAGACAATTCTGAGGGGTTGGTCTGGAACATGCGTAGATGGTGGAGGTTGGGGGACAGTGCAGGCCTGGATTGGGCTCAGGTGAGGTGAGTTGGATAGAGGCTGGGAGTCAATGCTTAGCATTGGGGCAGGTGTCCTTATGGTCATTTGGTGTGCCTGTGTGAATCCAAGTCCAGTTGTACTGGGAAGAGGATAAAGGCTGTGGATAATTCCACAGATCAGGTCTCTGAGTATCCTCAGAGGATAAAAGGAACCTGAGTCTTACATTTTTGTGAGGAGGGGGTAGGTAGGAGGGGAAGATCTAGCAAAACAGGATGGAGACCCAGGCAGATCACTTGCCTGCTGCCTGAGTTTGGAGTCCTGATCCCATTTATGTTTGACATTCTCTGGTCTGCACATTGAGTCTACACGTCAGTGCTCTGTGGTTGGTGACATGGTCCAGACCAGATGTCTTGGTGGCAAGCTGGGGAACATCATAGGAGAAGCTCCCAGGCCTGTTGTCTGTCAGCTTGGCAAAGACGTTTGAGGATTGACCAATGTGCTTCGCTGTAGGTTGTGAGGTTTAATGATATCCTCATCCTTTAACTGGTCCACAAGTTGAGAGCAAAGAGCTCAGTACAGAGCTCTTGATGTAAGGCTGTGCATGGCAGATGGCCCTCATATCAAGTGTCTTGAGTGATGGATGACCTGTGACAACAAGTTCCTTGACAAATTTTTTAGTGACTGTGTGCACAGTAATTGGCTTGGAAGGATGTAGGAGAAGACACCACAACTATAAAGTATACTTGAAGTGCCTCTCAATCAAGAGAAAAAATAGAAGCAACCAAAAATATCTGGAACCTATGAAATTAAATTTCACTGTAAAAGAAATAAAAACGATCATTTTACATATGAAGAGGACACAACCTCAATGATGGTCAGGGAAAAATACATTACAATGCCAATGTTGTAATAATTTTTTCCTCCCCATTATATTGGAAACTTAAAGTGCCTTTGTAGCGTCTCTTGTCAACATCAGTGGAAACAAGCCCCTTGATATACTCTTGCGGGTGGTATACATGACTAATGTCCTTTTTAAGCCAGTTTGTCCCCTCTTTTGCTTCCTCAGGTTCTTGGTTTTAGGGGTGCTGTGGGGCTGAAGTTTGTGTGATGACCTTGATATTTCTTGTGTCCTTGGACCTCTGGTAGTCTCCTTCAGGCATTGATCATTTGATTTCCTGAAGTAGAAGAAAAAAGGCAAAAAAATCATATAGAGATTGAATCAAGGTGGCGGAATAGAAGGACACAGTGTTCATCTCCTCCCATGAATATGTCAGAAAAAAATCTACATGTGGAACGGTCCTCACAGAATACCTACCAAACGCTAGCAGAAGATCTCAGACACCCAGAAGTGCAAGAAAAGTCTCCATGTAATGAGATAGGATGAAAGAAAAAAAGAAGAAAACCTGCACCCCTGGGAGGAAGCTGTGAAAGAGGAAAGGTTACCTCACCCTGGGAAGCCCCTTCACCAGTGAGGAGATCAGCTGGGGCAGAAAAGGAGCTTCAGAGGGTTGGAGGAGAGCCCAGCAGCAAGTTTGCAGCAGACAAAACAGAGACCTGCACAGAGGATCTGTGCTACCTTGTGCAGTCCCCAGCCCAAGAAGTGTGCCTACTGGTATGTGGGGTGGGGCTGGGTGTTAAAACTGGGGCTTCAGAGGAAAAACCAGGGGAGAGGACTGGGGTTGGCTGCATGGAGACAGCCTGAAGGGGCTGGAGTGTGGTACCGGCCCAACCTGGGTGTATGCAGAAGAAGCACAGGCCGGCCATAGAAGCAAAGCACCATTGTTGAGGGGCGGGTGAAGGGAGGGGCAGAGCTGCCATAGCAGCCTCCTTCTTGGTGCCACCTCTGTGAGCTCTGGGAGCTCACAAGCAACTCTTACGAAAGTGGCTATTGAGGGAACATATCTCAACATACTAAAAGCTGTTTCTGACAAACCTACAGCCTATATGATACATAATGGTGACAAGCACTTAGCCTCTGGAACACAGACAAGGATGCCCACTCTCACCACTTTAAGTCAGCATAATATTGGAAGTATATCCATACCCATCAGGTAAGAAAGAGAAAGAAAATGTATGCAAATTGGGAGGGAAGAGGTAAAATTGTCATTATATGCAGATGACATGATACTATATATAGAAAACCCTAAAGACTCCACACGAGCTACTAGAATTGATAAACAGATTCAGCAAGGTAGCAGGATACAAGATTAATATACAGAAATCAGTTGCATGTGTTTACATTAAAAATGAAATATCAGAAAGGAAATGGAAAAAAATCCCTTTTAAAATTGCATCCAAAAAACTAAAATACTTAGGAATAAACCTGACAGAGATAGTGAAAGACTTGTATGCTGAGAACTATAAAACATTAATAAAGGAAAGTGAAGATGACTCAAAGAAATGGAAAGATATCCCATTGGACTGGAATTATTAATATTGATACAATGGCCATAGTACCCAAAGCAATCTACAGATTTAATGCCAACCCTATCAAATCACCCATGACATTTTCCACAGAACTAGACTAATTTTAAAATTTATATGGAACTACAAATGACCCAGAATTGCAAAAGCAATCCTGAGGAAAAAGAACAAAGCAGGAGGCATAACCCTTCCAGACTTCAGACAATACTACAAAAGCTACAGTAATCAAAACAGCATGGCATTGGCACAGAAACAGACATATGAATCAATGAAACAGAGCCCAGAAATAAACCCACACACCAATGGTCAATTAATCTTCGACAAAGGAGGCAAGAATATACAATGGAGAAAAGACAGTCTCTTCAGTAAGTGGTATTGGGAATGTTGAACAGCTGCATGTAAATCATTGAAGTTAGAACACATCCTCACACCATGCACAAAAATAAACTCAAAAGGGCTTAAAGACTTAAATATAACACATAACACCGTAAAACTTGTAGAAGAGAACATAGGCAAAACATTCTCTGACATAAATCGTACCAACATTTTCTTATGTCAGTCTCCCAAGGCAATAGAAATAAAAGCAAAAGTAAACAAATGGGGCCTATTCAAACTTACAAGTTTTTGCACAGCAAAGGAAACCGTAAAAAAAAAAGAAAAGACAACCTACTGAATGGGAGAAACTATTTGCTGATGATGCAACCAACAAGGGCTTAATTTCCAAAATATACAAACAGCTCATACAACTCAATCACACACACAAAAAAATTAATTAAAAAAATGGGCAGAAGACCTAAATAAACATTTCTCCAAAGAAGACATACAGATGGCCAAAAGGCACATGGAAAGATGCTCACCATCACTAATTATTAGATAAATGCAAATCAACACTGCAATGAGGTATCACCTTAAACTGGTCAGAATGGCCATCATTAAAAAAGTCTACAAATGGGCTTCCCTGGTGGCGCAGTGGTTGAGAGTCCGCCTGCCGATGCAGGGGACACGGGTTCGTGCCCCGGTCCGGGAAGATCCCACATGCCGTGGAGCGGCTGGGCCCGTGAGCCATGGCCGCTGAGCCTGCGCGTCCGGAGCCTGTGCTCCACAACGGGGGAGGCCACAGCGGTGAGAGGCCCGCGTACAGCAAAAAAAAAAAAAAAAAAAAAAAAAAAAAGTCTACAAATAATAAATGCTGGAGAGGGTGTGGAGAAAAGGGAACCCTTCTACAGTTGGTGGGAATGTAAATTGGTGCAGCCACTATGGAAAACAGTATAGAGGTTCCTCAAAAAACTAAAAGTATAGTTGCCATATGATCCAGCCATCCCTCTCCTGGGCATATATCTGGAGAAAACTATAATTCGAAAAGATGGATCTCCTGGGTGGAGGGCTAGATAGTCTGGTGGGACAATCCTTCATCCCATCATCAGTGCCTGCAACCTCTGCTCCTTCACCTACTCCTGCTGTGGTCAGCAGTGGTCTGAATGACCTATTTGACCTCTCCATGAGGATAGGCATGGCGCCTGGTGGATATGTGTCTTCAAAGGCTGTCTGGCTGCCTGCAGTAAAGGCTAAAGGAGATTTCAGGAATATTTACTCACCGCCAAGGGCACATCTATATGGAAATGACCTTCACCAACAAAGCTCTGCAGCACATGACAGACTTTGCAATTCAGTTTAACAATAATAGGTTTGGTGTCATCCCTAGCACTCCTCTGGCCATCCCTACACCACTGATGCCAAACCAGAGCGTTGATGGCTCCCTGCCTCTCAGCATCTTGGGCCCATTCATGAAGATAGAACCTCTGAACAACCTGCAGGTGGCTGTGAAAAACAACACTGATGTCTTCTGCTTCAGCTGCCTCATCCCACTCAACGTGCTTTTTTGTAGAAGACAGCAAAATGGAGTACCAGGTCTTCCTTGCAACATGGAAGGATATTCCCAATGAAAATGAACTTCAGTTTCAGATTAAGGGATGTCATTTAAATGCTGACACTGTTTTCAGCAAGTTGCAAAACAACAATGTTGATACTATTGCCAAGACGAATGTGGAAGAGCAGGACATTCTGTATCAATCCCTGAAGCTCACTAATGGCATTTGGATTTTGGCCAAGCTCTGTAGACCAGCCAGGAAACCCCAGTTACACGCTGTCACTAAGTGCAGAGCTCCTGACGTCTCCCAGTACATCTTTCAGGTCTACAACAGCGTTTTGAAAAACTAATAGACTGGTCTGGTGCCCTCCAGCTACCGTCATTGATGCAAGCCAAGAACTCTTAACTGAAAGGAATTGTATTGCCATGTACAATCTGAAGCCAAAAATACTGAGGTCACACACCAAGGTAGTGACTAGTCTAACCTGTACTAACATTAGGGCACAATCTGTTGGATAGTTTTAGCTTCTTGTGAACATTTGTAACCACTGCTTCAATCACTTCCCACCTCTTGCCACCTGCTGCTATATGTCCTTACTTGTGGGCTTCTCCATCCTGTGCCAGTGGCTGGCATTTTTGACTGTCATTTGATATTTTGTAATCAAGAGCTCACTTCAAAGGCAGAAAAAGACAAATATTAAAGCAAAGCAAAGTGTCATTGAAAATAAAATCAGGTTATTTGTTGTTTTTTTCCTACTCAGTTGTTTGAGCATATTATATATTTTATATATTAGATATGTTTTTCAAATGTTTCTTCCCATTTTGTAGGTACACTCTTCTCTCTGTAAATTGTTTCCTTTGCTGTTCAAACCTTTATAGTTTTTTTAAAAATAATTTCCCTGGAAACTATGCAATCTTTTTTTTTAAATTAATTTATTTTATTTTATTTATTTTTGGCTGCGTTGGGTCTTCATTGCTGGGCATGGGCTTTCTCTAGTTGCGGCGAGCAGGGGCTTCTCACTGCGGTGGCTTCTCTTGTTGCAGAGCACCGGCTCTAGGCACACGGGCTTCAGTAGCTGCAGTGTGTGGGCTCAGTAGTTGTGGCTCGCGGGCTCTAGAGCGCAGGCTCAGTAGTTGTGGCGCACGGGCTTAGTTGCTCTGTAGCATGTAGGATCTTCCCAGCCCAGTGCTCGAACCCGTGTCCTCTGCATTGGCAGGTGGATTTTTTTTTAACATCTTTATTGGAGTATAATTACTTTACAGTGGTGTGTTAGTTTCTGCTTTATAACAAAGTGAATCAGCTATATATATATATATATATATCCCCATATCTCCTCCCTCTTGCGTCTCCCTCCCACCCACCCTATCTCACCCCTCTAGGTGGACACAAAGCACCGAGCTGATCTCCCTGTGCTATGCAGCTGCTTCCCACTAGCTATCTATTTTACGTTTGGTAGTGTATATATAAGTCCATGCCACTCTCTCACTTCGTCCCAGCTTACCCTTCCCCCTCCCCATGTCCTCAAGTCCATTCTCTACGTCTGCATCTTTACTCCTGTCCTGCCCCTATTGTTCTTCAGAACCTTTTCTTTGTTTTTTTAGTTTCCATATATATATGTTAGCATACGGTATTTGTTTTTCTCTTTCTGACTTACTTCACTCTGTATGACAGACTCTAGGTCCATCCACCTCACTGCAAATAACTCAATTTCCTTTCTTTTTATGGCTGAGTAATATTCCATTGTATATATGTTCACATCTTCTTCATCCAGTCATCTGTCGGTGGACACTTAGGTTACTTCTATGTGGCAGGCGGATTCTCAACCACTGAGCCACCAGGGAAGTCCAAACCTTTATAGCAACATATTTTTCAATTTTTTTTTGTTTTTGTTTTTGTTGCCTGTGTTTTGGGGGTCATATCCAAAAATACATTGCCCATACATACCACTGTAAAGAAGGTTTTTTTCCCTATATCTTCTTCTATTAATTTTACAGTTTCAGATCTTATATTTAATTCTCTAAACCACTTTGAATTAATTTTTGTATATAGTGTGAGATATGGGTCTAATTTCTTCCCTATGCTTGTGAATATTCAGTTGCCCACTAAATTACTGAAGAGAGGATCATTTCCTAATTGTATATTCCCAGCACTTTTGTCAAAGATCAATGGATTGGAAATATGTGGATTTATTTCTGAGGTCTGTATTTCGTTCTGTTGCTCTGTATGTCTGTTTCTATACTACTGCCATACTGCTTTGATTACTATGCTTTGAGGTATGGTTGGAAATTATGAAACATGATGCCTTCAGCTTTGCTTTGTGCTCAAGATTGCTTTGGATATTTTGGGTCTTTTAAGGTTCCATATGAATTCTGAGATTTCTTTTTCTATTTTCTGGGGAAAATGTCTTCAGAATTTTGACATGAATTGCATTAACTCTGTAGATTGCTTTGGACAGTATGGACATTTTAACAGTATTCATTTATTCAATCCATTAACATGGGTGATCTTTCCATTTTTTTGCGTCTTCAAATTCTTTCATCAACATTTTATAGTTTTCAGTGTATGGGTCTTTCACATTCTTGGTTAACTTTATTCATAAGTATTTTATTCTTTTGGGTGCTACTGTAAATGGGACTTGTTTAACCTTTTCTGATAGTTTCTGTTGTTAGTGTATAGAGCCACAAATGATTTTTGTATGTTGATTTTGTATCCTGCAGCTTTATTTATCTATTAGTTGGAACAGTTTTTTGGAGGTGGCATGTTTAGGGTTTTGTAGATATAAAATCATGTCATCTGCAAACAGAGAAAATTTAGCTTTAATTTTATGATTAGGATTTACTTTCTTTACTTCTCTTGCCTACTTGTTCTGGTTAGGAATTCCAGTACTATGTTGAATAGAAGAGGCAAGAATAGGTAACCATGTCTTGGTCCAAAACTTAGAAGAAATGCTTTCATGATTCATAATTCAATATACTGTTAGTTTTGGCTTGTCATATGACTTTTAATGTGTTGAGGTATATTCCTTCTATAACTAATTTCTTGACAGTAATTTTCATGAAATGAAGTTGGATTTTGTCAAATAATTTTTCTGTATCTATTAATATGACCATATTTTCCCTTTATTCTCTTAATGTGTTGTGACACATTTATTGATTTGCATATATTGAACCATCCTGCATCCAGGCATAAATCCCACTTGATCATGGTGAATGATCCTTTTAATGTGCTGTTGAACTTAGTTTGCCAGTGTTTTGAGTATATTTCATCTATGTTTTTCAGGGATATTGATCTGTACTTTTCTCCTAGTGCCCTCACCTGGTTTTGATATTGGAGTAATGCCTCATAAGATGGTTTGAAAGTGTTCCCTTCTCTTTAAATTTTTGGAAGTATTTAAGAAGTCTTAGCTTTAATTTCTCTTTAAATATTTGGCATAATTCACCAGTAAAACCACCTGGTCCTGGGATTTTATTTATTGAGAGGTTTTTCAGTACTGTTTCATTCTCTTTACTCATTACTGGTCTGTTCAGATGTTCTATTTCTTAACTACTTAGTCTTGATAGGTTGTATGTTTCTAGGAGTTTGTCCATTTTTTTCTGTGTAATTCAAGTTGTTTGCATAATACTTAGTAGTCTCTTATTGTTCTTTGTATTTCTGTGGCATCAGTGTAATGGCTATATATATAACATATGTATATATACTCGCTTTTTCTTAGTTATTCTAAGTTTGTCAATTTTATCTTTTTCCAAAAAAACTCCTTAATATTATTATCTTTCTACTATATATGTGGTCTTTATTACTTTTTTTTCTATTTTTCTTTTTTTTTTTTTTTTTTTTTTGCTGTACGCAGGACTCTCACTGTTGTGGCCTCTCCCGTTGCGGAGCACAGGCTCCGGACGCGCAGGCTCAGCAGCCATGGCTCACGGGCCCAGCCGCTCCGCGGCATGTGGGATCTTCCCAGACTGGGGCACGAACCCATGTCCCCTGCATCGGCAGGCGGACTCTCAACCACTGCGCCACCAGGGAAGCCCTTTATTACTTTTTAAAAAAATTTATTGGAGTCTAGTTGATTTACAATGTTGTGTTAGTTCCATGTGTACAGTAAAGCGAATCAGTTATACACACACACACACACATATATATATATATATATATACTCTTTTTAATATTCTTTTCCCATATAGGTCATTACAGAATAATGAGTAGAGTTCCCTGTGCTATGCAGTAGGTCCTTCTATTACTTTTATAACTGCTAATCCTTATTTATTTCATTCTGCCAATATTGGGCTTAGTTTGTTCTTTTTATAGTTCCTTTTGTTGTAAAGTTAGGTTCTTTATTTGAGATTTTTTTTCAGAGACAAAAGATTTTATTACTTATGGCACCGCAAGCGTGAGCATAATATTGTATTGGGTCTCCCTCCCCCACCAGTTCCAACAGGGATGACACAGAGGGATCCAGTTGAGTGTTATGTGTACTCAGTTGTGTTACACTGATGAACTCCACTGAGTTTGGGGACTCCATTGCTTTTAAAGTGAGAGGTTAGCAAGCTTACTGCTTGTCTGAGGGAGACACATTACCTCACTCCTCAAGGCTGTTTGTTACAAACGCACTCCCAAGAAATGGCTCAGTTAAAATGCTGTCAGGCATGCATTCCTTTTCTTTTTTTTTTTAATTGAAGAATAGTTGACATACAGTAGTATGTTAGTTTCGGATGTACAACATAATGATTCAGCATTTAAGTTTATTACAAAATAATCACCATGATGAGTTTAGTAACCAACTGCCCCCATCCACAGTTATTGCAATATCATGAACCATATTCTTTATTCTGTATATTAAATTCTTGTCAATTTTTAATTTATAACTGGAATTTTGTACTTCTTATGCCCCTTCACCTGTCTTGTCCAACACCCACTCACCTCCTCTCTTGCAACCACCAATTTTTTAACTCTGTCTGTAAGACTGGTTATTGTAGCTTTGTAGTCAGGGAGCATGCTATCTCCAGCTTTGGTCTTTTTTCTCAGGATTGCTTTGACAATGTGGGTATTTTGTGGTTCTATATTTATTTTAGGCTTATCTGTTCTAGTTCTGTGAAAAATGTCATGGGTATTTTGATAGGGATTGCTTAAACTCTATAGGTTGCTTTGAGTAATATGGCTATTTTAAAAAGATTAATTCTTCCAATCCAAGAGCATGGGCTATCTTTTCATTTATTTATGTCATCTTCAATTTCCTTCATCAATGTCTTATAATTTTCAGTATATAAATCTTTCACCTCCATGGTTAAATTTATTCCTAGGCATTTTATTATTTTTAATATAATCATAAATGTTTTTACCTTAATTTCTCTGATAGTTTGTTATCAGTGCAGGGAAAAATAACGGATTTCTGTATATTAATTGTATATACTTCAAATTTACTGAATTTATTTATCCTAATTTGTTGGTGAAATCTTTAGGGTTTTCTTTACATATTATCAAGTCATCTGCAAACAGTGACAGTTTTATGGCCTTTACAAATTAGATCCCTTTTTTTTTTTTTTTTTTTTTTTTTTTGCGGTACGCGGGCCTCTCACTCTTGTGGCCTCTCCCGTTGCAGAGCACAGGCTCCGGACGCGCAGGCTCAGCAGCCATGGCTCACGGGCCCAGCCGCTCCACGGCATGTGGGATCTTCCCGGACCGGGGCACGAACCCGTGTCCCCTGCATCGGCAGGCAGACTCTCAACCACTGCGCCACCAGGGAAGCCCCCAATTTTAATTTTCATTTTTGTCTTCTTGCTGTGGCTAGGACTATTAATACTGTGTTGAATAAAAGTGGTGAGAGTAGGGATCCTTGTCATGCTCCTGTTCTTAGAGGAAATTCTCTCAGCTTTTAACCATTGAGTATGATGTTAGCTCTGATTTTGTCATACATGCCCTTTATTATAGAAATGTATGTTGCCTTTATACCCACTTTGTTGAGAGTTTTTATCATAAATCAAAATTTGAATTTTGCCATCTGCTTTTGCTGGAGGTATGAAGATGGTGATATGATTTTATCCTTTGTTCTGCTACTCTGGTCTGTCACTTAAATGATTTGCATATATTGAATCATTCCTGCATTGGCAAGATAAATCCCATTAGATCATGGCGTATGGTTCTTTTAATATATTGTTGAATTCAGTTTACTAATATTTTGTTGAGGATTTTTGCATCTATGTTCTTCAGGGCTTTTCACCTGTGATTTACTTTTTTTGATAGTGTCTTTATCTGGTTTTCATCCATGGGTGATGCTGGCCTCAGAATAAGTTTGGAAATAATACTTCTTCAATTATGGGGGATAGTTTGAGAAGGATAGATGTCAACTTTCCTTTGAATGCTTGGTAGAATTTATGAGTGAAGCCACCTGGTCCTGCACTTCTGTTTATTGGGAGTTTTTCGATTACTGATTCAATTTCATTTCTAGTAATCGCTATGTTTAGATTTTTTATTTATTCCTGATTCAGTCTTGGAAGACTGATGTTTCTGGGAATTTATCCACTTCTTCTAGGTTGTCCAATTCATTGGTGTATAATTGTTTGTAGTAATCTCACGATACTTTGTATTTCTGTGATGTCTCTTGTAACTTCATCTCTTTCATTGCTGATTTATTTGGACCCTCTCTCTTTAAAAAAAATACTACTTTTGTCTTTTGTTCTTTACAGAAGCTTAGTAAGTGTTTGATCTACTACCCTTACTATATGTATACTTTTTCAGTGAGATTTTTACTTTTGTGTGTTTTCTTGTTACTAATTAGTGACACTTCTTTTAAGCTTAAGTAAATTCCTTCAACATTTATTACAAGGCTGCTTTATTAGTGATGAACTCATTTAGCTTTTGCTAGTCTGGGAAACCTTTTTTTAAAAAAATATTTATTTATGGCTGCCTTGGTTCTTCGTTGCTGTGCGCGGGCTTTCTCTAGTTGCAGCGAGTGTGGCTACTCTTCGTTGCGGTGCACGGGCTTCTCATTGCGCTGGCTTCTTTTGTTGTGGAGCACGGGTCCTAGGTGCGTGGGCTTCAGTAGTTGTGGCACGCAGGCTCAGTAGTTGTGGCGCACTGGCTTAGTTGCTCCGTGGCATGTGGAATCTTCCAGGACCAGGGATCAAACCTGTGTCCCCTGCATTGGCAGGTGGATTCTTAACCACTGCGCCACCAGAGAAGTCCCAGGTATAGGAAACTCGTGATCGCTCCTTCAATTCTGAATTGTAATCTTGCTGGTAGAGTATTCTTTTTGTAGGCTTTTTTCCTTTTAGCCCATTGAATATATCCTGTCATTCCTTCCTGGTCTGCAAAGTGTGCTGAAAAGTCAGCAGCTAGTCTTACAGGAATACCTTGCACATAACTAGTTGCTTTTATTTCACTGCTTCTATGATCTCTCTTTATCTTTAATTTCTAATACTTTAACTATAACGTGTCTTGATGTGGACTTGTTTGTCTTCATCGTGTTTGGGACTCTGTGTTTCCTGGACCTGGATGTCTGTTTCCTTCCCCCGGTTAGGAAAGTTATCAGTTATTATATCCTCTAATAAGTTCTCTGCCCCTTTCTCTCTTCTTTTCTTTCTGGGACCCCTATAATGCTCATGTTAACATTCTTGATGTTGCCTCAGAGGTCCCATTACCTATTGTCTTAATTCTTTTTTCTTCTTGTTACTCAGCTTGGGTGATTTTCACTCCTCTGTCTTCCAGATCACTGATCTTTTCTTCTGTATTATATAATGTTGCTTCCCTCTAGAGTGAGTGTGTGTGTGTGTGTGTGTGTGTTTTAATCTCAGTTATTGTATTTTTCAGGTGTTTGGTTTTTTTGATATTTTATGACTCTTTGTTGAAGTTTTCACCATGTGCATCTATTCTTCTCCTGACTTGAGTGAGCATGTTTAGAATCACTACCTTGAACACTTTTCTTGGTGCGTGTGAGGAGGGGGTGGAATGCTTATCTCTGTTTTATCTAGTTCTTTTTCTGATGTTGTATCTTGTTACTTCATTTGTCACATACTCCTCTCTTTCCTTATGTTTCCCAATTCTCTGTGCATTTCTAGTCATTAGCTCCAGTTCATTACCTTTCCTGGTCTTGGAGAAGTGGCCTTATACAGGAGATGGCCTATAGGGCCCAGCAGCACATTCTCCTGTGGCCAGCAGAGCCAGGTGTTCCAGGGGTGTCCCCTCTCTGGGCTTCATGCACCTTTCTCTTCTGGCAGAGCCAACTACTGTGGACAAGCTGGGAGGCGGTGTTGGACACTGACCTAAACTGACGTGAGGCCCAGCATTATGTGATTGCCGTGGGTGCTGGTAGGAAAGGCACACCTCCATTATGGGTGGTTGTGTGGTGCTCCAGGTGCACAGGTAGATAAGGTAGGCCCCCAGTGTGTCTGGTTGTGAGGCCTGGTGGTGCAGAAGTGCTGTAGGCATGGTGGTTGATGGGGCAGGCCTTTGATACTAATCAGTTAGAGGGAAGACTCTAAAATGTTGCCTGCCAATGTCTCAGTCCCTAGCAAGAGTCCCAGCTGCCTCTTGCCTTTCCAAGAAGCTCTCCGAGATGAGCAGGTAGGTCTGACCCAGGTGTCTTTCAAACCACCAGTACTGCCCAGGGACTGAGAACACGTGAGATTTTGTGTGTGCCCTATGAGAGCAAAGTCTCGGTTTCCTTTAGCCTCCAGCTGTCCTGAAAGTAAGCCCTGCAGGTTTTCAAAGCCAGACCCGCTGTGTTCTTTCCTTCCCAATGCAGGAACCCTGGGCTGAGCAGCCTAGTGGAGGGCTCAGACCTTGCCCTCCTTGTGGAGGACCTATGCAGTTGTGAGATCTTCAACTGTGGGTCACTGTGCTGCAGGTGTGGGCTCTAACTAGACTGTGTTGCCAATCCTCCTACCCGCCTTGTGGTTTCTCCCTCTTTATATCTTTAGTTGTGGAAAATTTTCTCTGCTAGTCTTCAGGTCATTACAGAGGTAATTTCTGTGTAAGTTGTAATTTGGGTGTGTCCGTGGGAGGAGGGGAGCTCAGTATCTTCCTACTCTATCATCTTGATCCCCTGTCAAGAACTTTTTTAAAATATATGCATTTATAACTGTACATACAACTCTTTGAACGGAATTGCTTTTTCTGTATTCCATAAGTTTATGTACTTTGTGTTTCCAATTTTGTTTGCTTTATGTCTTTTATTTCCCTTTTCATTTATTCTTGTATGCATTGGCTCTTCAGAAGCTTGATGTTCAATTTCCAAGTGTTCTTGAATTTTCAATTATTCTTCTTAATATTGAATTTCAGCTTCATACCGTTGTGGCTGGAAGAGTTACTTGATACGATTTCAATCTTCTTGGATTTTTGAAGACTTCTTTTGTGGCTTAACATTTGATCTATCCTAGGAAATGTTCCATGTGTACTTAAGAAGAATGGAAATTTTGCTGCTGTTGAGTGGCATGTATTATATATGTCTGTTAGGCTCACTTGATATCAAGTGTGTGTTCAAGTTTCTGATTGATAATCTGTCCGGATGATCTATAGTGTTGAAAGTTGGGTATTGTCATTCCTTACCATTATTTCATTTCTGCACATTTTCCCCTTTATATGTGTTAATATTTTCTTTATATGTTTAGAGGCTCCAATGCTGGATACATACATATTTATAATTGTCATAATTTCTTGATGAATTAATCACTTTATCATTATATGATAACCTTTGTTTCTGTGAGAGGTTTGACTTAAAGTCTTTTTTGCCTGATAATAGACTAGTCAGGTAATTATCATTTGCATGAAATATCTTTTTTCCAGTCCTTCAGTTTTATCCTACGTATGGCCTTAAAGTTCACACGAATCTCTTGTACCCAGTATATAATTGATCTTTTAATCCACTCAGCCACTGTATGTATTTTTTAAATTGAAGTATAGTTGATTTACAATATTACATTAGTCTCAGGGGTACAACATATTGATTTAATATTTGTATAGATTATGCTCCATTTAAAGATATTACAAAATAACGGCTATATTTCCCTGGGTTGTACAATATATCCTAATTTATTTTCTACATAGGGATATTGGATTAAGAGAAACAAACTACCATCATTCCCTCCCCCCTTCACTCTCCCCACCAGTAACCACTAATTTATTCTCTGAGTCTATTCCTATTTTGTTGTATACATTCCTTTCTTGCATTTCTTAGATTCCACATACAAGGGAGAACATAGAGCATTTGTCTCTAACTTATTTCACTAGATATAATACATTCTAGGCCCATCCATGTTGTTGCAAGTGGCAGAATTTGATTCTATTTAATGGCTGAGTAGTAGTCTATTGTGTCTACATCTTCTTTACCCATTCATCTGTTGATAGACATTTAGTTTGCTTCCATATTGTGGCAATTGGAAATAATGCTACTATGAACATTGGGGTGTATGTATCCTGCCAAATGGGTGTTTTCATTTTCTTTGGACAAATACCCAGCGGTGTAATTGTTGGCAAATATGATATTTCTACTTTTAGTTTTTTCAGGACCTCCGTATTGTTTTCATAGCGGATGTACCAATTTACAATCCTACCAACAGTGTACTAGGGTTCCCTTTTCTCCATATCCTCAATAACATTTGTTATTTGTAGACTTTTGGATAATAGCCATTTTGACAGGTGTGACGTGATGTCTCGTGGGTTTCTTTTTTTGCCATTCAATAAAATTTTGTTTACAGAAGAAGATGGTGGGCTGGATGTGATATGCAGGTTTAGTGTGCTAATGCCTGGTACAGATTAATTGGAGGAGAATAAATACCTTTACAATGTTAATTATTGCTTATTTTTTTCAGGTTGACATTTAATGACCTGTAATAGATTTTTAAAATTTTCTCCCTAAAGGATATTTGAAGTCTGTGAGTCTCTTTCTGTTTTGTAAATTAGTTCATTTCTATCATTTTTTTAGATGCCACATAAAAGTGATATCGTATGATATTTGTCTTTCTCTATCTGACTTACTTAGTATTATCATCTCTAGTTCCATCCACGTTACTGCAAATGGCATTATTTCATTCTTTTTTTATGGCTGAGTAATATTCAGCTGTCTGTATGTACCACGTCTTTAGCCATTCATCTGTCAATGGACATTTTGGTTGATTCCATGTCTTGGCTATTGTAAATAGTGCTGCAGTGAACGTTGGGGACAATGTGTCTTTTCGAATTCTGGTTTTCTCCCAATATACGCCCAGGAGTGGGGATTGCCAGATCATATACTAGCTCTATTTTTAGTTTTTTAAGGAACCTTCATACTCGTCTTGATAGTGGCTGTTACCAGGTTACATTCCACTAACAGCATAGGAAGGTACCCTTTTCTCCAGGTCCTCTGCAGCATTTATTGTTTGTAGACTTTTTGATGATGGCCATTCTGACGGGTGGGAGGTGATAACTCGTTGTAGTTTTGATTTGCATGTCTCTAATAATTAGTGATATTGAGCATCGTTTCATGTGCTTTTTTTGAAAAGAAACAGTGTGAGTAAAATTTACCTCATGAAATTGGCCTCTTGAAAGTCTGCCCTGTTTTGAATTGTTTTTCCATTACCTACCCCAGGACATTTATTGGGGGCGCCTGTCGTTTACAACGCTGAAGTCTTTGTGAATATTAAAGGGCCCAAAAGCACTGGTTTTAAACTTGCTGTTACAGTGAATGGCCACAAGGTGGAAGGATTTCTTCATACCCGACTCTGGTTCCTGGGGCACAAGAACCATAGTGAAACTTGAGTTCCTGGGTTATAAAATAGAGTGGAATGTGCCAGAAAAAACACCCCAAAACTTGTCTCATTACTTATTGGTTTTTTTATATATTTAGTTTTTTTTATTGGAGTAAAGTTTATTTACAATGCTGTGTTTTGTAGGTGTACAGCAAGTTGATTCAGTTATACATGTACATAATATCCATTCTTTTTCAGGTTGTGTACCCATATAGGATATTACAGAGTGTTGAGCAGAGTTCCCTGGTCTATACAGTTAGTCCCTGGTGATTATCTATTTGATTTGTATTAGTGTGTTTATGTTAATCCCAACCTCCTAATTTATTCCTTCCCCCCACCAGTCAGCTTTGTTAACTGTAAGTTTGTTTTCTAAGTCTTTAAGTCTGCTTCTCTTTTGCAAATTAGTTCATTTTTTATCACTTACTAGATTCCACCTACAAGTGATAGCATATGATATTTGTCTTTCTCTGACTTACTTCACTTAGTATGATCATCTCTAGGTTGACCCGTGTTGCTGCAAATGGCAGTATTTCATTATTTTTTTATGGCTGAATAATATTCTATTGTGCCCATGCGCCACTTCTTCTTTAGCCATTCATCTGTTGATGAACATTTTGGTTGCTTCCATGTCTTGGCTATTGTAAATAGTGTTGCAGTGAAAGTCGGGGAGCAAGTGTCTTTTCAAATTCTGGTTTTCTCTGGCTATATGCCCAGGAGTGGGACTGCCGGATCATAGGTAGCTCAATTTTTAGCTTGGTAAGGAACCTCCATAGTGGCTGTGACCAGTTTACATTCCCACCAACAGCATAGGAGGTTCCCTATCTAGCAGTTATTGTTTGCAAACTTTTTGATGATGGCCATTCTGACAGGTGCAATGTGATACCTCCTTGTAGTTTTGACTTACATGTCTCTCATAATTAGTGATGTTTAGCGTCTTTGCACGTGTTTTTTTTTTTTTTTTTTTTAGCAGTGTGAGTAATATTTACCTGTTGAAATTGGCTTCTTCAAAGTCAGTCCTCTTTTGAATTGACTTTCGATTGCCTACCCCAAGACATTTCTTCCGGGCAGGTTCATTTACAGCCCCACAGTGCTTGTGAGTGTCGCATGCCCAGAAGCGCTGGTTTTTAACTTGCTGTTATGGAAAATGGCCACAAGGCGGCAGCATTTCTTCATGACCAACTCTGGTTACTCGGGCAACCAGAGCTTTAGTGGGATTCACGTTCCTGGGTTGTAAATTAGCGTCAACTATACCAGAACAAACACCCAAAAGCTTGCGTCTCATTACCTATATTTTAATTTTAATTTAATTTTTTTTTTTGTTGGAGTAATGTTGATTTACAATGTTGTGTTCCTTCGTAGGTCAACATCAACTTCTTCAGTTCATATACATATGTCTATTCATTTTTGAA
Source organism: Leucopleurus acutus (assembly GCF_964270905.1). Lineage (NCBI taxonomy): Eukaryota > Metazoa > Chordata > Mammalia > Artiodactyla > Delphinidae > Leucopleurus > Leucopleurus acutus. The sequence goes on from NC_139146.1 coordinate 137,163,695, forward strand.
TTCTTATCCCACATAGATTATTACAGAATGTTGAGCAGAGTTCCCTGTGCTACAGTAGTTCTTTCTGATCACCTATTTTATATGTCTTAGTATGTATATTTAATCCCAACCACCTAATTTCTCCCTTTACCCCACCTTTCCTCTTTGGTAAACATAAATATGTTTTCAAAGTCTGTGATCTGTCTTTTGTAAATCAGCTCATTGGTATTAATTTTTAGATTCCACCTACAAGTGATATCATATGATATTTGTCTTTCTCTATCTGACTTACTTCACACAGATGGACCTAGGGATGATTATACTATGTTGCTGCAAATGGCATTATTTCAGTCTATTTTATGGCTGAGTAATATTCAGTAGTCTCTATGTACCACTTCTTTATTGATTCATCTGTCGATGGACGTTTTGGTTGCTTCCATGCCTTGGCTGTTGTAACTAGTGTGGCAGTGAACGTTGGAGTGCATGTTTTTCGAATTCTGGTTTTCTCCAGGTATACACCCAGCAGTGGGACTGCCGGATCATATGCTAGCTCTATTTTTAGCTTGTTAAGGAACATTCATACTGTCCTCCACAGTGGCTGTGACCAGTTTACAGTCCCACCAACAGTGTAGGAGGCTTGCCTTTTGTCCACACCCTTGCCAGCATTTACTGTTCGTAGACTTTTTGATGATGGCCATTCTGGCTGGCGCGAGGTGATACCTCGTTGAGATTTCGATTTGCATGTCTCTAATAATTAGCTATGTTGAACACATTTTCACGTGCTTTTTTTTTTTTTTAAATGGTGAGAGTAAAATTTACCTATTGAAATTGGCATCTTGGAAGGCTGCCGTCTTTGACTTCTTTTTCAATTACCTACCCCAGGACATTTCTTGAGGGTACGTGTCATTCATAGCCCAGGAGTGCTTGTGAATATGAAGTGCCCAAATGACCTGGTTTTTAACTTGCTGTTAAAGAAAATGACCACCGGGTGGTGGAAGGATTTCTTCATGCCCAACACTGGTTACTGGGGCAACCAGAGCCTTAGTTGCACTCCTCTGTGCGTTGTAAATTACAGGGGAATTAACCAGAACATACACCCAAATACCTGTGATAATCTCTTCTTGTTTTTTTTAAATTTAATTTTTGTTGTTTTCCTGGAGTAAAGTTTAATTACAATGTTGTGATTTGTAGGTGTACAGCAAGTTGATTCAGTTATACATATACATTTATCTATTCTTTTTCGGACTCTGTTCCCAATAGGTTATTAAAGAGTGTCGAGTAGAGTTCCCTGAACTATACAGTTGGTCCCTGTTGATTAGCTATTTCGTTTGTATTAGTGTTTACGTACATCTCAACTTCCTAATTTATCCCTTCCCCCCAACATTCTCCTTTGGTAACCATAAGTTGTTTTTCTAAATCTGTGTCTCTTTTACAAATTAGTTCCTTGGTATCACTTATTTGATTCCACCACTAAGTGATATCATATGACATTTTTTTGTCTCTATGTGACTTACTTCACTTAGTGTGATCATCTCTAGGTCTATCCACGTTGCTGCTAATGGCATTATTTCAGTCTTTTTTTATGGCGAATAATATTCATTTGTCTCGATGTACCACTTCTTCTTTATTGATTCATCTGTTGATGGACATTTTGGTTGCTTCCATGCCTTGGCTGTTGTAACTAGTGTGGCAGTGAACGTTGGGGTGCATGTTTTTCAAATTCTGGTTTTCTCCTGATACACGCCCAGGAGTGGGACTGCCGGATCATATGGTAGCTCTATTTTTAGCTTGTTAAGGAACATTCATACTGTCCTCCACAGTGGCTGTGACCAGTTTACATTCTCACCAACAGTGTAGGAGGGTTCCCTTTTCTCCACTCCCTTGCTAGCATTTACAGTTTGTAGACTTTTTGGTGATGGCCATTCTAACTGGTGCAAGGTGATACCTCTTTGTAGTTTTGATTTGCACGTCTCTAATAACTAACTTTGAGTCTGTTTCTCTCTTGAAATTAGTTCACTGGTATCACTTTCTAGAGTCCACCTATAAGTGTTATCATATGATATTTGTCTTGCTCTGTCTGACTTACTTCACTTAGTATGATCGTCTGAGATCCCTCCGTATTGCTGCAGATGGCATGATTTCCTTCCTTTTTATGGCTGAATAATATTCTGTTGTGTCTATGTACCAGTTCTTCTCTATCCATTCATCTGTTGATGGACATTTCGGTTGATTCCATGTCTTGGCTATTGTAAACAGTGCTACAGTGAATGTTGGGGTAAAAGTTTTTCAAATTCTGGTTTTTGCTGTTTATACACCCAGGACAATGGAATGTTACTCAGCCGTTAAAAAAAAATGAAATAATGCCCGTTGAAGCAACACGGGCGGACTTAGGGGTGATCATACTAAGTGAAGTAAGTCAGAAAGGAAAGAGAAATATTACATGATGTGACTTAAAGGTGGAAACCAGACATTAATACAAAGGAACCAATTTACAAAACATAAACAGCCTCACAGACCTAGAAAACAAAAGTATGGATACCAAAGTGGAAAGGTGGTGGAAAGGGACAAATGAGGTATAGCATGTTCCCCATAATATATGTGAAATCGATAATCAACAAAGACCTGTGTATGCCACAGGAAACGCTACCCAACACTCTTTAATAAACTATATGGGGAAAGAATCAGGAAAAAACCAGATATATTTCTATGTAAAACTGAATCAACTTGCTGAACACCTAAAACAACACAACATTGTTAATCAATCTATTCCAATATAAAATAAAACAAATTCAAAAACGAAATGCCTCCTACGTCCCTCTCAGCCCTCGGTGACCTGTGCTTGTGTCACATCTCCGGCATGGGTCCCAAGGATGGACTGACCTGGGACAGAGGGACCCGGGAAGGATGGTGCAGCAAATTAGCCCTCCTTGGACCTGTAGTGCCTGGTCCCGACTGCATGGGACCACAGTCTCCAGATCCAGGTGGGCACTCCTACCCCTGAACCAAGCCCAGTGCACCCAGAGGACGGTGGACTCTCTGGGCTGGAAGAGCTCTGAAAAGTCAGCTGGTCTCCAGGTCTCCTGCTGGTGAGTTTCCCGCCTCTAGCCTCCTCCCTTACAGTCTCCCCACCTCCAGAGAACAGCTCTCTCTGCAGTATGGTGTCCCAGGGGTTGGAATTTGCCCGGGGGTGAAGTGTAAGGGCAAAGAATTAATGAGACGCAACCCCTTAGGTTGTTTTTCTTTCTCTTTTTTTCTTTCTCTCTTTTTTTTTTTTTTTTTTTTGGCCACGTGGCATGGGCAATCCAATTTCCCAGACCAGAAATTGAACCCGAGCCCCTATACTGGAAGATCAGAGTGTTAACCACTGGACCGCCAGGGAAGTCTCCTTGGTTGATTTTTCAGCCCCATACCACTCGAATTTACACCCAGAAATACAACTTTCTCTCAGGTTCTTGTGGCAAGAATAACCAGCTTTGGGGATGAAGAAATCCTGCCACCTTGTGGCCGATACCGCAACGACAGCTTTAAAACCAGTGCTTATGAGCACTTCATATTCACAAAGCCTGGGGGGCTGTAAATGACACCTGCCCTCAAGAAATGTCCTTGGGTAGGAAATGGAAAAAAGAATTTAAAACTCTGACGACCGTGAAGAAGCCAATTTAAAGAGGTAACTTCTACACACACGAATAAAAGAAAAAAAAAAAAGCAAAAGTCAAGGTGCTCAGCAGCCCTACCTATCAGAGAAACGGATATCAAAACTACAAGGGAGGGGGCTTCCCTAGTGGCGCAGTGGTTGAGAGTCCGCCTGCTGATGCAGGGGACACGGGTTCATGTCCCGGTCCGGGAAGATCCCACATGCCGCGGAGCGGCTGGGCCCGTGGGCCCGTGAGCCATGGCCGCTGAGCCTGCGCGTCCAGAGCATGTGCTCCGCAACGGGAGAGGCCGCAGCAGTGAGAGGCCCGCGTACCGCAAAAAAAACAAAAAAAAAAGTACAAGGAGGTATCACCTCAGACCAGTCACAATGGCCATCATCAAAATGTCTACAAACAATAAGAGCCGGAGAGAGCGTGGAGAAAAGGGAACCTGCCTACGCTGCTGGTGGAAATGGAACCTGGTAACTGCCACCATAAACAACAGTATGGAGGTTCCTTAAAAAATTAATAATAAAGAGACCAGATGATCCAGCAGTCCCACTCCTTTGGAGATATCCAGAGAAAACCAGCATTCAAAAACACCTGCGTACCCCAACGGCCGTAGCATCCGTATGTTCAATGGCCAAGACATGGAAGCAAAGAAAATATTCACAGACCAATAAATGGACAAAGAAGAGGGAGTACATATAGACAATGGAATACTGCTCAGCCATAAAAATGGAAATAATGCCACTTGCAGCAACACGGATGGACTTAGAAGTGATCATACTAAGTGAAGTAAGTCAGAAAGGAAAGAGAAATCTCACATATCACTTATAGGTCTAATTCAAACACTGATACAAAGGAATCAATTTATAAAACAATATCCGGCTCATAGACTTAGAAAACAAACATGTGTTCACCAAAGGGGAAAGGTAGCAGGAAAGGACAAATGAGAAGGTGGGATTAGCATATGTGCCGGAATATGTATGAAATTGATCATCAACAAGGACCTACTGTTTAGCACAGGGAACTCTACCCAACACTCTTTAATAACCTATATTGAGAAGAATAGGAATAAAGAACATATATATGTCTATGTGCAACTGAATCAACCTGCTGAACACCTAAAACAACACAATATGATAAATCAAGTAAACTGCAATATAAAATAAAAATTAAATTTAAAACAATGCCTCGTGTGTTCCCCTCAGGCCTCAGTGACCCGGACTGCTGTGCTATCCCTAGAATATGAGCCGGCTTGGGTCCCAAGGCTGGACTGACCTGGGACAGAGGGACCTGGGAAGGATGGTGCGGCAACTGAGCCCTCCTCGGACCTGTAGTGCCTGGTCCCAGCTGCGTGGGACCACAGTCTCCAGATACACGTGGGCACTCCTACCCCTAACGAAGCCCCATCCCCCCAAAGGACGGTGGACTCTCTGGGCTGGAAGAGCTCTGAAAAGTTACTTGGTCGCCAGGTCTCCTGTTGGTGAGTTTCCCACCTCTAGCCTCCTCCCTTACAGTCTCCCCACCTCCAGAGGACAGCTCCCTCAGCAGAGTGGTTTTCCAGGAGTTGGGATTTTTCTGGGGGTGAAGCGTGAGGTTGAAGTAATGAGACAGAACTATTTGGTGGTTTGGTTTTCTTTTTCTTTTTGAACTCCACGTCCTTCTAGTCCACTGTCTTGTCTCAATGTGTATATGATTTCTTTTGCCTTTTTTCTTCTACTTCAGGAAATCAAGCTATCAATGCCTGAAGGAGATTGACCAGAGGTGGAAGGACATAGCAAATTTCCAGATCATCACACAGACATCAGCACCACAGAACCCCTAAAGTCCAGAACGTGAGGAAGCAAAAGAGGGGACAAACTGCCTCAAAAGGGATATTAGTCATGTATACTCCCTGCAAGAGTACGTCAAAGGGCTTGTTTCCACTGATGTTGACAAGAGACGCTACAAAGGCACTTTACGTTTTCTATATAAGAGAAGAAAAATGATTACATTGGCTTTGTAATTTATTTCCCCCTGACCATCATTGAGGTTGGGTACCTCTTCATATGTAAAATGATCATTTTTCTTTTACAGTGAAATTTAATTTCATAGGTTCCAGATATTTTTGGTTGCTTCTATTTTTTCTCTTGATTGAGAGGCAATTCAAATATACTTTATAGTTGTGGTGTCTTCTCCCACATCCTTCAAGCCAATTACTGTGCACACAGTCACTAAAAAAATTTGTCAAGGGACTTGTTGTCACAGGTCATCCATCACTCAAGACACTCGATATGAGGGCCATCTGCCATGCACAGCCTTACATCAAGAGCTCTGTACTAGGCTCTTTGCTCTCAACTTGTGGACCAGTTAAAGGATGAGGATATCGTTAAACCTCACAACCTACAGCGAAGCACATTGGTCAGTCCTTAAACATCATTGCCAACAGGGCTGGGAGCTTCTCCTATGACGTTCCCCAGCTTGCCACCAAGACATCTGGTCTGGACCATGTCACCACCCACAGAGCACTGACGTGTAGACTCAATGTGCAGACCAGAGAATGTCAAACATAAATGTGATCAGGACTCCAAACTCAGGCAGCAGGCAAGAGATCTGCCTGGGTCTCCATCCTGTTTTGCTAGATCTTCCCCTCCTACCTACCCCCTCCTCACAAAAATGTAAGACTCAGGTCCCTTTTATCCTCTGAGGATACTCAGAGACCTGATCTGTGGAATTATCCACAGCCTTTATCCTCTTCCCAGTACAACTGGACTTGGATTCACACAGGCACACCAAATGACCATAAGGACACCTGCCCCAATGCTAAGCATTGACTCCCAGCCTCTACCCAACTCACCTCACCTGAGCCCAATCCAGGCCTGCACTGTCCCCCAACCTCCACCATCTACGCATGTTCCAGACCAACCCCTCAGAATTGTCTTCATGATGGGACAAGGGATGCGGGGAGGGCTCCAGGTTCAGAACACCTTTCATTTCATCCTCCTAAGAAGCCTTCTCCTACAAGTCAGATGTTTCACCTCTTAGGGGAACCTGGGTGATACTGACCCATGTCCCAGTCCACATTCTCCAGGAGGACCTTCTGGTCTCCTCTGAGGGGAGTGACCCGCCCTGCCCCAAGGCACGGAAGATTCAGCCTCCAGGCTAACAGGGCTCAGAGGCGACTACTGGAGTAAAAGAAAGAAGAAAGGAGCAGAATTTGTCTCATGAATTAGCACTTCCCCAGCTGTGGTTTACGTACAAATTTCAGAGAGAATTGCACATCCCATTTCATGTAATGTTATGAATTGTGTAAATTTAACTTATGTTTTAAATGGAGGCTACCAAACTGTCATATGAAGTATTTAGTAAATTTTTTAAAATTTAAATTGTTTGCTAATCCTTTTACAACATATGTCATTATGCTGTACACCCACCATTTCTACAGTACTGTATGTCAATAATATCTCAATAGAACTGAAAGAAAAATAAAGGAAAATATTAGTAAATTAATAAGAAACTGAGTCAACACATAGGAAAATATTAAGTTATAATGTCAGTAGGAAGCTATTAATTAACATTGATTTGTCTTCAGTGTGCAAGTGACTGGAATTTGGGAAACTGGATAAAATCGACACCTATGTAGGGATGAAAAGGTCTGCATTTTTTAAGCTGAGGCTTTCTTGAAACTAGAAGTTTTGTCTACGAGGGAGAGTCCTACTTAAAACCATAATGGAGAATATGGTCTTTATCTTGTAAATTTTGGTTATTAAAAATCATTGGAGGGCTTCTCTGGTGGTGCAGTGGTTGAGAGTCCGCCTGCCGATGCAGGGGACACGGGTTCGTGCCCCGGTCCGGGAGGATCCCACGTGCCGCGGAGTGGCTGGGCCCGTGAGCCATGGCCGCTGAGCCTGCGCGTCCGGAGCCTGTGCTCCGCAACGGGAGAGGCCACAACAGTGAGAGGCCCGCGTACCGCATAAAAAAAAAAAAGAAAAAAAAAGAAAGGAAACACAGCAACATGGTAAAGCACCAACTTACAAAGGTAGACACAGAGGGGAAAAGGAAACAATGGAGTTATAAAACAATCAGAAAGCAATTAATAAGATGGCAGTAATAAGTCCTTACATATCAAAAATCACTCTAAATGTAAATGGTTGAATTCACAAATCAAAGCTATAGAGCGGCTGGCTGGATAAAAATGTTTAAGACCCAATTATGTTCTTTATATAAGACATTAATTTCAGCTTTAAAGATACACATAGGCTCAAGGTAAAGAGATGGATGATGATATTCCATGCAAGTAGAAGCCAAATAATGTGGAGGTAGCCATACTCATATCAGACAAAACAGACTTTAAGCCAAAAGCAATGACAAGACACAAAGAAGGTCGTTATACAATGATACAAGGGTCAATAAATCAAGAAGCTATAAATATACACAGCCAACATCAGAGTAACTAAATATATTAAGCAAATACAGATCTGAAGGGAAAAATAGACAATATATTAATAGTAGGGGACTTCAATACTCCACTCTCAGCGATGGCTAGATCATGCATGTAGTAAATCAACAAGAAAACCCTGGTCTATACACTACACCAAATGGACTTCACAGGCATATATAGAACATTACATCCAACAACTTATGCTCAAGTTCACATGGAACATACTCCAGGATAGATCATATGATAGGACACAAACATGTCCTAGCAAATTTAAGAAGATCAAAATTATACCAACTATCTGAACACAGTGATAGAAAACTAGAAATCAACAAGACGACATCTGGAAAATCTACAAATATGTGAAAACTAAACAGCGCACTTCCAAAAAATAAAGTAGGTCAAAAAAGAAAGCCAAAGGAAAGTTTTTAAAAATCTCAGAACCAACGAAAATGGAAACAACATACCAAAACCTATTGGATGCTGCAAAAGCAGTTCATCGAGGAAAGTTTATAGTGATGAGTGCATACAACAAGAAATTAGAAAGCTCTCAAACATCTAACTCTACACCTCAAGGAAGCAGAAAAAGAAGACATTTATTCCCAAATTGGCAGAGGGAAGGATATCATAAAGACTAGAGTGGAAATAAATAAAACATATCCAAGAAAATCAATAGAAAGGATCAACAAACTAAAAGCTGGATTTTCAAAAATATAAAATACACAAACTTTTAGCTAGACTAGGAAAATAGAGAGAAGACACAAAATTAGAAATGAAAGAGCAGACACTACAACTGATACTACAGAAATACATAGGATCACAAGAGACTGTTATGAACAATTGTATGCCAGCAAATTAGATACTCAGGAAGAAACTGATACTTCCTAGAAATTCACTACCTACAAAGACTGAATCAGGAAGAAATAGAAAATCTGAACAGACCAATAACAAGGGATTGAGTCAGCAATCAAAAAATTCCCAACACAGAAAACTCAAGGACCAGAGACTTTATTGGTGAATTCTATCAAACCTAATAAGAAGAATTAATGCCAATGATTCTCAAACTCTTCCAAAAAAATTGAAGAGAAAGGAATACTTCTAAACTTGTTCTATGAGGCCAGCATTTCCATGACACCAAAGCCAGACAATGAGTCTACAAGAAAACTAGAGGCCAATAAAACTGATTAATGTAGATGCAAAAATTCTGAACAAAATATTAGCAAATTCGACAATACATGAAAAGGATTATACACTGGGGCCAAGTGGGATTTATCACTGAGAGGTAAGAATGGTTCAACATACACAAATAAATATGTGGGGTACACCACATTAATAGAGTAAAAATAAAAATCATAATCATGTCAATAGATCCGAAAAAAGCACTGGACAAAATACAATTCTTTTATGATGAAAAATTCTGAATAGATTGAGTATAGGGGGAACACACCTCCACATAATTAAGGCCATACATAACAAGCCCACAGCTAACATCATACTCGATGGTAAAAAGGTAAAAGCTATTCTGCCAAGATCAAGAACAAGACAGTGATACCCACTGAATCACTCTTATGCAGTATAGTACTGGAAGTATTAGCTGGGCAATCAGGAAAGACAAAGAAAGGCACCCACATCAGAAAGGAAGAACAAAAATTCTCATTATTTGAAGATGGTATGATTTTGTATATAAGAAATCCCAAGGAATCCCAAAATGTTGTAACTAATCAACAAAGTGGGTAAAATTGCAGTATATAAAATCAACATACATCATCAGTTGTATTTCTACATACAAGTAGTAAAACATCTGAAAAAATAAACTAATTTACAATAGCATCAAAAATAAGATACTTAGGGCTTCCCTGGTGGCGCAGTGGTTGAGAGTCCGCCTGCCAATGCAGGGGACACGGGTTCGTGCCCCGGTCCGGGAAGATCCCACATGCCGCGGAGTGGCTGGGCCCGTGAGCCACGGCCGCTGAGCCTGCGCGTGCGGAGCCTGTGCTCCGCAACGGGAGAGGCCACAACAGTAAGAGGCCCGCGTACCGCAAAAAAAAAAAAAAAAAAAAGTACTTATCACAACGCCCGCCATTGGTAGATTCAAAGAAATCTCTCTAAAAAATCCAGCAGCCCATCCACCTCACTACAAATAACTCAATTTCGTTTCTTTTTATGGCTGAGTGATATTCCATTGTATGTATGTGCCACATCTTCTTTATCCAGTCATCTGTTGATGGGCACTTAGGTTACTTCCATGTCCTGGCTATTGTAAATAGAGCTACAGTCAGAAAGAGAAAAACAAATACCATATGCTAACACATATATATGGATTATAAAAAAAACAGTGGTTCTGAAGAACCTAGGGGCAGGTGTTTATCCTGTTCTGGTATTTATCCATCCACAGATGAATGGATAAGAAAGATGTGATAGCTATACGTATATATACATACACACAATGAATATTATTCAGCCATAAGAAAGAAGGAAATTCGACCATTTTTTATATTGATGTACCTTGGGTAAATTATGCTGAGATAAGTCAGAAAGAGAAAGACAAACACTATGTGATATCATTTATATGTAAAATAAAATTTAAAAAAAAGCCAAACTCATAAAAACAAAGAGTATAATGTTGGTTACCAGGGCCTGAGGTGTGGGGAATAGGAGAGATGTTGTTTAAGGGTACAAACATTAACTAATAGTAAATAATTCTTAAAGATCTGATGTATAGTGAACATAAACAATGGTATCGTATTATGATCAAACTTGCTAAAATCCAGATCTTAATTTTTCCAAACACAGTAAAGAAATAATGATTATGTGACATGATAGCTGTGATAACTACTGCTACATTGGCAATCATAGTATAATATGTAAATGTATTAAATCACCATGCTGTACACCTTAAATTCAAATAATATTATATGTTCAATATATTACAAGAAAAATAAAAGAAACACAATAAGCATCATCAATATCTAAACAGATCAAGAGGGCTTCCCTGGTGGTGCAGTGGTTAAGAATCCGTCTGCCAATGCAGGGGACACGGGTTCGAGCCCTAGTCTGGAAAGATCCCACATGCTGCGGAACAACTAAGCCCGTGTGCCACAACTGCTGAGCCTGTCCTCTAGAGTCCACGAGCCACAACTACTGAAGCCCACGCACCTAGAGCCCGTGCTCCGCAACAAGATAAGCCACCGCAATGAGAAGCCCGCGCACCGCAACGAAGAGCAGCACCCGCTTGCCGCAACTAGAGAAAAGCCCGCACGCAACAGCGAAGACCCAATGCAGCCAAAGACAAATGGATAAATTTGAAAATAAATAAACAGATCAGAAGAAATTTTCTGTGAGTTAGAAGACAGTAAGTTGAAAATATACACTCAGAGGAGAGCAAAGATAAAAAGAGTTGAAGAATGACTATGTGATCTATAGATACCAACAAAAGAAACATTCTGTGAATTATGGAGTCTTAGAAGGAAAAGATAGAGACAGAAGGCTTATTTAAATAAATAGTGGCTGAGAACTTTCCACGTCAGGGAATAGATTTGGATATCCAAGTTCATGAAGCTCATAGGGCACCAGACGAACTTAACTCAAAAAAAAAAATTCTTCTCCAAAACACCTTATAGTAAAACTGTCAACTCTCAAAAACAAGGAATCTTAAACGCAACTAGAGGAGAGAAGCTTATAACTTACAAGAGAACCCTCATAAGATTAAAAGTTGATTTCGCAGCAGAATCCTCACAGGCCAGCAGAGAGTGGGATGATATATTCAAATTGCTCAATAAAAAAGAAAAGACAAGAAAAACTGCCAACCAAGCATATCCTATCCACCATACTTGTCCTTAAATGAAGAGATAAAAAACTCTTTTCAAAAAACAAAAGCTGAGGGAGCTCATCATCACTAGATCTGTCTTAGAAGAAATTCTAAAAGAGTTCCTCAAGCTAAAATAGAAGAACACTAAATAATACCATGAAAACATGAAAATACACCATAGAGTTGTAAATGTAAGTACACAGTTAAGGTAAGAATACTTTAATAGTGTGATATGGTGGTGTGTTAACCAGTTAACTTTAGTATAAAGGTTAAAGGATGAGATTATTAAAATAACTGCAGGTATAAAAATTTTAATGTATAAACAATATTCAAAGAGGTAAATTGTAATACCATATACAAAAATTCACAGAGGGGAGTAAAAGAGTAGGTATTTTTGGATGTGATGGAAGTTAAATTGTTATCAACATAAAATAGACTGTTGTATCTATAAGACATTTTCTGTGAGCCTCATGGAACCACAAAGCAAAAACCTATAGTAGATTCAGAAAATATAAAGAGAAGGAAATCATAATATACCACTGCAGAGTATCACTAATTCACAAAGAAAGGCAACAAAAGAGGTAAAAAGGAACAAGAAACAACAAAGCATACAGGAAACAATAAGATGGCATTGGTAAGTTCTTACCTATCAATAATTACTGTAATCATAAATATATTAAATTCTCTAGTCAAAAGTCATAGAGTGGCTAGATAGATAAAAATACAAGATCAGCCTATACGGGAAAAGAATCTAAAAAAAAAGCGGATATATGTATACGAATAACTGATTCCCTTTGCTGTACACCTGAAACTAACACAACATTGTAAATCAACTATACTCCATAAAAATTAGGGAAAAAAATACAAGATCAAACTATATGCTGCCTATCAGAGATTCACTTCAGTGGAAAAAACACAAATTAGGCTCAGAGTGAAGCTTTAGAACAAGATATTCCATACAAGTGGAAATCAAAAGAAAGCAGTGGTAGCCAGAGTTACACCAGACAAAATACCAGACAAAATAGACTTTAAGGCAAAAGCTGCAAGAAGAAAAAATTTAAGGTCATTATATAACGATTATGTTGTCAATTCATCAAGAAGACAACACTCAAATAAATATGCACCCAACAGTGGAGGACCTTAATGTATTAAACAAATACTAACAGATTGAAGAGAGAACTAGACAATACAAAATAGTGTAGGGGTCCTTAATACCCACCATTCAACAATGAATAGATCATCCAGATAGAAAATCAATACGAAGTATTGAACTTGAATTATACATTAGACCAAATGGACTTAACAGACAAAAACAGAACAGTCCATCCAACAGCAGCAGAATACATGTTCTTCTCTACTGCACATTGAACATTCTCCAGGACAGATCATGTGATGGGTCACTAAACAAGTCTTAGCAAATTTAAGAAGACTGATATCATACTAAGCATTTTTTTTTAGTGATTCAGTTATATATACATATATATATATATACACATTCTTTTTTAAATATTTTTATATTTTTTAATATTCTTTTCCATTATGGTTTATCATATGATACTGAATATAGTTCTCTGTGCTATACAGTAGGACCTTGTTGTTTATCCATTCTATATATAAAGTCTTACATCTGGTAAATCCAATCTCCCACTCCACTGTCCCACAAACCCCTCCCCCTTGGCAACCAGCATGCAGTTCTCTATGCCTGTGCTTCTGTTTTTGTTTCATAGGTAGGTTCATTTGTGTCATATTTTAAATTCCACATAGAAGTAATATCATATAGTATTTGCCTTTCTCTTTCTGACTTACTTCACTTTACATAGTATTTTTCAACCACAAGGGTAAGAAACCAGAAGTGAACAACAGGACAGAGTCTGGAAAATTACAAATATATGGAAATTAAACAACATTAAGAATCAGTGGGTCAAGGAAAAATTTTAAAATACAAAATAAAAAGACTGAATAATGAAGAAAGAAAACAACCTCAACAGATCAAATTACTGTTAAGGAGATTGACTACTGTTAAGGAGATTGACTACTGTTAAGGAGTTCTCAGAAACCTCCCAACAAAAAATACCAAGACTTGACGGCTTCACTGGTGAATTCTACCAAACTTTTAAAGAAGAATTAATATGAATTACTTTTAACTGGATAAATCCTATGACTCTATTTGTGGATGATACAATTTGCATTTTATAAATACACTAGGGGAGACACAATGATATAAAAGCAGTTAGAGCTATTGGTTCTGAATCTTTGATGTCTTTGAAAATATTTATCATTTGAGGTGAGCTATATTTCAGAAATTTAACACAACTGAGCCTACATTAATAATATGGTCCTTATAAACCTTTTGGAAAATGCAAAGAAGTGATAAAGAACCATATGTCTGTTGCATGAGTGTGGAGTATCATGGAAACTTACAAGAACAAGGCTTGACTGATTACAGACTTCACTTGAAAAACCAATATCTTTAATAAACAAAGATGGCAATGTTCACTTTCTAAACCAAACTGCAAGCAAAGGAAAACTAAACAGAAATGGGAGTTTCCAGGTTTACCATGATGGTTTATGCACATTTCTCAGCGAATCACACCAAACCCTTGCTAAAGATAAAACATATAAACTTCATAGAGGAGGAAGCTTGCAGAAAGCACCAGTGAACATCAGGTGTAATGGGACAAATGATTATCAGGTGACTGAAGCACACAAAACATTATCACTGCCTTGGTATTCTGGGCAAAATACATAAGAAAATCATAATCTGAATCTATCATGAAAAAAATGTCAGTTTTAAGCAAATTTCAGTCCACATATACCTCCCATGTTCTCTGACTCTAATGCTGTATTTAAATAGTCTTTCTTACCAATACACAGAGCAAATCTCTCCTAATTACTTTTTTTTTTTCAGAACTTTGAGTTATCTGGACCACTAATGCCATCCCATTTAAAAGTGCATTTTCTTAATCCTGTTGTGATAAGTTGATGTTGCATTCAGATGTACATTAATCATTCCATTTCCCCTTCTTCACTAATACCTCAACACCTGAAAGTATCCCATAGGGAAGTTTGGATACTAATGCCTTCCCGTGTTGATCTTTCACAAAAGGAATAGGAATTTCGATAGTTGAAGGTCATTAATTCATGGTGAGAATTCTCCGTGCTCTATAGGGAGCCTGGATGCAGACAATGGGGAAAAGGCTCTGGAACACAGGGGAGAAATATTCTGAAGAGCTGACTAGGACTATCATAAGAAGGAAAAAAACAAGTGGTTGAAAACAACCTTGCTAGGGAGGAACGTCAGAATTAGAAAATGAAAGGTTTGCAGGTTCTCAATCCATGACATTTCAGGAGGAAAAGCAGACACAGCCTCTGACCCAGGACAGGACATTTACCTGAGAAACTGCCATTTCGTCCTCTTCTACCTCCTGCTCTTGATCATTTTCTCATTGATATCGTGTTGAGGAATCCATCAGCATCTTGAGAATATGCCTTCAACGGCAACAGCACAGCTCCTTCACCTGTTCCCACCATACCCACAGGCAAAAGGCCTTGAAACGCTGAAATGCCAACCTTCAGAAAAAGAGAGATTCAGGAACAATGAGCTCCTGCGTGGAGACCAAACTGTGAGCTTTTTCTTTCCTGTCTACACGTGCTCTGCCCTCACACAGATGCCCAGAAACTCTGCTACAGCATAGAGCAAGTGGGCTGCACCGCCCTGCCCCTTCCAATCCCATGTAGAGCAGACACCGATACCTCCCCAGAGGCAAAAGGACCAAAGACTGGAAGCAACTCTCATCAAGGTACCCAAGCAGCCCTCGTGCTTAAACCGGGCCTAACCTTTGAATCACCTGGAGTTAAAACAACGCAGATGCTCCCACCCAGATCAATAGACTCTGTGGGGAGGGCACAGGTGATGTTATTGCTAAATACTCATCATGTAATACTAATGAGAAACTGCATGGGAGCCACGTAGCAAACATTTCTTCCAAAGCTTTAAAGTGCTTACAAATTTGGGGGGAACCCAGGCCCCACTCTTAATTATGATTCTCCTGTGAGGCTCATGAAATGACATCTTTAACAAGCTTTTTGTTGGTGCCGATGTTACTCTGTCAGACCCGTATTCAGTAGCGCTGAGCTAGGGCTATATGGCAGAGGGCACCTGAGACCACTGAGTAGCGTGAAGGTTTGGGGTAAGAACTTCCAGAAGTGCAGGTTCCCTGGGCCTGATTCGTAGGGGCTGGGCTCCTTCCGGAATAGGTATGGCCTTGCTGTTGCCTAGGGGACATGCTGCTGTGTTGGTGGGAATCACATGGTGGGTTTAGGGTTGTGTGAGGGTGGCCCTTAGAAATCTACCCAAAGATACCCTTAGTCCTCAGGTCCTTCAGCCCCCTCTCCTCTCAGGGCCCACTGGACCAGCAGGAGTACTCGGGAGGAGGGCATGACCACCTGTCCTCAGGGGAGCTGAGACCCCATACCCCAAAAGATTCAGAGCACGGAGTTGTTTGCATCACAGATTTGTCTGAAAGTAAATCAAAGGCAGCAGTGGAGGGTGGATTAACACTTGTGTTGGGAAGGGACAGAAGCCTTTGAAAAGGATGCCATGAATGCATATTTGATGATTCACAAAGGAAGTCATGATCTATGTTAATAAAGCACATTATAACTGAATCAACAGATCAGAATTTTTTGTTGATTGTGTGTGTGTCTATGTGTGTGTGTTATAAATTGTGGTGCCACAGTTTGTTCTCCCCCCACCGCCACGTATTTATACTTTCTCACATCTTTAAAGTGCATTCAGTAAGGTAAAAATTAGAGAAATGCATATCCACTTTTCGAATATTCTTTGAGAATATTGAATCTTTTGAAAATTTTATTTAAAAAATTTTTTCAATTTTTAAGATAATTTTTAAAGGTTAGTTTCCATTTACATTCATTATAAAATATTGGCTATTTCCCCATGTTGTCCAATACATCCTTGAGCCTGTCCTACACCCAAGAGTTTCTACCTCCCTCTCCCCACCCCCTATAGTACCCCTCCCACCTCACCACTGGTCCCCACTAGTTTGTTCTCAGTATCTGTGAGTCTGATTTTTTTTATTGTTATATTCACTAGTTTGTTGCATTTTTAGATTCCACGTATAAGTGATATCATACAGTATTTTCCTTTCTCTGTCTGACATTTCACTTAGCATAATGTCCTCCAAGTCCATCCATGTTGCTGGAAATGGCAAAATTTCATATTTTCATAGCTGAGTAATATTTTTTTTATATATATATACACATACCACCTGTTCTTTATCCATTCATTGGTTGATGGACACTGAGGTTGCTCTTGTATCATGGCAATTGTAAATAGTGCTGCTATGAACATTGGGGTACATGTATCTTTTTGCAAGAGTGTTTGGGGTATTTTTGGATATCAACCCAGGAGTGGAATCACTGGGTCATCCGGTAGTTCCCTTTTCAATTTTTCGAATCTTTTAGTATATCCCAATAAGTGTTTCATGCTCCACATACCAATGTTTTTAACCTTTCACCCACAGGAGCTGTGCAGCAAAGTGGCCTGTGGTGCAAAGGTTTGGAACTGGATGTTCTGTTGGCACATTAGAAGCATTTGGGCACGGGCTCTGAGTCAGACAGACTTGGAGTCAACACAGCTCTGCTGCTGATGCTGTGTGGCCTCAGACTAGTTACTTAACCTTTCTGAACCTTACTTTCTGAGCTTTGTGCATTTCAGACTCTGTAAATTGAGGGAGTTGAATTTGTTCCTCACCCGAATTTTGCTCCATCGGGACAAGGAGGTTTGTAAACCCCAGAGGTCCCCAAGGTGACAGTAAGAATACTGTAATGACATTTCTGGAGGACTCGCCAGGGGCCAAGTAAATTCTAAAACCTTCGTATCATCTCAGCCAGTCTGCACCAAGGCACAAGCCACAGAAGTTGCCCTCGTTAGGCCCATTTTACAGACGAGGAAATGGAGGCCCAGGGAGGACATGTAACTTGCCCGTCGTCTTCGCCAGTATGTGGTGAGGTCAGGATTTTGACCAGAGCATGCAATCTCCCACCCTCTTCTGCCTCTGTGAGAGACACGGCAATAACATCTAATATTTGTGTCATGATTTTGAGCCTCCAAACTGGTCTTGTGGGTTTCTTTCCATTTAAATTTGCTCTTCTCAGAATGACCTTTTAACACAGGCTCAGCCTCTCCATTTCACAGATGAAGAAACTGAGCCTGGGTGAAATCAACGTGGTTGTCAGAGGGAGGCAACAGAGCATTGTACAAAGAGTGTGGAAACGGGGCACGCCTGGATTTCCCTTTCGAGCCGTGGGTCATTAAGGGATGTCCTTTCCCTCCCATGCCTCAGTTTCTCTATGTGCCCAGTACAGCTGGGGGGTGGGGGGGTGCAGGATGTGTGCCTCCTCATTGTAGAGAATACTCCGCACACACCCGGGCACATCATGGCCCTTCCTAAAGTGGCAAGTCTTCAGGCCCCAAGTCCAGCGTACCCTGCATCCCGCCCGCTGCCCTGCCGTGGGGGTGAGGAGCGCCCTGGTGGGGGGTGGACGGCGGCTCTCACCGTGCGCCTGTCAGACTTGAATCGTGAAGCTCAGCTGGGCATCAGGCCAGAGTCTTGCTGCCAGGTTTTATTTGTTGGGGGCTGTGCTTGGCACTCCAGGACGGCCTTGTCATCATCTGTTCCAGGCAGCCCCTCATCTGTGTGTGGCCGGGTCGTTTTCCCCCAGGATGGTGTGGCAGGGCTGCCGCGAAGGTGGGACAGAGAGATCTTGTCCAAAAGGAGGGGTGGACGGTGACACGCACGGACAGAACTGCTCTTTCCCTGGGGCTTGTAGACCCATCACCTGGGTCTCTGCCTCGTCGTCACATGATTCTCCCTGGGTCTCAAATCTCCCTCTCCTTCCTCTTGTAACGACCTCACCCCAAGATCCGTAATTTAATTACCTCTCACAGACCTCCTTCCCAGGCTTCAGGGTTCGGCACGAATGTATCTTTTTGGAGGGCCACCACTGACCCTGCAGCAGGATCTGACGCCAGCTGCCAGTCTCCCCATTCGGCTTAAAACCGTGCCGCTGGCTCAGAGCTGGGAGCTGAGCCAGGTCTCGAAGATTTGGGAGTCCGAGCTCTTTTCCACTCCCGTCAGACACCTCCTTAGCCTAAGGAAAGGGCGTGTGATGTGCTGGGAAAGAAGCCGGGCAAAGGGCTGTGGGAGGGTGTCTGTAGGGGGGTCTGTGCTGAGCTGAAGCTGGAGGCGTCTCCGGAACACCCAGAGGAGGGCCGCGCCTGGGGCAGTTTGTGCGCCAGAACCCAGCCTGCAGGGCCGGAGTGACAGGAAGCCGTGGGCAGCCTGCGGGCTGAGGGCAGGGGCAGGGCTGATCAGCACTTTCCCTCCAGGTGCTCCAGGTGAGGGGAGACGCCTGCGGGAGAGAGGCTGCAGCGGAGATAGGAAGAGGAGAGGAGGGAGAATGAGGCTAGGCTGAATTCCAGGGTCGTGGCCAGGGAAGCAGCTGAGGTGCCCTCCAGGGAGGGAGGGAGGACAGGCTCCGGAGGCCCAGGTTTGTTCTGGGCAGGTTAAGCCCATGCCTGTTGGCTGTAGGTTTAGGAGGGAGTGGAATACCAGGGGCCAATAAATCACCTGTGTGCCAGGTTGGGAGCCAATTAAATGGCAGACACTAAAAGGGGGCAGAAGGGACATCAAAATAGCAGCCTTGTGACCAAGGAAACTGACAGTGGAAAATGTGGTTTATGTCTGAGGACAAGCGGCTCCCCAGACTGAGACCCAGAATTGGCCGGACTCACCCCAAGCCCAGGCAGCCCTGGACCGCAGGCATCCCCACTGTGCCGGGACACCCAGGGCAGGGAGGGGCAGAGGCTCAGTCGTGCCAGGAGCGCAGCAACTGCGATCCGAACACCGTCTGCCTGGTTTTCACACCCACGACTTTTCCCTCCTTCCCAAACCAGGGATGCCTGCTGAAATGACAAACGAAGGAAAGGAGGATAGGGAGGGATGTGTCTCTGTAGGAGGACTTCCCAGGTAGCCTGCGAGGTAACACCTTCTCTCTCCTACTTCCTAGTGATGCAGAACCTGTTTCCTCGTCTGCAAAATGGGGATGATATGTACTGAGACTGGTCGTAATAGCAGTGCCTAACACAGAAGCAGGGCTTTCTATGTGCTAATGTTTTCCGGTGTCACACGTACTCTTCATATGATCCCTGGGAAGTAGTCGCTCTCGTTACCATTTCACGGAAGAGATGGCGAGGTTCAGAGAGGTTAAGTAAGTTGCCCGGGCTCACCCAGCTGCCAGGTTGCCTAGCCTGGCTTTGGACGACATGACGTGGGCTGCTTCTAGGGTACCCTGCTGCGTGGAGATCAGGTGAGCTGTGTTTGCGGCATGGTGCCTGTCACACAGGGCAGGTGCCCGGCAGTAATCCCTGGGGGTGGGCGTCATAAGGGAGGGCCAATCCCACCCCCGACCCAGAGGGTCTGCCCACCTTCTGCCAGGTGAGCCACCTGGTGGCCTCGCTGGGGAGGAGGGTGGGTATCCACATCGTTCTCTCTTTCTGGCCACCAGGTCCTGGTGAGGGGGAAGGCCCACCAGGTCGTTTTCCGGGAGTGTGGGGAATTGTGGAGGGGCCAGCTGCGGCAGAGCTTTTTAAAGAAAACTGTGCTTATCTATAAATAGCCCCTGACTCCTTCTGAGTCCCTGACACTTCTGGGATGGCAAGATAGGTAGCGCCCTGCCTGTGCACTGCACACCGCGACTGTTGGGTGATTGTACAGTGGAAAGGAGTCCGGGGCCAGCTGGGGCAGGATCTCATGAACCAGAGACATCTTCCACGGACACTCAAGGGCCAGCCATGTCGCCAGCTGTTCCTTTTGTCAAGTAAGGACTTGTACAAACAGGATCACTTATTATCACCATCGTGTCATAAAAGAAACACTCTGTTAATGCCAAAAAAAAAAAGAAGAAATTGCATAATCTTAGAAGGAAGGGCCAGCCAGGAAATTGAGTACATTTTTTAATGGAAAATTCAGTGCAGGGTCCTAGCTGTTCTAATTCTTCCAGAATCTGATGAAAACAGTGATGGACAACACGTGCCCCTGGGGCCTGGTGGTGGGGAGTCCCAGACCCTAAAGCTTTGAGGTGCTGACCACACCTAGGGTGGAAGGGTGGACAGATGGACAGATGGCCTGAGATCGGGAGGCTGGGCGTTATGCTGCGTCCCGTGGGTGTGGGGTGAAGAGGATACCTAGCCCTCTCTGAGATGCAGCTGGCTTATCTGCAAATAGGGATGCTGACTCCCCCCTCGCAGGATGGTACTGAGAGTGAGACGGGGCAATGGATGAGAATTTGCAGTAGCTCTGTTGTCGGGACGAGAAGTCCTCGTCACCATCCTCTTTGCAGGTTGCACAGGTAGGGTGGACCTGGGGCCCCTGGAGTTGGCTGGGTCAGGGTTCTGGGGATGCACTGGAGTTAGTGGGCAGCTGGGAGCACGCAGAAGTGTGTCCTAAAGAGGCCTGCCAGAAAAAGAAATTACCAATGCTGATATGAGTTGAATGGAGTCCCCTCAAAATATATATTGAAGTCCTAACCCCCGGTGCCTTGGAATGTGACCTCACTTTTATTTATTTATTTATTTTTGGTTGTGTTGGGTCTTCCTTGCTGCACGCAGGCTTTCCCTGGTTGCGGCGAGCGGGGGCTCCTCTTCGTTGTGGTGCGCGGGCTTCTCATTGCGGTGGCTTCTCTTGTTGCAGAGCACGGGTTCTAGGCACCCGGGCTTCAGTAGTTGCGGTACGCGGGCTCCGTAGTTGTGGCTCGCGGGTTCTAGAGCGCAGGCTCAGTAGTTATGGCGCACGGGCTTAGTTGCTCCACGGCATGTGGGATCTTCCCGGACCAGGGCTTGAACCCGTGTCCCCTGCATTGGCAGGTGGATTCTTAACCACTGCGCCACCAGGGAAGCCCCATGACCTCATTTTGATATAGGGTCCTTGCAGATATAATTAGTTAAGATGCAGTCATACTGGATTAGGGTGAGCCCCAATCCAATATGACTGGCGTCCCGGTAAGAACAGACACACATGCAGACGGCCATGTGACAACAGAGACAGCGATCGCAGTGCTGCAGCTACAAGTCGAGGAAGCCCAGGGTGGCCCAGGGGAAGGCCACGAAGGATCCTCCGACACCTCTACTTCAGACTTCTAGCCTCCAGAATTCTGTGGCAGTGCTCCGTTATGGCAGCCTTGCAAACTGACACAAATGCTTAATGCAGGTAGGGCACAGAGTGGGAGCTTGATAAATGTTTGCTGAAGGAATGATGTTTATTGAGTGCCTGCTGTACAGCAGGCAAAGAGCTGAGGATTTGATGAGAGGTGAACTTTCCCGTGTGTTTGCTCCGTGCCGTGTGCTCCTGTGAGCACTATAGGGTACTCATTCATCAATGCACGGGACAATGCTTTGAGGAGAGTACTACTGCTGTTCTCATTTTATGCAGGAGAAAACCAAGACACGGAGTGACAAGCCGCTTGCTAGGGTCTTGTAAGCTGCTCTAAGTCCAGAGCCCTGACTGGTCAGCACTGCAATACTTCCTCCCTGCTGATGGCACAGTATACAGTAGGTGCTCAATAGATGCTGACTACCCCATACGTGTTCACTGCTTTTCCCCAGCTGTGCTGAGAAGGTTCTGGGATTCTATGACAGTCCTTGGTTTTCAAACAAGAGAAGGATTTCCTTTCCCACCTCAGGCTGCCAGAGCCTCTGGTTTGCTGGTTGAGATACACTGAATAAGGGCTGATTTGATTCTATCTTTAAAAATGTCACTTCCTCCAAGAGGCCTTCCCTGACCAGCCCTCATCTCTATTAGCATCCTGTTGTAGATTGAATTATGTCCCCCCCAAAAGATATGTGAAGGTCCTAACCCCTGGTATCTGTGAATATGACCTAATTTGGAAATAGGGTCTTTGCCAATGCAAGCAAATTAAGAAAAGGTCATGTTAGATTAGGGTGGGCCCTAATGTGACATGATGGGTGTCCTTATAAGAAGAGGCACAGAGGGCTTCCCTGGTGGCACAGTGGTTAAGAATCCACCTGCCAATGCAGGGGACACGGGTTTAAGCCCCGGTCCAGGAAGATCCCACATGCCGTGGAGCAACTAAGCCCGTGCACCACAGCTACTGAGCCTGCACTCTAGAACCTGTGAGCCACAACCCCTGAAGCCCGGGCACCTAGAGCCCGTGCTCTGCAACAAGAGAAGCCACCGCAATGAGAAGCCTGTGCACTGCAACGAAGAATAGCCCCTGCTCACTGCAACTAGAGAAAGCCAGCGCGCAGCAACAAAGATGCAACGCAGCCAAAATAAATAAATAAATAAATTAAATAAATTAAAAAAAAAGAAGAAGAAGAAGAGGCACAGAGATACACAAAGAAAATGCCATGTGATGAAGGAAGGAGAGATTATAGTGAAGCATTTAAGAACCAAGGAATGCCAAGGATTGCTAATCAGCACCAGAGCTAGAGGGAGGCCTGGAAGAGACCTTCCCTGGGCCTCCAGAGAGAGTGTAGCCCTGCGAGCACCTTGATTTCACACTTCTGGCCTCTAGAACTAAGAGAGGACATATTTCTCTTGTTTTAAGCCACCCAGTTTGTTGTACTTTGTTAAAGCAGCCCCAGGAAATGAATATATACCCCAAGCTTTGCCACAAGCTGACTGTGGTCATCCTCTTCTAACCTCTATCCCACGTTCTTCCAGCATATTCTAGAACTCAGGTATCTGAACTTCCCCAATTTAATAGTTCAGATGACATGAACATTCTCCCCTCTGTGCATTACATCTCTGTGTATGCAGGGCAAGGAGGTGCAGTTCTCGAAAAATCAAGGGCTCTGGAGTCAGCCAGTAGCAGATTAAGTGCTCAGCTCTGTCACTTACCGGCGCTAAGAACTTGGGCCCACCAGGCAACACCTCAAGCCGCCTCTTCCAGAAAAGTGGCCGCAATGGCACTGCCTTGAGAGATGTGAGGACTAAGTGGGACAGATGTGCAAACACCTGGAGAGTACCTGATTCTACCTGATCTTCAACAAACGTTTCTTGAATTGAAATGAATACAATAAAACCCCCCAGTGGGGCGGTTCATTCAATAGATGAAATTAAATTTCTGTTAATATCATAGGCTCACAAAACTGAAAAGATTAATTGCACCATATTTTCACCTGCAATTTAGATACATGGGGAAAGAATAACTCAATTATACCGGGTTTTGTACTTTCTAAAAAGAAAAAAATGTCAAAGGGAGGTAAGTTATTCTTTCCCTACATAAAGTGATTTCACTGCTCATTAACATGGCTCTGCTTTTGTATTCTTCAGCTTCCTAAATATAAGAGGCCCGATTTATACACCGCATTTGAACACTTTTAGAATGCCTCAAAATTAGTGTTGATTTAATTTATTTTCACCAGAGATTTGCAAAATATTTGCCTATTTTGAACTGTAGGTGATTCATTCGGGGAGAGAATAGGTGGTGTCTGCAGGGCGGGTGCTCCCCGATGCACAAACCCGAGCAAGCGGGGAGGATATGGGGGCTTGCAGGGACACTTCCCCAGCCTCCCGCCTCTATGTGCACCCTTCCCACCCCGCCAGGGGCTTCTCCTGGGTGCAACCTTTCCCTGAGTCTGCATCACCCAGAGAAGAAAGCTGAAGCTCCTTGGCTCGGTTGGGATGCCCTTCATGAACTAGCCCAGGCTTGTCACACAATGCACCTGTCCCCTCATGCTCACCTGTCTCACTCCAGCCCGCCACCTAGTGGCTCAGAGCCGCACAAACAGGCATCAGTCTGCGCAGCCTGGTTACCAAAGCCCCTCCCTCCAAGTTCCTGTGGAGCCTCCCATTTCCTAGGAAGGCATTCATTTGCTCACCCCTCCCCCTCCTTCCCAGCCCGGGAGGGCTCCTCTGGGCTGACACAGCCTCTTCTCTACCTGCTGCTCCGCAGCTCCTAGAAGGCAAAAACCCTTCGGACAGACCCCATCCCAATCCAGTGCCTGTTCGTCCCATTGAATTGAAAAACAAGGCCTCCAGTAACACAATCAATTCATTAATATCTGAGGTCCTCGAAATTGAGCATATTTTTGAGTGGAAGTTTATTAAATGTTTGTGAATGAATGAATGAGTTAGTGGGTAAGTGAGTGACTGAATCAGGT
The DNA here is from genome assembly GCF_964270905.1 of Leucopleurus acutus. NCBI lineage: Eukaryota > Metazoa > Chordata > Mammalia > Artiodactyla > Delphinidae > Leucopleurus > Leucopleurus acutus. Next base: position 137,188,744 of record NC_139146.1, read on the forward strand.
GTTCTCCTTTGGAAGATTTTTCAAGCCCTAAGATGTAATCAAATTATAGTAGCTGCAGCAAATCTTTTTAAAACCCTCACATTGAGAGCAAATTTAATTATATTATTTTAAAAATTCCCCAAGATGCAATAAAGTGCAGTGAAGTCCTTTCCATAATCCTGATATGACCAGCTAATGCTGTTAGATCAGAATTTTATAAGCACGGTTATATTGGATCTGATTTCACTGAATTTTATCATAAGATGATACATTTGTTTTGAACTGAAATCTATAGTTCTTAGGCACTTACCATTCGTCAAGCACCATGCTGGGCACTTTTATATACATTCCATCATCGTACGGGGTGCTGGGCCCAGGTGATGCGTCATCCTGAACGTTTTCTTCATTAGTCGTCACCATCACCATCAGCACCATACTGTCACCATCATCACCATCCTCAGCAGCATCCCCATCATTAGCAACATCACCATCATCACCTCCACCACCATCACCACACCACCATCATTACCATTATCACCATCATCACTATCATTATCACCACCACCATTACCACTGTCACCACCATAATCAACACCATCATCACTGTCACCACCACCATTATCACTATTACCATCACCACCAGAACAACTAATATTGGGCGCTTACTCCATGTCAGGCACTTGCCTCAGTATTTAACATGTTTTTTTCAGGTAGATCTCAACACACCCCCCATAAAACAGACACAATTATTATCTCAATTTTTAATAGATGAGGAAACTAATATTAGGATAAACTCAGGGATTTTCTCAAATACCCAGCTAGTGAGTGAAAGAGCTGAAAATCAAATCAGATGCTTAGTCTCATTCATTCATTCAGCAAATACTTTCTGAGAGGGTCTCCTAGTATCAGGCACCAATCCAGGGGCTGAGAGGTACAGAACTAAGAAGACAGAGGCAGGAGGTTTACATTCCACAGGGCATGTGTATGTGTGTGTGTGTAAGGGCAGATGCATGTGTGTGCATGTGCATGTATGTGTATGTGCATGCCTTCAAGCAAGCATGGGTGTGTACATCTGAGTGAGGCAAAGACATAGACGATGAAGAAGTAAACAAATAAATGAACAAAGACAATTTCAGAGAGATACAAGTGCTGTGATTCAGTTAAAGCAGGGTGATGCGACAAAGGTGGCGAGGCAGGGCTACTTGAGACTGGCTGGTCAGGGAATACGTGTGTAGGTGACGTTTGAATTGAGACTGAAAATACAAGAAGGGGTTGATCTGTTGGCGGAATTCCAGGGAGAGGGAACAGCAAATGCCAAAAACCCACACCAGCCACAATCCAGCCATGTTCGGAAGAGAAAGAGGCTAGTGAGTCTCCAGGGTCCTGAGCAGGGGAGAGAGTTGGGAGTAAGGTTGGGATGAGCGGCAAGGCCAGGCCACGAGGGTAAGGGCTGGAGTTTGGGTTTATTCTGTGTGCAGTGGGAAGGGTTTTGCGTAGGCCAATGGCATGGTCTTTCTTATGTGTTAAAAGGCCATCCATGCTGCTGTGTAGAGACAGAATTGAAGGGAAGCAGGATTTAAGATGGGGAGACCAGTCTGAAGGAGCCTGTGGTCATCCAGGCAAGAGACGGTTGTTGTCCGGACTGTGGTGATGACCATGGAAGTCGGGGAATAGAAGCATTTGAGATCCATTGGGGAAACGGAGTCAACAAGAACTGATCAGTTAGACATGGGGGTGCAAGAAAGAAGGCTAAAGACCCTGATGACAGCGAACACTTACCCAAAGCCAGACACCGTTCAGGTGTGTTGTTGGAATATAAGAAAAGAGAAGGAAGGTACCGCTGTTGGCACTGTGGAAACCAAAGGAGGAACTGAGGTATGGAGTGCTCAGCTCACACAGATAGAAGGGAGCAGAGACAGATTCAAGGGCAGGTGGAAAAGTGAGTCCAGGGTAGCCTTGTTCACACCTGATGGCTGTGAGCTCCTGGCAGGGGTGGCTTCATCAGATCACAGGTAGGTGGGTCCCTTGAATGCAATTGGAATTTGTGTGGTTGGATTTCTGGGTAGATTTATTGAATGTGCCATTTCCTCTAGTGTATAGGTTTATCTCCCATTTACTTATGCCACAGTCTGAATTGGTTTTTTTTATTGTACTTACTGATTTCTAAATTTCCCATTTCAACTTTCCCTCTTGAATATCTCTTGTGTTTCAGCTCACAAATCCTTGACACACTGCTCTAGCCCTGTCTTTGGATTGTTATGGGAAAAATAGAGATGCAGACTAAGTCACCATCTCTCAAGAAAGTCTCCTGTTTGAGCCTTTTGTTTTCAAAGTTAGAGTGTTGTAACTTTGTAATTGTCCTTTCTCAACCACGGGAAACCCAGTTTCACCTAGCTTCCTGTCTGAAAAGTTTGAGATGTTTTCAACACTGTGGTTAAAACAATGGTTGGATTATCCTTCTTAAGAATTGAGCACTACATTGTCGTTGTTTTCACACCCTGACGTTCACTCTAACTTTGAGTCAGGTCTTTCAGTGTTATCGAATTTTCAGAGCTGAAAGGTACTTCAGCAACTATGATCAACCCTACCTTGTGATAGATGAGGAAACTGTGCTCTAAGCAAGGAAAGTGATTTGCCCAGAGAATGAGGGCTGATCTTGAACAGGACCAGTTTAGGATAGGACATGGGGAGTGGGTAGATGGGCCTTACTTATTGTATCAGTTAGATGTCACTGTGTAACAAACCACCCCAGAATCTAGAGGTTGAAAACAGCAACCATTTATTTGCTCATGATTCTGTAATCTGGGCAGGTCTCAGCTGGATGGTTCTTCTGCTGGTCAACCTGGGGTTGCTCAGTGACCTCCAGCAGTCATGTGGATGCTGACTGGGATTCAAGATGCCCCAGCCAGGATGGTTAAAACAGCAGGAGGCAGACCGGGCTGCTCTCTTTCCAAGGGAGAGTCCAGCAAGGTAGCCAGCCCTCTGCAACCTCATGAGGAAAGTCAAGAGGAACAGCTCGGCTAAGCCTAGTCAGTCTAAGAACCAGGGAAGGTGAAAAGACACTGCTATTTAAGGAAGAGTTTGTAATGCAGCAGCAGCTGACTGGAACACTTACCCAAGATCTTCCCTTTTCTGTCTCCATGTCTGAAAATTCTTTCCTCAGATCTTTCACAATTGACCCCTTCTCCTCAATCATCTCTTCAAAGGTCACTTCTCAAAGGCCTCATCAGTCCTGTGTGCTGGTTGCCTCAGTAGCTGCCTTGTGCTCTGAGTTCATGGGAACAGGATCTGGTGTGGACATTGGTGGAGCTGTGTTACAGGTGGGGTTTGTGTCAGCGGCTTTTCTTCTGCCGAAATGCCAAAGTCATAACACAGAGATCCATGTCAACATTTGAAATAAATAATAAATTAAGGTATAATTTCATGCAGTAAAGTGTATCCTGAGAGTATAATTTGATGAGTTTTGACAAATGTGTAACCTTTACCCAAATCAGCTATTGGACACCCCATCACCTCAAAAAGATCTCTGGCTCCCCTGTCCAGTCAATTGTCCTGTTCTTGAGACTTTGGTTGTTATTATTTTAAATTTCCTCCTCTGTTCTTCAGATTGGGTAAATTCTATCCATCTCTCTTGAAGTTCACTGAGTTCTTCTTCTTGGATTTGTACTGCTTTTTAGTACATGTAGTGAATTTTTTATTCCAGGTGCAATATTTTTCAGATCTAGATTTCCCATTTAGTTCATTTAGTAGTTTCTATTTTTCTGCTGAGATTATCTTTTAATTCACTACGAACTTATTTTCCTTTACATCCTCGAGCACAGTGATAACAGCTCTTTTAAAATTATCAGGTGCAAATTCCAACATTTGGGGTCAGTCCCAGTTGATTCCTATGTTTCTTCTGATGTCAAGTGATTTTGGTTTGTACCCTGAACTTCGTGAGCAAAATGTTGTAGACACTCTGGATTCTATTATGTTCCACCTAAGGTGTTGCCTTTTTTTGTTTTATAGATAGTTAACTTCTGAATTCAAACAGTAAATGTGTCCCTTGCAGAGCGGGGCAGCTAAAATCTCAGTTTAGTTCTTCTAAGCTTGTCAGAGCCGTTTGGTATCTGCCCTGTGAAGCCGCCTTCTCCTGCAGGGAGGAGAGGGGAAACCCTGGGAGACCCAGAAGAGGGACTGGACAGGTGTAGGGGCCAAGGGGCCAAGGGACTGGGGAGGAAGGAAGAGAGGACCCTGTGCCCATGTGACAGGGGAAGCTCCAGGGCTCACTGGTTCCAGTGCTGAGAAGCTCTGAAGGCAGGAGTGTCATTCTGACATGGAAAGAAGCGCTCTGTCCCGTTTGTCCTCTCCCCAGAAATCCACCACACCCCACTCTGCTCATCCCACTGCTCAGGCAGCCCTTCAGATCAGAAAGGACAGAGATGGTCCCTAGCCATCTCCTTTCCAGACCAAATCCCTCTTGATTTCTGGTTTAGATTTAGGGGCACCTGCTGCAATACCAGCCTCGCAAAGATAGATAATGAGGTCCCTCCCAGGATGGGGAAAGATGACAAATTAACCAAGGCTCAGGGAAGAGACCTTTCCCTTGTTGGTAACTGTTGGAGTCACACTGTGTCCCCCCCACTGGCCCTCGCACAGCCTGGGAACATCTTGGGCTCCACAGGTGTCTCTTGCACAAGAGAATGAGCCATCTGCTTGGGTGGCTTCTGCTGCCCTGGTTTCCCAGGCCCTGTACAGTCATCTGCTCCTACGCCTTGGAACGAACGCTGAGGGTGTCACCTCTCACAGCCCCCTTGGCAAACTGCTGTCCCTCATTAATATTCCACAGCAAACCCAGTGAATCATTCCCACCTCACTTCTGTTTTAAATCCTTGGCACTTTTAGTTTCTATTTTTATATATTTTAAAATTAAGGATTATTTGATACATACAAATAGATATACCATAATGCTGTGTAGATCATGAAGCAGAACAATAAGTACAAACAGCTGTGGGGTTTCCCTGGTGGCACAGTGTTTGGGAATCCGCCTGCCAGTGCAGGGGACACAGGTTCGAGCCCTGGTCTGGGAAGATCCCACATGCTGTGGAGCAACTAAGCACGTGCACCACAACTACCGAGCCACGTGCCACAACTGGGAAGACCGCGTGCCTAGAGCCTGTGCTCCATAACAAGAGAAGCCACCGCAATGAGAAGCCCACGCACCACAACGAAGAGTAGCCCCCGCTCGCCACAACTACAGAAAGCCTGCGTGCAGCAACGAAGACCCAACACAGCCAAAAATAAATAAATAAAATAAATTTTTTAAAAATGATAATAATAAAATTAAATTAAAACAACTGTGACCCCTACCCTGAGCCTAGAACATACTATTCTATGTGCTCCTTCCTGCCCAAACCTTCCTCCTCCCCCTCCACAAAAGTAACCACTCTCTTGAATGGTATCTCTATCATCACCTTGTTTCTTTACAGTTTCATCACAAAGCTGTAGCCCTAAACCATCTAGTGCTTAGCTGAGCCTGGCTTTTGAACTTATGTAAACAGAACATTCTGTGTGTGTCCTTCAAGGAGTTGCCTTTTCCACTCAAGGTTGTGTGTTGATACGTGTAGCGTTCTGCGTTTCACTTTTACTGCTGTGCACCATTCCCTTATATGAATGTGCCAGACTTTATCCAACCTCTTGTGAGTGGACATTTGGGCTGTTGCCCATGCTTTTTTCTTAAGATGATGCCCTGTGGCCATTACTGTACGTATCTCCCAGGATATGGGCTGTAAGAGTTTCTCTAGAGTGTCGACTAGAGAGAGATTGCTGGGTTTGGGGTGTCACGTCATCAGCTTTATTCATGGAACACTGACAGTGTTCTGAATCTGCTGTGCCAGTTGACTATCCCCAGCAATGAAAGACCTCACCAACTCTCCATATTCACAGACCTTCTAGATTTTGCCAGTCTGGTGGGTGTTAATGGTCTTGCCTATGAATTTAGTTTAATTTTCCCTGGAGATCTTTTCATATGTTTCCAGGCACTTCTCATGGTCTCCTCCAGGAGACACCTGTTCCTGGTTTGGGCAAACATTTTTATCACCTTCTTTCACTTCTTGTTGACATTTAGAAGTTCTTTGTATATTTTCTGTGTTAATCCCGTGTTCACTGCATATGTGGCAGAGGCATTCTCCCTGCATGTGTCTTGTCTTTGTGTATGGTGTCTTAAGTTCTCAATTTAGTGTAGCAGAATGTCTTCCTCTTTTGACTTAAGAAATTCCATCCTACCCCAGGGTCATAAGGATACTCTTTTATAATATCAAAGTGCAAAATGTTTCAAGCGCAAAATGTTTTTCACATTTAAATCTTTAATTTGCTTAGAATTGATTTTTCTGTAGGGTTTGAGGTAGGGATCTAAATTATTTTTTTCCAAAGGGAGAACAAATCTTCCAGCACCATTAGTGAGTGGCCTACTCTTTCCCACTGATTTATAACATCCTCTCCACATTACATCTAGTCTCCTTACATGTGTTGTCCTGATTCTATTCTGTTCCTAATTGTCTACCCTTGCACCAATATCACACTGCCTTAAGGTTTATAATAAGCTTTATAATGTCTTGTTATCTGATCGTGCAAGTGCCCCTCCTCCTAAATCCATTCCTCTTCTAAAGATAAGTAACTAGCTACTCTATTCCTGCATTAGCGAACACACTCAACTGTTTGTCATACTGCCTTTGCACTGGTGCTGTTTCACTTCTCTGGGGCGCCCCTCTCCCTCTTTCCTCTGAGTAACTCCCTCTGGATCATAGGCTCAAATCAAGCCTCATTGCCTGCAAGTCTCTGGAACCATCTTGCAAGACGAGCCAGGTAGTTATTCTTTTGGTATGACCCTCCTGCACTGAGTTGTTCTTGCTACTTTCTGCTCCCTCCCGCCTTGCCTCCCACTAGCCCTGACTTGCTTCATTTTCACACACCCATCAGGAGAGAGCTGGGAAAACTAGCCTAGAGCCTTCCTCCCTCCTGGACAGCGGTGCTGTTCCAAAGCCTTTGATCCCTTCTCTTGGAGCTGATGTTCTCCGCAGCCCGAGGAGAAAGGCTCGGGGACCTCTATCTCTATTTTCCAGGCAGAGGAAGTGTCCTCACCCCTCTCCCCTCCCCCCAGCATTGCTTTCCTTCTGAATCACTGCCAGAGCCTGGGATGAGCCCAGATGGGACCTCAAGCCTGTCCCCTCACTGGGAGGACGTGGGGGGCAGATAGAAATGTCACTCAGCCCACATGGGATCAGTCATCTCTCTGCACCGGGCCCTAGGCCTCCACCACGTGCCAGCACCACGCCCGGCACTGTCCCTTCTCTTGGGTCTCAGTTAGTGGACCTCACGTCCAGCCCATCAACGGCCTTGGCTGCCCCTGCCACCATGTCCCGGGGCCCAGCCTCCTCGCTGGTTGGTGTGGCCTTCACTTCGCTGACACCGACCAGCGGTCACTAGGGTGGGCTCTGGTGAGGCGGCCGTGCCAGTGGCAGAGGGGCAGGCTGTGTGGTGGTCCCTCTGTAGCCTGGTCCAGGCTCTCACACCTGGACCCAAAGAGCCGCTGGCTGGCTCAGCAACACCATGGCCTCGGCTAGAGGACTCTCGTCCTGGTTGTGGAGGCCACTCGGCAGGCGGGCTGGCAGCTGGAGATAGGGCCCTCGGCCGGTGGGGAGCTCGTGGGCAGGGCCAGGCTCTTCTATGCCTCTTCCCGCACTTGCTCCCTTGTGCCCAGCTTCCCTCGTCGCACGGGCACAGGGTTCTCCCTTCCTCCCCCCCAGCCCCTCTGCCCCTGCACCAGTCCAGTCCCGCTTCTGGGACTTTCAGTGTCTCCCTTCCTCTTGCCTGCAGCGAGTCACCAAGCCAGGCCACCAGTACCGCACGCCCTGCAATTGCAACATCCCGGTCAGCAACCTGCCTCCGTCCTCACCCCCACGGCAGCCTCTGCTCCCAGCAGCCAGAGAGAGGCCCCCGGATCAAAACTTTCTGCTCCTGTCTCCCACTGGCTTCAAACCCTGGCGGCAGCAGCTCAGCACAGCTCTTTTGCTGGAGTCTGCACTGCGGGGTCAGACCCTGATTCTCCAGCCACACTGGATGGCGGGCAGCTAGGGAGGGGCCGGGTGCACCGTGCTCCCCTGTTTCCCATGCCTAGAGCCCAGCTGATGCCTTCCCACTCCTTCAGCCTCAGTGCAGGCAGCCCCCACTCCGTGAAGGCTGGTCTGGCCTGCCCAGTCATGTGGCCCTTCTCCAACCCGCTCTGTGCACCGTGAACATCTGTGCATGGTGTGGCTTGCCACTCTGTGGTGCAAGCATCTAGAGTTTGGTATCGGGTTTGTCTTGTTGCCTCTTGTAGCCTGAGTGTCTGCACTGAGTATGGCCTCAGCCTGGGAGATTGTGTCGCATCTGCATCGCTGTGTTCTGGTCAGCTCCCCGCCAGTGGAATGAGAGATCTTTGAAGGCAGGGACCAGGCCTTATTCCTCTCTGCCTATAGAGGCCTAGCATGAAGGAAGTGCTCTGTAACTGTTTGTTGAATGACTGAATGATTGAACGAACGAATGAGTGAATGCAGGACAGACGTCATTGTGAGGGTACCCAGGGGAGGGACTGCACATCCATACCAACCCACCCAGGGTACCATGTGGACAGGCTATTTGGGGATCTGCAATAAGGACCGAGATCCCATGTGTCCAGACACTCTGCAGGGTTGATCCAGGTCCCCTGGCTGCAGGGCTGAAGTGGAAGCATGCAGGCTGGACAGACAGGCCTGGTCCCATTCCTGGGCAATGGCCAGAGTTCGGAGAAAGCACAAAAGATTCCTGCTGCAAAATCAGACAGGGCATAAGATAGTTTAAAAATATACAAACCCGGGCGCTCTATGAAGCCAGCGGTGGAAAGGTGGGTGCAGAAGAGGCATGGGGGCAAATGAACATGTTTGGGTTTAAAAACAGCCGAAGCATCTAACAGCCGGGGAGGTTGGCTTGAACATTCCAGCATGTTCTGTTGATTTATGGCTGTTGCTAGGTAACAGAGTACACTGAGGCGGGTGTGATTTTAAAGCTGCGGCTCCTGACCAAAGAAAAAACCATTAATCGGGCTGGGGGCTGGGGGAGAGTGTAAATGCAGCCCAGAGGACAGGAGCGGTTAGCAGCAATTAGAGCAAAGCCAAGGGTAGCCAACGCTCCATGTCTGCAATCCTTCCCGGGTGCGTTCAGCCGCGAGGGTGGAGAGCCAGCTGCTGACATGGCTTCTCCTTCAGAAAGACACCAGCGTGAATTTATCTTTTAGTTTGCAGTAAATCGATTTAGTACGTGTCCGATTTCTAACACAGCACTGCTAGTGTGCAAAACTAGCAGTGTGTGTGAAGCGTGTCATCTTGATGGCCAGGATTCATCGTCCTCACTCAGGTTACAAAGGGCTCCAGCCTCTCACCAGCTCTGTTCACTTTCCGAGCACTCACTGATACTTCTGTGTACCCTGCTGGGGTTCCAGGGTGAGTGAGACAGAAGTCCCCACCTGGTGAAGCTGACATTCGGAGGAGGGGTTGGGGGGAACAGATACTAAATCATAGTCACACTTAACAAGAAAGTGTATTTTATGCTACAAAGTAAAAAAAGCAAAGCCAAGTAAAGGGGTCCAGAAGTAGGGGTGAGTGTCTTGTGTGGGGGGGTTGCAGTCATAAATAGGAGAACGCTGGTTGGCCTCACTGAGAAAATATGTGAGCAAAGTCTTAAAGGAAGTGAGAGACTAAGCCTTGGAGATAAAGGAAGAACAATACAGGTGGAGGGATAATCCAGCAGGTGCAAAGGCCCTGAGGCAGGTTGGAGAAACAGCAGGGAGGTCAGTGTGTTTAGAGTGGAGTGAGGTGGGAGGAGTGGGGAAAGGGAAGCAGATCATGTGGGGTTCTCAGGCCACTGGGAGGACATCGTGGCAGGAAGAGGGGGGCACTTGGTGGGGAGGGGAAACCGCAGTTCACTGGACCATTCTGTGCCAGGTCCTGTGCTGGGGGTTTGTGCACCTGAGAGGGGTGAGACTCACTTACCTAGTTCATGGACAAACAGGCTGAGGCCCCTGGGGAAGGGCCAGCAGGAGGTCCAAGCTGCTGAGTGGTGGAGACTGAATTTGGGCCTTTACCTGCTGGCTCCTTACCTGCCTTTTCCTCCCACAAACTCCTACTTATTCTTCAAGCCCCAGCTCAAATGTCCGCTCCCTCTGAAGCTTTTGCTGAGCCCATCTGTACTCCTTGTGTTTGGTGTCCCTGCAGCCCCAGGACCTCCCCCCGCCACACTTATATTAGGGCTTTGGATTCCTCTTCTGGACCATGGGCCCTTCAGGGCCTGTCCCCAGGCTGATTTACACCTGGTCCCCAGAGCTCACTCAGCAGGTGGTTATTGAACAAATGAATGGGAGGGAACGGGACAGGGAGAGAGGGAGCAGGTAGAGAGGGTGGATGGACATGCGCAGAGCAGCCTGTGAGAGAGAGAGAGAGAGAGAGGAGTGGTGTATGGGGCAGAGGGCGGTTAGCTGGGAGGAATGTACACTGCAGTTTGTGTCTCTCCCACACTCACACGCTCTTTGCAGGCCCGTGTGTGTCCTGTGGCTCCAGGATTCCATCTTTCAGATGGCAGGTGCTGGTCCCAGTCCTGGAGACCTGGGCTCTGTCCCATCATACATACATACGTACATACATGCATGCATCTTCACTGTGTACACTGGTAGCTGCCCCTGGGAGCCCTAACCCTGTACAGACCCCTGCAGGCCCCCCTTGTCTCTCTACCCCACCCCTATCACCAATACAGGGACTTCCGAGGGGCCTGGAGGCAGCTGGGCTGAAGGGCGGGACAGCACGGCCTCCAAGAAGCTAGGATGTGCCTTCTGGGGTCTCAGCCCAGCTCCAGTTCCTCTGGCTGCATCCTCTCTGACTCAGAGCCCCCTTCAGTCTCTGCTTGGAGGGGGGATTGCAGCAAATGTGTAGGACTTGGCACCTGGACGCTGGTGACTGTGGGGAAGTAGGAGAAGAATGAACTCTACCTCTGTTCCTTCATTCATTCAGTCACCCCCTCAGAAACGATTGCACACTTACTATGGCCTAGTACTGTTTTAGCTGGGAAGCCCTGTGCTCGTGAAGTGTATATTCTAGAGACACAGATGGAGAGTGAATAATCAGACAAGGAAATGATATTATGTCAACTATGTTCTTCTAAATTATCACATAATGCTAAGTGCTGTGAGAAAAATGGAGCAGGGAAGGAATCGGAGAGTGACAGAGCTGCCATTTGCAATGGCGTCACATCCAGTAAGGCCTATCTGAGAAGGGGATATTTGAACGAGGACCAGAGGAAGAGAAGGAGGCTAGGGAGAGTCTGAATCTGTCTGGGGAACTCATGGCTGCGTGGACGCTCCACTTCCTCAACTGCAAAGAGGCTCCCGTGACACCCACCTGGTCTATTGCCAGCAAAGCACCTAGCGCCATGCCTGGCACGCAGTAGGTGCTCATCATACGGCAGAAAGGACAGCTGTGAGAGCCTCCAGTTCTGGGAGTGGCCATCCCTCTGGCTTCCTGGGCGGGAGCGGCTCATGCAGCGCCCCAGCCTCAGCGACCGCTCGGTGCTCCTCTCATGCTGGTCCCAGGTCAGAATCCCGACCCCGAAATCCAGTCCCAGACCTGAGGCCCGTGCCCTGCACACAGGCTTCCCGGCCGCGGGGGGCCGTCTTGCTCCTTGTGTCCATGTTTCAGTCTCCCAAATGCACTGGGCCCTCTCGGTGACGTGGCTGAGTGTGAGGTCCTGGCAATCAGAGCCTGGAAAGCATGTGGGTGCAGGCAGTCTACCTGGGAGGGGAGCCCAGGGCTCATCGCTTGCTCCCTGCTGTGGGGAAAGGGGGCTCCGGTCCACTGAGACGTGGAAGGAAGGTTCTGGAACTGATCCCTGAAGGAGAGGGGCAGCAGCAATTCTCCAGGGATTCTTCTTCCAAATAAGTCAGGGGCGCCCAGGTGGCACTGACTCCCCACACTCCAGGTTGCATGGGCTCAAGACCCAGGGGTGTCGGTGAGTCCTGGGAGCAGGACGCAGCAGGACGCCAGAGAGCTAGAGGGGACCTGGCAGCCGGGCGAGTTGGAGCCTGACCAATGGTCCACCGCAGCTGCGGCTAGAACCAGAGGACGGCGGAGGCTGTCGTGGCGTCTTTCCCAGCACCAGTCTCATTCTTCAGCACCATGACCCTGGGCAGGCCAAAGATGGGCCCTCCCTGGCCTCAGAGACTAGTCCAGGAGTGGGCAGGTGTCCAGGCTGGGGTCTGTGAGTGCAGAGAGTGGGGACGGTTTTCCTGCTCCAGCAGAGATGCTGTGAGATGTGAGCTGCTGCTAGCCGTGGTCTCCCCGCACCCAGAGAAGTCCGCCTGTAGCAGGCGGAGAACGAGGCCAGCCCCTGGGAGAAACAGAGAGGAGAGGCGGATGAGGTCCGATGAAGTTCACGCCCCAGGGGCCATGTGTCCCCCAGGTTGGGTCTGCTTTCTGAGGCTTGGATTCATGTCCCCTTTTTGCTAAGCCAGTTTGGACCGCCTTTCTGTCACTTGCAACGCGAGGGTGCTGGCCAACGCTTCTCATCATCCCTGGCACCATTGGGCCCTCAAGGACCCTAGTTCTCAGGCTCTGCAGCAAGGTAGTAGGTAGATCCCAGCCACAGTGACAGATGCCCCAACTCCAGCCCTGCTCCGTGACAGGCACAGCTGCCCTCCTGTATGAATCTGTTGCCTCTGCCTTGGCTCTCCAAGGCCCCCTGGGTTCTGACAGCCCCATTGGACTTGCCTCTTTGGTTCCCTGAGGGATGCTTGGGATGGTCCTGCCACCCAGCATGGCCCCTGGCTTGACCCACCGAGACATCTGAGCCGGCCCGGCACCATTGGCCCATGGCAAAAACTTTGTGGGGCAGCCTGCACCACTCCCTATGGGAACCACTGTGGTGGGAGGGGAGGAAAGGGGCTGGCCATCTGCGTCGCTGACAGGCTTCCCCAATCAACCATTCGTTCATTAATCCATCCAACAAGTACTGCATAAGCTTCTACTTCCTGCCAGGCACTGGAGGTGGGGGTGGGGGTGGGGGGGATGGGGCATGGTAGGTGGGTGGGAGCACAGCACTGAACACACAAGCAAAAGTCCCTGCAACCGTGGAGCTGACATTCTCCGAGGTTGAAATGGGAGAAGTGGGGGAAAAAACACTAAGATAAGTTGTTAAAATATATGCTATGTTAGTGATAATTACTAAAGAGATAAAAAGTAAAGCAGAGCAGGGGGTATGAAATGATGGGGCTAAGCCTGCAATTCTAGATGGGGTGGTGCCCGTTTTTTAGCATGGGGAGAGGTTGGAACCCAGTGCTAGAGCCAGGCTGCTGGGCTTCACCTCCCATCTGCTGCTCGTGAGTGATCTGACAGAGATTACTCAACTGCTTTAAGCCTCAACTTTCCCATCTGTGAAATGGAGACACTAATAGTGCCTACCCATTGAGGTTTTGGAGGTGGAGTGAAATAATGCATTTAGAGTATTTGCACAGTACATGCCATGTGAGTGGTTCCCCAATCTTACCTTCTCTTCGTGGCCTGAGATGTGTAGATTCCCTCATGCTCCGTGCCCAGGAATGTTACGCTCAGGAGAAGCGAGGAGTATGATCCTCATTTTTGAGGTTTAAACGCTAATGTGGTCTGTGATCATCTGGATGGCTCTCGTCCATCTGTCCGTCTGGTTCCCCATGAATCTGTCCCTCGAGCTTACTTGAGACCTTGAAGTCAGGAATGTGTGTTAGTCATTGGTCTCTGCTCCAATGTCCATTGCAGGCCTGATACTTAATGGTGATCAATAATTTCTAATTAAATTAATGGATGGTGAATAAATGCTGTAAGGACTCAGCAATGACTTCAAGCATTGAAGTAATCAATGAAGGCTTCACGGAGGAAGTGTCATGAGAGGGTGGCTTGGAACTGCCAGTGGGAAAGAAGAACCCCGTCTCACTGTGGAAGGCTGGGTCCTGGAGCCTCCCCTTGAAAGATGAACGTGTGTCCCCAGATGAGGGTCTGGCTCTGGGCTGCTGCACTGATCTCCTGGGAGCCTGCCCTCAGGAGACTTGGAGTCTTTTCCCCTGATACCGCCAGGCCTGGGTGGGCCATGGGGATGAGCATGGGACCTTCAGGACCCTCTCGCAAGGTCTGGTCAGAGGGGAGGCTGAGTGGAGGCTGCACACTCGGCTGGCGGTGCTGTGAATTATTGATCACCAGAGAGTAATGTGTAGGCAAGGTCATTTCCCTCCTAGGCCAAACTGCTCCATCGTGCTTAATTGCCTGTTTTCCAAATTTCCCTAGGGCTGGCCTGGTGTGTGGGGATTAGTTCTGTGCCCATTTATTTTGCTTGAATCCAGTCTGTGGGGTAAAACGGGATGCCGTCCATTCTCTTTGGTATTAAGTTTGAAAGCTGTGGATGGGATTAATTCAGGTGCTTAAATGGGGGGAGGGACTCTTGCTTTACCTGGTACTGCAAAGAGGTGTTACTCTGAGCACCCCATCCCCTCAAGGCTTGACTTACTTGTTTGAGTGGTGGGCTGGCAGAATCAGAGAAATGAGGGGCAATCTATACTCCCTGAGCACCTGTGATGTACCAGGCTCTATGTATATCATCTTCTTTAATCCTCACTGAGATATCCAGATAAAATAAATATAATACACCAAAGTGGGGAACCAGATGAAGAAACGGGTTTTCAAAGAAAAATGTTAAGAGCGGGTTGCAAGGATTCTTCCACCCCTTCCTGACAGGGTAGGGTGGTGGGTAATGACGGGAAGTCATGAGGAGTGTTGCTCTGGAGGGGGCTGTGCTGAGGCTCTGCTAAGTGGGAGGAAGAGGAGGTACCTGCCCATTCTCTGGAGCCAAGTGTGGATGGATGACTCAAAGCTTAAAATGTACCTGATGGGTTTCCAGCCAAGAAAGAATAACAGGGACCAGATTTACCTTCCCACCCAAAACAACTGAAAAACAAGACAAAACATCGGAAACAGTGGTTTTCAAGAGACTGGACAATAGGCAGTAAAGGACAGTGATCACTGAGAAATGAAAACACACAAGGAGAGCCCATGATTGCTCCAGCTTATGCCTTGAGAGTTTCCTGGCCATGTGTCAGGGAGACATTGTCCAAGCTGAGTCTGGTAAAATCCTCAAGCTGAGGAGACTGAGCTGAGATTCTGGGGAAATCAAGGAAGCTAGAGTACCCAGGGCAGAATAATGTAGAGGAGAGAGCTACAAAGAGAGTTCTGGAGGTATGGAGAGGTCCAGCACTCAGCTCAGAACTGTTCAGCCCATACGTGGGAGGAAATTGCCCAAAGTCAGGGAGAGAACCACCCAAAAGGACCAGAGGGAACAGTGTTTCGAGCACACACAGATTTGGGAAGAGTGCCTGCTGGAAAAATTCACATTTCACAGGGCATTGGGCAGCCTACTCAGGCAAGTCTTGGAGAATAATTTGTCCCAGATTGAGAACTGGTCCAAATGTGCTTAGCAAATCACCAAAGTAAGACTTGAAAGGATCAAACTGTTTCTGAGTTAAAAACAAGCCAGAACATAGCTCAAGAATAGCTATAGAAATACAAACATACCCAGCATCCCACACGGTAAAAGTCACAATGTCTGACATTCAGTAAAAAATTACCTATAATGGAAAAGAATCTAAAAAAGAATATATATATATATATATATACACACACACACATATATATATATGAATCACTTTGCTATACACCTAAAACTAACACAACACTGTAAATCAACTATTTCAAAAAACTTGTTTTCAAAATTAAAAAAATAAAAGACAGAAAACAATGTAAAAATTACCAGCCATGCCAAGAAGCAGGAAAATACAGCCCATAATGAGGAGAAAAGTCAGTAAGTTGAAGCTGATCCAGAATTGACACAGATGTTAGGATCAGCAGACAAAGATGCCAAACCAGTTATTATAACTCTATTCCATTTGTTCAAAAAGTTAGAGGAAAGATGGAACATACAATAAATATAGGTTTGGATATTAAAGATATTTGGTTTAGGATATAAAAAATCCTAAACCAAGCTATTGCAGATGAAAACTACAATGTCTAAGATGCAAAACACAACGGATGAGATTAACAGTAGGGTAGACATTGCAGAAGAACAGATTAGTTAACTTGAAGACAGCAGTAGAAACTATCCAAAAAGAAACATAGAGAATTAAAAAAACAAAAATAATAATTTAAAAGAGAGACAGAGCCTTGGTGAGCTGTGAGACAACTTCAAGATGCTTAATATATGTGCAATTGGAGTCCCTGAAATAGTGAACAAGGAGGAATAGAAAAATATCTGAAGAAATAATGACCAAAAACTTTCCAAGTTTGATGAAAACTATACACTTACAAATACAAGAGTGTCAATGAACCCGAGCACAACAAAAATGAAGAAAACCCACACTAAGGCATATTATAAGTAAATTGCTCAAAATCAATAATAAAGATAAAATCTTAAAAGTAGCTGTAAAGGATGAGGGTGGGGGGAGAAGAACATGTTACATACAGAGGAACACAGATAAGGATTACAGTAGATTTCTTGTAGAAAACAATGCAAGTGAGAAGGCAGTGGAGCAACATCTCTAAAGTACTGAATAAGAAAAAATATGTACTGTCAACCTAGAGCCCATATCCAGAAAAAAAAAGTCTTTCAAGAATAAAAACAAAATAGGGCTTCCCTGGTGGCGCAGTGGTTGGGCATCCGCCTGGCGATGCAGGGGATGCAGGTTCGTGTCCCAGTCCGGGAAGATCCCACATGCCGCGGAGCGGCTGGGCCCGTGAGCCATGGCCGCTGAGCCTGTGCGTTCGGAGCCTGTGCTCCTCAACGGGAGAGGCCACAGCAGTGAGAGGCCCGCGTACCGCAAAAAAAAAAAAAAAAAAGAGAATAAAAACAATATAAAGTCTTCTCAGGCCTATGAAAACTAAAAGAATTCACCTCTAGCAGATCCTAAATATAATATGTTAAAGGCTGTCCTTCAAACAGAAGGAAAGTGATACTAGATGAAATATGGATCTACACAAAGGAATGAAGAGCATTACCATCAGATGTGGTAATTGCACAAGTAAATATATAATATTTTCCCTTATTATTTTAGTCTCTTTAAAATATAATTGGCTCTTGAAACAAAAATAATGACAACAGAGTGTGTGGTTTATGGCATATATAGCACAATGTGTCACAATCTGTGACTAAAATAATACTTAGAGGGAAATTTATAGCACTAAGCATCTATACTGGAAAAAAAGAAAGTTCTCAAACCAATTATCCTAGGCTCCACCTTAAGAAACTAGTAAAAGAAGAGCAACTTAAACCCAAAGTAAGAAGAAGAAAGGAAATCATAAGGATCAGAAGAGAAATTAACAAAATATAGAACAAAGATAATAGGGAAAATTCATGAGGACAAAAGCTGTTTCTTTGAGCTTTTGTATCAATAAAATTGATAAACCTCTTGCCAGACTTATGAGGACAACAAGAGAGAAGACAGTATTACCAGTAGCCAGAACGAGAGGGTGACATCACTACAGATCCTACAGATATTAAAAGAATAATAAGGGAATATTATGAACACCTTTTTGCTAATAAATTCAGTGACTTAGATAGAATGGATAAATTCACTGACAGACAAACTACCAAAGCTTACTGTAGAAGAAGATATCCTGAGTAGTCCTATAAGTATTAAAAGAAATTGAAGTGATAATTTAGAACCTTTCCACAAAGAAAACTCCAGGCCCAGTCACTGATGACTTCTATGAAATATTTAATGAGTAAATAATGCCAATACTTCACAATCTCTTCCAGAAGATTGAAAAAGGGGGAACAGTTCCCAAATCACTCTGTGAAGAAGCATTACCCTGGTATCAAAACCAGACAAGGACATTTTGAATAAAGAAAACTACAAACCAATATCAATATCCCTCATGAACATCAACACAAAAATTCTTTTTTTTTTTTAACATCTTTGTTGGGGTATAATTGCTTTACAATGGTGTGTTAGTTTCTGCTTTATAACAAAGTGAATCAGTTATACATATACATATGTTCCCATATCTCTTCCCTCTTGCATCTCCCTCCCTCCAACCCTCCCTATCCCACCCCTCCAGGCGGTCACAAAGCACCAAGCAGATATCCCTGTGCCATGCGGCTGCTTCCCACTAGCTATCTACCTTATGTTTGTTCGTGCATAGGGGGAAGGGTGAGCTGTGACAGGGCGAGAGAGAGGCATGGACATATATACAACACGAAAATTCTTAACAAATCTAATCCAACAACAGGGAAAAATGATAATACAAAATGACTGAGTGGGTTTATCCCAGGCGTGCCAGCTGGGTTTAACATTTGGAAATTGGTCAATGTAATTCATCATATTAACAATAAAAAATCCAAACTATACAATCGTCTAAACAGACACACAAAAAGCATTTGGCAGTACCCAACCTCTATTCCTGATTTAAAAAAAAAAAAATCTCTCAACAAACTACAAATAGAAGTGAACTTCCTTAATTTGATAAAGAACATCTCTGAAAAACCCACAGACTTAATGGTCTTAAATATGGAATACTTTCCCAAAAGACAGAGGACAAGGCAAGGACAGCCACTTGTACCATGACTATTAAACATTGTACTAGAGGTTAGAGCCAGTGCAGTAAGGCAAGAAAGAGAAATAAAAAGGCATTCAGATTAGAAAGAAGGAAGTAAAACTGTCTTTATTCACAGATGACATGATTGTCTATGTAAAAATCCAATGAGACCTACAAAAAACTACCAGAATTAATAATACATTTAACAAGTTTGCAGGATATAAGATCAATCAGAGTCTAAATTTTAAAGATATCACTTACCATATGAAGTATGGAGAAATAAATCTAACAGATGTGAAAAACCTATGCACTGAAAATTATAAAACACGAGATAAATTAATGAAAACCTAAATAAGGAGAAAGTGTTCTACCGGTTGGAAGACTCAATATTGTTAACATGTCAATGCTCCTCAAGTTGATCTATAGACTCAACACAGTGCAAATTAAATCTCAGTAGGCTTTTTTTTTTAACTGACAAACTGATTCTAGAATTCATATGGAAATGCAAAGGATCTAAGATAGTCAAAACCACTTTGAAAGAAAAGAACAAATTTGGAGGACTAATATGATCTAATTTCAAGAACTTATTATAAAGTTTCCGTAATTGATATTGGTATTGGTGGTATTATGTCAAGGTAAACAAATAGATCAATGGAACAGAATAGAGAACCCAGAAATAGACCCACACATTTACGGCAGCTGATACAGCTGATTTCGAACAAAAATAAAAAGGTAGTTCAGTGGAGAATA
Organism: Leucopleurus acutus; assembly: GCF_964270905.1. Lineage (NCBI taxonomy): Eukaryota > Metazoa > Chordata > Mammalia > Artiodactyla > Delphinidae > Leucopleurus > Leucopleurus acutus. The sequence goes on from NC_139146.1 coordinate 137,208,120, forward strand.
AATAGACAATTGGTGCTAAAACAGTTGTGTGTGTGTAAAAAGGAACTTCTATACTTCAAAAAAATGAAACTTATCTCGCATCATACACAAGAATTAATTCAAAATGAACCATAGACCAAAACGGAAAACTCAAACCTATAAAATTTCTAGGAAAAGTTAACAGACTTTTCTGAAAAAAACAGATTGTAAATATTTTAGGCTTGTGGACATTATGGCCTCCATTGCAACTATACAACTCTGCAATTATGGTGCGAAAGTGGCCATAGAAAATGCATAAATGAATGAGTATGGCTACGTGTCAGTAAAACTTTATGACTATGTTGAGTCCACTCTGGGGATGCAAGAATGGTTTAAAGATAAACTATTAATTTAACTCACTCCATTAATAGATTAAAAGGAAAAAGCCAGATAATCATATCAATAGATACAGCAAAACAAAGCAACTAGCCAAACAAAAAAAGCCCACATTAGACAAATTTTGACAGTAATTCTTGATAAACTCTCCCAGAAAACTAGGAAGGGTGAGAAAGGGCACCTATCAAAACCCAACAGCAAACATTTTTTCATGTGGAAATTTAAAAGCATTGCTAGACCAAAGACAAAGATGCCATCTGTCACCACTGCTATTCAACTCTACCTTATACTGGAACCAGCTGAGCCAGACATAAAATGGGGAAAGATTGGCAAGAAAAGGCACAAATTGTCTTTAATTGCAGACATGATTGTCTACATAGAAAATCCAAGGTAATCTCTCAAATTATTTAAAATCATATAACAGTTCAACATAACTGCTGGTACAAGACAGCACACTAAAGTCAATAGCACTTCTCCTGAACAGGAATACAATTGAGAACATATAAGAGAGGCAAACTCCATTCACAAAGGCAGTAAAATCTATAGGGTACCTAAGATGAAATCTAAGAACAGATGTACAAGCCCTGTATGGAAGCAGTATAGCAGCACGGGTCAGAGAAGAGCCTCCAACTCAGAATGCCTGGTTCTACATTATAGCCCTACTGCTAATTGGCTTGGGTAAAGTACTTGACCACTCTCTGCCTCAGTTTCCCCATTCGTAAAGGGAGACAATAATATGTACCTCTGAGTTAAATATAAGCATTTAGAACAGTAATTGGTACATATAAATGTTTGCTATTATTGTTGGGAAGAAAATTACAGCACAATTGAACATGAAAGAATATCTGAATAAATACAGAGATAGATCATGCCCAGGGATGGGACAATTCTGCATTAGAAAAATATCATTTCCCCCTGGTTAAATTTATAAATTCTTTGCTGTTTCAATGAAAATGACAACGGGCTTTTTAATGGGATCTGATAAACTGAAAATTTATATAGAAAAGCAAAGGTCCAAGAACAGTCAATACAATTTTGAGAAAAACAAAGACTATACCATTTGATCTACTTGATACTGACTTATTATAAAACTATAATATCTAAGGCACATAGGCCAGATAAAAAGACCAATGGAATAGAATAGAGAGTTCAGAGATAGACCCACACATATACAGGAACTTGGTATAGATGAGAGCTGGCATTATAATCAGAGGGAGAAAGATGGATTAGTCAATAAATGATTTGGATATTAGGTACTTCATGTGGAAAAAAAGTGTATAATTAGATCCCTACCTCACCCCAAACAGAACATTATGCTATAGATGGGCTAAATGTAAATATAAAAGAAAGACATTCTATAGCTCACCTTCATAACTCAGCAGGTAGAGAAGTATTTACTGAAGAGGACACAAAAGGCAAAATACTTAAAATATTGATAAACTTCACTACATCAAAATCAGCAACTTCTGAAGGAAAACAATACCATAAACAAATTTAAGAGAAAAGCAACAAATTAGAAGAGAATGTTTGCAACACACACGATAAGACAGAGGATAGGTAGTAAAATTATATAAGAAGCTCCAGGAAATCAGTAAGAAAAAAGCCAAAGGGGCAAGGGAGGAAATTCCTCTTAGAAGAGGAAATGGAGGTTCTCAGCCTCACTAGTCATCAGGAAATGCAAATTAGACAACCATCATCTATCAGCTCACCCACCAACTTGAGGTGCATTTACTCAGTTTCAAGTGCTACTCAAAATTCGATACACTGTTGTAGGAGTGTCAATTGTTTCTTGCTGTGGCAACATGTACGAAGTTAAATATATACATATACCATAACCCTGCCTCCAGGTGTCCATACTTGTTATGAGGAACCAGGTAAAATGATGTCACTGTATTGTTGTTTGAAATTCCTACAGGTTGGAAACAACCTAGATATCCATCCAAGTGGGTGGAGAGGATGGGAGAAATAATAAATTAATTGCAGTCACTGCTCATAAATGTTTAACAACCTACTATCTAAGGGAAAAAGCCTGAATCTGTAGCATTTGCTGATTTCCGGGCTGTAAATAACTCCCACCAGGGCTGATTCCTAGTTACCACCATGACATCACTGAACACAGAGTCTGGAAGAGAAACACACAATCCGTTCCTGCAAGAAGGTTCTTGGGGCAGGCTCCGGCACACCATTGTTTGTTTTCTCCCAGCATTTGAGATCAATAAAGAAACCAGGTAGAGCTGAAAAAATAAGGCTTAGAGAAAAAGCAATTTGCAATATGGTGCAATCAATGTGATAATGTTTGTATAAATTTTAAAATTACACAAAATGATATAATGCATGTACATGTGTTAAAGAACAGAGCATGGATGAGAAGAAAACATAAATTTGGGGGCAGAATTTGGAAAGAGAATGGGAGGATTAAGACTAGGAAGGGATGCAAAGGAGCTTCAATATCTCTGATTTTATTTCTTACATTAAAAGATTCTAAAATATTAGATGTCAGAATCTTTTTTTTTTTTGGATGCATTGGGTGTTCATTGCTCTGCACGGGCTTTCTCTAGTTGTGGCGAGCGGGGGCTACTCTTTGTTGTGGTGCGCGGACTTCTCATTGCAGTGGCTTCTCTTGTTGCAGAGCATGGGCTCTAGGGCACACAGGCTTCAGTAGTTGTGGTGCACGGGCTCAGTAGTTGTGGCTCGCGGACTCTAGAGTGCAGGCTCAGTAGTTGTAGCTCACGGGCTCTAGAGTACAGGCTCAATAGTTGTGGCGCATGGGCTTAGTTGCTCTGCGGCATGTGGGATCTTCCCAGACCAGGGCTTGAACCCGTGTCTCCTGCATTGGCAGGCAGATTCTTAACCACTGCGCCACCAGGGAAGCCCAGATGTCAGAATCTTAATACTGATTCCTTTGAATCGATATTCAAAAGGTGGGGGATTGTAATAATATACTTTAGTCTCTGTTTATTTATATCTCATTAAAATAAATACAATACAAAAAATAAAGTATGATCATGATTGTGTAAAAACAAAACTCTCTCTTGAAAGGCCCCAGAATCAGACACTCCAAAAGGTTTCTGGTAATTATGTTTGGATTCAGGACAACACTCTTCCTATTTTCCTTTCTTTCCACATTTTCTATCATGAGTGTTACTTTTGCAGTGGCAGAAAATCACTAAACTTTGAGTGTGTGGCCAGATGACAACCCTGGGTCCTTCCCTGGTAACATTGCTCTTTGATGAGTCTTAGCACATTTCAGCATTCTTAGACATTCTCTACCCAGAGGCACTGTGACCTAGACTAAGGTGGGTGGCTGGGTTTTTGTCTAGCCTTTCACTGGAGAAAAATCCATCCGGGTACTGCTTCAGGCCACCTCTCTAGATAGTTCCCAGTGGCGAAAAGAACCAAGAGACCCCTTTGAACTCCCTGTGGGACCTGGGTAGTCACAGAGGGGAAAGGTGGCAGAGAGGTGGTTACATTAGTACCAGCTAGTATGGGCTGACTGTACAAGATTTGGATTCACACAGACCTGGGTAAATCTCAGCTCGGCCACTTACTAGTGGGTGACTTCGGAAGTGACTTGGCGCCTGTTTATTCATTTATAAAATGAGTACTGTTGTAGATTCTGCTATAGTGCAAAATACTTGTAGTCCCTCCTTGGGGGAGGATTGTACTTACGTGTGCCATTGAGGTCATGTGGTCATGTGACCTATAGTGTCCCTCCCTGCCCTTTGAACTCATGAGTCGTGGTTATGTGACTTACTTGGGCCAATGAAGTTGTAAGAGTGAGCTCATGACACTCATCTCTTGTTCACCTCTATCATGACCCCAGCAACGCCCAAATGTAGGGCTGCTTGGTCAGCCTGGCTCCCAGAGTAAGGATGACGATGATCAGAGCTGCAGCCAACTTGTGATGGGCATGTGGCATGAATGAGAAATAGATTCTATGAGGCACTGCATTTCCAAGGGTCACGCATTGCTGCAATACAACCTAGTCCATTCTGGCTGATACAGAGTCCTCATGTTTTGAGGACAAAATGAGAGAGCACCTGTAAAGTGTTTAACTACAACCAGCTGGCATACAGGGTTGGAGCTGTCGGGATAAGTGAGGTTATGTTACAGTAGCAGATAACCCACAAATCTCGGTGACCAAGCACAGCACATGTTTATTTCTCACTCACACTACACATTTAATGTGGTCCCTGTTCTTTGTAACCATTCAAAGGTAAAGCCATCATCAAGATAAAGATCATGGTTTTATCTTGACATTTGCTTTTTCAAGACCCTAAGTCAGGAGGGAAAAAAAAATCTGGCAAACCGCACTCAGGCTTTTAAAGTTCTAACTCAGAAGAGACACCAGTCACTTTCTTTACATTTCACTACACCTTCTTATGACTATGCCTAATTTTTGAGGGGACAGGAAGTGCAGATCTATCCAGTATGCAGGAGGAGGTGGGAAGCAGGACATGTGAGGTCAGCACGAAGACCTCCCTGTGGCCATTCGATGAATGGGAGCTGCTGTTAGAGTTACTGTTCATGATGACATTTAGGTTGATTCCAAATGGAGACAAATGGATGTGGGAATGGCATTCTAGGCAGGGGACAAGCATGTGCAAATGCACAGAGTCTTGAAAGGGCCAGCCTTGTTCAGAAAATTGCGGAACAGGTCGAGCATACAGGGAATTGGCTAGAGATGCAGTTTGGGACCACATTACAAAGACCTTAGAATTTAGACTTTAGCGTGTAGAAACTGGGAGCCTTGAAACATTTTAAGCAGGAAAGTGAATGGTTAGCTTTCAGTCCACATGAGGGAGGGGTGAGCCCCTGAATGCTGGTGGGGTGGTGAGGCCGGCATGAGAAGGGGGAGGGTTTGAGAGCTCTGAGAGCAGGTCAGCAGGACTGAAAGATGGACAGGCTGTGAAGGCTTAAGGGTGAGGGGTCGAGGATGACTCGACCTGAGTGGGAAGGAGGACGAGGGCCAGTCTCGGTTTCTGGAGAGGATGCCTAGTGCAGTGCTGGAGGTAGTGAGTAGCTAAAATCACAAACAACGGTAATATCTTGTTTGACAAGGTTGTGGAGCAACAGGAACTCTCTTACATTAGCTCTTTGGTAAATTCTTTGATATCAGTTACTAAAGCTCCACATACACAGATCCCAACATCTGGCAATTTCCTAATGAGCATATACGCCCAACGGAAGTAAGTCCAGGCAGACCTTTATTCATCATAACCTCCAACTGAAAACAAGCTAAGTGCCCATCACAAGGAGGGTACATTGCAGTGTATCTGTACAATGGAATACTATAAAACAGTGGAAAATGAATAAACTACAGCTGCATGTATATAATAATGAGTGAAACTCAGAAACATAATGTTGAGCAGAAAAAACCAGATAGAAAAACATTCACACTCTGTGATCCTACACAAAGACACCCACCAGCAAAAAAAAGTTAGAAGTCGAGATGGGGATTATCTTTGGGGTGGAGAGGGTGGGTCATGAGGGAGGCCTTATGAAGACGGCAGTGGCCTCTTTTCCTGAGGTAGGTGGTAGTTACACAATTTCACTTTCTCAGAGAGGTCCTCTCCACTCACCCTTTATAAAATAGACCCCTCCATCCATCTCCATCCCTGCACCCTGCTTTCTCTTCTCACTCATCATGACCTCCATGTTACACGTTCACATTGTCTTGTTGACCTCGCCCCACTAATAGGTCAACCTCATGGGAGCAGAGAGTTTGGTCTGTTCTGTTCTCATTACCCCTGTGCTGGAAATGGGCCTGCACATAGTAGATGCTCAACAAATAGTCTTCGTTAATGAAAAACAAGGGAGGAGGCCGTACAGAGAGAGAGGTTGGGGTCAGGAGAACAGAGGAGCAGGATGTGCCGAGGGGCAGGGATGCCTGAAGATATAGGAGAGGAAGCAGTGGATGGTGTGAGTTTGAGTGGGGTGGAGGTGGGCACGAGCAGGGGATTGAGGGAGGGGCCTTGGCTCTGACGTAGGGGTGCTTCAGGAGAATGGAAGAGATGGTCCAGAGGAGCCCTGAGGGAGTCAGAGGAGACTGCATGGGGGTACAAGGGGCTGAAGCTGAGCCTTGGGGCCCAGCAAGGTTCAAGACCACCAACTCCCGGGTCCCCAGCCTGACTTACAGGTTGACGAAAGGGGTGGATCCTTGTGTTCGGCCAGGGCAAGGCCCTTTTCACTGTGATCCAGGCATCCTGGAAGACAGGGTGGGTATTTCAGCGGGACTGCCAGATGGGGAGGCTGGGGGTGAGGGGGTCCCCCCAAGATCAGAGAGGCGAGGGTCAGCATGATGATGATAATGTCTAACATTCCAGAGCACCGATGAGGCCAGGCCCCTGCTAAGCGTGAACTAGGCACACCAGCCTGTGATCACGTCCATTTAACTGACAAGGTTGTGCTTGCCTGGGGCCCCTTCACTGTGAGGACTTGAACCCAAACTGTCCGGTTTCCAGTATCTGAGGCTGCAGCCACTTGCTACATGGGCTAGAGAGGTGAGTGGGGAACAGACAGAGAGCGGGATGCTGAGTTCTGTTGTTAGGTGCGGGACACTTGAGCAGATCAGGCTGGTGGGTGATAGAGAACTGGATGTCAGCCTCTTTCACCTCCTGAGGGTCCTTGCGTTTACCTGGCCTTTGAACTGGATCTGCACACCTGTGCTATGAGGTGGACCTTGTGAGAAAGCTGAGATGGGGACAGGTGCGGGACCTGTCCCGGCTCACTCAGCAACCAGGTGGTGGCGCTGGCAGAACCCCAGGCCCTTCCTGGGTCCTGCCTTTTCACTTATGCCCTCCAGGGTGCTGGGGCGGGGGGTGGGGGGGGGAGAAACTTTCACCTCCTTATAGGTTCATTCTGGGCATTTCTATGGAATAAAAGCTCATATCTAGCTTCAGAAACTCCCTCTCACCTCCCAGCAAGAAACCTCAGGTGGCTTCCACCTTCCCCAGTCTCTCCCACAAACCCATCCTCCTACCCCAGCCCCTTCTGGACTCTCCTGTCCCCACTGCAGTTTGGGGAGATGCCTGGAGTCCCCAGAAAGCCAGTTGAGGAGAGGAAAGCATCACAGAATTGCAGGAGTGAGAGACACCAGTGGCACCTCCCTCCTGTGGCTTGAACCAACCCCCAGTCTCAGGCCAAGGGCCCCTTCAGCTTTGGCACCCCTTGGAGGCAGTCTGAACCTTTCCTACTCTCCCTTTCCAAACTGGTTTTGCTGAGCACCTAGGAAAGCCTGCTGGTGTGTGTAGGGGGGAGGGTGCTGGGGGGGCGGTGTTGATCCATACCCAACACCTCTGACACAGCCACTGGGGGCTGGGCTCCCTGCAGGCAAGGGGTCAGCTTGGAGGAGGTGGCAGCTCGCCAAAAGAGGGAACAAATAGCTTTTGAGCGCCTGCTCTATGTGAAGCACTGTGTAGGATGCGAGGGGGTGGCGGGTACACTTATGACTAAGGGAAGGGAGGGGGTAGGTTCCTGCCTGGCAGAGGGAGGAGGGACCCGCACTTCCCAGCCTGTTTTTGGAGCGTACCCAGCACTTTCTCCACTTTATCTCACCAGTAAGTAGAGAGGTGAGCATGAGAAGAGATCTCGGCGCTCTGCCTGGAGGAGGCCTACTACCTCCAGCCATCTCATCCAGAGTTTTGCCTTGTTTGTAGGGTGCTGATTCCCCCCCCGCCCCCCCCCCCCAGTCCGTCCCCTAGCTTCTTCCCACGGGTCCAGTTTTGCGCTTAGGAGGTTCCTGGAAGTGCGTCTGCCTACCCTCTTTTACCAATGAACGGGGGCTCTTGTCCCTACTCCCCACCCCCGGTCTTCCGCCGCTGTGAAGTCTCCCATTCTCCAGATTCGCCTTCAGCCGCGCCCCGCTCCCTTCCCTGTTCTTCTGGTCGCCGCGGCCCTCGGCCTTGTGAGGCTGCCCACCTGTCCTCCCCTTTTCGAATCTCCCCACCCATGGGCCATACACAACTGGAATACCTGGGCACGCAAGGTGACCCTCAAAGGCTCAGCTGACCGTGTGCCCCCCAAGCTGGCCATCTCCTTCCTCCCTCCCCCGCTGGCAGACCCAGGGACCAAAGGTGCCCACCCGCGAGGCCGGGAGTGCGGAGACGCAGCCTTTGCCGGGGCGCCGCCGCACCTGCAGGGTGCCGGGCTGCCCGCGCGCGCGGCGGGCTGCGCGGGCCGTGGGGGCGGAGGAGCGGGCGGCGCGAGGGAGGGGCCTGCGAGAGTGGCGGCGGCGGCGGCGGCCCCAGCCCTAGCAGCCTGGCTCGGCCTCGGCTCGGTCGGCGCAGCGCCGCGCGCGTCCCCTCCCGCCGCCGCCGCCGCCGCCGCCGCCGCCGCCGCCGCCGCCGCCGCCGCCGTAGCCAGGCGCACCGGCACCAGGCCTCCGCCGCCGGGCGCACCGACGCAGCGCGCACCGCCGGCCGGGATGCGCTCACGGGCCCCGGTCCGCCCCCACCCGCGGCCGCCGCCCGCCCGCCGCGCTCAAGCCTGACCGCGGCGCCCGTCCCGGCCGCCCTCGCCCGTCCCCGGCTGCCCCCGGTCGCGATGCCCGCCCCCCGGGGCCCCGGTGGCCCGCGCCCCTGCTAGGCTGCGGCGGCATGGCCCGCGCGCCCGGCGCGACCTCTGCGGATTGCAACGGTGTGCGGCGGCGGGGCATGCCCAGGGCACCGGGCACGGCCTTCAATGGGCGAGGACACGGACACGCGGAAAATTAACCACAGCTTCCTGCGGGACCACAGCTATGTGACTGAAGGTAACGTACGTGTTGTCTGAGGCCCCCTCCGGCCGGCCGCGGCGTGGGGATGCCGTCGCACCGAATGCCCTCCGAAGGTTTGGACCGCGCGCTGTGTGTCGTGTCCCCCCACCCTACCCTACCCCGCCCCGGGTCCGGGAGGGAGGGAGCCCGAGGGCGCCGGCCTCCGCTGCCCAGCAGCCCGAGAGCGCAGCGCCTTCCTCCGCGCCGCCCTCCGGCAGGCAGCTTTCCGCCCCCAGGCCTGGTGGCATCCTGAATCGGCCCTGGCCCTCATTTTTAAAAAGGCCACCTCTGCGGCTAATCTGGTGAAGAAATACCGGGGAAATTTAGTGGCTTAGAATACTGGGTTTGCCCTGTCCAGAGCCCGCAGAATTTTCTAGGCTGCCCACTCCCTGGAGACGAAGTGGGACCCGGGGGTGGGGGTGGGGGTAATCCATTGCCAGATTCCCCTAGAGGCACGCGGTCTTCGGCCCCTCCCTGTACCTCGAGAAGCAGGGCCCCTTAGTGGGTGGGAGAAGGTGTCTGGTTTGGGGTTCATCTTTTATTCCTGGCGAGTTGAACTAAAACAGGAACAGCTGGCCCTAAACTGTCAGAATTTTCCCCCAAAGTGGGACATGCCACCCCAAACAGGCCCTACATTTGAAATCCCCTAAATTGGCCCTACAGCCCAAGCCCAACCGCCACTACGAGGCTGGTGGGATCTAGAGGGTCAGCGGCCCTCTCTTATAAGCCTGTAACTTCCAAGGGTCCCTCTGCTCCACCTTGCCCAGGGAGCGGTGGGGACAGCTCCCGGGCCGCAGCCGGGGGCCCGCGGAGTGGAACCTCCACTGAGGATGGGGAGAGCTGGCCGCGGGGTGTCAGCGTGCAGCGGTGAGGACACTTGTGCTGGAGACCTTCCCGGGTGAAGGGGCCGTCTGCATCTTCCCTGGGGGCTGCTGGACTGGCTGCAGAAGTGTTTGTGGGTTTTTAGCAAGAGGTCCCCTGATGGGTGCCTCGGTGGGAGGGGCCCTGGGCATTGCGTGCCGCGGGACTGGTGCGCGTGGGAGCCTGTGTCAGGAACCCGTGTGGGCTCGGAGCGGTGACTCGACTCCAGGGTGCTGTCCGCCGCGCTGATGCCTGGCTCCGCCGGAAATGAGGCCGAGGAGCCCGTAGCCCGAGCCCTGCGGAGGCCTGGGGAGCACTGGGCCAGCGCGGGGTGGGCTCCTGGGCGTCCTGACCCAGGGGAGCAGAGGCTGGGTGTGTAACCTGGGCGGACATATGCTGAAGAGTGGCGCTCCCCGCTCCCCGGAGGAGAAGTGCTGAGTCACGCTTTGCTGATGGGTGTGTGTAGGGAGAGGGGGCAGGGCTGCTCAGGCCGGGTGAGGGCTCTGCCCCAAGCTAGGGGTTTCGGGGTGGGGGGTGTCCCCAGGCAGCTGAAAGCGGTCTTTTGTCGCCTGCCTTGGAGAGGCTGAGGAAGGATCAGCGTGTTTCCTGGTGTTCTTTCTGCTGGCAGCCTGCTGAGAGGCAGAGGTAAAAAGGCTGCTGGGTTGCTGGCAGGTGCCCCAGTGGTCTGGCTGGAGCCAGGAGAGAGAGGGGATCTTGGCAGGTCATTGTGGTCTGGTTTTCTGGAGGAAGCCTCCGTTTTCCCATCTCTACATTGAGGATGATGGGACAGGGCACTGGGCGCCGTGGTTTAAAGTATTTAAAAAGCACTGCCTGACTCATAGCGGACATTTGCAAACCCTAATTCCTTCTTTATTCTGTCTCCCGCTGTTTCTCGCACAAATTCACCAGCTCTTAGAAGGGAGGAACAAGGGAGAAGTGCATAGTTATCAGAGTAAGAAGTGATGATTTTAATTCTTCATTCATAGAACGCATATTTACCGAGTACCTACTATGTTCTGGTCAGTTTTAGCCCTGGGGACTGGACACAGGTACTGCCCGTGGGCAGCCTGTATTCTAGAAGGGAACGCCGTTATGTGGATGGATCTCTTTTCCCCATCTGTGAAATGGGAGTGAATAATACCATTCTGTCTAGAGGTATTAAGGTTTCTGTGAGGGTCAGATAAGATGGTGGATGAAAGAGCCACCTCGGAACTACAAATTGTGAACTGGCAGCCCAGGTAGGTGGAGGACCCATTATGTGCTGAGGCCTCACAGGAGCTCCACATACCCCGCATTCCTATTTTATAGATGAAGAAACTGAGGCGTGGCCTTTGTCCATGTCCCAGATTGAATGCCAGAGTGTGGAAGGCACAGAGCTCAGGTCCTAGGGAACCTAGGACCAAGATCTGAAGTTCCCGCCCTTGAGAAAGCAATAACAATAATTATTAGAATTATATGAGATTTCTGGCCTCCCTGCATGAAAACAGACTTTCACACTGTTGCATCTTGCCTGCATTTTGTGCTCAGAGCACAGAGTAAGTTACAGATTTGGATGTCAGACAGACTCGTATTCGAATCCTTCTTCTGACTCTTCAGGTGCTGTGCAACCTCGGACAAGTTACTAAATGTTTCTGGGCTTCACTTTCTCCCTTTAAAGGGAGGAGTAATAGTGACTCATCTTACAGGGCTGTTGGAATGATCAGTGGTTTTGCTAATTTAGGAAGCACCTGGCACAGTGTTTGGCCTGTTCGAAGCACTTAATAAATGGCACTGTTATCATTTAAAAGTATTGTTCCTGGAAGAGCTTCACAAGCAAATAATGGATGCTGGGAGTTTGTAAAAGAACCAGGCGTACAAATTCCTGTTCCACCTGGTCACTTGGTCACAAACACTCACAATACCCCAGTGGCTCTGATCTACTTCCTGTTCCTTAAGCAGGAAGTTTTTTCTTTCTCTTGGGGTATTTGCACTGGTTACATCCACTACCTGGAACACCCACTTCCTGCTCTTCCTTCTCATCCTTTAGGTCTCAAGTTAAATGTCATCTTCACCAGTGCCAGTCTTGCTTGAGTTCCTCAATTTCTTCTTGTAAAATCTCAAATACCTTGGGGAGAGTTTAGGTTTTGTTAGTCATTCACACCTTAGTGTGAATTAGAGCAGCTTTTTGCCCTCTAACTCTTAGCTCAGCTCAGCTGATTGAGGGCTGTTGTGATCATAAGGCATGAGTGCATGTCACTGTGGGGCACAGAGAACTTGGCAAGGATGGGTGAGTGTTGGGGAGAACAGTACAGTTGACAGTAGACAGTAGAAGGACCTGAGCCCTAGAGAAAGGGGCCCCAGGATAGGAGAATGCCAAGGAGTCTCTGTTTAGGCTTTTCTCAAGAGCCAGATATGGCTCTAGGAAGGACTCTTCCTGGCTGTGTTCTCTTGCTGCAGCCCCAGGACTCAGCTTTAGGGTGGTTAAATAGACATTTTTAGGCTAGATTGAATCTACAAAATACATTCATCCTCCTTCATGCAGTAGCATTTACCAAGCACATCCTTTTCTGAGTCTGGCCCTGGGCAGGCAGTGATGGACCAGTGTACTCCCATCCCCCTTGCAGTGACTGGTCCCAGAATGGACGTGGGAGTCCTTTCTGGAGGTTGAGTGGAGAGTAGAGTGAGCTGCAGGAAGCTGGTCCCTCTCTTGTGATGGAACACAGAAGCCTCCATTGCTGCTGGCGGCCGCCTTGAGACCAGTGAGGGAGCCAGTCTGAAGCCAACAACACCGTTGCTGGCAGAGCAGACAGTGAGAACTGGGGACGTTGGTGACATCTGTGACTCCTGGATTAACCAGGCCTGATGTCCACCCCACCTCTGGGCTTCCAGTTCCGTGAGCTGTTACATTTACTCATTGTTTCAAACTTTCAACCAAGTCTCTGTTACTTGCAGCCAGCAGTACCCCGACTCGTACAGCCTTTACTGACTGTTTGGAAAACAGAAAGGCTGCCCTGTCACTCATGAACGAGATGCGAGATACAGAAAACCAGGAGGGATGCTGATTTGTTTGCTTTTGTTTTAGAAATCCTCTTTGATTTCTTTCACGCGCTCAAGTCCAAGCGGCAGAGTTCTGATTCCCCCTCCTCGCGTTTCCAGCCAGAGGAGGTATCCCAAGATCTGGTGTCAGGAGATCTGCATTCCTGGTGGGGTCTGGAGACCTGCCTTCCCAGTGGGGTCTGCTCTGGGTCTGTAATCTCGGGCAGGTTTCTCTGAGCCTTAGTTTCTTCTCCAGGTTGCTCCTTAGATCACTTGAAACAAGGGACGTGCAGTTATTTGACGCTGTAGCATCTTCTCTATGGACTCTCCACCGTGCTTCACGAATGGAATATGTTCAGTGAACTCATGGCATTAAATGGCTTGGTGTGTGTGATTGTGCCCAGCCCAGGGCCTGGGGCACCGTCAGTACTTAATAAATATTGTCCATAAATAACTATGTCTGTTCTTTAGGGGTTAGAGTTAGACTAGCCCTTAGAACTGTCATCAGACTGGCTAACCTAATTCCATCTCCACCCCCAGAGAAATTGTGCTGAGAGGGGAGTTATGTCTGGCAGGGACCTGAGCCAGCCCAGTAGGAGAGCGGAGAGCCAGCCTTTGATTTTTGAAATCTTTGTTCCTTTTGCTTCCACTTAGGAGCACCCCTTCCATAAGTTTGCCTGGGTTTTCACGAGCTCATGTTGTCTCCACTTCAGGGAAGGAGGCTGCTGTGGGACACTGGTGGCTGTCCCCCATTAAGTCACATCACCTCTCTGAACCTCAGTTTCCCTGCATTGCTTCCTGCCCTGGGTTGTCACAAGGTTCTGAGGAGTAAAGACCATGTGGACTCCAAAGGTCCACCTTTGGGAAGGGGTTATTGTTATCAGTTTCCCCAAACTGTCAAGAAAGCCAGACCTCACTTAAAGGTTGGTGCAGTCACCAAGTAGGGGTTTTCTCATTTTCTTGCTGCAAGATGGAGATCAAGTGCTAATAAAATGTTTCCACATCATCTCCTGGTTTTTACTTGCTACAGTTTTGGGGTTTTATCCTTAAAGTCAGCAGAGCTAAGGGATGTTTCTCTAAGGTGTTTAGGTCTTGACACCTGAAGCGTGGCTGTATGAAATACTGGGGCTTAAAGGAGAGGATTACAGAGTAACAATGCAGATGAAGAGGAAAGACCAGCCTCTAGATACATGTTGTTAGCCATTTGCCACAGCTCCTGCCCATCTCTTTTAAATGCCCATGTCTGTTTTTAATAAAAGCTTTAATCTCTCCATATAAACCATTTGGAAGGGTACTTTTAAGTGTGAGGTTATAAGAATTTTCCAGTGCTTTGCTGCAGAGCTGGTGTCCTGAGTGTGCAACCCGTGTAGGTCCCATATTCGGAAGGACCAAGAACCCTGCGCTCCGTTTAATTCTCTGCTGTCCCCATCTTGAAATTTTTAATAATTGTATCTTTGGACCCGTGTTTTGTAAGTGACATCTGATGGGACAATGGAGCACACCTGTGAACACAAGTGACACATGCAACAAGCGATTCCGCTGTTCCTTGTGTGGCTTCCGTAACATGCTTACCTTGTGTCACTTTAAGTGTCATGGAGCTCCCCAGCGTCCTGGGGCCACCAGAATTCTGCGCATAGGCACCGATCAGCATGTCTGTGGTTGCGTAAACAGGGGCACTGACAGCTCGAGAGGCCACGCTTTCCTTTTGAATCAGAAGTTGTTTTGAATGCAGAAAGGAGGCAATGACATTCTAAGAAGCATAAGGAACAAGGAACCCTATCATATCCTTTGTTACTCGTGTGACATCCTTGGGCTAGCTAATCAACGCTTCTGAAAACGATGGCACCAAAAGAAAGGGAAAGATGGACAACCATAGTTGCTGTTCCCTTCAACCGTCATTCATCGAGGGTGGAGGTGTGTGCCTAGAACGTGCAAGCGTCAAAAGGTGAAATAAAACGTGCAGTGTTTCCACTGCTCTGGTAAGAACAAGCTACGTATGCCTGTAGGAGCTACCAGATACGAATTGTGTAATTCAGGGATTCTGCATTCGAGTTCAGTGCTCTTCTGTTTGCATTTAAAGCTGGAATTACACAACAGAATGAGCGATACAATTCATGCTAATAATTTAAATTTTTTTTCAATTGTCATTAAATAGCAAATAACTAAGACAAGTCATGGGAAAAAAACGAGGAAGCTTTATATTTTTGTACCTTTAATGATACTTTTCCCTGCTTTTTATCCTCTGCATTTTCACTTTGCACCGGGCTCCACAAATGCTATAGTTGGCCCTATTTTGCTGTAGGGAGGAGGCTGGAATTCCTGGGATGGTGGAATCCTTGGCCCCGCCTCTCACCCCCTTGGCTTTTGTGATTGGTGGAACTGGTGAGAACCTGTCACTCATTGGACAGTTTTTCTCTGTTGGGCGGGGCTGTAGTATTGAAAGTCTCTGCTTCACCCCTACCGATGGGGACCCAAGAAGAAGCCTATGTTTCCCTCATTTCAGAGTCCAGCCTTTAGACCTATCTCTCCCCACAGGCCCAAGAGGAGGGGCAGTGGAGTAGGGTTCCCTAGCTCATTCCCTGCCGCGAGTTTACCATCAAGGAAGAAGAATTTTTTGATTTCCTTCTTGTCCATCTTCCCTGTGTGTTCTCAAGTCCTAGCAGGGAAGGGGTGTGTAACTGGTTACCTCGGCCCCGCCCCCAAATTCCACCATTTTATTGGCTGCACACTCTTCCTGTGATAGATGTCATAGTTCAACTCTTCACCCCCGATTGATGGATAACTAGGTTGTTTATTTTCTTTTATAACTAACACTGAGGGAAGGAATGCTATGTGTGTAGGAAGACACCCTATTCCCATCCCTCCCCCCAAATCTGGAATAATTTTCTTCAGAGAGAGTCCCACACATGCGATTTTACGTAAAAATCATGAACGTGTTTAACGTTCTTGACACACGTTGACAAATTTTACCTCATACTGATCAGCATTAGGTGTTCTAATTGGTTTGACCTTTGCCAATATCACAGATGAAAAATATTGGTTTAAATTCATGTCTGAATACCAATGAGGTTGAACATTTTTCCCCCTTTGTTCAACAGACATTTACTGATCCCCCTTAAATGCCAGGGGGAGGTTAGATGCCAGACGTACAACATTGAAGGACAAGGTCATTCATTCATTCGTTCATTCAACAAACAAACCCACCACGTGCTAGGCAGAAAAGAAGCCCATGTCTCTGGGCAAGAAGAGTGAAGTGGGGATGAGAGGAAGGAGGGAAGAGAGCTGAGGCCAGAGCCCCAAGGTTCACCAACATCTAAGGGACAGAGAACGAGAATTCTTGGTGGCCACCCAGGTGGGAGATAAAACAGGAAGGCTCTGGAGTCACAGAACGAAGAGAATCCTGGAAGGGAAGGGAGAGAGAGGGGGCTGGCAGGAAGAAAGCTGGATCACCCAGCCTTAAATGCTACCAAGCAGCCAGGACAGCGTTGGGAAGCATCTCTCAGGTGCCCACACCCAGCCAGCACCTGGTTCCCTTGCATTCTATTTGGTGATGCCATCTCTCCATGAGCCTTTATAGTCTGCACCCCTAGTTCTCCCCGTTGGCATGCAGAATAGGTTGCTCTCTGTGACCTGCTCTCCAGGATGTCTCCTCACCCACCTGACACCCCCGCCCCAGTCTTCCTGCCCTGGGACAAATGCTCCAGGCCCCAGAAGGCACCATTTCTAGAGCTCCACGCTCCTGGTTTCATTTCGTGGACACAGGCCAGGCTGTGTCTTTGAAACGTGGGCCCATCTCTCCCAGGATCTTGGATGCCAGTGAGAGAGTGGGCTGCCTCAGGATGGAGTCTGGAGTTGCTGAAGCAATCTGCCAGCCCCACAGCACCCTGGGGTGTCCTGTTAATTAACCTTGGTCTCCTTACCAGTCAGCCCTTGTGCAAAATTACTCACCTGGTCTTCAGCATTAAATAATTATGAAACGAACATAATAGCCATTATTATGATAGACCATTTACTGATGCCAGATGTGATACTGAGTGCCTCATATTATTGGATCCCCACAAACCCCAGTGTGTGTGTGCACGTGTGTGTGTTTTACCCCATTTTACAACGGAGAAAACTGAGGCTTGGACACTTGCCCAGGGTCACATGGTTTGTAAGGGGCAGAGCTGGGGTTTGAATGCCGGCCATCTGCCTGCAAACCCATCCTCCTAACCTCCACATTGCCTGGTTGTTGGACCAACAGGGAAGGGACAGGTGGCCCATTCAGTTCTGGCTCTGCACCCAGCTTCAGAGGGTCTCGCAATTTGAACCCAGGACTGCCTGGCACGGTGCTAACGCTGGACGTGTAGCAGCACGGCATCTCTCCTAGCCACACGTGGTGAAGGTAATCCACGTGGGTCAGTGGAAGAAGGGATCCCCTCCACTGCATCAGTGGGGGGGTGATCACAGTTCCATAGAGGACAGGTGCTTTGGCACTAAAGGGAGTGGCATTCACAGGGTCGGGAGTGATGGCGTGCTGAGACACAGATTTCTAGTGCATTCCAGGCAGAAAGAACAGCATGTGCAGAGTTACACGTGCTTGTCCCTTGACAGCATCTAGGCTCCTCTACCTGAGCCCAGGTTGTAGTTGCCAGCCTGCCTGGGGACCAGGGCCCACCTGGGGCCTCTGTGCTGCCCAGGATGGCATTGCCTCCTTGCACAGTGGGATCCATTGTCCTCCAGAACCCTGGGCTGAATGGCACATTGAGGCAGAACAAAGGCTGCTCAGAGGTTCCGGCTGCCCCAAGCAGGGATGGGATCTCCAACTGCAGACCAGGGCCTCCTCTGAACCAGCCCGGCCTCCTGCATCCTTCCGCCCCCACGCCCTGCAGAGGTTGCAGCCCTGACCCCCGGGGCTGCCAGCCCTGCGCTCCGCTCCTGGGCACGGCTGTGAGCCTTTGGCAGGTTCTCCAGCCTCTGAACCAGTCGACTCATCCCTAAAGGAGAGGGGGAACTACTAGCCACGTGGGCTTTTTGTATTAAGGACAATAATGTGCGCATTGCACTTACACCTCAATAAAAGGGAGCTACTTGTGTTGTCATTATCAGCTTTTGAATTTCCTTTTATAATTTCAATAACGTTTTAATGAAAACCTTCAAATATGTACAAAAGTAGAGAAAGTCGTATGTTGAATTGTTCCTCATCCATCCCCTCGCTTTTCAGCTGCTCTCAAGATTTTGCTGTACTTTCTTCATTTACTTTCCCATCCTTTTGGCTTAAGAATATTTAAGTAAATTCAAGACTCCTGTCATTTCACCCCTACGTCAGCAGGCATCTCTGAAAGTACCACTATCTCACCAAACAAAATGAGTACGAATTTCTTTCAATCTAAATTCTGGTCCATCTTAGCAAGTCAGCTATACTTCAGTAAAAAATAAACAAACAGGTTGATTGATTCTGGTTCACCTTAGCAATGTCTCCAGTTATCTCAAAAATGTCTTTTTATAGTTGGTTGGTTTGACCCAGGATCTAAAGTCCTGCATCTGCATTTGCTTGTTCTGTCTCTTAAATCCTTTCTGATCGAGATCAGTCCTCCGTCCAGACTTGATAAAGACATTCGTTGCTGTTTCGAAAGGATTACAGTTTCATCCCCACAGTCCGTAATCCCTTTCTGAATCCCAGTTGCCTGATGGGACCGGATGCTGACAGGTATTTGCCTGGATCCTGGGAATCCCCTGGGTGCGCCCCTCTCTTTTAAGGACCCCTCCTCCCCACTGATCAGCCCAGAGATCCTGGGCAGGTTGTTCAGCAACGTGCACCATCTCCACCAAGAGCTACCCAAATTGCAGACTCAGGAGCAAAAGGTTTCTGTTTGAAGACATTGAGTTATAAGGTTATTTGTTACACAGCGATAGGTAACTGGAATAGTCATAGATCCCCGAAATTGAATTCCCAGTACTGTCCGGCTCCTTCTGAGGCCCCTTGTCCAGCTGCTGTGCTCTCTCCTAGATTCTGTGGCTCCCTCAGGACCTTCCAGTAACTTCCTTCTTGCTTATGTTAGCCTGAGTCAATTTCTGTTCCTTATAACTTAAAGAACCTTAAGTCCCAGTCCCAGCCAGGAGGGGTGACTCAGCTCAGATCATAAGACAGGACTGGAACCTGGCCTTTCTGAAACATTGGACCCGGAGTCCTGCCTCATGAAACATCAGCGGATATATATCTTGGACATGCCTGTTTCCTCTGTACACAGCTCAGCACCTGGTACCCACCTGGTGCCCACTAGGTGCTGGATAAATGTGTGTTTGAATGACTGAGTGAACAAATGGCATATCTTCAAATCTGACCCCAGAATAGTCCAATTATTTTTCCAAATGCCACACCTCCACCCGGCGATCTTCACTTTGCACAGTTCCAATGTGTACGGATTTTCAGTCACCACAGTTTTGTTCAGTAATGCCAGTCCCCCAATCACATAGCCCAGATTTCAGCTACCACAAAATGGTAACTGTGAGTAATTGCATAAAGTAGAAACTTTGCCACTGGCTCTCCAGCCCACAAATCACTAAGTAAATAACAGATGAGTATTGTGATCTGAGACCAAGTCACTTCTTTCAGTGTCTGTCTCTGGTTGGTCCCTGCGTATCTGTTGGTTCACACATAGACAGCAAAGCATGTGGTGATGTTGCCTCCTTGTTTCCTGGTGATAAACCCCCATGACATTTTACAAAAATGGATAGTCAAAAGAGGAAATCTGGCCCACAAAGATGATGCTCGGCAAAAAAGAAATAAAAGGAAGAAGAAGAGTAATAATGCTGGCAGAGAAATTTGGATTGGATGTAAATGGAGTTATAGAGGAAACTGCTGATCCCGGGAATGTTGAAGCTGTGACCATTCGAGACTTATATGCAGCCAGGGGAACTAAGTAACTAAGTCAAGGTGAACTTATTGACATAAATGAGAGAAGTGCTTGTGACAGAAAAAATGAAGATGTCCCAGTGGAGGCGACGCTGGCAGCACACTTCATGTGAAAGGAACTCTTGAAGCCATTCCACAGTGTTGAACGTGCAGAGGATAGAATCTTGGAAGCGGATCTGAACTTAGAAAGGCAGCTCTTTAAGGCATAGGAAAGATGTTTGCCCAGCATCGCAAGTTATCCAACAAGCAGAGGAAGCCAGCACTGTTGAAACTAGTCTGGATACATTTTTTACAAAGAGATAAAACACTTGAATTCTCAATGTTTCTAAGGTTTTACATGACTGTGTACTAAATAAAATATTAGTTTTACTCTTTTTTTTATTACCCTCTACATTTATAACCATCAGTAAGAGAGTTTTTCATGTCTTTAAAAAGTTTTTTTTTAAGATCGTGGAACTTTCGTAATTTCCACATTGATTATTAAGATCACTTTGAGTGTTTCAGCTTGCACGGTCATTTTTAGGGTTCCACACGGTTGTGCAAAGTGAGGTCTCCCTGAACTCATGCCAAATGGGCAGTGTCTATCCTGTGTGGCCCTTCCACATGTCAAGGGCATGGTGATGTTAAACCATGGCTGGAGGATTGTAGTATCCTGCTTATTGAAAGCAGCAGCTGAAGACAATTAGATAACTCAAATTCCTCACTGCAAAAATGGTTGGGCAGCCAGTAGACCACTGGGAGAGAGGCACTTCCGTCCACTGTTTTCACTGTGCAGATCGCTAGCCAGCCTGTCTGCTTCGGGAACAAGCCATCATGGAATGAACTGGCTGAAGGAGTCAAGGGCTGAGCGATAGTGGTTCCTACACCAGCTTTCAATGTGAAAGGTGATTAAAAAAAAACAAAAAAACCTGAATATTTTCCCCAAGGAGCAGTAAGGCTCTTTATTGAAGCTGTGAAAATATAATCCGTCATCATAAGGTGTCCCATATTGTCATGCTCTGGGAGCTAAGGTGCATTAAGATGCTCCTTGCAAGATTTTAATTTTCTTTATTTTACCTCATTGCAGAAACGTTTGAAAATGCAGAAAGTAGAATAAAGAGGGGGAAAAAATAACATCCTTGACTCCATTGCCCCAGAAACATTGTTCCAATTTTATTATATTCCTTTCTTACTGCCCCCCTGTAGATTGTAATATAAATACAGTTGTTTCTTTTAAAATATTTAACGTGCTGAAACATTCCCCTCTATTATTACAGACTCTGAGTAAACAGTTTTTAATGGCTGCATAATAGTCCATCATGTAGATTTAATTACTTATTCAGTAGCTATGTAGGCTTCATCCGCCAGCCTGGGGTTTGTTGCCTCCAGTGGGTATGTGGGTGGGGAAGGAGGATACAGGAAAGAGCAGGAATAAGACAGCCCCTCCCTTGAGAACCTCTGGAACCAAGGAGACATGAACAGGTGATCATAATACAGTGTGATGGGAGCTGGGATGCAGTGGGGTCCTGTTGCAGCCTGGGAGCAGATGGGCGGAGAGGCTGAGTCCAGAGCAGAGGAGCGGCTTGTCCAGCAGGGTAGTAGCACGCAGGGGAGAAGGCATCCCAGGCAGTAGGGGTGTTATGGACAGAAGCTCGCAGGTGAGAAACAGTGTGGCTCTAGGGTTGCCGGAGCATTAACTTGTGGGTCTTGGAGCTCCTGGGCAGTCGTGGTGGATGAACAGACAAAGGGGCCTTGGTAATCTGTCCAGGCAGAGAAGAAAGAGGGAACCAAGAGTGACCAGAGGTCTCTGGGAAGATTAGAGAGTGAAGTGGGGGAGTGAGGGTCAGAGGGGGACGAGAGCACTTCCAGGAGAGGCGAGAAAGCCCCAGTGAGGCGCCCAGAGCTGGCAGTGGAAGGGGATGGAGGTGAAGGCGGTGGGAAGGAGAGGTTGTCGAGGCAGGCCTGGGGCAGCATGCATGGTGGAGAAAGGAGGGTTGAGCCTCCTCTCCTCGTCTCTGGTCGATACCAGCGTGTTCCCAAGGCTGGTAGGTGTGGATGACAGTGTGTAGAGGGTGGAGAGACCTCCCTCTCTCGGACACTCATATCCCAACTTTGGGTGTTTTTTTTTTTTGTTTGTTTGTTTGTTTTGCGGTACACGGGCCTCTCACTGTTGTGGCCTCTCTGGTTGCGGAGCACAGGCTCCGGACGCGCAGGCTCAGCGGCCATGGCTCACGGGCCCAGCCGCTCCGTGGCACGTGGGATCTTCCCGGACCGGGGCACGAACCCGTGTCCCCTGCATCGGCAGGTGGACTCTCAACCATGGCGCCACCAGGGTAGCCCCCAACTTTGGGTGTTTTAAATTAAGATATGTTGAGCATCCTTGAGAATGTACATTTTTTCTGTATTTCAGGTTATTCCTATCTCTGGCTATATGGGAATGCAATTTCTTCATGAAAACATAGGAGTGTTTTTAAAGAGCTTAAATAAGGATTTGAATATCATGTCTACTAAACTAAAAATAAAATGTATCGAAATTTTTCATGTGGTGATCTTTAAAAGAGTCAGTCCACATGTATAATGCAGCTCTGGAGTAATCTGTAGATTATAGCAAACCCCTCAGTCTCTGTCGCTCTTGCTTTAAAAAAAAAAAAAAGGATCAGTTTCAGCTCCAGCACATCGTGACTTATGGCTGTGATCATTGTCTCTTGATGTGTGTCTGATGGGTGATGGGGCTTTGACTGCACAGGAGAGGAATTGTGCTGTGACCCTTTTCTAGCGTGTACAGGTATCTCGTCTTCATGGTAGAATAGTAACGGTGATGGCCATGACGAGGGGAGCTGCCATTTCTTGACTGCAACGATATCATGAGACACGTGTTTATGATCTCATCGGAACTTTATACCCACTATGGGAGGTGGTGGGAATGACCCCCTTTTATGTCGCAGGAAACGGAGCCCCAGAGAGGTCAGGTCACACACCTAAAGTCACACGGTGGTGTCATGGTTACTACTACTACGCAACAAATCGTTCTAAATCTTAGTGGCTTAAGACAACAGTGGTTTTATGATGTGCCCTGGATTCTGTAAGTCAGGAATTTGGGCAGATCTGTTCTACGTGAGAACTGCTGCATCTTCCTTCTGGGCTGCTGGGCAGGCTGCTCTGGGGGCGCGAGGGTCCAAGACGGTTTCGCTCACGTGTTCTGTGTGTGGTGGGGCTGGTTCCCTGGGGACCATAGACGTGGCCTCTCCAGCATGGCGGTCTCAGGGCACTGGTTTGCCAGATCAGGTGTCCCAGGATCCAGGTGCGAGACCTGACTTGCCGACCTCCTCGGAGTCTCCCATCACCAGTTGTGTGACTTTAATTCTGTCAAGTCACAGGCTGGCCCGGGGTGGAGGGGAGTTAGATTCTGCCTTTGGATTCGGGACAGGCCAGGTCACACTGTGGAGAACAGATGGGATGGGAGACAGTGCTGGGACCCGCTTTGAGAAGCAGTCTGCTGCGGACAGCCGGCTGAGCCAAAATCCGTTCTGGGATGTGTCTGACCTTGAAGGTGCTGCACCTCCCTTGTCTTCCTGACCAGTAAGAGGATGCAGAGGCCTTGTCCTCCAGACCGTTTCTCTGTTCAAAAATATGAAAAGCATCCCATACTTTTGCCTATTTAAATACAGAATTTGTGACAATGTAGATCAACCTTGAGGTCATTATGCTAAGTGAAGTCATACCGTATGATCTCACTTATATGTGGAATCTAAAAAAAGCCAAACTCAGAGAAACAGGGGCTAGAATGGTGGTTGCCAGGGGCTGGGAGTGGAGGAAATGGGGAGATGTTGGTCAAAGGGTCCAGTTATAAGATGGATAAGCTCTGGGGATCTAATGTATAATCTATACATTATATAATATATAATCTATAATCTATAGTATAATCTATAGCATGGTGACTATAGTTAATAATACTATATTATATATTTGAAAGTTGCTAAGAAAGTAGATCTTAAGTATTCTTACCACAAAAAGAAATGGTAATAATGTGCTGGGATGGTGATTCAGCTAACAACATGGTGGTAATCATTTTGTAACACATAAGTATATTAAATCAACACATTGTATACCTTAAACTTATTCAGTGTTATTTGTCAATTACATCTCGATAAAGTTGGAAAAAATAAAAACAGAAAACAAGAGGTGGGTAAAAGCTTTTTTTAGGAGGTAGACTAGATTCCCACAGACCCGCCTCCCTGTGTGCATCAGGCAGAAGTTATTGATAGAAATGGGGGTCAGGTCAGGGTGCACCCTGTCAGTCACTGCGCCACCCTGGCCCTTCCCCGCTGCAGGTGTGCTGTGCTATGCGATGCCCACATCTGGGACGATGGCCGTGGGTGGAGCTGTGCTTTCCTTCTTGGCAGCCCCCTGTCATGGGGGGAAGACTGCAGAAGGGAACAGGTGAGCTAGCTGGGTTTTCTGCTCAGCTTGACTCTAAGGACACAGGGGACACAGGTTCGTGCCCTGGTCCGGGAGGATCCCACATGCCGCGGAGCGGCTGGGCCCGTGAGCCATGGCCACTGAGCCTGCGCGTCTGGAGCCTGTGCTCCGCAACGGGAGAGGCCACAACAGTGAGAGGCCCGTGTACCGCAAAAAAAAAAAAAAAAAAAAAAGAAGATGGCTTGTTCTGCGGGAGGGAGAGGTGGGGAGGAGGGACCCCACCGCGCACCAGCCGCAGCCCCGTCACACACAGCGTCCTCCTGAGTGGACGGCTTCCCAAAGGCCCTCCTCTGCCCCAGCCAGGGGACACGGTGGGGACAGATCCACCACCCACCCCTGCCAACCATTGCATCTTCTTGTTGTGCCTCATCTCACTGAACTGTGAAGAGCCCTAGAGGAGGGGGTGGTTCTGTCCATTTTACAGATGAGGGAACTGAGGGTCCCAGAAGTTAAGACCTCCCTCAGCCAGGAGGAGGCAGAGCTGGGGTACACTGGGGCTGGTTCCCGATACCGCAGGCACTCTGATGCCTTTGAACTCCACTCCTTCCCTTTGGGGGCCCCTCCCCCCCGTGCTTTGTCCCTGGTGCGTGTGCATCTGTAGAGCGGACGGGCACCAAGGGACTCAGGTACCCACTGCCCATGCACAGTTGACCTGCCTTGGCCCCCCTCCTGCCTCCATATCTTCAGCTCTAAATCGGGGCCAGAGGACTCTTGGGGTCTCCTCAAGGGTGGTCTGAGATAACATGTTATGTGCACCTGATACTCAGAAAGGTCCCATCAGATGTTTGTCTTTCTGCTGAGCAGTGGAACCAGAGAAGGAGGGAGCCACACCCAACACATCCACGCCTATCAGCCTCCCAGGAAAGGGTGCTCCAGGGTGGCTCCAAAGGCCTTGACCCTTGACTCTGACCCACCACAACCCCAGTCCTACTTTTTTTTTTTATTTTTGCGGTACGCGGGCCTCTCACTGTTGTGGCCTCTCCCGTTGCAGAGCACAGGCTCCGGACGCGCAGGCTCAGCGGCCATGGCTCACGGGCCCAGCCGCTCCGCGGCACGTGGGATCTTCCCGGACTGTAGCACGAACCCATGTCCCCTGCATCGGCAGGCGGACTCTCAACCACTGCGCCACCAGGGAAGCCCCCAGTCCTACCTTTTAACCAAGCGAGGGTGACCTGCAGCGTGGCTGTGAGGAGCTGGAGCCGGGCATGGGGGGGCAACCCATACAGGCGGTGGGTGGCAAGCCTGCCAGGGTGGCAGCCTGGCCACCTGAGCCTCTCAGTCTCCTGCAGCCCTGTGGTGTTCTGAGAGGGTCCTGATCTGTGCTGGGCCAGAGGGTGAATTGGACCTCCAGGAGAGCTTTGGGCCAGGACATCCGGCAGGACAGCAGGACCCTGAGGACCCACATGGCTTTATGCCAAGGACTCATTTGATAACTTTGCTTCCAAATGCTTTGGAGCATTTGTTGGAGCTGGGAGCCCCTGTGGTCCACCCTGTGAACCCCAGGCATGCCTTGTTCTGGCATCTTCCCTACGAGTGACCCAATTTTCATTACTCCAAACTGGGACACTTTTCTGGCTACATGTGCTTGTCCATATGGGGACAGTGGGACGGCAGGTGATAAATTGGGGCAACGGCTGAAAACTGTGGGGTTGGACTTGTATCCTTGTGTGCAGCATGGTGACAGGTGACGACGCTGGGCCTAGAGACCCCTACACAGGCCCAGGCTGTGCTGCTGATTGGCTGTGTGACCCCGGGGGAGCCGCACAGCCTCCCCGGGCCTCAGTTTCCTCATTTGTGGAATGAAGACTACATTGAGGGCGTAGATGCCAGTGTGTTCTCTGAAGCAGGTGCATGTGTCGAAGGAGGTGGCATATGGGTATGAGGCACACTTGCGAGCAGGGTCCCATGCAGACCCAGGGAAATGATCCAGGAGGACTTAGATGGGACGAAGGGGAAACGGGATGTGCCCCAGGAGCTGGGAAGTGCGGAAGAGCCGGCTGCACCCTAAGGGTTAAACTTCCGTGTTCATACGTTGGGGATCTGACTGGCGGATGGATGTGATCGGGGGACATGCAAGTCATTCTGAAGGGACAGATGGCCCACGGGCCAGCAGGAGGTGGCTAGATCCATTTCTGTATCTAAGGAAGGCACAAGTCTGGTTTTGCAACAAGCAGAGAGGGATCTGGTCCCCCCTGTCTCCCATCTAGGCTGCTGGGGACCCCACTCCCCAGCCCTCATTCTGGGGGGAGGGCGCTTCCGGACCCCCTCTACCCTCCCTTGGCTACTGCTGGGCAGTGGGGATGGGGACTTGACTCTGATTTGCGGGTTTAGGACGAGTTGTGACATGAAGTACAGGCCTGGGTTGGGTCAGTGCTGCCTGCGCTGGGTGAGGCCCTTTCTGGGTTCTGGGAGAGCAGGTCCCACTGGGGTTTGCATGTACACCCCGTATGCCTGATGTATGCCTGATGTATGCCTGATTCTACGTTACCTGACTCTTCTCTGCCCCTCGAGGCGTTTCACACTTGGACAGGAACAGGGGTGCCATTTACTGGGTCCCCAAAGCAATCCAGCCAAGTCCCTCAGAGGACTGGGGATGGGGCGCAAAGGAGAGAACATCCTTTGTCCTCCTTCAGCCTGGCCACCCCAGACCTGGCTGCATGGGACAGCTGGCACTGCGGGAGGTGGCCGAGAATTAATTATACTTCGGCTTTGTAAACAGGCAGCTATAAAAGCCTATCAGCAGTGGAGCACCTTCTCCATAAAACAGGCTCAGCTGGATTTATAACCTGAGGCCTCTTCTCCAGGGCCGCGCACAGAGAAGGAACAAAAGCCACAGCCCCCCACCGGCCAGCTGGCCTGCCCCCTCCCACTCTCCCTGCCCCTCCCCTGACTACTCAGAGATCCGATACTGTCCATTGCAGAGAGCACAGAAATCCAGGAAATGGAAGAGAAGGCACATTTGCTGTTAATGTTTTAGATGGAATTCATCACAATAAAAAGTTGGATTTAGTTGGAGAGCATGGGATGTTTAGGAGAGGAAATATCCGGAATAGGAAAACTTAATCATGCTGAGAAGGCTGGCCGTATAGGAAGGGAGGGAGACTGACAGGTTTGAGAGAACTTACAGAAGATGTTCAGGAATCTTTGTTTGTGGATTCACCCAGACAGCCCACAATTTATTAAGCACATACTGTGTCAGGCGCTTTGCTGGGAGTGGGGAATATGGCCGTGGACATGACTGACAAGGTCCATGCCCTGAGGAGTCCCTAGAACAGACCAGATGGACAAGGGGTCAGTGACGGGACAGTGGCAGGGAGGAACCTAGGGGCTGGGCCGCCCAGAGTGGGGCCCGGGTGGTGGGAAGTCAGGGAAGGCTTCCTGGAAGAAGTGAATTCATTCAGTGCATATTTATCAGTGCCTGCTTTGCACCGCCATTGAGATTGGTGTTGGAGATACAGGAGATACTGGACCCCGAGCAAGTTCTAGGATCTAAAGGAGGAGCACGAGTCGGGGGAGAGGGGAAGAGGGTTGCAGAAGGTGAGGAGGGATCAGTCAGTATGAAGGGGGAGGCAGCGTCAAGCCTCGTTCAAGCCCCCCCAGGATGTGGAATTGTTATCTCTAATTGACAGACAAGGAAATGGAGGTGAGGGCTTCCCAGCTCCTAAGTGAGTGGGCTAGGATTTGAAGCCAGGTCTTCGGATGCCAAATCAGCCCTCACTTAGGTCTACACGGACCTCCTTACACTGAGGGCTCGGGGATGGGTTCCATGTCCAGGATGGCACATGGGTTCGTTGGCCGGCTCTGCCATCAGCCTTCCTTCGTTACTGGCTGGGCTGCTGAAGGGCCGGAATTCCCTGAGCTGACCCACTGTGCAGATCATCTGGCGTTTCCTTCCAGTGCTTGGCAAGTGTTGAGAGTGCAGCTGAGCCATTGCTTGATCTTTCTTGGACCCAGATGAAGAACTGGGTAGCCACTCACCTGTCCTTTGTTTAGCTTAAAACTGGGGATGTTGATGCAGGCAAGGGGAAGCCAGTGTTTGTGGAATAGGTGCTAGACACTGGCCAGAGGTACCCCGATGCTTATCTCAACAGGCCTCTGCAGTTGGTGCTGGCACCACCCACCCCCATCCCCTAGATAAGAAAACCGAGGCTCAGAGAGGTCAGGCTCCTTGCCCAGGGTTGCACAGCCAGCAGGGTGGTGGAATTGGGATTCAGCCTTAGCCTTGCCTGACTCCAAAGCGAATGCTATTTCCACCATACCCTGCACCTCCCAGAGCTAATTTTGCTGCTGCAGGAAACTCCACCCCCCAGAGCGATCTAGGACAGGCAATGCGATGAAAGAAAATTAAGAGAGGGCATCCCACAGAAACTCGGCTCAGAAGTTCCCATGGCAGCCTCTGTGAGCAGATTGGGATCAGCCTCTTTTCAGTCCTCGCTGGCCCTGGGAGCCCCATTCCTGCGTCCAGGACTGGCCGTTTCTCTGGAAATCATAGCCCACCAGCATTTGGCATCTGGTGAAAGGAGAAGAGAAAATTCTGGCTTCTCAGACCAGGGCCTGTGGGGAACGTCATCCGTTTCCAGAACTCTCAGGCAGGGGCTGGAGGGGGCCTGCACATGCTGCCCCGGTGACATGGATTTCCAGGACTTAGAGATTCTCCTCCCTGCTGAATATATTGCTGTCCTGCCTGTTTTGTGCACAGGGCGCAGATGGAGAACCGGGTAGCCAGAGGAAGACCTCCTGCCATGCATGGAGCGGTGGACATCGTGACCCCGGAGCCCCGACCCACGGAGTTGGGGGCCAGCTGAGGGCCACCGGGTCGGGGAAGGGGCTGCAGGGTTGCGATGCCTCCCGTCCGTACGGCTCTATGTTTTACTTTCTCTCAAAGACATATTTCATGGAATTTTATTAGCCATTGCTTTTATAGTCATTAAAAAATCAAACTCGTTTTATTATTAAAAATCAAAGTCATGCATTCACATGGCAACAAATATTTAGAGTAGCAGAGTGGTATAACGTGGCAATACAGTTCTTCCTGAATTGGCGCGTGGCGTTTGCACTGTTCTCTTTAACAGATGCAGAGATTTCGTTGTGGGAATGGAGCACAGTTGATTAAACAGTCACCTAGAGAGAGACTTTAGGTTGTGTCTAGTTTTTTTTTGTTGTTGTTTTTCCTCTTTCACATGATGCTGTAAATTAACACCCGTGCTGTGTATCTGAGGACTAATTCCCACAAGTGGGTACTGGAGGGTCAAAAGGTACATGTATTTTTATTCTGATTAATGTCACCAAGTTTGCAGTGCCTGTTTCCCCAGTCCTCACCCACACAAAGCCTTTCTTTCTGAAACAGTCTCGGGACCTCCTCGGTGCCCCCAGCAAAGTCCCCGGCTGCCCACGTGGGAAGACGCTGAGCCGAACGTTGTGCCCCGTCCCTGCCCTCAGGCGCCCTCGGTCACAAGAGCCGGCCAGGTTCTGCAGGGATACCTCTTAGGGGTGGCGGTTGGCTGGTTGGTTAGTAAGGCCGAGCGTGGGGGCATCTGCAGGGGCCGCGAGGGGCTCCCTGCTGGAAGGATCGTCGTCATGGACATTTCAGCCGTCTGCCAGGATGAGCACTGAGCCCCCATCCCAGGTTTAGCAGGACCTTTTGGGTTAACCAGTGATCAGCCTTCCCTTGCTGATGCAGGTGCCTCTTAGTGGAGCACGGCCCTCTGGGGTCACGGCCATTGCTTTGTGGTTCCTTTGCTTGTCTGGGACGAGGGACCAGCCAGGCACAGATGAAAAGGGCTTGGAAGTGGCAGTTCTCCAGGAGTTCTGCTCCAGGAGTTCTGGCTAAAGGCCCTGGGGAGGGTCACTTGGCTTCCACAGCCCCAGCTTGCCCCTCCCTGGGAGGGAGGAGTGGGCCCTGGGACCAGGGGGAGGGACGGGGTGATTCAGACACAAGGAGACAGAGACGTGGAGCGGCGTGCTTGGAGGGCCTCGCCCTGAGGGTCCCGTTGGGACCCTGGCCTGAGCCTTCATCTCCACAGCTCGGTGGGCTGGGCCAACCCAGGCAGGGCAAGGAGGTCCCGGGACCGCTGTTAAGAGGGCTGCCTGCAAGGCCAGGTGACCTGGGCCTAGGTCCTGGCTGGCCACCCATCTCTGTGTGACCTCTGGGGCCTCAGTGAGCCCATCAGCAAAGCAGGGATAACAGATCTCACATTAAGGGTGGCTGTGAAAACTACGTGGGAAACAGTGGAAAGGGCTTTGGAAGTGTCTGGTACAAAGTGCCCGGTGTTTGCAGGAGAGACTTCTCAGGAGCTGGAGGTCTTTGGAGACTCCGCTGAGGCAGGAGTGCTCTTCTCATATGACTGTGCATGACGGCCCACTGCATCCCACAAGGACATGCAAGGAGCCGGCCACTCTCCTGACCCCAGGAGGGCTCGACGGGTATTTGCTGCATGAACCAGAGAAACTTTCCGTAACATTTTAGGATTATTAGACAAACGCACATGGAAACCAGTGCGAGGAGAGGGAACCAGTGATTTCGGAGCTGCAGGGGGTGTGGGTGCTTCTGTATCCCTCTGCTGTTACCCAAGGCACTTGAGAAAAGGGGACTCTAAGTTCAGGGGCTTGTCCAGGTCACGCTGCTGGATTTGACCCCGGGCCATGTCCCTGCAAACCTGGGCCTTCCTGGGCTGGTGTGAGCCTTCTCCAAGGGAGACAGATGGACGTTGTTTTAGATGCAATTGCCAGTCTTCTCCTTGTCCTTCAGTTGCCAAGGAAACGGTCTTGTTGCCCCCATAGAGGCGGGAGTGAAGGCCAAGTCTTCCCCGAGGCCCTGGTCGTCTCCGCTGGTGAGAGTGGGTAGGTGGCGTGGGGCTGGGCCTTGACATTTCCATGGCGTCCTGAGCGCCAGTGAGTGCCTGCCTCCCTCCGTCGCATTTATCCTGAGCTCTTCCGCTGCAGAGAAGAACAACAGCCGTTATGGGGTTATTTCAAGGGGATTCCCATGGAAACGGAGAGTGGAAGGAGGCTCCTCTGAAGGCTTGTGCAGTGGGAGTTGCCACGGCTGCGTGTCCCCCCACCGAAGGGTGTAGGCGCCTCTGCCGGGACCTTCTCTGCACCCCCCTGCATGCTCTCCTCGGCCAGCAAGGGTGAGCCCAGCCAGCACTGCCCACCCAGGCCTCCAAGGCTCCTTCACATGAGACCCCAGCCGGCTCCCAGGGACCTCAGGACCTGGCCTTCGCCTGCAGCTCCCTTTTCTGCAGCGGCTCTTGAGCTGCAGCCAGCAGCTTCCCAGCGTTCCTTTGGAGGGCCTCTGTGCTTTGAGCCCATTAACCAGCCATTGCCTGGAGAAGTCTGTACACCCCTTGGTTTTCTCCTGCAGCCCTCATGCATTCATCCACTCACTCCTTTATTCAGCAGATTTGTTTTTGCACCAGAGAATCCTTTGCTCAATGAAAGAGTGCTGACGTGGACTGCATAACCTCTCTGAGCCTCACTTTTCTCATCTGATTAATGGGAACATGGGTGCCTGCCCTGCTTGCCTCATAGATGACTGGTGAGGGGCAATGAGAAGGTGGGCTGTAGGAGGGGAGTGCTGTGCATGTGTCATCAATATTTCCATGGCCACGGGATCGTGGCTGATGGACAAAGCTCCTGGAGGCAGGGAGACCCCTGGGAAGTGCGTCGGGGTCTCAGACCCCTGCACAAGAGCCCTCAGGATGGTGAGACTCTCATAAGCCCCTGCATGGGCACGGCGTGCCACGGGCTCCCCACCTGTAGTTTTCATTGATCCTTGCACCAGTCCCGTGAGGTGCGTGATGTTAATTTCCATTTTACAGATGAGGAAACTGAGGCTCAGGGAGGCAACATGATCTTTGCTCACACCTGGGACTCAAGCCCGGGTCTGACTCCAACTCCACTGCTCTTTGCAAGGGTCCAGTTGCCTCCCAGTGGCCTGGTTGCCAGTCCTGCAGTGGAGGTGGGTTAAGACCACACTGGGGGGATATGAGTCTCAGCATGTGCTTGGAAAGGTCTCTTGTGCCACTTGGATTAGTGATGTTTAGAACTCTGTTTTTCTAAAACTTTACCGTCTCCGCAGCCTGTTTACAAAGCTCTGCTTTTGTGGGAGATGACAGCAGTCGCTTCACTTGTTCGTGGAATATTTGGTTAACAAGTGTACAGGCTGAACTTCCTCTGACAGTCTGTCCTTTTACAAACCTAGGTAATTAAATTCCCCTAAATTGGTTCCAGTCGGATTAATTAAGTGCACAGTTGCTGACGCAGACATGCAAATCATCTTGGCGTGTCCTATCTTACCTGGGGAGCAAACACAAGAATCTGGAATATTCTTAGGTGTTACAGAGAGATTACTAGGAGTCACCCTAAAAAGGCTTGGCGAGAGGTTTTTGATGCTGCTGGGCAAGGGGTGTGAAGGTGCCACACAGAAATGACCCTTGCAGCCTACTTACCGGCTTAGCGGATGTTTTCTGACCTCTGCAGGATGGTCATGTGTGTCACAGTAGAAACTGCTGAGTGCAAAATCATCTGCCCAGCTAGTCATCGCTTAGAAACATGGAGACGTCTTGTCTTTTTGCACCATGATTCTCCTTCCATATGCAGCTTCCTTGTAGTCAAAGAAATTAAGAAACTAAGCCTCCAGCCCCATTAGTAGCCTCTGAATTGCAGAATCACTGGTTTTTCTGATCGGGTGTTTGGGTCCCAAACTCCATCATAGGCAAAGAGCACAGGCAGTTAAAATGTGTGGCCGGGCACGGTGGCTTGCACTGCTGTTGGATTGGGCGGGCTCGATACCGGCCTCATCACACCGCCTTCAAGCCTGCGTGGGCCGAGCTAGGCAGCCGGGTAGGATGCACCCAAGGAGCCATCTGTTTGCAGCCCTTGGACCAGATGGTCTGCAAGGACTCCTGGGAGGTGGAGTGGGGAAGGAATACATTTACTGAGCACCCAGAATCTTCCAGAGCCTCTTTATAGCCCTACAAGCTGGGCATTGCCATGCTGTTTATACGGACCAGGAACATGAGGCTCAGAGCGGCTGAGTCACTGGCGAAGGTCCCACAGCTAGGAAGTGGCAGGGCGGGATTTGAACTCCGGGCTTCCTGACCTCTTAGCTCATGTTCTTTCCACCAGTCTGCTAAGGGTCGTGATCACTGTTCCAGCTAAGTGCCGCGGCAGTGACTTGTGGGAAATATCCGTAAATAGAGAGTGACTCACACAAGAGTAAGATGGCTCCTCTCAAGGCGCCTGATGACCCCCAGGTCCCGGGGTGCCCTTGGGCTTTTGCGTGCCAGTCTGAACTGCTTCCTGCAGCAGTACTGGTCAGCCAGAAGGGCAGGTTTGGTCTGGAGGGCACCCTGTGTGTGTGTCGCAAGAAGCCTTTGCCTATAAAAAACCTTTGTAATAAAATCAGTAGGAGATGGAGAAGCCAAACTCAGTTTTGAGAGATGGCAGTGGTCCTGTCAATGCTGATCCGGCTGGAGTATAGAGTTAGTCCTGGCGGCTGTCAGGTGCGTGGCTGGGGTCATCGTGAGAGTGGGGCCGAGGAGGAGAGAGGCAGGGACCTCATCTCTGCTGGAAGTTTGAAAATTTGGGGCCACCGTAGGGCTTTGTTCTCCAGGATCCCTGGGGGGAAAACAGGGATTCCGACAATGTGTGGAAATGGATGGTGGATGACAGCAGGCAGGGGGGCCGCCAAGCACAGTGTGATTTAGGATGTGGGCTTCAAAGCCCAGCAGACTGTGGCCCTGGGCAAGTCATGAGAAGTCTCTGAGCCTCCGTCTCCTTGCTGGGATAGAAATAATATAGGTGCCTCCCTTGGGCGAATTCAGGGGACCCAGAATGCGTCACGGAGAGCACTGGGCCCAGCCGTGCAGCCAGCCGCTGCTGCATGCTGGGGCGGCAGTAGGAGCCTAGACTCTGGAGCCAGACAGACCGCGTGCATTCAAAGCCCCGCCCCTCTTAGAGCTGTGTGGCCTGGGGTGGGTTGCTTAATCATTCTGTGCCTCCATTTCTTCATCTGTAAAATGGGGATAATTAAACTGTACTCAGGCCCTAGGGTTGTTGGAAGCTTAAAGGAGCTGATTCCCGTAAAACACTTAGGGAGTGCCTGGGACACAGCAAGTGCTCAGTTTACCTTGGCGGCTCTGATCATTGCCGTGGTCATAGTCATCCTCACCGCATCGTCTCCGCTGGGGCCTTGCCGTTTGTGGTGCACAGTGGGGCCTGATGCCGCCTGAACGAAATTGAACTGAATGGGCAGCAGAGCGCCATGATCATGGATCGGTGGCCCACTTCCTGGTGTGGGTTCCAGCGTGTCCAAGTAGGTTGGTCCTGAGCCCGAGCCTCTGCCCACTCGCCCTCCTTCCTGCCAAGAGCAGGCAGAAGCTGATGCTCTCACCTCCCACCGCCCCAGGCGGGAGAATCATCTGCAGTGTGGCGCTTGCAGGGGAGCGCAGGCCTTCTGCTGGGGGCGGGAGCGGGGCAGATGGCTGGGAGGGGCAGGCCAGGGGCTGGGACCCAGTGACAGAGATGGCATGTTAGTCTGGTGGCCTCCTTGCCCTGGGT
Source organism: Leucopleurus acutus (assembly GCF_964270905.1). NCBI lineage: Eukaryota > Metazoa > Chordata > Mammalia > Artiodactyla > Delphinidae > Leucopleurus > Leucopleurus acutus. The sequence continues at coordinate 137,243,021 of NC_139146.1, forward strand.
CCACCTGAGCCGCTGTGGCAGTCTCATCGCTTGCCAAGATGCCACGTGTCACAGCCTCCTGAGTCGAATCAGAACATGACAGCCTGGGCTCAGCCGCTCAAGGAACAGGATGAATCCGAGAGCGAGGTGTCCTCTTGGCCAACTGGCTTCTCCCACCCACAGTCAGTGTGTGCCTCAGACGGGCTGTGTACTGGGTCTGACCAGGTGGTGGGGCGCCTTCTGCCGTGGGCTGTGAGCTGTGCGGGGAGGAAGTAGGGCGGAGAGGGAAGAAGCCACGTTTGGCTGAGTTGTGAGCACCAGACATTTACTTCCGGTAGTGCTGGGAGCGTCTGTGTCCCCGAGTTACAGATGAAGACATTGAGACTCAGGGGCTGGGTCCTTGCACAGAGACGTGGTGCCAGGTGGAGTCATGATCTCTCCTGGGTGTGAGGGCCCATCCCCTCTCCTTCCACAGCCCCACCCCTTATGACAGATGCAGTTCACCTCTGAGGTCCCTTTCCTCCTCTCTGAGATGGTAACGAGGGGAGCAGAGGCCCGGCTGAGGAATGGAGGTCAAGGCTGGGGCGAGGGGCAGGGACCCGGGCGTGCTGAGTGGGTGACACAGCTGCAGAGCAGAAGGTGATGCCCCGACCGTGAGCCAGGCAGGCGTGCCTGGGGGGGGCGCTCCAGGAGGGGGTCACAGCCTGAACAGAGGCCAGGCAGTGAGAAAGTGTGTGTGTGTGGGGGGGCGGATGGCAGACCATTCAGTAAGCAGGGTTGTAAAGTGCAGGGTGGGCGTCGAGGTGCAGTTTGTGGAGGCTTTGACGGGCAGGCTGAGGGGCTGGATTTCCCCTGCAGCCAGCGGGGTCAGGCAGGGCTTTGAGCTGAGCAAGAGACCGGAGCTGGGTTGAGAAGGACCACTGCAGTGGTCAGTGTGGAGAGGGGCTTGAAGGTGAGGAGATCGGAGGTGGAGGCTGTGGCCGAGGTTGTCCAGCCTCTGCCTGTGTCCCCTCAGACCCCGGCACTGTTTTCATGCAAAAGGCCCCCAAAGTGCTTTCTCTTCCAGGAGCCTGCCCCTGGGTCTCCCTCAGGCAGCTGGATCCCCCTTTGCCTATGTGCTGGGGAGCCAGAAGCTCTGGAGATCTCTGTCCTCCAAGGGGCAGCCCTCACCCAGTGCCTGACAGGTGTGGTGGCACAAGTACCCCAGCCCCCTCTCTCCTGATCTGGACACTCTGATGGTGACCTACGGCGGTCCCTAGAGCTCCCCACAAGATTGAGCCGAAGTCGCCCTCCTTGGGACTTTTCTTGGTCTCACTCCCCTCTTGGCCTCCTTTTCGTCCTGGTCACATTCCCCACACCCTTCCTGGTTTTTCCTGGGAACACTTCCTCGCAAATCCTTGCCTCAGGTCTGCTTCTGGACCCAGGCTAATACAGGACAGCGAAGAGGCCAACTTCGTGCTCATTCAGAAGGAAGTTCAGGGCTTCCCTGGTGGCGCAGTGGTTGAGAGTCCGCCTGCCAATGCAGGGGACGCGGGTTCGTGCCCCGGTCCGGGAGGATCCCACATGCCGCGGAGCGGCTAGGCCCGTGAGCCATGGCCACTGAGCCTGCGCGTCCGGATCCTGTGCTCCGCAACGGGAGAGACCACAGCAGTGAGAGGCCTGCGTACCGCAAAAAAAAAAAAAAAATCTTAAAAAAAAAAAAGGAAGTTCAGGGACATATCAAGAGACGGGACCCAGGAAGTGGCTGTCAGCTGTGCCAGGAGGCCCTGAAGCAATGCCAGGTGGGGAGCGAAGTGCTGGGGCTATGGGCTGAACCCGAGGCCGGGAGTCAGCACCATGGACAGAGCCAGGAAATGCCGTTGTATTGCTCTGCACCGTGGACAGCTCCAGGGAAGCCCCACCCGCTGGCTACTACCTAGGGTCTCTCCATTGGCTGGGCCCCAGAGACCACAGTGGGGTTTAAAGAATCTAGCGTGTTACATCCAGCCTGTTTTCCCACCCCTGAAAGCCAGCTCATCTTCTGGTCAGTACCATGGTGCCCAGGGCCTTGGGCCTCCCTTAGAGAGTTGCTGTTCCACCCTCCCGACACCCACCCTGCAAATCCTTGGCGCAGAGGGACAGGAGCTGACAGGACTCTGGGTTTCCCTGTTTCTGCTTTCCTGTTTATAGGATTGAGATTCTGGCTTGAGCTTGGCAGGATATAGGACTGACTGTTTAGGCCTGAAGTTCTAAAGGTAGGTACCCTTTTCTAAGATCTTCCCAGAAAATGAGTCCATGGGTCATTTGCTCACTTGTCCATCTGTCCATCCAACTTGTGTTGCTTTCCAAGTTTTGGCTGACCCCCTGCTAGGCACTGGGGACCTAGAGATCACTAGGTCCCTATAATCATGCCCTGGGGAAGTACCTGTGGAGAGAAGGACAGTTGGACAAAGAGACAACTACAGTGTCATCTTGGCAATTTCTAGGAAAGAAGGGGCCACGGGGCTGTGAGACCTCTGTGCAGTGATGGACAATGGTGGGGCAGTGGTCCTTTAGCTGGTCAGGGATCAGTAAGAGTTCTCCAGACAGTGAAGTAAAAATAGAGGGCAGGCTGTGTGGAGGTGTTGGCCCCTCAAAAGTGTGAGATGGCACAAGGAACAGCAGATAGCAAGGTGTGGTTTAAGCTCAGGCTGGCCAGGATGGGGCTGGAAGTGTGGATTTGGCTAGTACGGACTCTGAGAAGTGTGTGAAGGCGCTTGGACCTGACCATGGAGGTAACCTGGAGGGAAGAGTGGACAAGATGGGGGAGTCTGGAGGCAGGAGGGCCGTGGGGAGACTTGCAGATTTTTCAGGGGAGGGGAGTGGGTCCAGGGCCTGGTTGTGACCAGAAGTGTCCATCAGCCCAGATCATGTCTCCCTAATTTAGAAGAAAATGAGAAGAAAGATACTTTTCATCTCTGCTCTTCTGGAATGGAAATGAGCTATTTTGAACCATGCTAAAGTTAGAGTTCTAATTTTCCTTTTAATCCATGTCTCATTTAGAGCATTAGAAACTGGAAAAGCAGCCCTGTGTGAATGTAGTGCCATAAATCAGTGCACGTCACGAACTGCAGAACAAGTCATTTCGACAAGAGTGCACACCCTTGCATTTATAATAAATCTAATTCTTTATGTTTTTAGGCTTCAGACTAGAGTAATTAGTCATTTCTGCTGATCCTGGCAAACCAATGCTTATGCAGGGTTAATGGAAAGCAAATTTGTTTGAACTGCTTTTGCTGTTGCCGTGAATGTCACCACGGGCTCTTCTGCCTGTTTCTAGAGAGGAAGCATCCTATTTATTTCACTCTTGCCTTTTCTTTTTGGCAATCATAGTAACAAACACCATTTATTGAGTTCTAACCACATCCCTGGCACTGTTCAGGAATTCAGTGTGAAAGGTCCCTTGTCCACAAGTAATCTGCCCTGTGTGTCCTGCGGTCCTCTGACTGAGCACGTCACATACTATGTTTTCTCTGTGCCCACATCACGCCATGTCAGGTTTCTACCCCCTAAACTATAGTGAGTCAGGGATCACCTGTATATCACTCATATATTCACTTCATACTTTTCGTTAAAAATTGACCCTCTATCATAAATGGAAGCCAGCAAATCGGGCCAAAAACAAAAAGTAACTATGAAGATAAGTGCAGGTGTTTCCGCCCAAGTAGGATATACGCATTCCTGAGAAACCTCTTAATCTGCAAAATTGCATGCTTACCACCATGCAGACTGATGGACAGAATAAGGCTGGGGCAGACCACCGGAAACCCATGCAGCTTCTAACCAGAACTAACAAAAATAGTAACAATCCTATAAACATCTAGCACGGTTCTAAAAAAAAAAGTTAAATTCCTAATAAATATTCCAGCAAATTATACAACTTTATCTTGAAAAAAAGGCAAGGGTCGTGTGATGGAAAAGGCTATAAAGAAGGGAGCTGAAGTACAGATGGTAACAAGTCCCAAGTACAGAAGAGGGAATGACCCACCAAACACTTCCAGACTGAGCCATAAGGAAGAAGTGCAGTGAAGGGCGTGGTTTCCTGTGCTGGGTTCCTCTGCAGCTGCTAGGTAGGTTCAGCCCTTGTGTGTTTCACGTTCAGCTGCTTCCACTGGCTGGCACAAAACACACTGAGACAAATTGTGTTTGAACCAATCCGACTTTCACATTAAACTGACAGCGTTCTCCTGTTTGCGAATCATGTATGACCTAATTTGCAGTGGTTGTAGCAGAACTGGTTGTTCCACGGCAAGCAGCATGATTCAATGCAGGCTAGAGATGGCTGTGACAGAGCTGTGATTCGGGACTTTTAATCCAGTTCCTGGGATGAAAAAGGACAGGAAAGAGAGGTTTTATGGGATTTCTGGCGCAGATCCATGAAATGCAGTCTGTTTGCCTTCCAGAAAACCTCGTGAAACTGCAGCTAAGCCAACAGCAGAACTATTTGGTCCAGAAGCTTGAAAGAAGAAAAATTAGCCAAAACTTTCTATACCCTCCTTGCCAAAGGTCCATGGTTCTGTTATGGTGGGAAAACTTACTTATAGAGACAGGAGACCCCGGTTCACTTACACAAAAATGAAGGCAGTTTATCTGTATGGGGTTGTTGTGAGGATTCATTGAACACGGTGTGAAGGAGCAGACAGTGGAGGTGGGGACGATGGCATTGAAGTGGTAAAGGAGATGCTCTCACATGCCTCGAGTGACACCACCTGTTGTTTCCATAGGAGGTTGGGAGAGGATGACACACACCATTGGCTGCTGCGCCTTTCTGTGTGCACTAAGTTCCAGGGCCTACTTATGAGTCTTTACAAGTACATTTCAGTAAACACACAGAAGACAGATGGCAGGGGACACAACTCCTTCTGCTTCTCCTCTTTGCCACAATAGAGTTCAGTTTTGAAGAAGGGGCCCCAGCAGGTTTATAAATGACAGAGTCCTGGATGAGGGGATGTTTGATGAGAGCTCTGTTCCCAGCTTCCTGTGGCTCTGGTCAAGTCCTACTCCTCTCTGAGCCTCAGTTCCCCATCTTTGAAAGAAAGGGTTTGTGCCAGATGGACCGAAGAGGTTTTCTCAGGCCTTATGTCTCAGTTCTCCTATTGCCAGCAGAGTACAGGGGTGGCATAAGCGAGAGATATAATTTACTTCTGAGCAATTCCAGTTGCATTTCTTAACAGCCCAGCCTAGCACTTCACCGGCTTTTTTTGAGGAAATAGAGCAAGATGCTTGTCCTTCACCTTGGTGACCACTAAACTGGGATGTCCAAAGAAACCAGGAAGGGCATGTCAATGAACAAAGTACAAAATGTGTAAGGGAAAACAGTGCAATGTGATGCCGGGAGAGGCAAGGTGACATCCAGGCCTTGGAGTGGTGGGGACTGTAGCATGGGGGCGAGCATAGCCTTGTGGGGCTCTAGAGTGGTCAGCTCTCACAATTTCTGAAAAGAAATAAGAAATTTGGGGTTGTACATCAAATCTTTCCATTTTTAAATGTTCCCTGAGAAGCTTTTAAGCATTCAGGTGTGGGCTGAGTCACCAAAAGACAACTTGGGCATTTGCACTCTGCTATGTAGTCTATATATATAGAGAGGTTGGTAAACTGTGGCCCACTGGACTGCCTCCTGTTTCTGTGAATGAAGTTTGAAGGGGACACAGCCACACCGATTGGTTCAGAGATTGTCCGTGGATACTTTCATGATGTAGCGGCAGAACTGAGTAGTTGCGACAGAGACGGTGCGGTCTGTGAAGCCTGAAATGTTTACTTCTGGTCCTTTATAGAAAACGTGTGCTGACCCCTGTCTATATTATAGAGTCTTTTATGGGGCAAGGGAAATATTCTGGATTTAGAGCTCAGATGACCCAAGTTCAAAGCCTGGCTCAGGGAATTCCAGTTGTAAAATGACAGAGTAAAGACAGCATTTCCCTTTTCTCCTTTTGGAAATTATCCTGAAGCAACAGGTGGAAATGCAAATGCCATCTTTGATGAAACCAGAGCATCTGGAAACTCATACATAGGGAAGTCCAGTAAAGGTCAAAAATGGATGCAGGAGGGGTCCAGAGGGAGAGGAAATTCACAGCTGCAGAAGAGCTCAGACAGAGCAGGAGAGCAGAACGCTCTGCACCCCGTGTTGTGCACACAGAGGGCAAAACCTATAGCCCCTTTTGTGGAGCAGGACTGAGTGCACCTGCTGGTGTGGGAGACCCGCCCCCCCATATCTAGGGTTTTGTTTCTAATTGAGGTATAATCGCCATACAGCATTTTATTAGTTTATGACACAATGATTCAATATTTGTGTACATTGGGAAATGATCGCCACAGTAAGCCGAGTTAACATCTGTCACCACACAGTTACAATTGTTTTGTGTGTTGAGAACTTTTAAGAACTACCCTTGGGGCTTCCCTGGTGGCGCAGTGGTTGAGAATCCGCCTGCCAATTCAGGGGACACGGTTCGAGCCCTGGTCCGGGAAGATCCCACATGCAGCGGACCAACTAACTACTGAGCACCACAACTACTGAGCCTGTGCCCTAGAGCCCGTGAGCCACAACGAGAGAAGCCAGCACAATGAGAAGCCCGCGCACTGCAACAAAGAGTAGCCCCCGCTCGCCGCAACTAGAGAAAGCCCTCACGCAGCAACGAAGACCCAACACAGCCAAAAATAAATTAATTAAATAAATAAATTTATATAAAAAAAGAACTACCCTCTTAGCAAATTTCAAGTATATAATACGGAATTATTAATTATCGTCACCATTCTGTACATTGCATCCCCGTGACTTATTTATTTTATAGCTGGAGGTTTGTACCTTTGAACCACTTCATCCATTTTGCCTCCCCTCAAACCTCTGTCTCTGGCAACCACCAGTCTGTTCTCTGTAGCTCTCAGTTTTTTGTTTTTTTAGGTTCCACATATAAGTGAGATCATAAGGTATTTGTCTTTCTCTGTCTGACTTATTTCACTCAGTTTAATGCCCACAAGGTCCAAAGATGACAAGATTTCCTTCTTTTTATGGCTGAATAATATTCCATTTTATCTCTCTCCATATATATATATATATATATACACACACACACACACACACATATAGGTACACACATATATATATATATCACATTTTCTTTATACATTCATCCATCAAATCTAGTTTTAAACAAAGTAAAAGCAGAGAAGTCTGGACTGAACATGGTCTCACATGGACAAACCATAGTTTCTAGAAGCATCTCCTGGGGAGACAGGGTAGGGGAAAGAGGCTCTATGTGGGGTACAGACCTGCAGCCTCTGTTCCTTGCCCAGAAAAAAAGTAAAGGCTGAAAGAACTAATCCTCACACCCTAGATCATAAGAGCTGTCTCACTTTTTGGACTATCTTACACGTGACTCTTGTATAAACTGATGGCTCAGGAAGAACTCACCTCATACAAAGGTGAGTCATAATCTGTAGGAACTGGCACAGGCTCTATATTAAGTTACCATAAAAAACCAAGAAAGTAACAGGTGAAGAATATGCATAAGAAAAATATTGCCACAACACGGATGAACATTTCAACTGTACATAATGTCTTGGATTAATGAAGACACGCTGGAGGCAATCCCACCTATAAAACAAAAGTACAAAGTTGAGATACAAGAACTCAGGAGAGGTGGCAGTGTGACAGAAGAGGATGAAACCTGATACAGCAGAGCTCAGTAAAATAGATGGGCTGAAAAATAAGCCCAACAACAAGTGAAGCCCACAGCGGAATTATCACAGCAGGAAATGCAGGAAACACAGCGAGAGATCTGGAAGAGCGGGTGTTGGTAGAAGCAAGGCAAATTCATGTAAGTAAAGAAGGGGTAAAGGAGTAGAAAAACAGTGACACAGAAGGCAGAAGGGGATCCAACATCCACATAATTGGTGTCCCTGAAGATGAGAATGGAAATAACTAAATTTTAAAATATCTGTACAATTCAAGAAAACTTTCCATACATAAGATGTGAATTTATGGATTGCAAAAGAATATAGTAAGTGACTGAGGATATATTGATGTAGTAAGGTCAACACAAAGACATATCACAGAGAAAGGACTAATTTCCTTATAAATCAAAAAGAACACCTCCCAAAACTTCAATAGAAAATAAAGGATATAAGTAAACTGTTCAAATAAAAGGAAATATAGATATCTTTTACATGAAAAGATGTACTCAATCTCACACATCATAAGAAAATTTCAAGTTAAAATGAGATACCAACTTCATCTATCATATAGACAAGGTCCAAGATATCTGATAATATATCATGGTGGTGAGGATGTAGGGCAAGCAGGAACTCTCAGGAACTTTTGACTCAAAAATTTCACTTCTAACCATTATCTAATAGAGATACTCACACAATCTCATTTGTCCTTGAGATTCATCGTAGCATTGATGGTAATACAAAAGGATGGAAATAGCTGTAATGACTGTCAATAGGGAACTAGTTAAATCAATTATTCCAGAGTATGATAATGTACAGCAAAGAAAAGAATGAAACACATTGATATACGCTGATACAGAACAATGTGTAAGATTCTTAGGTGAGTTGAGCAGGGTGCATAAGTGTGGGTGAAGTATGACACTGTTTATGATTAAAATATGGTATCTTAGGATTGCTTGTGCATAGAGTATTCCTAATAGGATAACGCACTTGAAACTATTAACAGTGGTTGCCATTAGGCAGAAGAGCTGGGTACAGAGGGAGAAGGGTGTTAGGGAAGCTCATTCTCACCATTAGTTTTGTTGTACCCTTTGCATAACCAAAGGCTACACAGCTTAGAGAGCTTCTGACCCTAAGCTGTTTGAGTCCAAATGCTGGCTGGTCCACATACTAGATGTAACCTTGGGAAAGTTACTTCGCCTCTGAGGATCTCAGATATGTATAATGGAGTTAACGATAGTACCTACTGCTATAGACTGAATGTTTGTGTCCTCCCAATATATATATGATGAATCCTAACTCCCAAGGTGATGATATTAGGAGGTAGGGCCTTTGGGAGTTGATGAGGTCATGAGGGGAGAACCCTGATGACTGGGAACAGTGTCTTGTCCAAGAGACCTCAGAGAGCTAGCTTGTCCTTCCCGCCATGGGAAGTTATAGTGAAAAGACAGCTGTCTATGAGGATGTGGGCCCTCACCACACATTGAATGTGTGGCACCGTGGTCTTGGACTTCCCAGCCTGTAGAACTGCAAGAAATAAATGTTTGTTATTTGTAAGCCACCCAGTCTAAGGTATTTTTGTTACAGCATCTCAAATGGGCTAAGACGCTACCTCATCAGGTTGTTGAGGATTAAGTGAGTTTATTCAAGTGAACTAATTAGGACAGAACCTGGCAGTAGCAAGTAGAGTCAAATTAACTGTTCTATTACCGTGTCCGTGGTTGAACCCAGGGTCTGGATTTGGAGCCCATATACCTCTTGGCCCGGTGGAGATGGCTGACCTTCCAACAGGTCAGCCACAGCCAGGCAGTAAGAGGTCTGGAGAGGGGTGCTAAGGAGGGGACCACCAGCTCACGCTGAGGGAGGCAGCCCAGGAAGCCCATCTTGCTGGGTCTTAATGAATGAATGGGAAAATGGGGCAGTACCATTTCACACCCCTCAGATCTGCAAAGAGACCTTGGAGTCTCGTAATACCAGGTGTGGGATGGGGGTGGAGGAATGGAGGGTCACATACACTTCCATCGGAAACATAAATGAGAGCAAACCACTTGGAAAGGAATTTGCCAACATGTAGAAATGTGAAAGATGTCCCAGGCCTGCAGCCCAGCTAGTCCCCTTCTGGGTAAATAGGATAGAAGAACTCTTGCAGCTACACACATAGAAATCCATTCAACAGTATTCTAAAATCCCAAAAGCTCCAAAAGCCAAAAGATATTTTGTGACTTGTTTGGCAGGAAAACATGACTTAAATTGATGTCTTAAATCGATTTAAAGTCTTTATTTATCTTTTTAGTGTAAATTTTCATGTGTTTTGCTACCAAAATAGAAGTGCGTTTGAGTATGGAGTGCTGGCGCACCCCAGATCCTCCCAGGGTGTGATTGTGGTATACAGAAGCAGGGCCGGGACCTGGTCTGACTTGTACTCGGCAAGGTCCCTGGAGGATGGCTCAGAGCAGACAAATGTGGAAGGGGAGCGGGGAGACCAGAAGGGCCAGTTGGTTTTTGTTTTGTTTTGTTTTGTGTTTTTTTTAATTTAATGGCTGTGTTGGGTCTTTGTTCCTGCGCGCGGGCTTTCTCTAGTTGCGGCGAGCGGGGGCTACTCTTCGTTGCGGTGCACGGGCTTCTCATTGCGGTGGCTTCTCTTGTTGCAGAGCACGGGCTCTAGGCGCGCAGGCTTCAGTAGTTGTGGCTCTCGGGTTCTAGAGCGCAGGCTCAGTAGTCGTGGCGCACGGGCTTAGTTGCTCCACGGCATGTGGAATCTTCCCGGACCAGGGGCTGAACCCGTGTCCCCTGCATCGGCAGGCGGATTCTCAACCACTGTGCCACCAGGGAAGCCCCCAGAAGGGCTAGTTAAACGCTGGCCCATCCTCCACCCCAAGACTGCACAGCTGGACAGTGCCAGGGACACGCTTGAGATCTTGGGGCTCCAGGCTCTCTCAGCGGGTTCCCCAGAGGCTGACCCTGAGTTGAGGGTGGGAGCGCAAGTGATTTGTTAAGGAAGTGTCGCCAGGGGAGACCAGGCAGGAGCGAGCTGGGGGAGACAGGCTGGGGGAGAGTGTGGCTGCATGTGAAGGGAGTTTCAGCCTGATCTCTGCAGATGTGCCCTGAGCTTGTCCACACTGCTGTGGGCCTGGAGTGTGGAGGCCTCTGGAAGCCGCTGAGGCCCTGCCTTGTTTTACCCGGGAGGTGGGCCTCATCCAGGGGCATTCTGGGAGGCTCATACTAGCTGTTGAGAGCCAACTGTGAAAGCTTTGATTCTGTGAGCTGGTCATCACCTGGCTGGTAGTTTGAAATTGGCTATGGTGGGAATATTCACACCATGGACGTGGGCAGATGCTACAATTCAGGGCCCAGCCAGCTGTTAAACTTTCGCCAGCGCACTCCTGGCTGCCTTTCAGACCTTCCCCTCCCTCAGAACTCCTCTCCCCCTTTGCTAGATTGTGCTGACTCCTGGCCTTGAAAACCGAACAGTATCTGTCATCTAGAATCTCAGGCACCCTCCCCTCATGAGTGGATTCCCTTAAGGCCAGTCTTCTCAAAGTAGGGCAAGTGGCCGGGTGCCCAGCTATAACATCCGCCTCTTCTAATATTTACATTAAATAAAACAATGATAAGTATCTTCAAAGCTGTAATTTGGTGAAAGAAGGAATGAATAGATTACAAAATTGACCTGAATTTTCTCAATGAACATATCAAAGACATTTTATAGTGGCCAATGGCCACAATTTTTCCATCCCCATCTGCAGGAGATTCACTGTGAAGTTAAGAGTGTTCAGTATAATGGGGAACCTCTGGCTTTGGGCCTTTTCTCACACTGAGACTTTGAAAACCAGTTCTCCCAAGCACCCTGGGGGCAGGGGTTGTCACATAGGGAATTCACCTCTCTCTTCCAGGACCTGTGGGCCCCTTGGGCATTTCACTGATACAAGGCAGTAGGGGTGGAGCAGAGGAAGCATGGCCTTAGGAGCCAGACCACTGGTGCAGGCTCTGTGACCTCAGGGAACTTGCTTCACCTCTCTGGGCCTCAGCTTCCTTCTGGGAAATCTGGATGATCCTCATGGACCGCCAGGGTTCAAGGGAGTCAGGTGAGACAGTGCAGGCGGCTGCCATGAAGCACTGTACCCATCAAGGATATAGTTGTGGCAACTTTCATTGATTCTGGTGCAGGGCAAAATGCAGCTTATCATGGAAAAGGACACAGATTCACACAGCCACTTCTTGGGAAATTCACATCCCCAAGTTTGATCTTGGCCCAGGTGGTACGACCACCTAGGCCCTGGGTAGCATACTAAGATTATGAAGGATACTGGACGATACAGGTGGGGGTCAGGCTCCCGTGGATGCAATATATGACCTTAGGCAAGGCGTTTGGCTTCTCTGGGCTTCTGCGTGGAGCAGGCCACCTCCACAGAGGGTCCTCAGACCTTCTCAGATGCAGTGGAGGCACAGCTGGCCCTCATTCCACGCCCTGCTCTTCAAGGGCCGTCCTGCACTCTCAGACCCTTGCTTCTTGGATGTGACTGGGCGTTTGTTTATCTCCCACCAGGAGTTCGATCAAGAATCGGTGTCCGTGGTGTCAGCACACAATACAGCTTCAAGGAGCTAGTTAAACAGTATGAGGCGGGTCATAAGTTTGGCTTTTCATTCCTGTCAGAGCTTTCTTAGTACAGAAAGCGAGAAGCCAGACAGAGCAGCGTGGTGTATTCTGCAGTGTGTTTGATTTAGAGCAATGGTCAGGCCTGCCGAGCCCTTCATGCTGTTTGTAACTTCAGACTCTCAGCTTAATTCTGATCGACGGTGTGGGAATTTATCATCATTCTCAACTGCTTACTTTTAAGTTTCTTTTGAAAATGTGTTGTTGATTTCTTGAATGAGTTTTCTTCTTTGCCGTCTTCAATTAAAACCCATCTTAGTGAGGCTTTTGAACTTCGTTATTGTCTTCCTACCAGGGGCTGGGACCTGAGATTTACTGTTAATTGGTCATTGATTACCTGATTTGAGCCATACATTAATTATTTTAAGGGATGTGAAAAATTAGCTTAGAAATGAAAATTCAAATGGGGTGCTTAAGTTAGAAAAAAGGTAATGTCGTGGTCAGAAAATAAGGCTGCTTCTGCGCTGTTGTGTGGTTTAAAACAAGGGTGGCAACAGCAGCCTGTGAGCCAAATCCAGCTCGCCACCTGTTTTTGTAAATAAAGTTTTATTGGAACCCAGCCATGCCTGTTCATTTACATATTGTCTGCAGCTGTTTTTTCACTACAAGGGGGGAGCTGAGAAGTTGCAACAGAGGCCGCATGGCCTGCAAACCTTACATATCGACTATCTGGCTTTTATAGAAAGACTGCCAATTGCGATTATTAATTTTGTCTGTCAACTTGGCTGGGCTGTGATGCCCAGTTATTCGGTGAAGCATTATTCTGGATGTTTCTGTGAGAGAGTTTTTGGATGAGATAATCATTTAAATCAGTAGACTTTGAGTAAAGGAGATTATCCTTCATAACGTGGATGGGCCTCATCCAATCAGTTGATAGCCTGAATAGAAGGAAGACCAACCTCCTCTGGGCAGAGGGGAGTTCTGCAGCAAATGCATTTGGACTCAAACTGCAGCATCAAGTCTTTCTGGGTGTGCTGGCTGCAACTTTGAGCTGATCCCTTCACCTCTCAGGGCTCTGTTCCTGTATCTATACATTTCAACCAAATACCGCCCACTTTGCAGGGCTGTTGTTCGTGACTGACACGTTTAACAAGGGGCCCAGCACCTGCTGGGTGCCAAGTTCCCATCATTGTCAATTACTGTGAATGAATTGTCTGGCTTATTCATCAGTCTCTTGTGCGTTTGGCCCAAATGAGTCAGCCCTTCAGGCCTGCTAAGCTCCAGCTGCCCTGACAAGATGTGGTTTCTGAACCCGAAAAATGGTGGCCCTGACCCTTGTCAGCAGTCACAGGTGGCTCTGTGGCATTGGTCTCTTCCCTGTCCCCGAACCCCCTCAAGAGAACCAAATAAGCCCCTGGACTGTGCGGTCACCCAGGCCCAGCGGGAACCCATGGCTTGGCTGCAAATGACAGCACCAAGGACACGGTTGTTGAGTTAGTCGGGAGGAATTGTCCTGCTAGGATCTCCCAGGCTTCATTTGAGCTCCGAGGTGCTGAACTTTGAGACTTTGTTCTCCAGCTCAGTTCTTTCATTCATTCAACAAACATTTATTGAGTACTTGCTGTGTGCCAGACGCTGTTCTAGGCATCAGGTATACAGCAAGGGCCCACCAGACTGGTCCTGGCCCTCCAGGCTCCATGGGTGCAAAGCATAAGTACCAGGGCTTAGAGTGTTACCCTCACCCACTTTGGCACACATTGACACAGACCGTTTCCAGGTCAGATTTTCTCTTCTTGGACTGCAGTTCTGCTCTGTCCCTGCTGGAGGTGTAGGTGCAGGTCAAGGTGGAACAGACCTACCGGTGTGAGCCCCACCCTACAAGTCATCTCCCTGTGGCAGCAGCTTAGTACGGGACCACAAACCACCCCCCCCCGCAGACGCACCCTCTGTGGTGTGTGCCAGGTTCCAGCTCACTTTCAGACCCGTGGAAAAGATTATTGAAGTTAGCTTTAGAAACTGGCTTCTCCCCATTGGGGCTCTCAGGGACAGTGCAGCCCGCAAAGCTGGGTGAGCAGGAAACGCTCAAGTGTTGTGCCTGGTGGGCACTGTTGGACCAAACCTGGGCCCAACCCAGCCGTGTGGGTCTCATGAACAAAGAGCAGGGCTCTGGGCCAAAGAGGGGAGTGGGAGTGACCTGCAGTGAGGTGGGCGAGATGTAGGCTTGCAGTCAGAGCTGGGCATAAATTCCACTCTGCCAGCCTACCACTGACTTTGGGCAGGTGGGCCAACCTCTTGGGGCTTGTCCCTCTTTATATAAAACTAGGAGGCTGAACGCAATTTTTCGATGGTTCATCCAGCATCCGCTTTCCAGGATGCTGTTCCAGCGCTGCTCCATGGTAGTCCATTCTGTGTCTTCTAACCCTGACACTGAGTGTTTCGGAACGCTGGCAGGGTGCACGGAATGAAGTGGGAGCGTTGCAGGCTTTGCGGGATGATACTGTCCTCATGTCTGAAACATAAAGACCACCCTTGTCGTGCAGGTGTAAATGGCTGCAGCAAACGTTTGCATGCTTCCCCGAGCAGACTGAGCAGGCCACCGCCAGTCTGGGTCCCAAACCCTTTGAGGACATCTGTCCGGCCTGGCCTGAGGTCACAAGCACTAGGGCAGGGCCCCTTCTTGTGTCTCTCCACCCCAGTCCTCAGCCTGGAGCCTGTGGCACGTGGTAGGCAAGCAGGAGGTACCTGCAGAGAATGCACGTGCGGATGGAAGGATTCTCACGGTGGGGATTTTTTGCAGCTGACCATGGAAGTAAGCTGGACCCCAAGGCCACCTTCCCACCCCTCCCTCCCTGGTGCTACCAGGTGATTAGTGTGTACTGCAAGGGCTGCAGGCTCCTGGCCACTGTCTGATCCAAGTAGCTGCTTCCTGACACTCCCAGGCTGGGCTAAGAGACCCAGTTGCTCCCCAGGACTGAGCCAGTCAGGAGGGGAGGCGATTGGTGTGGCCCTGTGGGCACCATAGCAACAACTGGGTGCCGACTGGGTCCTTGGATCCGAGACGCAAGGGCAGCAGGACCTGTCTCTGGGAAACGGCACATCCCACCCCCACCCGACCCAGTCCTGATGGGCTACAGAGCTCCCCAAGGCGTGCCCAAGTATTGATTCTGGGGCCCTGTCCTCTGGGCACACCAACTTGCCTGAGCAGATGCCCTTCCCCACTATCTCAGTCTGCTCGGGCTGCTATAACAAAGTACCATAGCCTGGGAGGCTAAACAACAGACATTGATTTCTCACAGTGCCAGAGGCTGGAAGGCCAAGATCAAGGTGCCAGCAGATTCGATTCCTGGTTAGAACCCACTTCCTGGCTTGCAGACACTGTGTCCTCACATTACCAATGGAGAGAGAGGAAGCAAGCTCTCCTGTCTCTTCTTATAAGGGCACTAATCCCTCATGAGGGCTCCACACCCATGACCTAACACCCCCCAAAGCCCCCACCTCTAAATACCATCCCATTGGAGGTTAGAGCTTCAACATGTGAATTTAGGGGGACACAAACATTCAGTCCACAACCCCTGGGTTCCAAAGGTAGAGTGGATTCACAAACATCCAGCTTGTGCTGCTTTGCTGGGGACGGGGAGGGACGTGCTTTCCCAAGGGTCCTGTGTGTGCCGAGTGAGAAATCCCAACTGCTCAGGCTGCCCTGTCCTCTGCTCCTGCAGAAAGGCAGAGGGGTTTGCTTTTGCTCAGAAACCAAAAGCCACATGTTCACACCTGGGCAGGTGGCAGAGGTGAACATAGCGCTCCTGAGTCTGCTTCTGCACGTGTGCTCTGAGCCCCACGGAGCTGAGAGCGGGCTGCTTCAGGGAGAGATGGCAGGAACCCCCGGGCTTCAGGCTGCACCTTTGTAAGACCCGGCTGACCCCAGGTCCTCACCAGACTCCAGGGCAGGGGCTGGCATGACCCGATATCCAGATGACGCCACTGCCCCCAGGTGGTTTAGATCAGAGAGGTTATGCATGTGTCAGGGACACACAGCAACACGAAATGCTGAGTGTGGCCAGCATCAGGCTCCTGAGCCTGTTCTTAATCTGTGGAATGGATGTCGCCGAGGGCCTGCCCTGGGGGCTGGCTGTCTCCTGGGAGGGGCGGACGGTGAAGGGATCATTAGGGAGCAGCTCGGGCTGCTGTAGGGACACAGCAGCGAAGGCCCTTGACCTTCATGCAGCCTCTCACACGGGGCACTCAGCACTGACACTTTCTTCCTCTCATCCTCACGACAAGCCCACCTGAATGAGGATAAGAATAACAAATGCTTTCTTGGTACCTTTTGGGCACCAGGCTCAGGCTGAATTCTTTGTCCGTATAAACCAATTATTCCTCAAGACAATCCTAAAGGTGGAGGAGACTCTTGTATCCCTATTTTACAAAGGAGGGAACTGGGACACAGAGAGGCCACCTAACTTTCCCAAGGCCACACAGCTTGGCAGTGGTGGAGTCAGGATTTGAACCGGAAAGTCTGGCTCTAGGGTGTTTGGTTGGCCATTTACAGGTGAAGAAACAGAGTCTCCAAGGTGAGGTCCTCGTGCCAGCTCTCGTGGGAGGTGTGGGAGCTCGTCCCATGTAGTTCCAAACACAGGGATGTGGTCCTATCCCCACACCTTTGCACCCCTAGCCCTCTGCCTACACTGTCAAACCCCATGAGCAGTGAGGAACCTGCAGCAGGGCCTGCTCTGAGGAGGCCTTTCCTGGTCTCATGCAGGTGCATCTCACCGACACCGCCTACCTGTTCGGGGTCTGTCTCCCCCACTAGAGTGAAACTTCCTAAGGGCAGGGACCATGTGTTGCATGCTTACTAAACTACCCCCAGGGATAGCGCAGGGCCTGGCACGCAGCGGGGCTCCATGGATATCTGTGGAAGGACTGAGTAAGTGCTGGGTGAGGGCGCTGCAGCCCCTTCCATGCAGGGCCGTGGCAGAGAGCGAGTGTCCGACAGGCCTGGGACAGATGACGAACACAGGTTGTTGCCTGGATTAGAGATGGTGCATGTAAAATGAACACTGTGGCTGGCACTTAGCAGGCGCTCAGTGGTAGTTTTTATTTTAAAAACTCCAGTCGAGCAGGTGTGACATTTCTTGAGGCCCTACTATGTGCTAGGGCCTTTGCATTTGTGACTGTGTTAAGACAGCATTGTGTCCTCCCAAATTTATATGACAAAGCCCTAACCCCCAGCACCTCAGAATGTGACTGCATTTGGAGGTGGACCTTTAAAGAGGTGATTAAGGTAAAATGCGGTCACTAGGGTGGGTCCTAATCCAATCTGACTGGGATCCTTATAAGAAGAAGAGATTAGGACACAGATACACACAGAGGGACGACCACTTGGGAACACAGAAGGCGATCACCTACAAGCAAGGAGAGAGGCCTCTGAAGAAATCAGCCCTGCCGACACCTTGATCTTGGACTTCTAGCATCCAGAACTGTGAGAGAATAAGCACCTAAATTACTTCTTTAAGCTCTGGAAGGGGAGTACTTTTCCCATTTGTACAAATGAGGATGCTTAGGCTCAGAGAGGTCACAGTACTTGCTGGTAGGTGTTGGTGCTGACATTTGAACCCTGGTCCACTTGTCTTTCTCCAAGGCTGGTTCAGGCCAACTGGGTGCTAAGCTCAGAGGTGGCCGTTGAAATCTCAGTGTCGTTATTGGCTGGTTGCAAAGTCACACAGCGACATGAGGGTGTAGGAGCCCCATCAGCCTCCCAGACTTAGGTCTCAGTTTCCCCTTTGGGCCTGTGCCTCTTCAGGGTTGTAAAATATTTGTGAGACACAGGTTTTACCACTCAATCCTCTACTGAGTTGAAAAAAAAAAAAAGAATTCCACCAATGCTGCATCAGGGCTGTAGTCTCAGGGGCGGGACTCAATTTATGCAGCCTGAAGCTGTTCCTGAAACATGAGGAATTCTGGGTTTTTTTTCTCCCTTCAAGTTGACTCAGCACCCTGCATTTAGCTCAGCACATGGAGGGCATCTGGTTACGGGGAGGTGAAGTAAGATGATGGTCCTTCTGTAGACTGTCTGTACCTGGCCTGTTCACCACGCCCTTTCACACCCCATCTTTCATTTGATGCCATGATCCCTGTAAGTGGACGGGGAGGGACTGTAATTTTTCATCCTCCGGGTCTCAGCAGGTGTGGAAGAGCTACCGGCAAGCCAGGCGGCTCCCTCCCTGGGCAGCCCTGTGCCAGGAGCCCTCTCGTCTTTACTCTCAGCCCCCTCCCCTTGGAAGTCACCTCGCTGGTTTGCAGTTTGTGGCCCATCTGCCTGTGAGCCATGCCAGCCAGGTCTGCGGCAGCCAGTGGGGACCTGGCACAAAGCAGGTGACGCTACTCAGAGCTGTTTGTCACGGTGATCCACAAACACTTACAAAGCACTTAGGTGCCAATTGGGGTGCTCTGAACTGCCAGGAACGGGACCGGCCTGGTCTCCATCTGGGGCTTGAAGACTCGGCGAGAACTGGAAAACCAGAATTTTAAATGGCAGCCTGGGAAGCAAAGAAGCAGGAAGCACGTGACTGCCTTTCAGTGGGGCCGACCAGCCGCTCGACCCCACAGTTGCCTCCAGGGCCACTGAGTCCCGGATCGAGTCGAAGACTGATTCTCCCTCGGCAGCATTCCTGCCTGAGTCCAGGGGAGTATCTGATTGGCCCACGTTGGTCAGGTACTACCCAGGAAACACTGTGATTGGCTGATCCCAGGTCACATGCCCTGTATGGGGGAGGACGGAGGGAAGGGTCTGACACCTTCGTTTCTGTGGACCGTATGCAGTGAAGATTCACCCCAAATAACAAGAGGGTTCACGCAGACCAGTTAGATGGAGGATGGAAGCCCACCACTCCCACTGCACGCCCCCCAGCGCGTTTGGGGTGAAGGGAGACAGGAGGAGGTCAGACTTTAGATAGAGCCGTGCTCTGTCACGCGGTGCCGACGTGGGGTCGTGCTTCCTGCCTTTGATCCCAGTGGTCCCTCTGCTTGGAAGACCTTTTACCCTTTTAAGAGCCCAGCCCCTGCACCCCCTCCTCCAGGAAACCCTCCCCAAGCCCACCAAGGAGAACCAACTGCCCCCTCACTGCAGGCAGCAGCAGCCTCTCTCCCAAGGCTGGTTGGTGGGCTGGGAAAAGCTGGGGCTTGCTAAACATGCTGGACATTCACCTGAAATATCCCATCAGTAACATTCAGCACATATTTAATGAGCATTTAAGAGTGCAAGCACAGTCCTGGCCCCTGGCGTCAGATACTCATTCGCGTCACCATTGTCAGGGTTTGCACTGAATGGCCGTGCCATCTCATGTTTACCAGCTCTCTCTTCTCAGGCGTTAGGTTTCTGTTTTACTCTGTTTAGTACCATCTGCAAGGTCCCAGAATCCATCACTTCCGTCAGCATGCCCTGCAGTAGACTGAAGAGCACGGTCATGCAGTCTAAGGGTGACCGTGTCCCCAGCAGGTCACCAGCCACCAGCAGGTCCCTTTCTGGACCTGAGCAGGTGGGAGTGAGAGGTGGGTGATGGGAAGCAGTGAGGGGCCTACCCCTGGGGTTCACAGGCAGGGGTGCGGCCGAAGCTCTGTAGAAAAAGTACATTGGTCCCCAGTACCAGAAGCCACATGGGCAGCTCCGAATCCCAGCTGGGCCTTGGGAGAGCCTTGCTGCCTGTTCACTGGGTGGGAGGGAGGCGATGCTCTTGATTCAAGCACAGCGAATGGGCTTATCCTCACCTTTACTGCCGGTGGTAAGTTCTCATGGAAGGAGACATTGGCAGTGGGGCTTCGCAAGAAACAAGTCATTTGTCGTGGCCACGTGCCAGCCTGCATGTCGCCGCACAGCCTGTCCTTGGGAAGTCTTGCCCGCCTGTCATGTGGGGTAGAGCATTTTTGTGCCTGCCTGTGTGTGTGTGTGTGTGTGTGTGTGTGTGTGTGTGTGTGTGTGTGTGTGTGTGTGTGTGTGTGTGTGTAGGACAGAAGTGTCCTTACCCCTGATGATACAGTTCCCCAGAGGAGGCAGTATTAATGGGCGGAAAAAATTGGAAGCTCTAGACTATGGTGGGTTGCATATTGTCTCCCAAAATTCATGTCTACCCAGAACCTCAGAATATGACCTTGTTTGGAAATAGGATCTTTGCAGATGTAATTGCTTAAGATGAGGTCATACTGGATTAGGGAGGACCCGAAATCCAATGACTGGTGTCCTTATGTGAGGAGGAGGGAGAATGTCATGTGAAGACAGAGACCGAGTCTTGAGTGACGCATCTGTAGACCAAGGAACACCAAGGGTTGCTTGCAAACACCAAAATCTGAAAGAGACAAGGAACGGCTTTCCCCCTCAGAGCCTCTAGCAGGGGCCCACCCTCCTGACACCTTGACTTTGAACTTCTGGCCTCCAGACTGTGAGACGATACATTTCTATCATTTCCGGCCTCTCCATTTGTAGTGGGAAAGGAAATGAAGACACGGCCCCAGCCCCTAACTTTCTGACTCCAATTTTCTTCATCTGCAAAGTGAGGTATTGGACTAAAGCAGGGGCGACACGCCTTTTCTGTAAATGGCCAGATAGTAACTATTTCGACTTCGCAGGCCTAAAATACAGTGTCTGTTGCATAGTTTTCTTCGGTTTGTTGTTTGTCTTATTGTACAATCCTTTAAAAATGCAAAAACCATCCTTGATCCTGGGCCGGATTGGGTCCACGGGCTACAGTTTGCCAGCCTGGAACTCCAGGCATTAATTCTCCCTGTAGGGAGACCCAGTCCGTCATCAGGCCACGTGGTCATGGATTCTGCTGTCGGGCCATGTGCCGATGAAGAAGGAGCCAGTCTGGAGCCCCCAGGGGTCAGTTTTCTGAACTGTCCGTGGGAATGATGACTGGTTTTCCCGAAGGAAGGCCACAGGGGACGGTGCTGGGCAGGGACATGCCTCCCTGTGTCCATCCCAGGGCTTGTCTCTCTTGTTCGACTTCACTCCCGGGTGCTGGGCACAGGTCCTGGCATATCGGGAGCTCAGGGGAGATTTGTTTGAAGGAATCTTCTGGAAGCCCTCTCTGGTCTGGGTACTTGTCCAAGTTCCCTCTTCCATAGCAGTGACTTCCCTGGTGTCATTGTCGCTTTGGGAGGGCAGGTGCTCTGGCTGAGTCACCTCTGTACAGTGTTTGATGGCGAAGGGGTGAAGAGTTAGCCAACGTGAGGTACATCTGACAGGTATCGTCCGGGCCAATGGGGCGATTGGAGCCCCACTCAACCCTAGCACAGCCGGAAGTTCAGTGGAGGAGATGCGGAATGTAGAGAAAAGGGGAATGATCTCTGAAAGCAGCATGAGCTGGTGTTGGGAGCACAGAGTTTGGCGTTAGACCCGAATTTGAATGCTGGCTTTGCTGCTTGGCAGCTGTGTGACTGTGAGTGAATGTCTTAACCTTGCTGGGCTTCAGCCTCCTCTCCAGGAGAGTACAGCAAGCCCTCCCTGTCGTGTCTATCCTGAGGACGGGGTGAGGTGTGCGCAGCCTGGCACACAGGGTGCCTGCGCTTAGCGACAGCTCTGTTGTTAGGTGGCTCTGATAAAGTCTTGCATTTTTGTCAAGGCCTCTCTTCCTCCAGAGTGGGTTTGTGTCCCCTACCCCTTTGGCTACTTCCCATCCTGGCTCTGTCCAAGGATTGCCGTGGCCACCTCACTGTACAGATGAAGAAACGGGCTCAGCAAGGGAGGTGCCTTACCCAAGGCTACAAGGCAAGGCAAGTGGCAGAATGGGGACCCGGCCCGGTCTTCTTCCTCCCCTCTTCTCCCCCGTCCGAGTTACTGCCTGCTCAAGGCATTGTCTAAGCTGTGGAGGGTCAGGCACATGGGCCAGAGCTAAGGGAAAACTCCATCATCTCAGATCATTGGACTGAACGGCAGAAGTCTGCGGGGAAGGCTGCCATTTGAGGCGTGGTGACCCCACCGAGGACCCCCATGGTGGCTACTCCAGGCACCCGCCCTCCCCTCCCCGTGCATGCACACACAGCCCAGATTCCATCCTTAGTTAGATTCTCCTGCCTTAATCAGACTGTGTCCTGAGAAGGCCTGTTGCTTGCCCTCAACTAGAAGCATCTTTGAATTATTGCTGCAGGGCTGAAGCCATGGACTGGGGGTCTCTGGGGCCTCCCCTACCTGAGAGCCTCTGCAGGAGAATGTGTTTACCCAGAAGCTAGAGCAGCAACCAGAGGGAACCAGGCAGGCTGGGCCCTGGAAATGAACCCACTTGAGGTGCCCTTGGGATTCTAGGAGCTCCGAGCTCAGCATGTTGCAGGGAGGGGGATGGGCACTCCCAGGAACACCAAACCCAGGTCACAGAGAGGCAGGGGCACCAGGAGCCCCAGGAAGGGTGGTGCTTTCTAGCAGAAGATTCCCCAGGAGGCCTGAAGCCTGGGTCAACAAGCAGGAGAGTTGGCGGAAGGGCCGTGCCCTTGATGAATGTAACCCAGAGGAGGATCCAGGTGAAAATCTAGTCCATGGGGCCTAAGGATCTCTATACTCCTCTTGTTTTCTTTCTTGTTTTCTCAGAAGCAGCATCACCACCAGCCTCGTCCCGTCCCCTTTCACTTAGTCCCTCCCCCTCCTCGTCCTTTATGATGTCCTTACAGGGTGCCCCATCGAGACATTGGCCAAAGGGGGCAGCATGGAGCAGCACAGTATCACTCCCGGCACCTTGTTGTGGACACTGGAGGACCTGGCTTAGGTGTGCTGGCCAAATGGGCTTCCTGCTGCTGAAGCCCAGAATTCACTGGCACACCCACACATCTCTGGATTCCGGCGGCGTGCAGGGGCAGAGCAGGCTCCCCATGGGCACTGGGCTCCCAGGGAGGGGAAAGGAGGGGCCACGCCCCTCACACCCAGCCCTCCTTCCAGATGCACTGATCAGAGTGGGTCACCCTCCCTCCCAAGGAGGGGAGAGGCCAGGTGCTTGCGGTGGAGGACACAGCAGGAGTCAGGAAGAGGTGTCTTTTGCTCCCCCAACCCTGTCAAATGGTCCCAGCCCTCCTGCAGGGTGGTGACAGTGTGACCCAGTGGTCGGAGCCAAAGTCTTGAGAAACAGAAGGATCTGGATGCAGAGCCTGGCTCTTCTGTTAGGCATCTGTGCAGCCAGAGGGCATGTTGGCAGCCCAGGACTGGCCAGAGGGTCAATGGAACTGGAGCAGAGGTGAGAGAAGGCAGAGCGGGATGACAGAGAAGCCTGGACCTGGTGACCAGCCTGGCCAGGGCTCCCACTTCGTCCTGGAGACAACAGCTGAAGAGGGGTTGGGGTGGGCGAGACTGGAGGCAGTGGTGGGAAGTGCTAAGCTGGGCCGAGGCTGGAGGTCCCAGAGGAGCGTGACAAGAGACAAGATGACAGAACAGATGGGCTGTGCTGCCGGATTGGCTGTGGCATTTTTGTCGGGTGGTAGAGGCAGACCTGGCTTTGAACACTGGCTCCCATTCTTGGGAGCTGGATGACTTTGTCAAGTTGTGTGACCGCTCTGAACCTTAGTTTTCTCATCTGTGAAATGGGGGCACTCCCCGCTGTGGGGTTGTTGTGTGCATGTAAAGCACACAGCCTGGGGCTGGGCATACAGGTAGCATGTCCTGGCCCATATGTTATCACAAGGGAGGTGGGAGGGGGCACTGAGCTGACTCCAGCTTTAAGGGGGCTGATGGGCGGAGGTAGTGGAGGAGTGGGTTTGTTTTGGAAGACGGTGGGCTCAGTCCTAGACATCTTGTGTTTAAACTGCTGGTGAAAATCCAAATAGAAAGACTCAGCTTGACAAGCAGGGATTGGAACAAAGAGTTGGACCTGAGGTCCTTATCACTTGTCCTGTGGATACAGGAGCTGGACGCTCTGTGTGGGCTCAGCTGGCAGACCTGGGACAAAAGGGGAAACCATTAGGGGGAGACCTGAAGGGAGTATGTTCTCACCACCACAGCTGCCTTAAATTGGAATGGGTTGTGCAGGGAGATAGTGAGTTCCCCATCAAGGGAGGCATGAGAGTCTTGGCTGGAGATCTCCTTGGGGGCCCATGGAGAGAGGACACCAGAGAGTGTTGGACTGGATGGCCTTCAGGGGCCCTTCTGAGCATCCGCAGCTCTTCAAAGCCCTTGACGGCTGCCTGGCCTCTGCACAGCGTTTGGGACACAGAGGTCCTTTCCGAAGTGTCACTGTCACCGTGGCCCAGACACTCTTGGGCCTCAGGCTGGGCAGAAACAGTAACACAGGCACAAAGTTGCCTTTACAAAAAGATGCTGAGCGTCCGCCAAATACAAATGGATTTGAACAGCTGGAGGTCTCACCTTGAGATGTGTCGTTGGTAGTTTCACAGGGGCTCAGAGACCCCGTGTGGGCTGTAACAGTGGCCCCGCCGGCACTGGCGGGTTTGGGCCTCCTTTTTGGCAATTGACTGACAGCATGGCGTCGACTGCAGAGCCTCTGCTTCTGATGAAGGGAGTGTAAAGAAGTGACTGGGGCTGGGGCCGGGGCTGGAGGAGAATAAAGCCCCGGGGGAAGAGGAAGGTGTGAGCTGCGGCTTCAGGCGATGGTGAGGGATTGGGAGCTGGCCCATCCGGGATGGGGACTCCAGCCCTGCCACTTGCCAGCTGTGATCCTGGGCCAGTCACCCCGCTTCTCGGGCCTCAGTTTCTCCACTTGCCAACAAGAGGGTTATTGGGATGTTAAAATATAAAAGTGGGGCTCATGCGCCGGCTTGCAGTGGAAATCTGAGTTTGCTTGGCTGCCATCATCCCAGGAAACAAGGCCCATGCTCTTGTGTAGGCAGAGAGGACAGCCAGGGTGTTCTCACCCAGCAGGGGTCAGGCCCTGGCTCTGATGACCACACCAAGGCAAGTACTCGTGGCCTCCTGGATAGGCACCCGGCAGCATCCCTCTGGCAAATTTAATGATGGGTTGAGATGGGTTGCGCTGGGGTCGCCGATGGGGCTTCATCAGCGATAAAATTGGATCAAGTGTGGAGACTCTGGCTTTGACCCTAAGTAGCTGAAAAAACCGAGGGTTCAGCTTCAGCTGGTGGAGTGTGTGTGCGTGTCAGTGAGTATGAGTGCGTGCGTGCGTTCACTGTGTTTATTCTCAGGGGAAAGAGCAGGAAATTTTAAAGAAATGTTTATGTGTCAGTCGCATAAGTGGGGCGGGGTGGGGGGCGGCGGGCGGTCTGTGACTCTCTTAGAATCATCTTTGGTGCTTGGCTGACCTTTCTAACACAGGGCTTTAGATGAGGATGCTGTCGGACGTCGAGAGAAGGCAAAATTGTCAAGTTCCAAGTACAAAAAAGCTCTAGGTGGGGTCTTCTGAGGCACTTGGGTTGGGATCCGAGTCCTGACTCTACCCTCAAAGTTGTGCTGCTTGGACATTTCTTCATTTTTTGTTCAAGCACACAGTCGGCACCTAAGGAGTACCTACTGTGTGCCTGGGGATATAAAAATAAAGGTGCAGGGCCTCCCTGTTGGCGCAATGGTTGGAAGTCCGCCTGCCGATGCAGGGGACACGGGTTCGTGCCCCGGTCCGGGAAGATCCCACATGCCACGGAGCGGCTGGGCCCGTGAGCCATGGCCGCTGAGCCTGTGCGTCCGGAGCCCGTGCTCCGCGGCGGGAGAGGCCGCAGCGGTGGGAGGCCCGCGTACTGCAAAAAAATAAATAAATAAAAATAAAGGTGCAAATTATCATAATATTTGGCAGGGGACTTAGCCTCCCTAAGCCTCATCTTCCTCACCTGCAAAATGGGGTAATACCACCTACCGTTTGGGGTATTTTGAAAGGACAGTACAGTGCGCAACAGCAACATCTAGCGTGACACCCGGCACGTTGTTTATAAATAAATATTATGTCCCATCTCTTCACCTTCTCCTGGCTGCTTTCGACTGGCAAATAATTATCGACTTCTGAAGTCATTAAGAGAACGGCTTTTTTATTATTATAATATCATCAAAACTGACCTTTTATCCAAGGTAGCTTTTTGAAGTCATCCAGTGAGGATTTACCCTGTGTGCTTCTCACTGGGCACAGGCCCTGGTCAAGCCATTGCTGGGAAGTGTTGGCAGCTTCTCTGAGGCACTCACGTGCAGGGTGGACTTGGGCTGAGAGTCTCAGAGCCAGAAGAAACCCAGTACCTAAATGATGCTTCAGTTTCCCTCCACAACATTTTCTACAAGGGAACCTGCCCCTTCTGTTTGCACACCTCCGGTGACAGGGAGCCCACCACCTCCCTGCTGTTCTACCTTCCGCTGCAACTGGTAGTTTCTCTCCCTGAGTTT
This sequence comes from Leucopleurus acutus, assembly GCF_964270905.1. NCBI lineage: Eukaryota > Metazoa > Chordata > Mammalia > Artiodactyla > Delphinidae > Leucopleurus > Leucopleurus acutus. The sequence goes on from NC_139146.1 coordinate 137,269,585, forward strand.
CCACTCACTGGACCCGTGTCCGCTCACAGACCAGGCCAGCTCACTCTTAATCATAAGAACTTCCAGGAGACCTAGCAGCGAGCCTTGTCTTCCCTGAGTTTTGTCTTCTCCTGGTTAAACATCCCACATTTCTTCAAGGGTGCCTTTTGCAAAGGGGTTTGGGACTCCTTGTGCCCCCTGAGTGCTCAGCTCAGAATGCACTTGGGTTTGTTTCTGTTCCTCCAAAGTAGCTCGGTTATGATTGAACCCAGCTCCCCAGCAGACGGCAGCTCAGACCATTGTCTGCCCCGGTTCTCATGGCACTGTCCAAAGTAACACTGGAAAAATCCCTAGAACACCCTCAGTTTCTTCATCTGTAAAATGCGAATTCAATGAACACTTCCTGGTGTTGCCATGGTGATTGCGAGAGGAACAGCGGGTGTGCAACGCATGGAGATGCTCAGTCCACGTGGCTGCTGTGATCATTATTCATTTGTCATTGGCCTGGACCCCTGGAGAGCTCCTTTACTGAGCTGGGCTGGCGGATGTGGCCCAACTACATCACCAGTCTGATGTAGGGCCTGTCACACCCACTGCCACCAGCAGGAAGGGCTAAGGGAGAAAAAAGGAACCTGCGACTGACCTTCTTTATATTAATGAACACTTAAGTAGCCCTTACTGGAGAACAGACTTGTGGTTGCCAAGGGGGAGAGGGGTGGGGGATGGAAGGATTGGGAGTTTAGGATTAACAGATGCAAACTATTATATATAGGATGGATAAACAACAAGATCCTACTGCATAGCACAGGGAACTGTATTCAATATCCTGTAATAAACCATAATGGAAAAGAATTTTAAAAAGAATGTATATATATATATGTATATATATATATATATGAATCACTGCTGTATAGCTGAAATCAACACAACATTGTAAATCAACTATACTTCAATAAAATTTAAAAAATAAATAGCCCTTACTGTTTGCCAGGCACTGTTCTAAGTCATTTTCAACTATTAACTCATCTAATCCTCAAAACAGCCCCTTGAGATGTTATTATCCCCATTTCTCAGATGAAGAAACTGAGGCATCATGATTATTAAGTAACGGAGGTAAGTGGCAGAGCCACCAGGATAGAAGGCTGTTGGAAAAGTCCAGGTGGAGAAGAGACACAAACTTGAAAATTTACAAGTATGTGGTTGGTTTGGGGAGAAACACAATTTGTGTGGAGCAGAGGGAGAGCATAAGGAGGAAAGACGGGAAGAAGGTAGAAAGGGTCCGGGAGAAGGGAACCTCCTTCATGATCCTCTTTGCTGTGTACCAGGCCCCAGGCCGGAGCATCACGCCATCAGCACTAATCTTCACACCAGCACTGGGGGTAGGCACAGGCAGCTGGGCTGGAATCCTGGCCCTACCACTTCCTGGCTCTGTGACTGTGGGCACCTGACTTGCCCCTCTCTGACCCTCAGTCTCCTCATCATTAAAATGGGAGTAAATAATAGTCCCAACTCCACAGGGCCATCGTGAGGATGAAATAATCAGCGTACATGAATGACTTTGGTCGTGCGCATTTCTAAAAAAGAGCGACTTGTGCAGACTCACTCGGATGGTAAGTGGCCAGGCCGGGTTTCATCCTCACCTGTCCACACACCAGCCAGGATGGTCACCTCCGTGGCCCGTTCCTTTCCATGCCAGACACACTCCTGCCACTGCACCACATGGTACCTGTCACCCAGCGTGCCCTGCCCCCCATTATCTTTTTGATATCTTACCTTCTACCTAAATCTGAACTCAAATCCCAGACCCCCCAGCGGGTGCCTGAGCTCTCCTCTGCCCTACAGGATCTCCCTCTAGTGAACACCCCCAATTATTGTCACTACGGCTGCTTCCGGAGTTGGGGTGAGGTCTCCTCCTTCGCGGTGGGTGGCCAGGGCACACCCGGAGCGGAGGGTTAATTAAATCATGCAGCGAGGTTTGTAGAACACGGGATGCTTCATTAGGCCCTGCGTGAACAAGCACGCCCAGCCCGCTCCCGGCTCATGTGCAGCTGTAATTACAGCTTACACGTGGCTTCATTAGCTCCGTGAGGCCGCCAGGCGGGCTCCTGCCTTTGGGCCCCATAGAAAGTGGCCCTGAGGCTCAGAAGGCCAGTTCTAAGCAGGCAGATCCACCTCTTGCCAGCTTGGTAGTGGTGCGGAGCTGGGGCCCTCTGTTTAATTAAGGGCATCCGAGGGACACATGTCAGGTTTAGATGGTGACGCAAGGCTGGCTCCTTTCTGTAAACTGTGCTTCCTGAGAGAAGATTTCCCCAAACTCTGAAACCAGAGAAGGCTTTAGGTGGAGGTGAAAACGGAGGTTTTATCAAACAACTGCCAAGTGAAAGACGGGAAGGGCATCTCAGGTCCCTCTGCTCCAAGCTAGTGGACTGCGTACCTGGCACTCACTGGCCAGTTTTCCAGGAAGCTCACTGAGGCCACATCGGATGGGGGCTTCATGGTGAGGGTGCCCTGGGATCCTCGATCCTCTTAGGGCCTCTGAGACAGCGACGCCCCCAGCTGGCTCTGCCCTGCTGAATTGGACCCAAGGCAGCCACCCCTAGTCTGCTTCTGGTCTACCTCCTCAGTAGGTAGGCCCCTCTACCCACTGGCCTCCGCAACCTTTGCCCTTGGGACTTCTCACAGTATGACCCACAGACCTTTAGCAGATGCACTCGGGGGCTTGTTTAAAATACAGATTCCCAGGCCCCACCCAGGCTTCCTGGGGTGGGACCCCAGAATCTGAATTCTTAACAAGCACTGATATAATTGCCATGCCCTGCTCTAGACTACAGCCATCCCTTGGTATCTACGGGGGAGGTTGGTTCCAGGGCCCATGAGGTCCAAACTCAGCTGATGATCCCTGATATAAAATGGCCAAGTATTTGCTTATAACCTATACACATCCTCCTGCATACTTTAAAGTTGTCTAGATTACTTGAAATACCTAATGTAATATAAATGCTATGTAAGTAGTTGCCAGGCTCGGGGAAAATTCAAGTCTTGCTTTTGGGAATTTTCTGGATTTTTTTTTCAAATATTTTTTCAGATATTTTTCAAATATCTGAGGATGCAGAACCCACTGAGGACCAGCTCTATTTGTGTTTCTCTGTGACCTCAGCCTGCAGGTCCTGCAACCCCTAGGAATCCTTACATTTCCCGAGCTCCCCGCTCACACCTGGTCTGGGTTCCACTCTGGAGAGAAACGTGATTGGGGCTCAGCTCTCTGGGCAGCCTGGTGATTGGCTGCCTGTAAAAGGGGATGTCTACCTCTTGATCCAATCAGCTGAGGTCCGTGTGAGGGTGTGGTCATATGGTAAAGAACCCTGTTGCTGCTGATGCCAGTTGGTGGACAGGGGTTAGGGGCAGTAATGAAGTCACTGCTGCTGTTAGTTTATCAGCTTATCTAACATCTGACCCCTTTGGGGTTCCTAGTCTTTTCCGCTATTTAAGTGTTTTTTGTTTTTTTTTTTTTTTTTGTGGTACACGGGCCTCTCACTGTTGTGGCCTCTCCCGTTGCAGAGCACAGGCTCCAGATGCGCAGGCCCAAAGGCCACGGCTCACGGGCCCAGCCGCTCCGCAGCATGTGGGATCCTCCCGGACCGGGGCACGAACCCGCGTCCCCTGCATCGGCAGGCGGACTCTCAACCACTGCGCCACCAGGGAAGCCCCATTTAAGTGTTTTTTAACCAACCTAATGACACACACAATTTTTTAGTTCCCAATAATTATTAAATTTTCACCATACTCTAAATCAACACTGAGCAATAGAAATGTAACAGGAGCCACCTGTGTAAGTTGTGATGTTCTAGTAGCCACATTACACACGTAAAGAAAAATAGGTGCAATTAGCTTTAATAGTTTACCTACATATCCAAAATATGACCAATACGTAATCTATATAGACATTGTTAATGAGATAGTTCACATTCTGTCTTTCATACTAAATCTTGAAATCTGGTGTGTACTTCACACTGACACCACATCTCAGTTCAGGCTGGCCACATTTCAAGGGCTCCGTGGCCAGATGTGGCTGGTGGCCACTGTATTGGACAGTGCAGCTCTGAATGATGACCTTGCTTTATATCCTTTTGAATGTATTTTTACCCCCTTTTGAATAGTTAAAAATAGCTTAGGGACTTGACAGCCCATTGTTTAAGAGTATTTGACTTTAAAATGTTGGCTTTCCAACAAGAAGTGCTCATAAAATCTGCTGGAGTCTTGGAGGATTAAGTCCATCCATCCTGACTCACTGTGTCCTGTCTATGTTGGGTCATTGCTGACCAGGCCAGGTAGCCCGTCATCGGTGTGCATTTCTGATCAGTGAGTGTATTTGTTTTCTGGGGCTGCCATAACTTGTTACCACAAACTCAAGGGCTTAAAACAACAGAAATTTATTCTCAGAGTTCTGCAGCCCAGAAGTCTGAGATGAACTTGTGCGGAGGGCTGTATCCCCCCCTAGCCTCTAGGGAAGAATCCTTGCTTCTTCCAGCTCCTGGAGGCTGTCCGCATTACTTGGCTTATGGCCACAGTGCTCCAATTTCTCCTTCCTTATCGCGTGGCCTCCTCTTGTCCGTGTGTCTCTCTTCTGTGTGTCTCTCTCTTTTTTTAAAATTTATTTATTTATTTTTGGCCGCGTTGGGTCTTTGTTTCTGTGCACGGGCTTTCTCTAGTTGTGGCGAGCGGGGGCTGCTCTCCGTTGCGGTGCGCCCGCTTCTCATTGTGGTGGCTTCTCTTTTTGTGGAGCATGGGCTCTAGGCGCGCGGGCCTCAGTTGTTGTGACGCGCGGGCTCAGTAGTTATGGCGCATGGGCTTAGCTGCTCCGCGGCATGTGGGATCTTCCCGGACCAGGGCTCGAACCCGTGTCCCCTGCATTGGCGGGCGGATTCTCAATCACTGTGCCACCAGGGAAGCCCTGTGTTCTCTTATAAGGACACTTGCCACAGGATTTAGGGTCCACTCAGATAGTCCTGGATGATCTCATTTTGAAACCCTTAACTTTATTACATCTGCAAAGACCTTTTCAAGTAAGGTCATATTTACAGGTTATGAGAATTAGAATGTGGACACATCTTTTGCGGGGCCACCTTTCAACCCACCACAGTGTAACACTAATGTGTGACAGTAAGAATGAAGAAGCAAGGAGGACGAGACAGCGTTTTATTTTTCTAAGCTGTGAAATACATACAGTAATAGTGGGTTATGAAAAGCCAGCTATATTCGGTGTCATTTCCCACGTAACGGGATGTGCTGGTCCACATGGTCTGGGGTTCAGCTCACTTTGGCCAGGACTGGATGGGGGTTAATTTGATAAAAGGTATGTCAGATGCATTCAGGAAAGCAAATTGAAAGATAACAGAAAGGCAAGAATGTCTTAAATTGTTCAAAAGTAGATACGGTGATGCTTGTAACATGCTCTGAATAGGGCCAGGCTTAGCACCAGCACTTTATAAATGCTAAATTTCATCATCATAACTGTAATTATCATTATTATATATTTATATCCATATCATATACCTCTGTATTATTAATGAGGCCGAAGACAGGTAAAATAAGGGAAAAAGAGACCCCAGCAAGGATACAAAGCAAAGAATTGAGCTGAATCCCTAAGTCATCAAATGGGTTTTGATGACAAAAACCTTTGTTTATGAGCTCTCCCAGCTCCTCACTGATGCCGTTGCCCACGGTCATGCTTGTTCGCGGCTTGCTTTATATTCCCATCCTTCTTTTATATGATCATCAGAATGGCAGTAATTTGGGTTTGCAAATGAGGTTTTCTTGATGCTCTTATGTCAGCATCTGGATTCAAGACGGGCTGCTTCCCAGACCCGGGCCCTCCAGTGTGGCCCGGGGAGCAAGCCCAGCCCCTCCCCCTTTCTAATCGCCCCCAGGAGCCTGGAGGATTTGCTAATGGGCTCAGGAAGCTATAAACAGTAATGAAAGTGCTTGTATTACTGCTGGCATGGGATTGCCCTGGGGGTACCATCCCCGCCATTAAATTGGGGATCCTCCTGCCTTTGAGAAGGCTTATCCTCCCTGTGGCATTCATTCATCCTTTCATCCCCTCTCCCAGCCCCTTCATTTGTTCATTCATGTATCCATCCATTCGTTTGTTCAGAAAACCACTGTCGAGTGCCTGTTCAGAGCCAGTTTGGAGCGCCGTACTTCCATTCGCCGCAGGCAGGGTGGGAGGTGGCCAGGCTGCGGGGGGAGCAGGCAGGAAGGGCTGTGGGAGTGCCCTGACCGGGCTCTTCTACTCAGCAGCCTCTGGACCATGGGAAGTTCCTTTCACCCTTCTCTCTTGGCTTCCTCATCTATAAAATAGAGAGACTAGTGTAACAGTAGCTACCTTACGGAGTGGCTACGAAAATTAGAGGAGGTAGTGGATGTAATGTGCTGCCTGACACAGGGCAGTGACACAGAATCCCTAACCCTTATGTAGCACTGCTTTTGTGCCAGATACTCTTCTGAACACTGTTCATCTATTAACTCACCTCATTCTCCCAGGAGCACTCCTCTGCTTGCCTCTTGGCTCGCGTGGGACCCCACTCTCCTGGGCTGCCCACTCCATGTCAGAATCTCCACTGCAATTGGCCGGTGCCCTGAATCCACCTCGTTTTCCCATACTCCCTGCTTTCGTGCCCGCTGCAGACCCTCGCTCCCCGTGTGCTCCTGCCTCCCCCAGGGAGACTGTTAAATACTGCTTCCTGGGCTCTACCCCAGTCCTCCCCCCAGCTCAGAAAGGTCATTCCTCCACGTCTCAGCTCCTTTGTCTCTAGGATGACAAGCTGACAGCTTGGATGTCTCACAGTTGATGTTCCAGATGTTCAACTAAACACCCTCACAGGACGCACCTTGGATCTGCAAAGTGCCGTGCGGAGGGACTAGTTCAGGGGCATCCCCTCCCTGCGGGCCTCGGCGGCTCTGGGAGGATGGGGTGGAAGGATCTACGTGTAGCTGCTTTCCCGGCTACGGAAGAGCAAGTTCCGCGTGCACTTGTAGGGCACCTTCTGTATGCCAGCTCCTTGCTGGGCCTGGGGAGCCTTGGTGCCCTGGAGGAACTTGAACTTCAGGGAGATTAAGGCACCTGCAGCCTGGCCTTGGATGGGGACCCCTACCCCACCGAAGACCCACAGGAGCTTTCCAGAGGCCCATTAGGTGCCCAGCGCTCTCCCACTAGCAACTCCACCTCTTGGTTAAGGAAGGAAATCCCCACAAGTCCCCTCCCAGGGATACCAATTCCTCAGAGTGGACAAACTCTGGTAGCCTCCGGGAGGAAGCAGAGACCCGGGACACCACAGGTGGTTTCTAGTCCCAGCTCTGCCAGGTATGAGTTACTTGATCTCTCTGAGCCTCGGCTTCCCCATCTGAGAAGTGGGTATAATAATAATCTACCTTATAGGAGGTGGGGGAGGGTCATTGAGGCAAAGCCTGACATGCAGTGAAAGCTGATTAACCTTAGTAACTATGTTAACCAGAGACAGTGAGCAGCAGGCGGGGCGGGGGTGGGGGGGGATGACTAACTCCCAGGAAGACGGCAGCGGGCCTGCCTGCTGCTGGTATGTAGCAGTGGTCCGTGATGGTCAGCCGACTGGAACTCAGTTGAAAGACATGAGGAAGGGCAGGTTCAAGGGAGACCCTGTGAGACCTGGCTGGGGGCAGCTGCAGAAGCCAAAGTTCAAACCAGCATCTGCATGGGACACGTGACCTGGGGGTCCTCCGGGTGGGCCTGGGGGCCCAGTTCTCAGGGCGGTTCTAGCCTTGGGCCAGCCGTGAACCTGCGCAAGTTCCCCCACACTCTGGGTCTCCCTTTCCTCATCTTTACAATGGGAGCCCCGTGCCAGGCCCCCAACCCCCTCCTGGGCTGTCATGAGAAACACACGGCTGGGGAGGCACATACCTGAGTATCCCGAGCAAGGTGTGCCCCCAAGAGCTTCAGTTTCCACTCGGAAATCGTAGGCTCTGCCTTTCCCGGCTCGGTGATTCTCACCAAAGGGGGCTGATCTGGAGCGATTCTCTTGGGAGGTCCATCCCCTGTCTCCCCTCCCTGCCCTCCTCCCACCCTGTGGGAATCACTCCAAGGATACAACTTAGAATAGGTTGTATCCCTGACAGGGATGCCACATGCGGCAAATAAAAAGACAGACTGCACGATAAATCTGATTTCAGGAAACGATTTTTGTTTTAGGATAAGTCTGTCCCATACAATATTTGGGATATACTTATACTGAAAAATGATTATCTAAAGTTCAATTTTAACTGGGTGTCCTGACCTTTTCTGGCAACTCTAGTCCCTAGATACACTGGGAAGTTGTAGAGCTGCAGAATTTCTGATCCAGCCGCCACTGCCCACTTTACAGATGAGCGAGCACCAGAGGCAGGGTCAAACAGCGAGGCGGTGGCCAGCTGGGAGGGAGCTGGGTCCCTGACCCCCACCCAGTGCCTCCCTTCCACTGTGACAGTGTTGGGGGTGCAGTGACACAGTACAGCCCCTCAGATAAGAGGGGGTTGTATTTCTAAGCCCCCGGAACCAGAGGAAAAGGTTCTGAGCTGAGAGAGCATCAGCTGCTGCCTGAGTAATGACTGTGATGCTTATAGGAACTGGCACCCCAGCAGCCGCACCTCCCACCCGCGTTTCTCATAAACTTCACACAGTCGGCAACAGAGCTGCGATTTAAGCGCCATCTCATTTCTGCCTTTTTTTTTTAATCAAATGAAACATTGGGGAGGGGGAGGGGAACAGAGGAGGAGGAAGGACCAGAGTTCTTTTTCTCGTCTCCAAACCAATTCCTGACGTGGGCTTTGCCCTGGCGTTTCTGGGACCCCGCCTTTTTTTAATGCATTGCCCTGTGAGCGACATCCCAGCGGATTTAATCATCCCACAGATGTGGGGAGGCGCCTTCCTACCGAGAGCGGTAATTGAAGTCCTCAAACTGCTCTGCGGTTCTAATTAGCCCAAAGCGGCTCCTTCTGGCCTTGGTAGAATTTACAGCGCCTCTTCCTCCTGGTTTACCAGCCGGTCCTAGAATCTGTGTGTTAGACAAGAGACAGCAAGAGAACACACAGATTTCCTTGATGGGCTGGTCACCGCAGTGGGCCATTCAGGGCCTTGCAGACGGGTGGTATTGGAGGCCCCATCTGCCTCCCTCTGCCCCACTGCCATCGTCCGTAGGACGGGTGCTCCAGCCGTGCACATGCATGCCCCTTCCCGCCGAAATGCCTCCCCACCAGCAGTGACCTGTCAGGACTCAGCTTGGGCACCTCCTTCTCCAGGAAGCCACCCCAACATGGAAGCACTGGCCACCCCACGTGGTGCTTCTTTACCGCTCTGACTCCCGCATGAGACTGGGAGCTCCTGAGGGCAGGGGCCTCGGCGTCCGATTCACCCTTGGCCTGGTGTGGCGGCACAGCACATGTCTGCTGAAATGGAAGGCAGGAGAAAGGAAACGAGGAAAAGGAGAGGAGAGAAGGAAGGAATGGAGGGAGGGTGGGCAGCGTTTTAGCCATTCTGCAGAGGAGAAGACCAGGGACGTGTGCCCGGGAAGTCGCCGAGCCAAGCACTCCGCCTGCTAGTTCATCATGCTTTCCATCGTGGGTCTAAAGGAGCAAGGATGAGTTTCTCTTTGATTTGATGAAACAGGAGCAGCTTTTGAGAGAAGCCACAGGTAAAGCAGAAAGCACAGAGGCTTCAGGTGAGGCAGGTGTGGGCGCAAAGCCCAGCTGCACCTGCCGCAGGACCTCGGGCGGACACTTCAGCCTTCCAGCGTGGGTCTCCTCAGCCGTAAAGTAGAGACCATGAGCCTCACCTCCCTGGTTGCTCGGTGGACCAGAGGGGATAAGAGCGGCAGGATCTGCTTCCCACATGTTCCTATTTATCCTCCAGCAGCCCCGTGAGTTACGCGATGCCCTCATATCATTAATCCCAATGTGTAGAGGAGGACGCCAGGGCACAGAGAGATTAAAAAGCTAGCCCAGAGTCACACAGCTAGTGAGTGTCAGAACCAGGGTTGGAACCTGGGTCCCCAGGCTCTGATATTGGTGCCTCTGACTGTTCTGCTCCACTGCCTGAGGTATGTAAGCTTCTAGTACCGCGTCAGGCGTCCAGTAGGTACTTAAGTGGCAGCCACTATTGTCATCATCCCCAGCACCCTCTTCAGCACTGTTGTCCCCCTCCGTGGCGTCCGGGTGGGAAATGCCCCCTCATGGATTCGCTCTTTGAGCTTGTGACTTTCCTCCGTGGGTTGACCGCCAGCGCACTGGGAGCTGATCTGTGGTCACCGCTCCACGGTTGTGGCCCCCCGGAGCCACTTGGATAAAGTCACGATGACAGAGGGCTCTCAGGCTCACAGTCCTGCAGAGGAGAATGGAGTCCTCCAGCCCAGCTCCGAGGGGATCTCAGGCTAGGATGCGCCGGAGCTTAGGGCTTTGCGTGTGTTGAGCCCCGGGCTGCTGTTCCACGCTTTGGCCTTGCCCTTGGTCTCTGGGAGGCTGGATAGCTGCAGCTTTTCATCCATGAGCTGTCTGGGATCAGAGGTCCTAGGTTATGAAGATCACCCTCATAGCCAACGCGTGAAACAACTTACAGGAGAAGCACGTGTAAAAATACTTAACTGTGGAGGAGATGAGGGAGGCAGCCTAAGACCGCTCCTGGAAGTACACAGAAGCACCTTCGTTAAGCATTGCTGCCGTGTCCATTTGTGGGGTTGCTTCATAAAACTGCATCCTTACCATCAACGGAGCCTCGGAGATGGAGAGAAAAGTCTCCATCAGATTTTTCTAGAAGGGCAGACAAGCTGAATAATTTCTAACAAGGTTAATAATTCAAATGTTAGATACAATTTCAGACTTACTCCCACAATGCAGAAGTTTTCTCTGTGGTGATAATTATCTTTGGCCAAATACCAATTTCATTTTATTTTAGTTTTTTCAAATACCAATTTTAGTACCAGCCATGTGCCATTTGGCCAAAATGTGCATTGGAAACGTGTATACTTTCTTTCTTTTTTTTTTTTTTTTGGCTGCATTGGGTCTTCATTGCTGTACACAGGCTTTCTCTAGTTGCGGCGAGCGGGGGCTACTCTTTGTTGCGGTGTGCGGGCTTCTCATTGCGGTGGTTTCTCTTGTTGTGGAGCACAGGCTCTAGGCGCACGGGCTTCAGTAGTTGTGGCACGTGGGCTCAGTAGTTGCAGCATGCGGGGTCTAGGGCGTGGGCTCAGTAGTGTGGCACATGGGCTCAGTAGTTGCAGCGTGCGGGGTCTAGGGCGTGGGCTCAGTAGTTGTGGCGCCTGGGCTCAGTAGTTGCAGCGTGCGGAGTCTAGAGCGCAGGCTCAGTAGTAGTGGCGCATGGGCTTAGTTGCTCCACAGCATGTGGATCTTCCTGGAGCAGGGATCGAACCCATGTCCCCTGCACTGGCAGGCAGATTCTTAACCACTGCACAACCGGGGAAGCCCAAGGAAACGTGTATACTTCTGACAGAGTGTCTATGTGGGTTGAGACCCTTTTTCCCCTTGAGATGTTCTCTTGGCCCCTTCCGGCTCAGACTCCTTCACACACACCCTTGACTGTAACAACCTCGTGAGCAGAGGCAGCGAGTTATCCGAGACATGGGAGCCACGAGCTGCCAGTGGGATGTTGGCTCATCATCACGCCTCACTGACTCACCTTAACTTCTCCTTTAGGCTCTGGGCATTTTGTGACAAATGACACCATCCTAGGAGCATGGGAGTGTCCTCCATGGGCCAGGAGCTCTAAGCACTAAGGAATGTTGCTCAGACCAATAGATACATTAATAGGTCAAATACCCAAATTGCCCAGCTACTTTTAGGGCAGTGATTGTCAAACATTTTGATGTTAGGATCCTCTTAAACTCTTAAAAATTATTTCGGCTCCCAAAGAGCTTCTGTGTATGTCCGTTGTATCCATTGATATCTCCCATATTAGAAGTTAAGACTGAAACATTTAGAAATATTTATATATTAATTCATTTAAACGTAGAAATAACACACCATCACATAACATAAATAATATTTTTTCTGAAAAATAGCTATGTTTTCCAAAACAAAAAAAAATTAGTGAGAAGAGTGGCATTTTTGTAAATCTCTTTAATGTCTGGCTTAATAAAGGACAGCTGGATTCTCACATCAGCTTCTGCATTCAGTCTGTTGTGCTATTTTGTTTGGTGGAAATGTGGTTTCCGCCACACAGATACGTCACACGGATACGTCGTTGGAAAAGAAGGACCCCAAGAACACCCAGGGGTCCTTGGACCACAGTCTAAGAACTGCTGAGTTAGGTGATGGAGGAGGCCCAAGATGAAGGTGGAAGAGAAAGCATGTGATCCCCTGGTCACTTCCTGCATTGACAAGGAAGCTGCATCTTAGGGCTCTGACAGCATCCAGCCTGGAGCTGGACCAAAAGAGAAATAACAGCAGTGATTGGCTTGTCTTCAGGTCCCAGCCAAGACCCTTTGGCTCGACTGTCCCCAGCAGTTTGATCCAGCTACAGATATTGTCTGCAGCTTCTATCATGCCCCTGGACTGGACATTTCTGGAAGAAGCCTGCATCTGACCCCATACCAGCTGCCCACTGATTTTCAAGCTTCTCTGCTGTGTTGCGTGGTCCCCCCACCCCCTAACGCCACATCAGAATGGTCCTGACTTTGCCTTTTCTCGCTGTTTCAAGCCTCGGCATCTGAGCGTGTCCTGGAAAGGGCTTTGTCCGCGGAGGAAGGCAGCCTTGGGTTTCTCCCAGGGTCAGCTCAGGCTGCCCACGCTGGCTTCTGGCTTCCGGTCGGCCACTGACGAACTGTGCGCACTTGGAAAGGCGGGGCAATTATTAATTCATTCAACATGCAATTAATGAGATTCTACCACGTGCCTGGCACAATCCATTTCTCATGCCCAGGCCAGGGTGGGTCAGACCTCCTGAGACAAATCTAGATGAATTAGAAGCTTGATAAATATGAATGATCTCAGTTGATGAAAAATTCACCAAATGATTGTTTCCCTTGATGTAATTACTCGGGTGGTCGCCTTGCCCATGGAGCCTGTAGGCTGTTAAGTCAGCTGTTTGCTGGAAGTTTCAGAAGAGAGTAGGTGGCCGCTGCTGCTGTTTCTTCCCCTTTACTGCAAACAAAGACTTTTAAAAAATGTTATTATGAGGCTTCCCTGGTGGCTCAGTGGTTAAGAATCCACCTGCCAATGCATGGGACATGGGTTCGAGCCCTGGTCCGGGAAGATCCCACATGCCATGGAGCAACTAAGCCCGTGAGCCACAACTACTGAGCCTGGGCTCTAGAGCCCGCAAGCCACAACTACGGAAGCCCGCACATCTAGAGCCTGTGCTCCGCAACAAGAGAAGCCACCGCAATGAGAAGCCCACGCACCGCAAGGAAGAGTAGCCTTCACTCGCCACAACTAGAGAAAGCCCGCGTGCAGCAACGAAGACCCAAGACAGCCAAAAATAAAGTAATTAATTAATTAATTAAAAACATGTTCTTATGTGCGATAAACTGCATCTACTTCAAGTGTAGAGTCCCATAGTTTTGACAGCTGTGTGTGCTTGTGAGACCACCACCAGGATTAAGAATCAGAGCATCTTCCATCAGCCCCCAAAATTTCCTTGTTCCATTGTGTGGTCCATCCCTGACTACATTCTGTGTCCTGGTGACCACTGATTGGCCTGCTGACAGTATATATTAGTTTGCACTTTCTAGCATTTCATGTAAATAGAATAACACAGGGCGCACTCTGCCTGGCTTCTTTTACTCCACATGATCATTTTGACGTTCATCCCATTGTTGTATGTATCAATAGTTTGTTCTTTTGTATTCCCGAGTAGTCTTCCATGGTTTGGATCTATCATAATTTGTCCATTCCCCTGTTGATGGGTATTTGGATGGTTTCCAGTTTTGAGCAACTGTGAGTGAAGCTGCTGGGAACAGGCGTGTACAAGTCTTTGGGTGTTCGTGGGCTTTCGTTACTCCTAATGGGGAGAAATGGCTGGGGCATATGACAGGCACATGCTTAACCCTGTAAGAAGCTGCCAGGCTGTTCCCCAAAGGGATGGTATGGTTGTGCGTTCCCACCAGCAGTGAAGGAGATTCCTGGTTGTGCCACATCTTCACCAACTTGATATTATCAGTCTTTTAAATCTTAGCCATCCTGATGGGTGTATATACTGGTATCTCACTGAGATTTTAATTTGCATTTCGCTGGTGACTAATGATCTTTTGAGCATCTTTTCATGTGTTTCTTGGTCATTCATATGTTTTGCTTTGAGAGGTGTCTGTCCAAATCTTTTGCCTGTTTTTAATTAGGTGGTTTGTGTTCTTATTATTGAGTTGTATGAGGTCTGTATACGTTCTGGATACAAGTGATTTGTCAGATGTATGGATTGCAAATATTTTCTCTCATTCCGTCCTTGCCTTTTTATTTTCATAACAGTTTCTTTCAATGAGCAAAAGTTTTGAACTTTGATAAAGTCCAATTTACCCATTTTTTCTTTTGTTGTTGATGCTTTTTATGTCTTGACTACGAAATCAAAGTTGCAATGATTTTCTTTGATATTTTCTTCTAGAAGTTATTTAGCTTTAGCTTTTATACTTAGGTCTCATTTCAACAATTATATTTTGAGCCTTTTCCACATAATTTTATATATGGTGTAAGGTAAGGGCAGATGTTAATTTTCTTCCCCATTTTATCTATTTATTGAAAAGACCATCCTTTCCTCATTGCTTGGGTGCTTTTAACAAAAACCAATTGACCATGGATTGGAGGGTCTATTTCTGGATTCTCTGTTCATTTGATCTATGTGTCTATCCTTTTCCTGTACCACACTGGCTTGATTCCTATAGCTTTATAGTAAATCTTTGAATCAGGTTGGCTAGGTCCTCCAACTTTGTTCCTTTTTTGTAAAATCGTTTTGCGAGTCTATGTCCTGTTCTAATACGAACACATATTCACTCATTCAATCCTTACAACCCTCTGAAGCAGTATTATTTAATGAGTATCGAACCCATTTTACAGGAGAGGGAAACTGAGGTTCAGAGGGGATGAGTAGCTTTCCTAGGTAACTGAGAGGTGGAAGTGAGGTTTGAACCTGGAGTGTCTGGCTGCAGCGTCCTGGTCTTAACCACTAGGCAGTCCTCCCCTCTATTTGGGGTTCTACCCATTCCCTGTACAGACCTCCACCCCAGCACCTGGGCGGCTGGAAAGAGTTTATCAGTTTCCTTGTCCATCTCCCTGTAAGCCGCAGACTCCATGAAGACAGAGACTGTCTGGATATCCATCACTGTGACTCAGCCCTGGGGGGACCTGATGCAGAGCGGACATCTGGTGAATGTTGGGTGAATGAATGGATGAGTGGGTGGACATCAGTCAGCTCTGGCTGGAGGGCCAGGTCCCCACCAGCCCAAGACCTCAGTTGGGAGCTACTGTCCAGATGAAGAAGTAGAGGCAGAATCCTGTGGCCTGGGCTGGCAGCAGGTATGCGGAGGCTGCAGCTTTCCTAGGGACACAAGGATCACCAGGTGTAGGGCTGAACCCCACCTCCAGGTCGCCCCGCACATGCCGTTGAGACAGAGATGCTTAATATGCTTCTAGGAGGGGAGAGGGGAGGGTGAAGGAGGAGGGGACGGTCTAGGGCCTGCAGGCACCTCCTCCCGGCCAGTGGCCGGCGCAGAGTAGACTGGGGTGGGCAGGGGCTCCTGGAAGCTGCAGGAACAGGTTTCCCTCCGAGAGGAGCAGATTGAGGGGAGGGGCGGCTGGAATGGATGCTGCTGTGCCCACCATGCTGCAGGCCCGCCTCCTCTGGCTCCCATATACCTTCCCCCTCCTCCTCCCGCCCAAGCCAGCGAGGTCGGTGGAGGAGACCCACGTGGCACCCGGCTGTCACCGAGGCCCAGTTCCCTCCCTCTGCGCCCACAGCCTCAGACTCGCACAGCACTGACAACATCACCCGGATTTTTTTCCCAGGCAGTAAACTTCTGTTTTCTGAAGCTGGGCCCCGGCATTTCCCGTGGGGGTGATGGTTGTTCGCAGCTAGGGGGGAGCAGTGGGTGGTGTACGGGGGCGTCTGGTCCTGGCATCCGTGATGCCAGGCCAGGTGGGGGCTTGCAAGGGATGGGGAGGGTCCTGCTGACGGAGACATGGGGTTTCCAGGGGCAGGCTGCCCTCGGGGTGCCAGCAGTGGGGCTGCCGGAAGAGTCTCGCTCAGATGCCGAAGGCTGGGACTTAGCCCTGAATCAGGTTTTCTCTGCCAGTGTGGACTTTGGACCTCACTTCACCCAGGGTGTGTCAGGGCCATCTCAGCTCAGGAACTACGTGAGCTGGTTGTTCAAGTTTTAGGAGTTTCGTGAGCCGGTTGTTAAACCATGGGTGGCTTGAAGCCCACAGACTCAGCCACGACTCCAAGTTTTCTCCTCCACACCCCCTCCCCGCCCACGCAGAGCCAGTGGTCCGTGTGCACCAGCACACCAGAGCCTTAGTTTCGCCATCTGGAAGTGGGGTCACAACCTGTAACTGAGGTCCTGGGTGTGAGGTGCTTGAGATGGAGCGTGAAGCCACATGGAAGGGCGGTTACCACGCTGGCCGACGGGAGTCATCCACTCAGCAGTTGCTGAATAACGTGCTGGGAGTTTATGTCTCCAGGGAAAACCCAGGAAGGGAGCCCCAGAACCCACAGCAGACGGGGCAGAGGAGGGCTCCAGACCTGCCCGGCCCCGCCAGTCCTGCCTGCGGGCGCCTCAGTTTGCTCATCTTTATAATGGGTGCGGGCATCCCTGGGTGGGAAGGGGTGTTGGGTGCAGGGCACCAGGCACGAGACGTGGCCTGGGAGACCATGGCACCATCACATCCCGTGGAGGTGCACGTGGTGAAGGCACCTGGGGCCGGCCTGACCCACTTTACCGTGTTAGGAGCACAGGCCCTGGGGTCCACCTGGTGCAGAGAAGCCACCTGTTCCCAGCAGGAGGACAAGTTCAACCCTCAGAGCCTCGGTTTCCCCACGTGGAAATGGCAGAATGCCACAAACTCCTCGGTCTGCCGCGGGCTAATGCACATGGTGGGTGAGGGTCCTAGCTGGTGCCCAGTGAATGTGACCTCCCCAGGACCCAGCTCCCACCAGGCAGTCAATGTGTAACCAGGATGGGAACACTTCCAAAGCCACTCCTTGTCCGCTGCCCGGTGATCCAAGTGGAGCGGCTGTGCTAACGGCCTCAAGGCTGGAGAAGGGAGCCGCAGGAAAGCTGGGACTCTTTCTGCCAGGGAGCTAGGCAGCGAGCCTGGTGGCCTAAGGAGCTCCCACCAGCAAAGTGGGTCCCTTGGAGATGACAGTACCAAAACAAGTGGGCCTGCTGTGTGCCGAGTTCCATGCTGAGCCTCCACCCACAGCATCTAATTTCAGATGCACCCTTGTGCCCATTTTACAGGTGAGGAAACCAAGCCTCCAGAGGTTGAGCTAACAATGGTCTGCAGCCAGTGCAGAGCTGGAGCGCCCCTGCCCATCTGCCTGTCAAGCCCATCCCAGGCTGTTTCAGCCCCTCTCAGGGGGGTGCCTCAGTCACACCTTAACGGGATGGACTGTCACCCTCTACCAGACTGTCACCCAGAGGCTGGGACACGGGGTCTTTCAAGAGGACAGGGGAGGTGTGCAGCAACATGGATGGACCTAGAGATGATCATACTAAGGGAAGTAAATCAGACAGAGAAAGACAAATATCATATGATATCACTTACATGTGGAATCTAAAAAATGATACAAGTGAACTTACTTACAAAACAAGAAAGAGACTCACAGACATAGAAAACAAACTTATGGTTACCAAAGGGGAAGTGGAGGGGGATGAATGAGGAGTGTGGGACTAACAGGTACACACCACTATATATAAAATAGGTAAACAGCAAGGTCCTATTGTGTAGCACAGAGATTATTGTGTAGCACACATTATATATACTCAATATAAAATATATATGTAATTTTTTATGTATGTATAACTGAATCACTTTGTTGTACACCTGAAACTAACACGACATTGTAAATCAACTCTACTTCAATTAAAACAAAAAAAATTTTTTTTAAATAGGAGGGAGTAGGAAGAGCAGGCTGGTTGTCTCCCCCAGGACACGGGACAGACTGGTGGGCGTGGGAGGGGCTCCAAGGTGCCCATTAGGCCGCCTCTCAGTTCCCGCCGCCTAGCATTAGGGCTCAGTAAATACTTCTCGAATAAATAAATGGCCCCGCTGGGGTGCCTAAAGGGTGAGGGTCGTGTTGGGAGTGGAGAGACAGAGGGCTGGCGAGGGCCACGGGGAGCCACATAGGGCTCTAGGGAGGGTCGGGGTACGATGAGTTTTCAGTTTCAGCAATGTCCCTCTGGTCACCGGGTGGCCTAGGCCAGGATAAAGACAGGAAACCCAAAGGGGAGGGGGCTGCAGATGTCCAGGAGAGAAGTGACGATGGCCCAGGCCAGGGCAGAGGCAGGAGAGGCAGACAGAGGACCCAGCCGTCTCTGCCAAGCATGACCTCAGCACCCAGCTCAGCGCCTGAGCCCCGTCCGTCTACCTGGCGCAGACACGGGCCTGGCGAGGGGACAGATGGACACACTGATGTGACAGAGCCTGAAGGGTGTTCTTGTCACAGTGGCATTTGGCCCCTCTTGCCCGCCTGCCGGCTGGGGCCTGAGGAACTGATACAGAAAGGATGGGGCCCTCGGGAGCCAGGCACTGGGAGGGCAGAAGCCAGCCCCAGCCAGCTGGCCCGGCCCAGACTCAAGCCATCAGTCTAGATCAGCATCAGGCCTCCATCCCCCTCCTCACATTGCGTTCCCCGCCCTGGCACGGGACAGCATATTACAGTTTGCAGAGCCCTCCAGCATGGGCGGCTCTCACCATCACCACTGCACAAACCGGAAAACTGAAGGATGAAACGACAGCCAAAACTGGGTGGGATTCAGAGCCAGGTTCCCCCCAACAGCAAATTCTCCATATCTTAAACCTCTCTCTCTCATTTATTAATTCTTCCCCGCCCCACTTTCTTTTAAAATCCAGACAGTTCTCTGATTTGGTTTACATGTGTAATAATAATATACTACTAATTGCAGCTAGTGATTTTTAAGCGGCTTCTTGTTGCCTCATTAAATCCTCCCGATCAACCCTGAGATGACACTATTATACCCATTTTAGAGATCAGAAAACTGAGGCTCAGAGAATGTCTGTAACTTGCTGAGAATCAGGCAGCCCCACTAAAGTGAGTGCTCTCACTCCCAAACCTCTTAGCACTTTACCAGTGGCTCTCAAACCTCAGGGCATCACTGAAGAACCCATCAAAATGCAGATTCCAGGTGCCAGCAATTCTGATCCGTGGGTCTGAGCAGGGCCCTGGGAATCTTCATCTTTAGGAGACAAGCCCAGGCAATTGTGCTGGGGGGCCTTCAGGAGCTTGTGCTGAAAGCAGGCAGGCTAGGAGCAGGTGGTCCTCTCTCTGTCCCTTTCACCTTGACCCTGTCCCGAGGCCAGCTGCTGGCCTCAGGCCACCTGGCTGCTTTGAGGGGCCTGGAGGGCCATGCTTCAGTCTGATTTGGGGAGTCATCCCTGCTGTGAGCACAATCCAACCTGGCCTAGCGTCAAGCCCAGCAGGCTGACCGGGTCTTGCTGACCACAGGCCAATCCACAGCTGCCCTGCACCCCTGCCAGGCCCATCTGCCTCTGTGCCAGTCAGGCCAACAGCTACTTAGCAGGGGCCCATCTGGGCTGGCGGGGAGGAGCTGGCAGCCACGGTCCGTGGCCTCCCTCGCACCCTGACCCTCCTGGAGCACCCACTGTAGGGGCAGCGCTGTCCCACCCTTACTCTGGCTCCTGCAGCAGCCCCTCAGCCTGCAGAGCTGGGAGCAACCATGGGTCAGGGTTCTGGGGACACAGGGCCATTCTTAGGTGCCCAACCCCCTTCAAGCCTTCTTCTGGGGCCTGCCTTCGAAACCATCATGATCACAATGGAATATTATTCAGCCATGAAAAGGACTGAAGTCCTGGTTCACACTGCAACACGGGTAGACCTTGGAAACGTGATGCTGAGTGAAAGAAGCCAGACACAAAAGGCCACACACTGTGTGGTTCCATTTATGTGAAATGTCCTTAAAGACAGAAAGCAGACGAGTGTTTGCCAGAGGCTGGGGGGAGGAGGGAATGGGGAATGACTGCTGCTAAAAGGTATGGGGTTCCTGTTTGGGGTGCTGGGAATGTTCTGGAATAGATAGTGATGATGGGTGCATAACACACGGAATATACTCAAAACCCCTTAAGTATACATTTTGAAATGGTGAGTTTTATGTTACCTGAATTGCATCTCAGTTTTTTAAATGGTAAAGTAAAAGCAACGACAATAAAACCATCATGTTGCCAACGCCTTTCTTCATAGACGAGGAGCCAGAGTGAGGCCCAGAGAGAGGAACTGCGTTAGGCAAGTGAGTGGCAGGGATGACACAGAGGCCCCTGCCATCCCCCACATGCCTGGTGAGCGTCTGCTTCTCTGGTATTTACTTAACAAACCCTTTCCAGCAGTTGCCCATGTGCCAGGCCCTGGACAGGGCACAGAAGGGAAGAGCCCATCTATATTAGTGAGGGATACACATGAGGATAGGAGTGTCATTAAACCCAAGTTGGATCATGACTTCCCAGCTCAAAATGCTATGTGGTTCCTCTTTCACTTAAATAAAATCCTAAGTCTTTCTTTGCAAGGTTCAGGGACCTGGCGCTGCCCACCTCTCTGAGCTCATGTCCTGCCCCTGTCACCAACACACCCTGCCCTCCTTGCTGAACTGCAACAGACCAATCTCTCTCCTACCTCAGGGCTTTTGCATGTGCTGTCCTCCCAGATATCTGTGTGGCTTCCTCTCTTGCTTCCTGCAGGTCTCTGCTCAAACGCTCCTCTTCCAGGAAGTCTCCCCTGACCTCCCCAGCTAAAACAGCACCTCCAACCCTCCCATCCCTTATCATACTTTAGCTTTTATCTTAGCTCTTATCTCCTTCCCAGAAATTTGCTTATTGTCTGTTTTCTCCACTAGAGAGTGAGCTTCTTGTGGGGTGTGTACACTGCTGAGTTCCCGGCATTTGCAACAGTGCTTGGGATACAGTGGGTCCTCAATTAATTTTTTAAATTAAACTTCTTATTGTGATAAAATATACATAAGATAAAATTTACCACTTTATTTTTAGGTGTACCATTCAGTGGCATTAATTAGTCACAGTGCTGTGCAACCGTCACCACTATCCATTTCCAAAACTTTTTCATCATCTCACACAAGAAACTCTGTACTTTTCTTTTTTTTTTTTGAGTCTTTTATCCAAAGTCCACATTAAAAACATCACACCCTAGCCAACATTTTCCCTTTAAACTATAACTTAAACCACAGCTCCCCATTAATATTCTTTTGAATAATAAATGGACAGTGAACAGATTTACTGAGTGCCTGCCACCTGCTAGGTGATATCTGGGTAAACCTTCCAGCAGCCTTGGAGGGTGTGTATGACCATCTCTGTTTCACAGATGATCAAATCAGTTCAGAGAGGTGAAATGCCTTGTCCAAGGTCACGCAGCCAGTAAGAGTGAGATCTGAGCAGACCTTCCCCCTTACCAGGCAGCGCCAGAACCATGGAATAACTACACTTTAAGGACCTAACTTCAACCAGCCACAGACCCTCTGGCTGTTCCGTACCCAGGCTTCCCTCTGCTACCCCTCTCCCCAAAGGTCATTATCTGAGCCAAATATTCCCAAGCATCCTCAGCTCTGGCTGACTGACTATATTTTATATATATACACATATATACATATATATATTATGGGAACCATAACTCAAGGTTCCAACATTCCATTTCACCTGGAGCTCTTGGAGCAGGTGCCGGGATAACGGAAGTGTTTTTCTCAGCCTTTAAGATTAATCAGTACTAGGCCCAGTTTAATGTTTACCTAACTTGTCATCCACTGGGTCTCCTGTTTGGGTGCACTTTCCTTTTAAAAAGCTAGCTTGACGGGGTGCCGTTGGATCCAGCGTGCGCTCCTTCCCCTTAGTCTTTAAGTCTACTGGGCGTCTCCTCGTGTATTGGCAGTGCTCATTCTGACGTGTACGGTAGCTATGGGTCAGGAGGTATCTCTGCTGGGCGTGCTGCCGTGTTCGGGGGTGGACTGGCTGTGGGCTGGCCTAGCATGGCCTCAGCTGCACTGGCTCGTCCACGTGGCCTCTCGTCGTCATCCGGCAGGCTTGCTTGGGGCTGTCTCCGTGGCAGAGCAGGGGTCCCAGAGAGAGCAGAAACTGAAGGCCTCTTGAGGCCCAGGCTTGGACCGGCGCCCCCTAACTTCCTCTGCATTCTGTTGGCCAAAGCAAGTCACAAGCCAGTGCAGAGTCAAGGATGGGTGAACAGTCTCTGTTGCTGGACGGGAAGAGCCCCGGGATCACTTTGTATAAGATGTGGATACAGGAAGCCGCTGATGGGGCATCACCGTTAAGTCTGCCACCTTTCCTTGTTCTGCAAGACCCCACTCCTGTTTCCAGGAGGCCCTCTTGGATCTCACCTCTCCCCATCCTGAAGTGGTCACTTCCCCTGGCCACCTCTTCACCTCCTGTGCATCTCCCTGGACCCAGAGCAGCCCTTGAGAACAGGCTCCTTCTCTCCAAACCAGAGAAGATGCTGGGTAAGTGCTTGCTCACAGAGTCCTGTCCTGGGCGGACGCTGGGCACACGGAGCCTCCTTCCTCGCACCAAGCTCCTTCATTCAGCAGCAGGCAGAACCTGTTTCCTCTCCCACCTCCCTCCTCATCAGCCCTGATGCCTCTGACAATACTAATCAAACGCAGCGATCCCATCAGAAGGATGAAGCTGGGCTTTCCGAGGGCCCTCACTCTGCCGCGAGCTGTGATGCTGATGGATCATTAATGGTGGCGACAGCACTTACAGTGATGAATGGTGAGATGAGCAGGGGGGGCGTCTCCCTGATGAGCAGCTTAATCTCCTCCTCGAATTTGCAGGCCTCTGCCACAATTTCCAGGGAGATTTCCAGTCCACGGAATCCTTTGAATTTTACATAAACCCTAGGAGCACTGTGACCAGGCAGGGATGACAGTTCCTATTTTATGGGTGAGACAGTTAGGGCTCGGAGAGAGCGTGATTTGGATGCGGTCACACAGCTAATATGTACCGAGGCTGGGACTGGAATACCTTCCTCTTGATGAAAAAGACACAAGGGGCACCTGTGAGATCCAAGGGCTGATCCTCCCCACGTGACCCCAGGAGGAGCCGCAGCCCAGGGTGCCGCCTGGGTCTGCAGAGCGTTGCCCGCACAGCCTCTCGCTTCTGCTCTGTTCTCTCCGTATGTTGGCTGGGGAAAAGCTGTGACAAACTACTCAGTGGCTTAAAACAACAGAGGTTTCTTCCCCCGAAGTTCTGGAGGCCGCAAGTCTGAAGTCAAGGTACCCGCAGGGTCGTGTTGCTCTGAACGCTGCAGGGAAGGGTCTGTCGCAGGCCTCTTCCAGCTTCTGTTGGCGGCCAGCAATCCTCGATGTTCCTCGGCCTGTAGATGCGTCACTGCAGTCTCTGCCTGCGTTGTCACATGGCCTTCCCCCCGTGTGTCTGTGCGCCCATGTCTTTACATGGCCTTCTTCTCAGGACACCAGCCGTTGATTTAGGGCCCATAGAATCCCGTAGGACCACATCTTAACTTGATCATCTGCAAAGACCCTATTTCCAAATAAGGTCACAGCGACAGGTACCAGGGCTTAGGAAATCCACATATGTTTGGGGGACCCAGTTCAACCCACAGCATGGTCTTTGCCCATCTCTGGCTCTGGCTCTCGCGGTGCACCTGTCACTGGGCGGGTCACTTGGGACACCACCCCTGACTTCTTCCTGAGCCCATGCTGGGCCACAGTGTGGCTTTCTGGCTCCCAAACCAGTTGGCTCTGGGCTTGCACTGTTAGGGCTGCGCCGTACCCAGTCCCAGGGGGTTGACTGCTGCCTCTTTGTCCAGGGGTCCAAGCTGCCTCTTCCAACTCTGCCTTGCCATTTGGGGGACTCCCAGAGCTGCAGCGGAAAGAAAAGGGGACCTCACAAGTAGAAGGGCACCTTGGGTTTTCATGGGGTTGTCATCACCCACAACAGGGAGGCTTGGAGCACCCTCATACGTGGGCCTGGCGGACCTCTCCCAGTGGCTGAGTTGTGACCCTGAGCCTGAGGCATCAGCTGTTTGGCAACTCAGCCCTGTGGTGCAGGGACCGGGACCTGCCAGGGGAATACACTGCAAAAGCCCTGCCCTGAATGGGACTTTGGGCCAGTGCCCCACCTCTTGACCAAGTTCCTTATCTGTAAAGAGAGAGTGATGGTAGGGCAGTGGGCTTGCCCTGAGATTCAATCACTGGTCCGTGGAGAGCTTTCACCAAAATGTCTTTATTTGCCCTTTATCCTTGAAGTATAATTCCACTGGATACAGAAGTCTGGGTTTACAGGTTTTTTAATGTCCCTCCATCACTTTAAAAGCCTTCGGAACTCTGTTATTTCTGATGAGAAATCAGCAGTTATCTGCGTCTTGGAGCCTCTGAATAGAATATGTGGTTTTTGTTCTACCTGCTTACAAATGTTCATTTTTGTTTTGGCTTTCAGCAGTTTGATGGTTAGGTGTGATTTCTTGGTATTTTTCCTACTTGGAGTTAGCTGAGCTTCCTAAATTTGTAAATTAAAGTCTCTTACCATATTGGGGCATTTTTCAGTCATTATTTCAAGTCTTTCTTCCACTCTATTCTCTCCTCTCCTTCTGGAACTCCAAGTACACATAGACATTGGATGTTTTCCGGCAGATCCCTGAGGCTCTGTGCTTTATCTTTTTAAATTTATTTTCTCTCTTTTCTTCAGGTTGCATAATTTCTATCGATATATCTTCACATTTACTAACTCTTTCTTCTGTCATCTCAAATTTCCTGTTAAGCAATTCAGTGATTTTCATATGTGGTATTTTTCAGTTATAGATTGTCCATTTAGCTATTTTTAAATAGCTCTCTGTTGAAATTTCCTTTCTTTTCATGCAGTGAGAGCAAATTTTCCTTTATATCCTTGGACATAGTTATAATAGCTACTTTAAAAATCTGCATTTGCTAATCCCAGGATCCCGGGAACTTCAGGGTCTCTTTCCTTGATTGTCTTTTTATTCAGTATGAGCGATATTTTCCTATTTCTTTGTATATCTTCGTATAGTTTTGGAGAATATCCTGGGTGTTGAGAATGACAATACCGTAGAGACTCCAGATGTTTAGTACGTCCCTCCAAAGAGTGGTTTTGTTTTGTTTTGCATTTGTAAGCAGTTAACTTGGTTGAACTCAACTTCGAACTCTGTCCCAGCACAAATCCTGGTTCATGTCTTTTAGCCTTAGCAGCTCTGCCTGGAGTCTATCGTGTGTACGTGTGCAGTTTGCAGCCAGCTAAAGATTGGGGCAGAGTTTATGTGTTGCATTTGGGGACTGCTCTTCAGACCCCATTTCCAGGATTAAATACCTCATTTTACAGCGACTAGGATTTCCCCAGATTCTGTCTTCTGGTTTATAGAGCCTAAAGGATGCCTTTCTATCTGAGTTTCAGTAGCCACGTGGCACAGACTGGGACCTGTCCTCAGGCTGAAAGCCGTGAAAATAAGAAGCTCACCCAGTGTTGCCTCTTCTTCCAATTTCTGTCTCCCCTGCAGGGCCTGACATCTAATGAGGGGCACGTAGTGGGCATGAGATCACAGTTGTAGGAGAGACTACTGTACTGGGGGGCAGGAGGGCTCTCCAGGAAGGCTTCCTGGGGGAGGTGGTATTGAGGCTGGAGATGTGTCAAACATTCCAAAATGAGAGCATGGACTTTCCAATTGCATGATTTTACTGATGACAACTTCCAGCTCTCAGGGGAGGTAACTTTTCCTAAGGCAAGCTCTAGAAGACACTTCCTGTAACCATGAATGGATGTTAAATACCCACCAGCCCCCTCCTGGGACGGAGGAAGCAGTGCCCTGGCCTGAGGTCTGTAGTTGCTCTGTAGATGTTTGCAGAAGGGGGCTGGAGGGGCTGGTGGTCAGGACTCCCA
The DNA here is from genome assembly GCF_964270905.1 of Leucopleurus acutus. Classification (NCBI taxonomy): domain Eukaryota; kingdom Metazoa; phylum Chordata; class Mammalia; order Artiodactyla; family Delphinidae; genus Leucopleurus; species Leucopleurus acutus. Next base: position 137,295,694 of record NC_139146.1, read on the forward strand.
AGCCTGTACAGGGAGGTTGAATCTCAGATTTATCTGGCACATTTCTGAGCTGGCAGCTGCCACTCCTGTGGAGGCCAGAAGCAAAGATGAGAAAAAACGTTGACTTTCTGTCTGGTAAATTTTGGTCATTCATCATTCCTTGGTGTTACGGTCCTTCAACCCTCCCAAACCCTCTCACCTCCAACATCTCTCTTGAGTTTCTAATCACGGGAAGACCGTACTATAGCCATGCTACAGATGACAGCACTCTCGGAGCAGTGAGGTAGCCCACCAAGGTCACAGAGCCCAGGCGCTGAAGCCAGGACTCCAACCCAGGACTTCAGATTGGTCCATGAACAGCTCAGGGGGTTGTCACTGTGGAGGGGCCTCCATCCATCTCCTCAGTTGCCACTAGAAATGATAGTCATATCTCCCTCAGGGGCTGGCATGAGGTTCAAAGGAGGCGGTGGATATAAAACTGACATATAAATTGTAAATTGCCTGCAGGTGTTATTGTCTGTTACTGTGGTAGCTGCCCAGCATGTATGGACCACATTTGCTCTGGATACCAGTGGTTACATGGGCGTTTTAATTTAATAGCACTGTTATTTTTCCATCATAAAAATAATATATATTTTTAATAATATATATTATGCCTATGTCCAAACTCATTAAATTGCATACATTAAAAATGTGCATTTTTGTGTATATCAGTTATACCTCAGTAACCTTATACCAGTAAGCTATTAAGAAATATACATTCATTACAGAAGATCTAGAAAACACGGAAACATAGAAAGAGAAGGAAAAAAATATTTTCTTTCAACCGCCCTAAAGCAATCTCTGTTTAACGTGGTAGAAAAGTCTCTTCCAGCTTGTTTTCCCTCTGCCCAGTTTGTTTGCTGTTCAGCATGGCTGTGATCACTGGTCTATATAATTAAAGACATTTTACATACAGTTTTATATCCTGCTCTTCCCCCCTAAGGGCGTGCTGACATGAAACAGCAAGAGCCAGAGCCACGGGCAGGAACCCGGCACTGCTGGGCTGTGCCTCCGGCTGTGCCCCTCCTGTGTCCCTGGGCCAGGCAGGCTGCCCACACAGGGACAAGTGTCAGGCCAGCCGGGCCAATTCCACACTCAGAGAGCAGCTCCGTGATCCCAAAGAGCGGCTCTCCTTGTTTTTTATTCCCTTTATTTTCAAGTTTAGTGAAACGTGCTCTTATCCTGATCAGTGAGTACATCCAGCCCGTTATCCTGCTCCTGAACCACCTTCCCTCTGTCCTCTTTCCTTTCGCCGTCAGCGTTGGCATTTACCTGTGGCTCAGAGGCCAGTGCGGGTCAGGAGCTGCCTCTGAAGGCGTGTGATTGGAGAAGGAGAAGGCATGTGTGGAATAGCAAATAGGACTGGGAAAACCACTGGAGGCTGAGAGAGCAGTTCTTGAGACAAAAGGTAGCCGGTATTTTGAGAGTCAGTGAGGAGCCCGAGCCGGAGTGGGAGAGCAGGGCTGAGAGCCGTAGGAATTGGGGTGGGCACCCGTTACCTTTCACTGAGTTAAAACACGGGGCATTCAGCACTAACATTTTTTGTCACGCATCTGCCAACCCCGCCGATCTAGGCTTGGCTGGACTGGGTGACCAGGCCGCTCAGCTGGGCGGCTTTGCTGCGGGCCTGGGCAGGGCCGCGGCAGAAGCGCAGGACGGCGGCTTGTCAGCTGGCGTCCCGCAGGCCAAAGCCCATCACAGGGCACGGTACCCGGCCCAGGGTGGGAGGCAATGCCAAGCGCCAGGGGCAAGTGCGGGGCAGGGTGAAGTTTTGGGCTCCTGACGTGGCCTCCCTCGGGGGACCACAGGTCACTCAAGGCTTTAGATACTCTGAAGACCTTCGCTTTTCCTCTGTCGGTGGGGAGCCTCTGGAGGGGCCCGAGAAAGCTCCCTGTCGCTGCTCTGTGGAGGCCAGCTTGTGTCTGGGCCGGGAGAAATGGCGGGGATCGGATGGGAGACGGTTGCAGTCGTCCAAGCGAGAGGCGGGAGAAGTGATGGAATCTGGATGTATCTTGAAGGTTGAGACAATAGGACTGGATGTGGAGGGTGAAAGAGAGAGAGGGGAGAGTCACGGTGACCCAAAGGCTCGGGCCCGAGCCAGCGGGAGGATGGAACTGCCTTCATTTGAGGCAGGGAAGGATGCAGAGGAGGGGGTTTGAGCAGAAATACCCCATGAGTCGGGGTGGGGGAGGGGTGAACCATCCTCCTGGCGGCTGGAAGGAGGACACAGTATGAGAACCTGCCTGGGGCTGCCGGGAGGAGTAGTCAGATGTGTGGTTTGTTTGAAAGTAGATCCATTGTGCTGAAGCGTTTGGTGCCTACAGGGTCCAGGCCAGGAATGTGAAGGTTACGGGGGAGCTCAGTGGAGGCAGGGAGGGGTACAGTTGGTCTCTGTGGCCCCCAGAGTTGGGCTAGTGAGTGTCAGATTTGCATCCCAGTCACCTGGTCAGCACACGAGGAAACCCCAGACTGCTTCAGGAGGAAGGGGAGCAGGAAGGAAGGAAAGACACCCGTGAACGGGTCTCTGTCCCACGGCCAGCGGGGAGGGGGCCGGGCCCCTGCTATCTGCTGGGGGCCCTGGGGCTGGGCGCGCAGCTCTGGCCACCTGCACAGCACTGGGTCCTAATGAGCCACATCCTCCTGTCTCTGTTCCACCACAGCCGATATCATCTCTACCGTCGAGTTCAACCACACGGGGGAGCTGCTGGCCACCGGCGACAAGGGTGGCCGGGTCGTCATCTTCCAGCGGGAACCGGAGGTGCGGCGGGGCCTGGTGGGAGGGGGACTACGGCTCAGCCCGGGCTTTAACCCGCAGGGGGCCTCTGGGCATCCCGCCGGGATGCCTGGGCTGGATGAAAGGGCGCCGCGGCATGCAGGGATGGGACCGGGCAGGCCCAGGGAAGGGAGTCCACCGGGTCGACTCACAGCGCCATATTTTGAGCCCCCTCTGCTGAGTGGAAGTTTGCTGATTGGTCACTGTGTCCTAGACCCTGGAGAAACAGACTCCTGATTAAACTGCCCTCTGCCTTGGAGAGCTGGTGCTGTGCGGCCAGAGCCGGGTGGAGGGGAGGACGGACCCTTCTGCAGCTGTGGGTGGCCCTCTGTCTGGGGTTGGCGCTTTTGCTCAGCCCCGGGCCTTGCCCCAGTGAGGTCTGCTGTCTGGAACAGCCTACCCGAGGCAGCGTTTCTGAACCACTGGAAGAACCTGGTGCTTAAAAGGCCCCATTTGTTGAGCACCTACTACATGCAGACTCCTCACTTCGTTCTCCACGTGCTTTTCCCAGTTACTCTTCACTGCCCACCTCTGAGGGTGGGGACTCACACCCCGTTTCATAGATGAGGACGCCTGCACAGTCACCCAGCTAGTGAGCAAAGACCAGGGATGGAAACCAGGACTGGGTGTGGTCTGTCACTCACACACCACCCTGCCTTTCAGGGCTGGGATTAGATGCTGAAGACAGGATCTAAGGTGACACCAAGGTCAGGGGAGGAGAGGAAGGGGGGAAGGAGGATAGGGGAAGCAGGACGAGGAACAGAAGGAGAAGAGGGGGCAGGAGGGAGGATGAAGAGGGGAGAGGAGCTGCAGTAGCATCCTCCCCACTGCTGACGTTCCCTGAGCTCTGACTTCACCTGTGTTCACTCCCATAACCCTCCCTCATGACAGCCCTCGTGGTACCATTAGGTGCTATCGTCATCCTCATTTTACAGATGAGGAGATCAGAGCTCAGAGGGTTGCAATAACTTACCAAGAACACAGAGCCAGAAAGCAGGTAGCTGAGAAATTGCTTATCTAATGAGCCCAGTACTGTGGCTGGAGCACTTTGATTCATGAGTAGGACCAGAGGATCCCACTGGGGATTGCAAAGCCAAGCCTTCTTTTTGCCAAATTGCAGAAAGAAATTAAATGGGTAGATGCGCAAGTTTCTCAGTTTTGAATATTTCTCCTTTAATTTTTTTCTTAATTCTGGTCCCACTGACCTTCTCCATAGCCAGTGCTTACAGGAGATGAAGTGAATTAGAGGCAAAAATATTGAAGAACTTTAAAGCTTTCCAAAAACACAGCAGGAAAAGAAATATATGAATAGATACTTTTGAAAAACCAACAGAAAACTTGAAATTGTGCGTGGTTGACTACCTTTGTTTTGCTCCCAGGCAGTTTTAGTTGTAGTTTCATGTTGTCATAGAAACTTGAATTGTCTACCAGGAAGGGGTCCCTGGTACCTGCGATGGACTCACCACCTCACTATTTGGGGGGCTCCACCAGGAGGTCCTTACTATAATGAGCTTGGCTGACTAAACCAGAAGGGGACCCGCTCAGGAAAGCTGGGGGGAGGATACCCTATCCCAGTCTATCCCGATGTCTGTCTGACATTGCAGGGTGTCTGGCCCCAATGTTAAATCTGCTCCAAAATGCATTCATTCCTCGAGTCAGACCCACGTTGGACACAAGGATGTGGGAGCAGATCAGAGCCTTGGCCTTGGTGCCAGACAGACCTCAGTGGAGTGAGTGACAGCACTTTGTGGACAGGTGGCTTTGGGGGGGGCGCGGGGGTCGACTCACCTCTGAGCCTCCGCTCGCTCATCTGTAAAGTGGGCGGAGTCATGGTGCCCATCACAGAGGGGCGTCGAGGATAGAATGAGAGGAGGCGTGAGCAGCACTCAGCTCAGTGTCCTGTGTACAGTAGGTGCTCAGTAAACACGAGCTGGCGTGGTTGCCCTTGTGCTCGCTTACTGGACGGAGGAGGTGATGGAGCTCGGCCCTGGCTGCACAGCAAGGTACCGGCCATTTAAAAAGCAGAGAGTTTCCTTGGACCCTTGCTCGGATGCCCGGTCGCCATGGCTGTTCCAGGCCCTGCGTGGGTTGGACCAGTCCCGTCCCTGTCCCAGTGCCGGCTTCCGCCCCGCCTCACCATCCTGGAGCTCAGGGTCTGGTTTCCTTGCAGAGTAAAAATGCGCCGCACAGCCAGGGCGAGTATGACGTCTACAGCACTTTCCAGAGCCACGAGCCGGAGTTCGACTATCTCAAGAGTCTGGAGATAGAGGAGAAGATCAACAAGATCAAGTGGCTCCCTCAGCAGAATGCCGCCCACTCCCTGCTGTCCACCAACGGTGAGGCGTGTGCGTGCGCACGTGCGTGCACGTGTGTGTAGGCATGCGTGCGCTTACGCACACGTACTGTAGCGATGTGTCGTCAGATGCCATGTTTCACCTCACTTACATGGTGAGCTTTTTCCTAGGCCTTTAGAACTCCTGAAACACAGTATTTTGAGCAGCGAGTAAATTCCATGCAGTGAATACACTTGCTCACCCTCTCCTGGTGGTCGGCCGGGGGCTTATTGCCTCTGCTGTAACTAGCAGCTCCTTGAGCATGTCCGTGAGTACTTTAATTTGGGGACGGACAAAGGAGGCCAGGTCAGGGAAAGCAGTCAACACTCAATTCAGACTTGCCTCTTTATCCACAACCCCCAGAATCCCAGACCACCCCAGGGTGGAGGGTGTCACCGGGTGATCTGGGGTCCTCAGTGGATGGTACAGGAGGAGCACTGGTTGCCTGGTCTCTGGCCATCTGCCTCTGGGAGATGGTACGCATCCCCAGGGAGGCCCCCAAGGAGGCTCCCGGCCAGACCCCTGCTTTGCTGCGGTCCACTCAGAGGCTGCGGTTCCTGGGGCCATCTGGCCTCTGCCGGCAGTGGGCCTGGAGCCAGAGGCCCCGCTTCCCACCTTCACGTCCACCTGCTCATCCTCCTTCACCTCTCAGCCCCATCATAAAAGACGCCTGGGGTGGGAGCTAGGAGGGTCCTGGCTTCTGTCCCAGCCTGGGGACCTTGGGGAGTGGCCTTGCTTCTCTGAGCCTCAGTTTCCTCACCTGTGCTCCCTCTGGAGTTGCAACAAGGGTGGAGAGAGGTGTTGCCCACCCAGCACCCCAAGGCCAGCCAGTACTGCTCCAGGGTGGATGAGTCTTATAAGATGATGCCACCTGCCTACCCAAGGGAGTCTGACTCCTTAGGGCGGTCTTCATGGCATCCCTGAAACCGGTCAGACTCAAGCCACCACCCCATCTCTGTGTCCGAAGGCCGGCTCTCCCTGCCCCCACCTGGCCAACACCCCGCCTCACCCCTTAGGCCTCCGCTGGGTGTCAGCTCCCACTGAGCCTTCCCTGACCGCTCAGCAGAGCGAGGTGTCCCTCCCGTGGGCCTTCCCACCCCTGCCGACCCTCCAGGGCTTGCCCTATGGAGCTCCTGCCGTTCTGATTGTCTGTGTCCCCTGAGGGGTGCCTGGCACGGAGTCATGTTCAGCAAACCCCGTCTCAGGCAGAGGGGCCCTTCCCAGGTGCTGGAACAGAGGCAGTGAGCGGTCCCCCACCAGAATAGGTCACCCAGGGCAGGAGCCCCCAATGCAGTCAACACCCTGGCCCTGCCGCTTCCTCTTCTGAACCTGACGGCTGCTCTTGCCTCATAGGGTTTTGGGGAAGCTGGAAGGAAATGACATCGTCAGGAGCTTAGAACAGGGCCGGCGTCTGAGCCTCGTTCACGTGTTGCTTTTTTGTTTTTAATCATTTAACAGAGTGTCATTCTCTGCCTGCCTCTTCGGAGGAAAGGGCAGCTTCAGGAATTTCCTAACACCCACACCCTCAAAGCTTCCCACCCCCAGTTTTGAATCCCAGCTCCTCCCTTTCCCAGTAGCCTGTCCATGGGCACCTGTCAAGTGTTTAACTGATAGCAGTTTCTCCCCTTCCTCCTCAGGAGCATGGAGGTGATTGTTTTGGGTGCTGTACTAAGAACTAACAGGATGGGTGTATGTGTGTGTGTGAGCGTAGACAGATATGGATATAGACGTAGGCTTAGATATAGATATATAAGCAGAGGTTTATTTTCAGGAATTGGCGTGCCTGATTGTGGAGGCTGGCAAGTCCGAAATCCACAGGGCGGGCTGGAGACCCAGCGAAGGGCCTGGGGGTCTGAAGGCCATCTGCTGGCAGAGCTCCCTCTTCCTCAGGGGACCTCGGTCTTTTTTCTCTAAAGCCTTCAGCTGATTGGAGGAGGCCCACCCACATGGTGAAGGATAATCTGCTTTAGTCCATGGATCTAAAAGTTAATCTCATCTTAGAAAATACCTTCAGAGTGACATCCACACATTTGACCAAATATCTGAGTCGCGTGGCTTAGCCAGGTTGACATCTAAGATGAACCATCGCAGCTGGTAAAGGTTACTCTTTTGATGTTCTTGGCAGGATTCCAGAGAAGTGAGGCTTCCGGAGAGCTGAGTTTCTGGATGGGCGGGATGCATCTCAGGAAATAGGATGCCAGTGAAGTGTAAAGAACAGGAAGCTTCGTTAGTACAGTTTTTGCGGAAATTAGTTGAAAGACTGATAACTGCCCTTGAAAGGGTCATGCCCTTTGACCCAACAGTTTCACCTTTGGGATCCATTGTGAGGAGCTCGAGCGTGACGACAAACGTTCCCTTTGCAAAGATGTTCGTAGCGTCAGTTGACAGAAGGAGTCAAATTAGAAAGAAACTTCATGTCCAAGAACAGGATAAGGTTAAGGAACTTGTGGGTTGAGGCACCCTTATCTAGCAGACTCGAGTGGGTACTCCATTCTCCATGCTCGTGTTCATCATGTGTCTTGTTTCACTTTGTTCTATTTTTAAAGATAAAACTATCAAACTATGGAAGATTACCGAACGTGATAAGAGGCCCGAGGGTTATAACCTGAAAGATGAGGAGGGGAAGCTTAAAGACCTGTCCACGGTGACGTCACTGCAGGTAAGATGTGGCACACGGACAGTCCTGGCAAGCGAAGAGCAGTTTGTGCTCTGTTTATTACACAGCGAGGATTTCAGGACTGGAAGGGCCATGGCGATCTGAACCACGGTCAGGTTCCGATCCAGAACTTTAAGAAGCCGGGCTGCTTACTTGCTGGGTGGCCACCATCATTTTCCTGCTCTGTGCCTCAGTTTCCTCCCCAGCAAAGCAGAGAGGATCATCTTTCTTCTGGAAGTCCCGTGAGGATGAGGCAAGGTGATGCGTGTCCATGAAGCCCTTTTCAGCTGCACCCGAGGCTGGAGAGCAGGTTCTCTAATCCCTTGTTGTACAACTAGGGAAACCGAGGCCCAGAGAGAGGCAGCAGCTCTCCCAGAGCAGCTCAGCTGAGCAAGTGGCAGAGCCAGGAGGAGAACCTGTGAGCGGAGCGTTGTGGGTTCCCGGCCCTTTGCCGAGGGTCAGAGGGACACCCAGAACTTGTGATTCTTGCAGCCTTTATGAAGGCTCAGTGCAAAGATTGCCTTAAGGTAAGAGCGGCCTGGAAGGGTTAAGTGGCAGAGCCGTGTGAAAGCAAGCTTTTGCTCCCAACGCGATGAAAAGCAAAAGGACTCATGTTTCTTCAGCGGGGAGGCTGGGAGATATGAAAGAGTTCTGGAGTCACAGGACCCGGGTTCAAATCCTGCCTCCGCCGCGTCCTGGTGGTGTGACCCTGGGCAGGGCTCTTGGCCACCACGAGCCTCTGATTCCTCATCTGGAACAAGAACAGACACTTGAGCATGTGTCTCCCAAGCACTCTGGCTATAAAATCATTCAGTCCTCAGCCACATCCTATGGTGTGTATGTGATTGTCATCCCCATTTTACAGATGAGGAAACTGAGAGCTGGATCCAAACCCAGGGAACTCTAGCTCCACAGTCAGCATCAGCATCTAGTCTCCCCCGTGAAGTGGAAGTGAAGCTCCTGCCTCCCAGGGCAGCCATGGGCATGGTTAGCGGCTTCTTGCAGGAAGCACATGAGGCCGCCTTGTCCGTCGCTGGCTTCCAGAACCGTGCCTGGAAGAGGGTGGGTGCTTTCAGCCACCCATGTGTTTGCTGGAGGTGATGCCAGATTTATTCATTCAGCCACGCTTACTGAGCAGCTGCTGTGTGCCGCCCAGCCCTGCTCTAGGCACCAGGAGGCCACAGTGAATGAAGAGTCTGGGCGCAGATCCGGTCTAAGCCTGGGACAGGTCCTGCTCAGGGAGGGGGCCTGAGTCCCAAGACTGAACGAGGATGAGCGTCGGGAGGTGACTGCGCTCTTCGGCAGATTTGAAGGGTCTGAGTTCACATCACACGGAATGCTGTCTCCCTGGGTTCCTCCCGTGCCTGTGTTTGCTGCTCCGAGCGGGCAGTGGTGCTGCCTGGTGCCGCGGTGGTGCTAAGGCCCCTCCAGGCTCCCAAACTGCTCACAGACCCACCACCGCTGGTCAGGTGGCTGTGGCCGTTTCCCTGCTCTGTGCCTCAGTTTCCTCACCAGCAAACGGGAGATAACGACTCGTTTTCTCTGCAACGACTTAGCAAGCGCCCCGCACTCAGCACCCAGCCGACTGTCATAAATATGAAATGGCAATCAATGTTGTTCCCAGAAGGAGGAATAAATGTTTAAACACATTGGCCTCTAAATGACTGGCAAATTGCACAAATAAATTCTGAGAAAGCAGGGGAGCCAATTAGCTTTGACATTGAATAACGGGAGTGAGGGTGCCTCCCCGCTCCCCCCACCTCCAAGCCCCAAGAAAGTTTATGAGGGTTTCATCTGGTGGGAGGAGGCAATTATCACCTCTTGATTGGCCTGGCATTTGCGGCAGAGCCAGTGGCCCATGGGAATCTTGTTTATTTCCCACCCAGCGTCTGAGATTTTTCTCTGTATGTCACACACATCCTGAAATGGCACTTAACTGTAAACTAAGGCTGAAGGAGAAGAAAGGGGGAAAGAACGTGGGTGCCTGGGTCTTTCCTCATCCAGCCTCTCACCTTGTCTCCTCCCCAGTTCACCCAAGCCTCCCGAGCCCTGGGAAGCTCTCTGCCTAATCTGGGCCATTTGTGCTAGAGGCAGCTATTATTTACCGAGAACCTGCTCTCTGCTAGGCCCTGTGCTAGGTCTCTGGGATCCCAGAGCTGAGCAAGGTGAGATTGAGTGCCTACCCCCAAAGTGTACCCAGGCCCCCAAGGAAATAAGACATGGAGTCGCCCCCACACTGGAGGTCAGCTCTGTGACACAGGGACACAGAGGAATGCCTTTCTCTACTTTTTATTTGGTGAACTCCTATTCATCCTTTAAAACCCTATTAGCCTCCACCTCTGAAAGTCTTTCCTACACGAGCCAGATGAATCCTTATCCTTCTCTGTGCCCTCTAGCCTTTTGCATCCCACACTGCTCTGTCCTTAGTGTCCATGTGTCTGTCCTCCTGTCCTTCACCTTGACTACACTGTACCTTCCGGAAGAGCGTGGGTGCGGGGAAAGTTTTATTCACGAAACCTCCAAACCTTCAGGGAAGGTTTCTCTTCCCTCTTCCTCTCCTCTTTTTGCTTTCTGGCTTTGAAATATGGTCTGGGGATGGCGGTGCATGGCTGGAGCACTGGGTGAACCGTTCCAAGGCTGCCAGGGGAAAACAACGTTGCCGGAAGGAGGGGGGAGCAGACTGAGATGCTGAGACTTTGCTAGGCCAGCGATGCCCTGACCTTCTCCAGGAGCAGGTGTGGCTTGAGAGAGACTCCAGGGATCCCCAGGGCAGGTGGTGGCCACGCCCTGAGGGAAGGGAAGGCAAGATTCGGAGCTGACGTAGACTATCTGACACCGGCGGACATGCGGAAGGCCCCATAGAGGGGCCCAGACACACCAACACTGACACGCGAGCAGAGAGTCCCGAAGCACAGACTCAACACAAGAACCACCCAGAGCCAGGTGCATACACACACATGCACACTCGGGCACATGCATATGCACACTGACACACTCATGCATGCACACCCAGGCTCACACACCCACACAGGCTCACACTGGGCGCCCTGGTACATGAGAACATCTCACGGTGGCTGCAGAGCTGCCTTGTACCAAAAGGAATGCTTAGTGCGTGCCCACCCCGACTGCAGCACCAAAGCTGTCACCTCCCATCTCAGCTGTCCCCCAGGGAGGGACATAGCTCATTTGTTCATTGACTCACCCATTCACTCATTCACCTGAAGACCTGTCTGTGCTGGGCCCTGGGCTGAGTACCAGAGATACAGAGATGAACACAAGAAGACACACAGCGCCCCTAAGTGCTGCCCAGTCCATTGGGGAAACAAACAAGAAGACAACAACTTACCACGTGGTCAAGGCCATAATGAGGGATTACAGGGCCTTGGGAGCCCCAGGGAGCCCCAGGCCCAGCCTAAGAGTAGGTGGGTTTGGGGGAGGTCCCCTGGGAGAAGGAGACTCTCTAGGGTCCCACGTCAGCCTGTTTCAGCCCCTCCCCATATGTCACCTCCTGGTCACTCTTCCAGCCGGGCACCAGCCCCTGCTTCCCTGTCACTCTGTCCCCTCACCTGTTTTATTTTTCTTTAGAGCACCTACTGCTTCCTGAGACCACACACACACACGCACACACACACACACACACACGTGTATCAGCCTATCATCTTCTCTCCCACGTGAGTGCAAGCAGTGGGTCCCCCATCACCTGCTGCCACGCAGTTCTGAGTGGATTCATGCCGTTCTACCTGGTGCTTGCTGCCCGGGGCTCAGGAGCCCTGCAGGTAGCTGACAAAGGTCTGCGTCCCCCTTCACCGGAAGCTGCTCTGTTCCTCACTCCGAGGATGGCCTTGCTGCCTCTCTCCTGGGCACAGTTCCCACTGCCCCTGCAGCACCCCCCTCCCCCCACCCCCATCCAGGCCCACTCTGGAAACTGTGTCTGTGTAAGCCCTGGCTGGCTCAGTCACCCCCCGAGGAGGGGGAGGAGGGCACTGTGGACCGAGTGATGTTCCAGGCGCACTTGACCTGCATCAACTCATGGAATCCTCACAGAAGCCCTGAGCAGGCACCAGCATTACCCAGTGTACAGATGAGGAAACTGAGGCCCAGAGAGGTGAAGGCCGCGATGGAGGTAACACCAGTAGGCGGCCGGGCAGGGTTGAAGCCAAAGTCAGGTTTCAGGTCCACACCTTTGCGCCGTGACGCCCCGGGGGCAGTCACACCTGGCTTCTGGTCCTGGCTCTGTCATTTCCTGCCTCTGTGACTTAGGAAGCCCAGTTCATCTTGGCATCCAGTCTTCTCATCGGTCACATGGGGATGGCAATGCCAGCCCTCATTTTCTGGGGCTGGGCCAGGGAGAGATCAATGAGGCCGTGTCTGTCTGTCTGTACCTTTGAAGACCTTACAGCTTACTGGAACGGAGAGTCGTGCCCAAAACACCCCGCAGTGCACACCGAGAGCCCTGATAGCAGTGTGTGCAGTGTGCTGGGGGTGAGCAGGGGTGTGGCAGGCTGTACATCCAAAGGGCTGTTAACTCCAGATCTTGCAGGAGGAGTTGGGGTGAGCATTCTAGGCAGAGGGTGCAGAGAGAAGCAAAGCCATGCTATCTGACACTGTCTCTGGGAGTTGGTACGAGTTCCGCTAACACCAGCGGCTGTAACAGCCCCAGGGCAGAGTACACAGAAATGTATTTCTCACTCAAGGAAAGCTCCGGTATAGGCATCCTGGATGGCACACGGCTCTCCTGCAGGGACACAGGCTCTTTCCATCCCATGTGCCTTCATCCCTAAAACCTGGATCCTCGCCTTCTGGCTGTGGAAAGGGAAGGGGGCAGAGAAGGCACAGCTGCCTCTTAACCGTTAAGCCTTGGCCCCCCAAGTGCCAGGCATCAGTGTGCTCACACCCCATTGGTCAGAACAGTCATGTGGCCACACCCAGCTGCAAGGGTGCCCAGTGGCCTGGGCAGCCACTTCCCCGTGACAAGGGGACACAAATGTTTGGTGGAAAATCTGGCTCTGCTACAGTACCTTCTCCTTCCATTTTAGAAATGAGGAAATTGGGGTGCAGAGGGGTTCAGCCATTCATTCAAAGTCACGCAGCAGGTTCAGAACCAATCCCAGGAGGCCAAGCAAAGGAGGCAGGCTTCCCTGCAGGGCTGGTGCCAATGGATGTGGCCATGTGGCACTGCTTACTTCTGACACGGGCAGGATGGACACCCATTGGCGCGCTCCAGGCCTCTCCTGGCCTCTCCTTTTGATCACGTGGCCCTGGACGGTTCCGGCCAGCACCCCTCCCCCATCACCTCTCCCCTTGCTCTGACCACCCCTCCTCCTCCGCAGGTGCCCGTGCTGAAGCCTATGGATCTGATGGTGGAGGTGAGCCCCCGGAGGGTCTTCGCCAATGGCCACACCTACCACATCAACTCCATCTCCGTCAACAGCGACTGCGAGACGTACATGTCCGCGGACGACCTGCGCATCAACCTCTGGCACCTGGCCATCACCGACCGGAGCTTCAGTATCCTTTCCTGCCGTGGCGCGGCCCCACCGTTGACGCCGCGGGCCGGGTGGCTCCCGGGTGGGACGTCAGCTGGCCTGCTGTAAGCCAGCTGGCTTGGGAGCTTCTGCTCTGTTCAGCCTCTTCAGCGGGGTGCCTCCTGGCTCACAGTGTGTGCATGAGGCCGAGGTTTGGAATCATGATGAGTTTATGAAAACTTTACAACTGTGGCCGCTGAGGGTTACGTTTGACCCCTCGCCTCCTCCAGGGTGGCCATCATCCCGTCATCTGGGGGCCTCACTGGGGACCATGGAGGGGATGGAGTCCTGGGTCAGCCCTCCTGGGCAAGGGGTGGCCGACCACCCTGAGACAGTCGACTGAAGGCTTCTCTGGACCTTCCTCCCTGGGCCTGAGGCATCAGTGTTTGATGAACAACCTTGGGGTCCCGCCCAGGGCTTAGAGGGACAACTGGGGTGTCATAAGCCCAGCTGGATGGGGTCAAGGTAGGCAGCCCTGCTTGGTGGCCCCATGTGTCTGGGCAATAGGATTATAGGATTGACTCCGGCCCCCACTGACTGGTGAAGAAAGAACATGGGCCTGAAGAGGGGCCCAGGCTGAGGCTTGGCCCAATGAGGGCTACAGTGGACAGAGCAGGCAGGTTACTACCTACAGGTGTCACTACTCTACAGACAAATAACAACAACAATAATAATAATAATAGTAATAATGACCAGTGAGGCTCTGTGCCTGATAAACACGTGTTAATGTGAACTCGATTCATCCTCACAGTAATTCTGGGAGGTAGGTTCTTTACGATGAGGAAACTGAGTCACAGAGAGCCCGGGCTAACTTGGTTAGAGCTCACAGCAGCCAGTGGAAAGCTGGGTTCAAACCCAGGCCCTCCAGCCCCAAGTCCTCATTTCCAGCCTTTCCACCCAACTGCCCTTTGGGAAGGATGCTGCCCAGATGTGGGGTGGAAGAAGGTGGGATGACCCCCCCGCCAAGAGATGTCTCTGACTGTCCACTTGGTGCTGGGTGCCGGGTGGCCCTGGACACCCAGAGCTGAGACCATACAGCTCCTGCCACGAGAAGCTCCCAACACAGGGGATCGTGCCTGCTGTGCCGTCCTCTCACGGGTCAGGATCGGGCTGTGTCCCGTGGAGCAGAAGCCAGAACTGGGGGGGAGGGAGTGGGGCAGAGAAGGGAGCAGTCGGGGGGGGGCGCGGTTAGAGGAGAGAAGGAGTGACAAACGGCTTCTGGGGGGCCGAGAGCCAGAAACTGGCCAGAGACCACAGGGCAGGGAGACCTCGGAGCTGGGAGGGCTGAGAGCAAGCATCTGATGTTCCCTGAGCCCAGCAAGAGGGTGCAGGGCGAACGCCTGGGCTTCGGAGGAGCCACTGGGAGTCTCTGGGAGTCTGCTTCTACCACGTTGAGCTCTGTGACCTTGGCGAGTCACTGCACCCCTCTTGAGCCTCGGTCTCCTCCCTAACCGTTCCCCCATAGGACGGCAGCGTTCAGCGAGCCCCTGTGAGACACCCGACACCAAACCGGTGCTTAAAGCGTGTCAGGAAACATTAGCATCTGTTTCCTTCCTCCCTCCTTAGTGCTCAGGGCCTGGAAGGCAGAAGTGGATCGGGATGGTCGGGAAGGTTCCAGGAGGCGCTGGGGCTGGAGCTGCTCTGAGGGGTGGGAACTCAGTCTGGCTGCATGGGGAGGGCCGGGCTGGGCTGGTCCTCTGCTGGACCCTCCATTCAGGCACAGACCCCAGCAGGTCCCACCCCTCCCTGGTGCTTAGACACCAGCTAGTCAGGGGTCAGAACACCCCTCTCCAGCTGGCTCATGCAAAACAGACGTTTACTGACTTATGGACCCCAGAGAGCTGCAGGTACAGATGGATCCAGGGACTCAGTGTCCTGGGATGGCTCTCTCTGCTTCCTGCTTCTGATCTCTGCTCTGGCTTCAGCCTCCACATGGTGGTGAGCTGACACCAGCAGTTCAGGCCCCACCCTCCCAGAGTAAAGTCCAGGAGAAAAGAGACCCTCTGTCTCTGAACTGTCCCACCAAGTCCCCAGGTGGCACCCCGTGGGCTCTGCCTGGACCTCAGGGGCACCCCTGAACCCATTTCTGTTGGGGGTGCAAGGCTCTGGTTGGCCAGGACCCTCCCTGGTGCCGGAGGGGTCAGCTCCACCTCCAGCAGTGTCTGAATCTGGGAAGGGTGGTCTCCTTGGGAGAAGCACTGCTCGAGGAGCTGGGGGCCCCTCGTGGTGGGCGGCACAGACAGACATCCACTGCCAGGTCTGAGGTGCTGACCTGCTTCCCAGCAGAATAACACGAGGCGTCACACAGGAGCTCCAGGTCTGCACACGGGGCAGGCGTGGGGCTCAGCTTCCTGCACAGCACTCTACAGCTTAGAGAGCAGCTCGCCGTTCACAGTCTCGCTTGGCACTCACAGTGACATGAAAGCCGCCCATCAGTGGCAATGTTATCATGGCCCAACTTTATGGATGAGGAGATGCAGGCTTGGGGAGACCGGGGCTTGGCCCAAAGTCCCCCCGCTGGGGACAG
The DNA here is from genome assembly GCF_964270905.1 of Leucopleurus acutus. Classification (NCBI taxonomy): domain Eukaryota; kingdom Metazoa; phylum Chordata; class Mammalia; order Artiodactyla; family Delphinidae; genus Leucopleurus; species Leucopleurus acutus. The sequence goes on from NC_139146.1 coordinate 137,311,529, forward strand.
AGTCCCGTGGCCTGGCCCCGTGCTTCTTGCCTTGCCCTCGGGCTGCAGCCTTGGGACAGCGGCACCCACCCTCCTGGAGCCTGGGTTTCCTTATCCTAGGACTAGGGTGGGGACCGTAAGCCCTGACCAATTTATCTCCCTGGGCTATTATAAGGATCCAATGACACAGTGAATGCGGAGGCCCTTTAAAAATTGCAAAGCCCTGCAGCTGTGGAAGGGATTGTTTAATTTCATTCGTTTAACCATCAATTTCTCTTCTGTCCCAGGCTCCATGCTGAGCCCCGGGGACACAGGGACAAATAAAAGAAACTCAGCTTCTTCCTCAAGGGCCTCATGCACTGCTGGGAGACCCAGCCCTGACCTGGGTGGTACCAGCCGTGCCATCCTTGCTGTAACTCAGGTCTCCACACTGTGCCTGGGCTACCAGGGAGGACTGAGAAGGAGGCAGGGTTAGGATGCTCCCAGTGGCTTGAGGAGGCTACCGAAGGGCCCAGGGCGCGCAAGGGTGACGTGATGAGGCAGGAAGGTGGGGGGTGGCCAGGACAGCTGCAGCGGGCCTGGCTGATGGTGTCAGTGGGGGACTTACTCCTGGGGACCACGATCTCCAAACATCGATCATTTGCAACCCTCCTTTGCAAGTGTTACTACGTCTGTACACCGTGCGTTCTCTCATTTACTTTTCCAATCTTTTTCTAATTTGTATTAATTTTCTTTAAGTCAAGTAGCTTTAAGTTTGCCTAAATAAATGCATTTTGAAAGGGACTTTCATTTTACTACCATAAATGAAAGTAAAACGTATCATATACCATAAATAGGAGGTAGCTATAGAGATAAATGCCGTGAAAAAAAAAAAAAAGGGAATGAAATCCATCTTCAGCCCTGTCCAGTAGAACTTTCTGTGGTGCTGGAGAAGTTCTCCACTGTGTGGTATGGTAGCTTCCAGTCACGTGTGCCTATGGAGTACCTAAAATGTGGCTAGGGTGACCGAGGAACAGAAATTTTTATTTCATATAGTCTGAATGAATTCACATTTCGAGTTAAGTAGCCACATGTGCAGATCCGTAAATGCCGCGTGTTAGACCCCGAGGCTAATTCTTTCTGTCAGACGTGGGGATGAGGAGGTACTTCAGGTGTTAGAGATATGATCCCGCAAACAGAGAGCTTCTCCCTCGTTCAGCAAAAGGACTAGAAAGTATCAATAACTGAAAGCCTTGCTTGGTGTCTGAGTCTGTGTTCTGAAGACTGTCCAACTCCCTAACTGCTGTCAGGTAATAAGAAGCTATCGATGCACCGTAAGCAGGGGAGCAGTACTGGTCACCTTGCAGGGGGCCCCCTGGGACTGTGGGTGTATGTTGTGGGTGGAATGGATTCCAGCAGACGAGTCTGGAAGCCAGGAGACCGAGTAGATCCAGGGAGACATGGAGATGGGTAGGGTGGAGCGTGGCCATGGGCAAGAAGCCGGGAGGTAGAGCGATAGTTAAAATATAGACTTCGTAGATGTGGGGCTGTATCATAACTGACTTTTGGACTAAGGTGGCCAGAGGACATTGGAACAGGTTAGTTGTTATTAAGAAAAGAGGACTAATCCATCCCAGGACTGCAGGCAGACCTGCCCAGTCATTACTGTCAGCTTCACCTCCTAACACAGATTGTGCCCTGTCCGCACATTGGAGGGTACACCGTTCACCAGTATATTTAGTGAGCACCTACTGTGTGCCAGGCCCTGTGCCCAGTGCTTGAATTAAAGAGAGAAAGATCCATGCCCTCCTGGAACGGACATATAATTTAATGTTGATAAACCGTTAGTATAATAAACAAAGTATCCAGTACGTGAGCAGGCGATAAGTGCTGTGGGGAATGAGTGGGACCAGTGAGCACAGTCGTGTGAGTTTTTCTCCAGCCATGTTTTGCTGCATGGCTGCAGGGGCAGAGTAGGTGGAAAGGGAGCCAGGGTAGTGGGTTTGCAAAGTGAAGATACAGACATGGGGCTGATGGCGTATGCAAGGGAGTGAAAATAATGGTTGACTCCAGAATCTGAGCCAGGTGAGGCGGTGACAGCTAGTGACAAGAGGGGAGCATCCGTGGATTGGGGGTCCCCGTGGGATGCCAGAGGGGCTTCTCTGGCTGCAGATCTTGCCACATAACTCTGTTAAACCTGTGTGTAGCCTTTAATTTTGTGAAAATGAATTGTTAGTTGATCAAAATATACAAATGTTTTGGCCCTTAGAGACAGGAGAGTGTGAGCATTACAGAATGCTGGAGACACCAGGGCCGGGCTCACAGCAGCCCTGGCCTGTAGAACCTAAAAGTACCAATTAGGCAGACAGAAGCAGCTGAGTGGAATCTCCAGGGTATGTGGTGGCTGTGGAAATGTCCCTTGATGAGATCAGTTCATCAGGGAATGATGTTGCACGAGGCGCTCCCCATGGCCTGCTGCGGCTTGGCTACCAGAGTGACAAGACACAGGGACCCAGAGCAGAGACACCTGGCACCATCCCATGGCGTTCAGCCTCCCCTGGCAAGAAAGGTGTCGGGACTGTGGGTCGTAGGTGTGATGATGGGTCTGATAGCAGCCAAGTAATTAGAAAAGGCGTTTCATTTCCAACGTGGGAGGAGGCCAGAAAGGCAGCTGTGACTCCACGCTGAGCTGGGGAATTGATCTGAATTTTGAAACACCTTTTGAGCAAGTACCTCCTGGGGGATTCTGGACCTAGGGGTTCACATTCCTTTAACTCTTGCTCTTCAGTGGTGCTGCTGTTCAGTCCTCAAGGCCACTGGGAGTTCTCTGCTCTGTTACCATCTCCTTGTGTCCAAATAGTAACACTTGCTACTTAGGCAGAATTGATTTTTAGCAAAGGTTTTTAAGAGAAAGGAAAACCTTTTTAATAAAGGAGGAAAAATGTGCATTGTTTTCACCAGTAAGAATAGTGATGAAGCTGACTCAGAGGACCTTTCCTCTTCTAATTCTAGACTTGGCTGCTCTGAACAGAGGGAGAGGAGCCTGGTACTTCCTGAGCCTCTGCCGTGTGCCAGGCACATACACGGTGCAGCGCCTTTGTCTGTCACCGAGGCTTCCAGCCTCCTTCCTCTCTGTCACCCACAAAATGGAAAGAGGTGCCAAGCACTTTCCATTCTCCCCCGATGGCTCTGGAATCATGCCCTCCTCTCCACTCGAACCAAGGCCCAGCTCAGGTCGTACCATTCCTGCCTGGACTGTTGCCTGAATCCCACCTTGCCCAGCCAGCTGGCCCTCTACAGAGCTTTGAGAGTGCCTCATCAGAGCCTCTGGTCTGACCACATCAGTCCCCTGTGTAGAGCTCTCCGTGGTCCCCAGCAGCATCTGGAGAATGTCCAGATCCCTCAGCAGTGCCCAGCAGCTCTTGGTGACCAGCCTTTGCCCACCTCCCCAGAGTCCTGTGCGTCAGGCTTGCCCACACCTTCACGTCACTGGGTTTCCCTTCGTGTTACAGGGGTGGGGGCGGTGCTCTGCCTTCTGCTGATGCTTCTCTGGAGGAGCCTTTCTCCCTCCTGTAGCCTGGCTGGCTCCCGTTTGCCCACATGCATCACTCACAGCCCCCTTTGCCTGGTCACCTCTGCTCTGTCCACTCTGCACCCCTCCCAGGCCAGTCCGAGTGCCTCTGGGCCCACACTCCCTGGTCACAGTGGGCTTTCATCATCTGTTAGTATGAATGCCTCCCCCATTTTCTGCTGAAACCCTTGGGATTAAGAGCCCAGGCTGAGCCCTCTCTGTGTCCCCACCCATAATGCAGGGCCTGGCACATCGTAGGTGCTTATGAATGGTTGTAAATGGTGACTTTGGAGGGAGGAAGTTCACAGTTTCCATCTGGTCTTAGGATATAGATGCCTCCTTGCAAACCTGGGCTCCAGGGTCGGAGGCTCCGAGACCCCAGACACTAAAGAGAAGCGCTCTGGGCTCCGGCAGAATTGGGCTCAGACTCATTGCTTTACCCCCTTTGTCATCGATTTCCATGACTGCAAAATGGGCCAAATTCCTTATCATGGATATTTGTAAGGAGTAAAGGAATCATTCACATAAAGGGACCTGGCAGTTGGCCGGTATTATTTTCTCCCTTAGACGGTGGCCCCTCAAATACTTAAGGCTGTTTCTCATAAGTCCCTACATCTTCTCTGGCCACTGAAGCCCTTTTTCCCCAGTGCTGTCTCCACATCTGTTGAAACAACCTCTCAGTCCTTTAATGCCAACATTTTGAGGCTCTTGGGCGGCACTGGGTGATTTTTCTTGAGTTTGAAGCATCTTAAAGGTAACAGATTGCACAGGAGGCCTCAGCTGACGGACCTCTGCTTTATTTTTAGCACCCAGAAACTTCTAAAGATGGTTCAGTTGACTTTTCTCCCCACTGAGCGATTTCTCATGGTGGAAGCTGGCATCACACCAAGGCTTATTAGCCTGGAACAAATTCCTAATTCCCATTTATGGAGCAGGTGCTGAAGCTAGGCTGGATGTTGAAGCAGTTCCAAATCTTGGTCAGCACTCGGCCACCTGTGGACTGGGCTTATTTTCTGCACAGGGAGCTAAGGAGGGGACCGACCAAGGTCCCTCCATGTACCAGACTCTGTGCTGGCGAAAACCCTAGAGCCTGGGGTTCAACCCTGCCTTCAACGCTCACACAGCGACCCTGCCAGTCACTCAGGCCTTGTGAGCCTCACTTTTCTCCTCCATTCACAGGGGTGTTCCTCCTGTGCTGGGGGCTGTGAGAGCAGCACGGCCGGTGAGCATAGGGGCTGATAGGCTATAAACACAGGACCTATACCAGCCCATGACCACCATCAAGCACCTCACAGGCTGCCTCTTTTCATTCTCCCACAGATAAGGAAAGTGGGGTGAGTCTGCTTAGAAATGCCCTGAGTCTGAATCTCCAAAGTCAGCCTTTCACCCAGAAAGCATGTTGTTAAACTGTTATCAGCACCACTGCTTTGGGGGCTCAGCAAGGCCAGGCAGTTGGTTGGGTTCCGCGGTGGCCGAGGGCTCGTGTGCGCTGTCCATGGTGCTGACCCCATCCGAAACCAGAGCTGCATCCCACCATCACCCTCACCACTTCCCACACCACCTTCACCTCTTACTGAGCGCTTACTCTGTGCCAGACAGCACTCTGTGACCGTGCACATATTCACCTATGTAATCCGCCCGACATCACTGTGGCGTAGACAAGATGAACAACCCCCTTTTACCGGGGAGTAAACTAAGCCACAGAAAGGTTAAGTAATCTACCAAGAGTCACCCAGCTGGCAGGTGGATGGGATTCAGACTTGGGGCATCTGGACGCAGAACCCATGCACGTCACTGTCATGCAACACTGCCCCTCAGTCATGATGGTCACAGCCTCCAGGACAGCCACTGTTATTGCACAGTGATCGCAGGCGCTGAGCTGAACGCACCGCACTTACTACACTTAATCCTCACGGCAGCTCGCGTAGGTGGTGCTGTCATTCTCTCCATTCTGAGAAGTGGGTGCACCTGCCCATGGCCCTCCTAGCCCTCAGTCACTCAGATTGTCCGTCCAGTCCTGTCAATGCAATAACGCTTCTGGCTCTTGTTTTACATCCTAAGGGAAGCAGGTGCTTTTTGCACTGTTGCAGGACAGAGTGGGGATTGATGCGTAACATAAGTGGCCGGGCTTTGGCGACTGTCTGATGTTTCTAACATTTCCTCTGGGTGGTGGGACAGGCAACTCTGTGGTGCTTCCTGTCTCTTCCTGAAAGGCCTCTGAGGCACTTCGGTAACACACTCCTGATTCAACCCCCCTCGACCCCAGACCACAGCCCTGTCAGCTGCCCTGTGTCCCTCCGTCTTGGGGCTCCAGCAGCCTGACCCTCTGCCTGGATAACTCCTGCTCACCCTCTGGCCTCGGCTTGATGCCTTTGCCTCAGAGGACCCTTCCCTGACTCTCCAGGCCAGTCAGGGCCTTGTTATGAATCTCATCACACGCACCCTGTATGTCTCTCCTGGAGCATCCAGCATGGGGCTAATATCTGGTTTCACTGCTGGGCTAGGAGCCCTGAGAGGTTGGGACAGGGTCTGGCTTGCCCCTTCTCGGTGCCATGAGAACGTAGCCACCTAGGTGTGTGTCCAAGCTCTGTCCCACCTTGGGTTTCCCCTCCCAACTCTGGGTTGGAGACAAACCCAGGCATGTAATCCAGCACAAACCCTCACTGTCTTTCCAGAGTGTCCTTCCAGGCAACAAACATTATACCTTTTGCACCCTGCTTAATTTCATATTTGTTTCAGAGGAAGAGAAATACTGATTCTGATTTAACTCACTTTAATTGCTGCTAAAAGTACCAGCCCTGTGCTAGGACCTTTATCTCCTTGATGAAGGAGATGTCATCTCCTTAAATCTTCATTACAGCCCTGCAAAGCAGATGGTATCCACTCATTCTACAGATGAGAAAAGCAGGGCACAGAGAGGCTGAGAAGTTTTCCAGAGGTCACACTGTTGTTATTCGGTGGGGCTAGACTGTCAAGCCCTGGTTTTTGTGACTCAGAAGTCATTTCTTGCCTGTCTAAGCATTTGGGAATCACATAAGCTGGCTTTTGGAAGAGGTGTGCAGTCTGGCTCATCACACAGAGAAAACACTCCAGGGTTTTCGGTGGGCTTGCGCAGTGAGCGGTTACTCAGAACAGCCCTTCTCCCGCGGCCCAGCATGGTCCCAGCGACCTGGTGCTTCTGTTTGAGTGAGATTGCACCATCATAGTTAATAAGGTTCTGAGCAGGGAACGGAAGGAGGCTGTTGTGGGGTGAATTTTGTCCCCCCAGAATCTGTATGTTGAAGCTCTAACCCCCAGCGCCTCAGGATATGACTGTATTTGTGGGTGGGTCTTTAAAGAGGTGATTAAGGTAAAATGAGATCATTAGGGTGGGTCCTAATCCAGTATGACTGGTGTCCTTATAAGAAGAGGAGATCAGGACACAGACATATACAGAAGGATGACCACATGAGGACACACAGAGAAGATGGCCACCTGCAAGCCAGTGAGAGAAGCCTCAGAAGGAGCCAACCCTGCTGACACTTTGATCTTGCACTTTCAGCCTCCACAACTGTGAGAGGATCATTTCCTATTGTTTAAGCCACCCAACTGTGGCATTTCTCTATGGCGGCCTGAGCAAACTAAAACAGAGGCACAGGTAGCCAGGAACCTCCCGTAGGATCTGACTCGCTGAGGCCAGATTGTTCACGGTTCATGTTTGTAGCCAGGTCATCTTTTGGAGAAAATTTGCTGAAAAAAAGCAGCTTTGCTGGCCACACGCCAGTGAGACTGCCTCCCTGTGCAGGAGGCCTACAGGCCCCTCCACACTAGCGTCCTTGGGGGGCCTGTGTAGGGCACCTCGGGCGGTGTGGCCTTTGGCAGAACCGCCTCCATCCTTACTCCGCAGCTGCCTGGTCGCCATGGTAACAGTCCCTCCCCCCCTCCTGAGCGTGTGCTCCTACCAGGACATCTGGACAAACCACACTTTGCTCAGTTCAACCAGTGGAGCTCAAGGCCACGTCCTTCTCCTCATGGAGCCCTTGCCCACTCTCAACACCCAGCTTGCCCAGGATACAGCCAGTCCGGTGAGCCCTAGCAGCAGGGCCTTTGCGGGTGCTGACCCCGGGGGAGAACTCCACATCGTGTGGAGGTGCAGTCACTCCAGGATAGAGTGGGCAGCGGGAGGAACACCGGCAGGAAGTTCAGAAGCCAGGATTCCATCCTTGTTCTGCCTCCACCTCTGGCCCTGGGCCGGTCACCTCCCCACCCTCATCTCCCTCTCCTCCTTCGTGGGATTGGAGGGTGGGCGGTCCCTTCCGCAGGGACATCCAGGTGCCCGACCTGAAAGGGGCTGCCCTCACCAGCCCTCCAAGGGTTTGACTGTGTTTCGGAGCTCAGTTACTTGCTGTGTCTTTACAAGCGTTTGTCGTGGCATAGCCGCTAAACCCCGCCACGGTAGGTGATCCTTGCGTAATTCTCTGGCGGTTATGGAGTGCTTTACAGACCTGTTTCTCGCTGGAGCCCCTCAGTGGAACGAACCAATGATGTTTATTCATTTCACGTGCCTGACTCATTTTATGGTCAGCGGAGATTTGCCCAGGAGATGGGTGATGGCCCTCGTACCGGTGCTCCTGGGATAGGTAAGGGAGACCAAGGCTCTGAGAAGTGCACCTCAGACCTCAAAGGAGTGAGGGCCACAGCAGCATAGCCACCTTCTCTCCAAAGTTTCAGGACCCTCCCAGTGGGATCCCACAGAGCGGTGTGGCTTGGAACTGATCGGCCATGGTGCCTGGGGCTGGTGTCACCCCACTGGCTTCAGGACACCAGGCGATGCTCTTGGCAGCAAGAGATGAAGGAGTTTCTATAAAAATCTCTGCAAACCTGATGACTCTGCAGAGGCTCACCTGGATTACATTCCTGTGCCCTTGGCAGTAAGAACCACAGACTTCCTTCTGGAATGGAACAGGACAAACCCGTTTCTGCGCTTTACTGACCCCCAGGCGTCTTGCACACTAGCAATAAAGGGGGGCTTCTGTTACAACAGCAAGATTGCAATCCCTCTTCTAAACCTGGGCTACTTCTACACCAGCAGGGAGAGGTGGGCGCATGAATCCACCAGTTTATAAAGCTTGATGGGAACACGGCCACACCCATTCATTTCCGTATTGTCTGTGGCTGTTTTTGCATCACAGAAGCGGGGTTCAGCAGCCTGGACAAGATGAGATCTTGTGGCCTGCTAAACCTAAAATATTTCCTCTGGCCGTTTACAGAAAATGTCTGCCAGCCCCTGGTCTAGAGGGTGACGTGTGCTCATTCACACTTGGCCACTGAAGGAAAAGGGGACTGGAGCCAGACAGCTGCCCGAACCAGAGCTATCTTCCCAGGCCCCCGGGTGCCCCAGGGAGGCGGCAGCCCCTCCTGCCCACTTGTCCACGCTCCCGTGGCTGTGTTTTTGCTCTCGTGTTCCTGGAGCCTCAGCTCACACTGGTCCAGAGAAGCTGAGTGACTGGCCCAAGGGAGGGCGCCGTGTGGATCTAAGGCAGATTTAAGCCACTTGCCTGCAGTGTTATGCCACTTGCCCTCTTAGGAGTTCACTTCCAAAGCACCTACTCCTTGCCAGGCCCTGTCCTCAGCACATCACGTGCACCATCTTAATTAATCCTACCGCTACCCTAGGAGGTAAGGCGTACCATTGCCATTTTGAACTTGGGGTAACTGAGGCACAGAGACGTTTAGAAACTTGCACACACAGCTAGCAAGCAGACAGAGCCCGGATTCAGCCCCAGGCTGTCAGGGGCCGGAGTTCTCGTCCCCACTCTGCTTTGCCTCCCAAGTCACAGCACACTGCATACTGCATATTGCAGGTTCCGGAACTCAACTTAGTTCCAGTCCCAGGCTGGTCCCTCTCTGCCTGGCCCCGAGCAAGTGGCTTCTCTTTGCGGAGCCCCCATTTCCTCATCCACAGGAGAGGATTGAACAGACACAGATGTGAAGCCATCTGATCAGCCCGCAGGGCATCTCCGGTGGGCACAGTCTGGTATAAACTGGAGCTTGGGGTATAAACGATCTTGCCTGCACCCAGATGAGTGAAACAGATGATAGGTCAGCCAGTATTTGCAGCCTGAACAGAAGGCCTTCTCTTGTGGGTGGGGAGTAGGGGAACCCAACCCCCATTTTAGGGAGTTCACTCTAGCTGAGACTGGGGGGCTAACCAGAGGTGGGGAGCCCCACTGAGGCTTAGGCAGCCTGGGCTGAGGGCCAGAGCAGAGGGATCTCCAGGTGGACGAGCACAGGCCACGGAGGCAGGTTGGATGTGATGGAGGGAGAGGGAGGGATCCAGAAGCTGCCCTGATTCCTGGCTCTGCGTTTCAGGGCTGGGCTGCTAAAGCAGGGAAAGAAGAGGTCTGGAATGGAGGTAGAGGAAGCTGTCCGTGATAACTAGCATTGCACCCGTGTCTTTTCCCCAGCTTTCAGGAAGCAGACTGGGTGTCTGAGTTCCCAATGGATGCCATAACTTCCCACAAACTGGGCAGCTTAAAACACCAGAAATCTATCGTCTCACCGTTCCAGAGGCCTGAAGTTTGCAGTTAAGGTGTTATCAGGGCTGTGTTCCTCTGAAGCCTCCTGGGGAGGATCCTTCCTTGCCTCTCCTAGCTCCTGCAGCCCAAGGCATCACCCCAGCCTCTGCGTCAGATGCCACATGGCCTTCTCCTCTGGGTGTCTCTGTTTCTCCTTCCGTGTCTCTTATAAAAACACTTGTAATCAGATTTAGGGCCTACCCAGGTAATCTAGGAAGACCCCATCTTGAGATCTCAACTTGATCATATCTACAAAGACCCTTTTTCCAAATACAGTCACATTCACAGTCTCTGGGGGTTAGGATGTGGACATGTATTTGGGTTGGGGGGGCAGGGGGGAGGCACCATTCAACACACTGCACTGGAGGAAAATACATTGCGCCCAGCCAAGGGGTGTGGACCGGAGCTTGTCTACCTTCTCCCTTCATCCTCTGCGCGTGACCTGCTCCCCTCTCCGCCTACCTGTGTCTGACAAACTTTCCTAGGAGGGAAAATCATTCTTAGCTGCCAAAGTGTGATTGAAAGTTAAGCAAAAGCCATCAGACACTTGGAGTACAACTAGATGGAAAAATAGAACATGAATAATTCATCCAGCTTTGCCAGGGGGCGGGGGACCCCTTCCCAAGAGAGGTCAGTCCTGCCATGAAAAAAGCCCTGGCTACACGTGGGATTCATGCAGCTGCTTCTGAAGTGGGCATGGGGGAAGCCACCTGTGGGTTAATGCTCGAAACGAAAGCGTGCTCCAGGGTCATACTCAACCCCTGATTTTGCAGATAGGGGAAACCGAGACTTACAGATGGAAGTGACTTCTGCATGTGGAACTGGACATTCCAGAGAGAGGTAAAACCAGACCCTGGCCCAAGGCCCCCCCAGCACTGGTCCTGCCAAAGTCCAGGCCACTGTGTATGGTCAAGCGTCTCAAAGTCCACAGGCATGTGGCCACTCAGGTGGGAGTCCCGGAGGAGTGTTTGTGGTGTCTGTTTGGGACGTAATTACCGTGCTCTGGAGGCTTCTCCGCACCTACTTCGCCGGTCAGGAGTCCGTCTCCAGGCCCCTGCTCTGTGATGTGGCCATGGGGATTCAGTAGGGACAGCCCCTCTCGATAATTTGGCTCTCACACACCCGATGGCCAGTGAGGAGCTGGGCACCCACAGGGAGATCCTCGTCCTGTGACGAGCGGAGCCAGAGGTCTTGGAGAAGCCGTCCCGGGACTGGGTGATGGTGGACCTGGTTGGATGGCCACGCCCTGAAGGACGCTGTGCTGTCCTGGAGGTGCTGGGTCAGGCTGTGGGCCCTGGGATTCAGAGGCACACATTGGCCATGACTGTGCTTTTGTCTTCCTCCCCCAGCATCAGGTGGAAAGGAAGCTCTGTGCTTCACATCATCTTTCCCCAGCACCCTCTGTATCCAGTCCTCTGTTTGAAACAGCAAGAGAGATTCCCCGAGTGATGCGTAGGCTGTAAGAGCCGTGGTCCACGGCTGTTGATGGGACCCAGGCATTGGAGACTCTGTCTCCTCAGCCTATGCACAGGGTCCCCGGTCCACGTGGGTTCCCCCCTTGGCCGGCTCGGTGTAGCCCTGGTTCAGGCATGTTAGCTGTAGAGCCTGCAGACGTGACTGAACCCCGCAGACTTAGCCATCATGGCCTCGTTCAGAGTTCTAGCAAGTGTCTGCAGAAGGCAGGCCAAAGCTGAACATGGTTGTTGTGAGGCGGTCGGGGCGGTTGGAGAGCTGTGGGTCACAAGAAACAGGCAGCAGGAAGCACGTGCACTGTAATCAGGCAACACCCATTTGCTTGGCTTTGGCCCCTATGTGAGCCTGGGACCAGCGTCTGGGGGCCTGAGAGAGGAGGCTTCACGCCACCACACTGCCCTCTCTCTGGCCACTGGCATCCACAGCCTCCCAGGTTAGAAAGATGGTTCATAAACCCCCGTTTCGGTCTCCACGAGCCAGAGTTCAGACATCATCCTCTGATCCCTTCTCTGTTGGGCTGGATTCCAGAACATCTTGAGGCCGGGAAGGAAAGAGTTTGGACGCTGACGCAGTCAGGAGGGTTAGGTGATCCTGGAGTAATAATCAGAAAGTCTCAGAGGTGACAAGAGCCAGCTGATGGGCCCTGCGGCTCACGGCACAGCACGTGCTGGCTCTCAGAGCTTCAGCCTGGAAGTGACACGCATCACTTGTCACTTCTGCCCTCCATTCACTGGCAAAAGCAACAAGTCACAACGGCCCGAGCCCCCTCAGGCCGGGTGACGGGTCTCCCTGGGATGCTGAGGGAACCACCTACAAGGCGAGGCATCTTCACTCCCTGCGGAGGGTATAACCCTGGGAAACACGGTAAAAACCCACGTCCCCTGACAAGCGACACAACCGGGACTCAAACCTGACCTGCGTGCCCTAAGGCCCGGCACTTCTGTTTCTCCCAGGCCCTCTTTGGCTTTTGTGTCCCAGCTCCTGTGGGAGAACCTCAGTCCCCGTTTGCAGAACATCGGACAGGTGCTGTACTCGTGCGCATTTCTTAAACGACGGCACTTTTTCTCCAGACACCATTTGAAGTTCAGGAGGAAATTGAAGCCGTTCTCAGCAGGCAGAGCCCATGGGAAGTCATCAGCGGGGGCTCAGGCTGAGAAGGACGGGGCTGCAGGTTGATGTGGATGGAATTCACATTCCAGAAGTCTTGGCTCTTTTTCTCTCTCAACCTTTAGTCTCACTTTTTCATGATTTAATCTCTGCTTCTTATCGTACCAGAAAACCACAGTGTCCTGGGAAACCAATTCAGGCACTGACGACATAGCTCCTTTTTCCCCTCTCTTTCTATTTTGATGTGATTCTAAGTTTCTGGTTAATGGTGTGCTTCTAGCAAGCAAGATTTGAGCATCTGCACAGAGAGCCTCCTCTGATTGCACAGATTCAACCATCTTTTCTGATGTTTTATAAATTCTACTGTTTATAGAAGTCAGAAAATGCCTCTTTCTTACTGAGAGAGGAAGCAGCCTGGGGCAGGTGGAGGAGGGGGTGCTGACAGCAGATGAATGTCAGAGTTTCAATCAGTATTTTCCAGATAATAAAAAATAGGGCTTCCCTGGTGGCGCAGTGGTTGAGAGTCCGCCTGCCGATGCAGGGGACACAGGTTCGTGCCCCAGTCCAGGAGGATCCCACATGCCGCGGAGCGGCTGGGCCCGTGAGCCATGGCCGCTGAGCCTGTGCATCTGGAGCCTGTGCTCCGCAACGGGAGAGGCCACAGCAGTGAGAGGCCCGCGTACCGCAAAAAAAAAAAATAATAATAAGAGCAACTGACATTCGTTGAGCTCTGTGATGTGTTAGGCAGTTGCCAAGGGCTTTGCCTCTTCTCATCTTCACAGCAAACCTATGAGGGTAGAACTGTTAGCCCATTTTACAGATGAGGAAACTGAGGCATGGGGAGCTGGTTGGATGGTGGGGGGACTCACCCAGGATCACACAGCCAGGAGGTGGCAGAGCTGGCATTCTCTGAATCCAGAGCTCACATGAAAAGAAGAGGGAGGAGGGGGCATTTCCATAAGAGGGAACAGGCTGTGCAGAGCCCCATGGGGCTGGGGAGACCAGAGACCGAAGGTGTCGCTGTTCGAGAGGAAAGTGCCTTTAGGGCAGAGCGACTAGTAGGATCTGAAGCCAGAAAGGTAGAGAGAGGCCAGGGCATGCCAGGCCTTGGATGGTACAGCAAGAGGTTATGATTTGCTGTTGTAGGCAACAGCGAATGGACAGGAATCCAGCCTCACCACTTACTGCTGAGTCACCCTGGACAAGTTGTTTACCCTCTCTGGGCTCCAGCATTTCAGTCAGAGATACTTCCTTTCCAAGCAACAAAATTCTTGACGCTAAACAGAAAATGGACTTACTGGGTCCTATATTTAACCGTCCAGGGGTTACCGTTTTCAGGTGAATCCTCACCCAGGATTCTAAAGGTACTGACAGATCTTTCTCTCCATCCACTCTGTCTTCGGGGCGGTCTGCCCCTGCCCCAGGCTCCGGGTTTCCCCTTGTCAGGGCAGCAGATACAGTCCCTTCCTCTCCACACCACCCAGCCCGCAGAGATGACAGAGCTGCATCCCAGCGTTCCCAGTATTCCAAGTCTGGAGCCCCTCCCCTGGCACATCTGACACCAGATGCTTATCCCTCGTGGTGACTGTGAGTGGGAATGGAAGGCACGGATTAGAGCTGAAAACCCAGAAAAGCAGAGAACCTTTTCCCCGAAGCAGAGTCTTGATGCTGTGGGCGGAAGGGAGTGGGTGCGGGTGGGGGTTGGGGGGAGGGGGGAGGGGAGAAGGGGGAGGGCGGGGCGGGGGCGGAGGGGAGCCAACCGATACCTGTCCTCTCAGCTCAGACACGATTCACAGAGTGACGGGGAGAACTGCAGTTGTTCACCTAGTGTGTCCACAGCCCAGCATGTAGTAGGCACTCAACAAATGCTCCTGGCCTCCTGCTTGGCAACTGAAAGAGGAGGGGCAGAGGGGAGAAGCCTCAAGGGTTGCCCTGCGTGGGGCCGGGCGGCGGATGGGCACTGGCTGGAGAGAGGGCACAGGTCAGGGAGGAGGCGGCAGTCCTGCCTTATGGGAACAGTGGGCAGGCATCCAGAAGGGACAACCAGCAGTTGTTCGACGACAGTCAGGTCTGCAGCTTGGGGAATGCGTGGCGGGGTGTTTGTCCAGGAGTCTCAGGAACGGAGCCAGCTCAGATGCGGGGTAGGTGGGTGTGCCGACGAGAGGCGTCGGGAAACCCGAGGGTCTCCGAGCTGGGAAAGGCAGAGCCACGAGGGCGCCCTTCCTTCACCGCCCCTTCCTTGACTCGGCCACCCAGACATCGTGGACATCAAGCCGGCCAACATGGAGGACCTGACGGAGGTGATCACCGCGTCCGAGTTCCACCCGCACCACTGTAACCTCTTCGTCTACAGCAGCAGCAAGGGCTCCCTGCGCCTCTGCGACATGCGTGCGGCCGCCCTGTGCGACAAGCACTCCAAACGTAAGTGCGCATGCCCGGCGGGGCATGTCTGGGTCTGCACTTGTTGGAGCTGCAGTCCCCCGTCCACGAGCCCCAGGACTCCTCCAGCGGAGCCCTGGGAACAGCCCCTCTCTGTGCGCCGAGCCTTCTCCTGAGGGCTGAGGTGTCAGCACTCAGGGTGGCGAGGGCAGATCTCCCTCTCTGGGTGGAGCGAGGGCCAGCAGGGCACACACAGCCATCCAGGCAGGCTGTCTGTACCTGCCATGCTCCAGGCACTATTCTTGACACAGGGGTGCAGCAGGAACCAATGGACAGACAATAAACTCCTAACTAGGTGATGTGATGTCCAGAGTGGTGAGTGGTGTAAACAGCTGCCAAAAAAGCAGAGTATAGGGAGGGTCATGTCAGTGCCACTGACTGAGGAGCTTACAGTGGAGCAGCCTCTCTGAGGTGCTGAAGAAGTGCGCCATGCAGATCTCTGGGGGAAGAATCTTCTAGAAGGGGGACACTGCAGGGGGCAAGGCTCCAAGATGGGAAGGCACCAGTGTGGCCAGATGATGATGTCTGTATAATGGAATATTTAAAATACTGACTTAGGAGGTTTTTAATGACATGAGGGAATGATGTTTAAAGATTCCATGGGGGAGAAAAGCAAGGCAATGGCTACTTCACTGAAAGAATGGAAACAGAAAAGCATGGGAAGAAATACTTCCAGAAATTGTCCCTGAGTGTGTGTGCAGGAAGGATGGAATTTAGGGAGAATAGAGATGGTTTTGTGTCCGCCCACGCTGCTTGAATGACATTCTTCGTGGGCTGGATGTGAGAGTCAGAGCCCCTCTCGGCTTCTGTAACTGTGTTAGCTGGTTCCCTGGGGTCTGAACAAGCAGCCACCCACCAGGGCGGCCACCACTCATACATTTCCCCAGCCCAGGCACACAAGCATAGATTCCAGGCACGTCCTCGTCATACGCCCGGTGGTGTGGAGCTGCATGTGAATCAGCCCACAAAGTCAAGTGCAAGAGCTGTAACTTTATTTTGATGACTCAACTCCATTGAATTTCTCGTCCCCTCTCCTGGGGCTGTGATGAGTATTAATTAAGTATCGGGCCACGGAGGAGTCTGCCTCTCGAGAAGTTCCAGAAGGCTTTGGCACGGCCAAGGTATGAAGGGAGGGACATCGCGCCTTTTGACTACCAGGGGCTTTTTCAGTGGCTGGTGACACTGAGGGCAGGAAATTTTTGCATAAATGCAAAAATTATGCTTTTGGCATAAATGTTCATAGATGAAGTTGGCCTTTAATTTTCTTTGCCTACACTCTTTGCCCAGTTTTATTAAGAAGATTGTTCTCTTGTAAAATGAGCTGGCTGATTTCTCTTTTTTCCCTAGAATATTTAGTATAATATATCAGCTCCTTGAAGTCTTAGTAAAACTCAAGTGTAAATCTTTTTTGATTATTGGTTTTTATAGGTTTTCTATGAGAGTTAATTTGCATCAAAAATGTATTTTAAATTTTTCTAGAATTTTCTTTTCATTATCAAACTCAATACTTTGCACTTTCTCATTAATGCCAGTGACAGGATTGTTCATCAGTCTTTGTACAATACATTGCAGCTTCTGTTTTCCTTCCCTCATTTAATTTGCCATAAGTTGTGAGTAGAGGAGATATCTGCCCTGCTGTCTGCTTTCTCCAGATCGTGTTTGTTCTTAGCCCTCGTCTGGCAAGCAGATGATTGCCAATTAGGTAGTTATTTTTAATCAGAACAAACGGTTGTTATTGGAGCCAGGTCTCTTTATAAGGAGACTTGGAGGTTAGGACCCATTCTTTGCATCTCACTTCTATATATTTACTTAGTTACTACTCAGAACTCAGGGGATGGCTGATAGAGACACCCCCAGAGATGAATGGTCACAGCATCATTTTCTCAACAGATAAGACCGTGATTTTCTGTTCTCTGAAGGAAGGGTGTCCCGGATCACAAGTGGATCACGTGTTGACTTCTGCCGTTGGGCAGATGAGGAAACCGAGGTCAGAGAAATGCAGTGGCTTCCCCAGGCTCCTCCCCGTCAAGGGCAGAGCCAGGAAGCACGGGCTGCTGCTACCCAGCCCACAGCTTGCTGTCTTTCTCCAAAGCAGTAGAAATCTGGGTCTTTTGTCTGCTAGTCATTATGACAGGGTAACCATGGAAACGACTGTGCTTGAATCCTCAAAATAGACAGTTATTTCTGCTTTTCACAGCACAGAGTCTGCCAAAAGGAAGGGCTGTGCCGAAGCACGAAGATTCCCTAGAATAGGTGGTAATGACAATTGCTCCCCCTGGTGGAACCCCTACTCTGTGACAGCCCGATGCTGGTTGAAGCAGGAACCGCAGTTAACATTGGTCAAGGGCTTGCTACACACCAGGTGCTGCTCAAAGTTTACATCTCATTAAGTTCTGAGAGCTACCCTATGATGGAGGTACTCGATTATTCATTTTATAGATGAGGAAACCGAGTGTATTGGTTTCTTCTGGCTGCTGTAACAAACAGTGGCTGAAAACAACACAGATATATTCTTTTACAGTTCTAGAGCGCAGAGGTCTAAAATTTAGGTGTCGCCAGGCCTGCATTCCTTCTGGAGGCTTCGGGGGAGAATCCGTTTCCTTGTCTTTTCCAGCTTCTAGAGGTCACCCACGATCCTTTTCCATCTTCAAAATGCATCACTCCAACCCCTGCTTCCATCATGCCATCTCTTCTTCTGCCTTTGACCTTCCTCCTTCTCTCTTATGATTACAGAGGGCCCACCTGGAGAATCCAGGATAATCTCTGCAGCTCGAGACCCTTAACTTAACATCTGCAAAGTCTTATCATGTGAGGTAGCATGTACAGGTTCCAGGGATGAGGATGCGGCGTCTTTGGGGGCCATGATCGTTTATCATACAGAGGCACAGAGAGGTTAAGACATTTCCCTAAGGTCACACAGCTAGGTGGAACCAGGATAGAGGCTCCAGTAGTCTCATGCCTATCAGCCTGTGTTCTTTCTCACTTAAATCTTCACAGAAGCCTTGAGAACAAAGAACTCTTATGGAAACTGTGGATGAACCAGTTTCATTTAAAGGGTCTGGGTGGGGTAGACTCCCAGGACTCATCCCTGGTAATGGATCTGGGATAGAAAGACCAGACCTAGCCCCCCTCTGTTGGAGAGGCTCCAGATATCTGGGGGCAGAGCCAGGGCCTTGTAGCCGGATCCTGAGGCCCGTGTGGCAGGAGCAGAGTCGGGGGAGGTGGGGGTGAGGTTAGAGGCGCACGGAGAGAGGAGGCTCCACGTGTGGAGAGCAGACGGTCCACATGCAGAGGACTTTACAGACCATGGCGGGGGCTCTGGGTTTACTCTGAAAGGACAGGAGCCACAGGGGGCTTTGCCTGGCTGTGTTTTAATAGGAGCCCCCTGGCTGCTGAGAGGAGGGCGGAAGTGGGGGGCCAGCTGGGAGATTAGCCCAGTAACCCAGATGAAGGATGCTGACACCCGAGCGGACTGGATGCGGTGAGTGGAGGGGGTCGGGTCGTGCATCCGCACGGAAGGTCGGCTTTGCCCACGGACTGAATGGAGAATGGAGAGTGAGAGAGGGTGAGGGGTGGCCGCAGGCTTTGTGCGGAGAGAGGGCGCCCGGCTTCATGGAGCAAGCAGACTGGTAAGTAAATGGGAGCGTGACAGCGGGCAAGTCTCTGAAGGCTGTGCGGCTGCTCTGATGTGGTCAGCTTTAAATTAAGGTGGTCGGAGGAGGCATCTCTGCACCTTGAAGAATGAAAAAAGTGAGCCTGGGACGAGAGGCGGCAGAGGGAAGGGGGTGAGGGACGTGCCACGAGAGGGGCTTGGCTGCAGTGGGGTGAAGGGACAGCGGGGGACCACAGTTGGGGTAGACGTTATTTTGTTCAACGGGGTCCATCACACGGTGCTGAGCAGGGGACAGTTATAAGCAGAGAGTTCATTGTGCCCACCGCCTTAGAGTGACTGCCTGTCCTGGCCCGGCTGCACGGCCTCAGCCTTCCCGGTGGCAGGATGGCAGGGGCGGGAAGGTGACCTCGCAGGAGGCATCTCCTCCAACAGTGGCATCGTGCGGGAGCGACAGGTACCCTGTGATCCACAACCCCACTGCTTCTCCCTCTGCTGCAGGGACCACCTCCCTACCGCAGCTCCTCCTGGAGCCCAAGGTGGGAAGGTGGGACTAGGCTGGATATGTGTGCTCGTCATTCAAGTGGAGGTTCTCGTATGATATCAGAGCAGAGGAGGGACCCGTTGCCAGGGCAGCCAGGAGGAAGGACTGGGCAGGACCCGTCTGCTCCTTCAGGCCCGTCTCCTCCTGTGCTCTCCACCTCCGCAGACTGCAGCCCCACTTCCGTATGTCCATGTTTCTCTCCAGGGTTTCACTGCCCTGCGCCATTGTCCCTGAGTGTGTGGCTCAAGCCAGGGCAGTTCTTCCATCAGCCCTGAACCTCCCTTCATCCCAGCCCCATCTGATCAATTCTGCCTGCTCAGTTTACCCCCCACTTCCCAACCCATGCCCAGAGAAGGCCACCCACGTGCTGACAATGAGGAGTGGCACATAGCTGGTGCCACTGAGAGGGACACAGAGCAAAAGCCACGGGCTCCCGGAGGCCACTTCTAGCAGACACAGGTTTCACTGCTGTGCCTAGATATGTAAGTGGCATCATACCAGGTGGGGAAAGAAATATGTCAGGAAAGGCACGGAGAAGAGGCCACATGGGCAGGCAGCACCAGAAGGTTCTGTCCACTCTGTGAGCAAGGCTGGGCTCTGAGCCTGGCTCCAGGCTGGGCAGGGATGCCGGGATGACCGATGACAAAGGCAGAACCCCCTGCCCCAAGAGCTCACAGCCCCATGAGGTGACCAGGCATCCTCACTGATGCCGTACAAGAGGGCACCCCGGGGCTGTGAGGGCAGCAAGGGTGAGCATTTCATTTCTTTGGAGAACATCTGGACAAGCTGCACAGAGAACAGGATGTTTGAGTTGGGGTTCTGAAGGATGTACAGGAGTTGGTGAGAAAGACAGAGGCTAAAAATGGGAAAGGAAATTTCAGGGAGAGAAAACAATGTGAAAAATAACTATAAAAACAGTTAGGCAGTTTTATTGAACAGCTACTCAAGTCCGTCACTGGGCCAGGTGCTTCTAGGTGTTACCTCTGGAGGTCTAACCATGCTTGTCCTCCAGGTGAGGAAACTTGGGCTCAGAGAGGTTAAGGGGTTTGCCTGAGGTCACCCAGAGCTTGGCTCTGCCCTGCTGCCTGGTATATGGCCGGGCAAGGGTTAGGATAAAGCGAGCGAGATGCCTAAGTCACAACATTGAAGGAGGCATTCATTTAAGGCGACCCCAGAGTGACTTGTTCCGTGTGGTGCCCTAGGGGTCTTGCTTGCCTCACCCTGTTCGAGGCCCTGGGAATTTGGGTATGTGAAGCTGGAGCAGCAGGGCCGGTTGGGGCCCAGTTAGGAAGGAGCTTGGCCGCTACATGTGGGATCTTGAACCTTGATCCTGCGGGCACTGGGAACCATGGAGGGCTTTAAGCAGAAGAGGGACACATCAGAGTTGTGTGCAAGGCTGGAGAGGAAGGCTGGCCCGCACCTCAGGCTTCACTTCTGTTTCCTTGGATCACGGGTGATTCAGAACCTCCCCAGGGTCCCTTCACTTCACTTAGGAGAGGGTGGCGGGAAGGGGGCTCCTCACCCTTCCCCCGTGTGTGACAGCGGAGACACCCAGAGAGGAGGATGCCATTGTCAGGGAACCAGCTAGGGCCACGAGAGCCTTAATTATGCAAAGTTATTTTTTTTAAAAAAAGATCGGACAGAGATTTCTGCTGTTTCGGAGCCCTCCAACTACAAAATAATTAGGGTAGGCGAGAGAGGTGGGATAGAGCCCACCACGAGTGACAGGGGCTCTGGGATGCAGTTCTTTGAACTCTTGGCAGCAATAATTACTGTGAGATGTCCTTAGTGATTCCGTCAATTAGAAGGGAGACCCTCTTATCTCTTATTAATGGCCTGGGGACGTGCAGGTTGTGTCTGGGGGGAGGAGGAGGGATTGATACGGAAGATCCTGCAGTCTTTTGACAAAAAATACTTGTATCGAAAATTTCATAGAAATATTTGACAAGAAAAGGAAGAACTTCTAGGTGTAACTTTTTTCAGGCTTGTCAATATCCTTCCCGCTAATCTTTTTCAGTTCTGGTGCTTTTGTGCTTAAAGAAACCATCAGAAGTGCCCAAGCACAGCCAGAACTGAGACTGCAGTGGGCCGTTTGGTGCTTCTGTTTTCCACTACGGATTAGGTCATCCTCTCAGCCCTTGACCTTTGTGGTTTCCTGCTCCTTAAAGCTAGCAGAAGACGCAGCCCCTGGCTCTGTGACATGCGGTGCAGATGCTCCTCTGTGATTTGGGTCCCCATCTGCCTACCGAAACCCCACAAAGCATGCCAGGAGCCCTGCAGGGTGCAGGGCAGACGGAGCTGGACCAGCCCTAGTGGTTTGGGTGGAGGCTGGAGGAATCCACCGAGGCAGGCGAGGGGTACAAAGTCGGAGTGCAAGAGACAGACCCCGCTTTATGCTTTTATATCTTACCTTCTGTCTGACGCCTAGCAGCAGAGATGCTAATTCAGTCGAGAGAGAGTTCCTGCCACATACCAGGGGAAGTGCTGGGGGCTACCCAGATCCCTGAAGAGAGTTTGAGGTGCATCTTCTTTCAAACCCTCTGCCCCATTTCTCCCAAGTATTAGGTCTCTACCCCTGTTCATTTAAAGACAATGCAGAATCTCAGTGCTTTAGTTTAAGTAAGAAATCAAGGATTGCATTTGTCTTTATTCCGGCGTCTGAGAGAAGAGGGAAATGGCATTGATTTACATTTTTTGGCTTAACAAAGAAAACTTACGAATGTTTATTCCTGCAAAAATAAAGGTGTCAGTGTACCAGGGCACAAAACACGATTATGTGAGATGACCAATCAGAATGCAGAGGTTTTAGAGGCGAAAGGTGACCCACAAGGAGGTCTTCTCCCCGCTGCAGGGAGGGGAATCCTGGAGAAAACCAAATCTTGCCGTGCCCTTCCGTTCTCCGAGCCCTTCTGTGGCTCCCTATTGCCTACAGGATGACGCCCTTCCCATGGCTTACAGCCCCTCGCTCTCGCCTTTCTCAGCCTATGTGGCCTTCAGCTCATCCCTGTCTCAGGGCCTTTGCACATGCTATGACTTCTGCCTGGAGTTCTACTCCCTGGTATCTCACTTCATTCACGTCTCTGCTCAGATGTGCTCTCCCATAGAGGCCCTGTCTATCCAAATCACCAGCCCCCATGTCTCTCTGTCTCCTCACTTACTTTATCTTTCTTCCACCATGGCCCAACGGTATCGCATGTCACTGAGTTTTACTGTCTGACTCTGGGAGGAGATTGTGGGCTTCAGGAGAATGGGGGTGTTGCTCACTGAAGGATTCCAGGGCCTCAAACAGTGCCTGGCTATGGTGGGCGCTCAGTATGGACTGGTTAACTGAGAGGATGAGTGAATGCATGTAGGCATGACCCCATGAGAGCATCCGATCGGCATGAAATGTTTCCAGCCACCCTGCAGAGGGGAGCTGGGCAGGAGTTGTATCTCTGGGAAAGGCAGGAGCAGTGTCTACCTTGGACAAGAAGAAGAACGGGTTCCCAGATTGGGGGTGAGGGGCTGGGACAGACCTGGGAAGTGGGATATGGGACTTTCCCACATAAGAGGGGCCAGCAGGAGGGGCACTCCTGTGAGCCTCTGGGGACATGTGATCAGCTCTCTGCTTCCCTGTTTTAAGCCTGGAGCCTCGAGACAAGCAGGCAGGGCAGCCACTCAGCCGGTGCCCATGGGGACAGCTGGACAGGTTGTCAGATGTTTAAAAGTCCTTCCAGACTGGCTGTAGATGGCTGCCAACCCACCACCCATCCTCTTCCCTGACCCCCAGGCCCATCCATGGCCCAGGTCCTAAGTGGTCAGCAGGGACCCTAATTTCCATCCTGCTGCAGCACCAGGGCCACTGTAGGATCTGATTGTCCAGTGAGGTGGGCAAACTACTGGGACAGCCAGCAACAGACATGGAACTTGGAAGAGCTTGTCCTGCTGCATGGGGACCTCCTTGTGTCAGGAAGCCCTGGCTATGGGGGACAGCAAGGAAGGGATGCTGCTGGGGGAGCCGCTCACCGCCCACTCTGGGATCTCTGGTAAAGGCAGCAGGCTGTTGCCTTCAGGGGTCAGGTAAGCAACTTCCTGTGTGGAGCAGCTGGTCTAAAATAATAGGAGGTGGGTGGCAGGCAGCAAACGGGACTCAGGCTGCATCCGTGGTGGCGAGGTTTGATTTTGCTACAACCCGCACGGCAGACAAACACAACATACCTATGAGTGGGGCTCGGCCATGTGTGCCCAGTGCACCATGAACAGAGGCCCCAGAGCCAGTTAGAACCACAGGCGGTGCCCAGCCTAGTCCAGGACATGGTCCAGCACCTTCGAGGATGCCCGGACACCTCACAGTCCTGGCATTTGGCATCACCAGCAGGAGGCAGCAGAGAGCAGCACATTGAGCACAGCTCTGGGTTCAAATCCCTCCTCCACCACTTTTTCCAGCTCTGAGGCCATCCATGCCTCAGTTTTCTTGGCTATAAAATGGGAATATTAGTGGTACCGACATGATATTTTTATTGTGGAGTTAGATAAGGTAACACACGGGAAAGGCTCAGCACAGAATCTGGCTTAGAGTAAACGCTCAATAAACACTGTTCCAAGAGCTGGTTCTTCCCTCTTTGGAGGATCCATCTGGGCCTGGGCCTGACCTGTATTTAGTTATAAGTTTGATGAATGAATAAATGACCTACCGCATGAGCCCAGATTGGAAATGGAGTCGTCTGTTGTTTGGAACCCATGGGTGGGAGCGGCCCAGTGACGGTGGTTGTTTTTGTCTCCGCAGTATTTGAAGAGCCCGAGGACCCCAGTAACCGCTCCTTCTTCTCAGAAATTATTTCCTCTGTGTCGGACGTGAAGTTCAGCCACAGCGGCCGGTACATGCTCACCCGCGATTACCTCACAGTCAAGGTCTGGGACCTGAACATGGAGGCGCGGCCCATAGAGACCTACCAGGTGGGCACTGATGCCTGGAAAACCTCGCAGCCGCTCTGCGGGTGGGAGACCCGCTGCCGCCTTCCCTGTGCTGAGAATTCACACTCAGGGGCTTTCCCAGCTATAGGGTGGCTTTCATGAGCCCATTTTGCAGGTGGAGACGCTGAGGCTTGAGAAATCAGCTCATCCCACATAGCTCAGCCAAGGACAGGAGAACTTGCTCAGCCCCGCCTCACGGGAAGCTGTGTGTCATGTGCTTGCTGGCTCCTGCCCTGAGGCAGGGCTGTGACTAGGTCTGCAGTCCAAGGTCCAGGGGACAAAGATGAGCATCAGGCCAGGCTCAGTTTGAGGGTGCAGACGATGGCTTCCCTCCCCTGGGGCCGGCGTCTGCAGTCCTACCATTAACGCAGGTTAAGCATTGCCCTCTCCCAGGGAACATCCTTAGCTAGTGATACAGTGGTGAAATGGGAGCGTGGCACATTTCTAAATCCTCAGTGCAGGCTTGTACAGCCAGGCATACAGGATGAAGCATGGGACACCTTCCTGGAAAGTCGTTTATTATTTTATTTTTCTGTTATGATTCATCCATATATATTAAGGAATAGAAAACAAAATTCATGTGATGTTAAAATTTGGCGGAAATATGGGACTGTTTTAAGGCTGCGCCAGTTATGTCTTTAGCTGGGGCAGTCTGGGAGGCTTCTTGAAGGAGGTGACATTTGTGCTGGACCTTGTAGGATGAGTAGGATTTGGTTGTGCAGATGTGAGTGGGAAAACAGTACCCCCCCCACCCCCCGCAGAAAACCCAGCCAAACCCTCATAGTGTCACCAAGTGTTGGGTGCACACAGAGTGCCACATATATTTTTCTCCTCTATTCCTTACTGGCCCTGTGAATGGGGTGATATCAGCCCCACTTGACAGGAAGGGAGCCTGGGATACTGAGAGCTTAGGATATGGGGAGCTGCCTTACAGTTGGGCAGTGACAGCTTCGGGGCCCAAACGGGAGCTGCACAGCGCCCTTCCCTGTCTTCCTTCCCTGCCAAGGACTGGGGGAGGGCTGTGTCCTGGGAGGCGGAGGGCCCCCACTGGGAAGGGGCACAGAGCTCAGAGGGGAAGACGGGGTACTCAGAGCCTGACCTGGGACACGTGTGCTTCTGGCATCTCCACACCCACAGGGACGTCTGGGGCGGCTCCGGTGCCCTTGCCCCGTCCCTCAGCTTCCTCGGGATGACGGATTCGTGAAAGGGCCCCTTTGTTAGCCACTTGTGTTTACTGCAGGCCTCCAGCTCCCACTGCACTTCCCAGGAAGGGGTCAGCCCCTCCTCTACCCTTGGAAATGGGAGGGGTCAGAGACTGGGGCGGGAATGACTTAACCCCTGCTCAGGCCTGTGGGACTGACTGTTCCGGCACCTTCCCAGAGCATGCCCTTCCCAGAGCCTGCCCAGGGACATGACTGTGTCCAGCCCTCTGAGGCCCCTCAGTCTTTCGTGTCCCTGGTGTCAGCAAAAGCCCCCAGACCCTGAAGCTAGGTGCAGTGTTCAATGTGAGCATTTTGTGGGGAGAGGGTCCAGAGCCTTCAGATTCCCAAAGCACGTGAGGACCCAATAAAGTGGGAGAATCACTGCTCTGGAGGACCAGGTCCAAAGCTGGGTGCTTGGCTTCTGGCCCAGCTGACCTATTGATTCTAAAATAGTAATCTTTATGTAAAACCAACATAACTAACCTTTTTTAGCTGTTAGATGCTAGAAATTGTGTAAAACAGAATTGTGTTTGGCTGACTTGCAGTACTGAATAGATAGGGGCTTTTCTCCCTTCACAGGAAGCCTGGAGTATCCTAGAATACTTAGTGGCTTTGTGACCTGCCCAGTGTCCCAGTAGCCACTTCTGTGATTTAGTTCACTATTGTTTGAGTGTTGGTTTTCTACCTTCATGTTTGACACCTCATGGTGGCAAAATGGCTGCCACAACTCCAGGAACTATGTTGACCATCCATTCAGGAAAGGAGGAAGTGTGAAAGGCTGTGCTGTTTGGATCTGTGGTATGTTTTATTATGAACACAAAAATTTTCCCAGAACACTCCTGAGAAGACCTCTTACAACTCATTGGCTAGAACAGGCCCATGACCAGGCTGGAAAAATTAGTAGGTTTACAGCCTCTGTGGTTGAAGAAGACAGGGAGAAAAGGGTAGGGATGGGTGTTAAGTGAGCCTTAGCATGTGCTTCATTGACATAAGACCTTGGCACGCTTTTCCTCTTCTAAGCCTCCCAGCTGTCCTGGACGGTGGGGACAGTGTTCTCTCTATCCCATTTTATTTGGAGAAAATTGAGTTAAATGGCATATCTGTGGTGGTAGAGTAGCAAGCAGCCGACCTTAGATTGGTCTTTCTTACTCCATAGTCAACACCCTTCCTCACCCTGCCACCAGAGGGCAGGAGGCACTCAGTGTGCGGGAGAGAACAGCACGTGTGTTTGGACGAGTGCATCAGTGAGGCTGCGTTGAGTGCAACGAGCACACACAAACGTGCCAACCTGGAGGGGTGAACACGAGCATCTTAACAATCTGTGTCCAGAAATGACCTCAGGCACCGTTTATCCCTATTCATCTTAGTCGTACACATACTGGGCTGGTGCTTTGTGCCCCACTAGACCCTGGGCTCAGAAGAAGGGAGGAGCCGTGACCTCACCCTCAAGGGTCCCAGATGACAGGAACACAGTGAACCTGAACCTGCTGTGGCCATGGGCTAGGAGACCTCTAGCCACAGACACACACCACATGAGAGCCGCTGAGGGCTTTTGAGGAAGCAGAGTGGAGAAAGGGAAACAGCTGGGGGAGGGCCCTGCTGTATCTTCAGCCAGGTGGCCCACCTGGGGAGCCCAGCCCCACCATCTCCAGTTGCCTCTAACCCCACTCATTTATTTTTAAAAAATGTATTGAGGTCCTGTGATGTGCCAGGCCCTGTGCACCCCACTGGGAAATTGTTAGGGAACAAGGCAAGTAAGTCCTGCCTAGAGGGGCATCCGTTTCAGCAGGGAAGATGACCAGAAACCTAGCAAATAGGTGAAATAATCACAAGCTTCCAAAAGAGTGACAAACCAGGGGCTGAGGCAGAGAAAATAGGGATGCTGAAGCCTAGGGGAAATAAGGGCAGGAGCCCTCTACAGGGAGGGTGTTCCCAGAGGAGGGAAGAGCAAGTGCAAAGGTCCTGAGGCAGGAACATGGTTAGTGCGCTCAAGAAATGGTGAGGAGAGACTTCCCTGGAGGTCCAGTGGTTAAGACTGCACTTCCAATGCAGGTGGCGCTGGTTCAATCCCTGGTCAGGGAACTAAGATCCCACATGCCGCACGGCATGGCCAAAAAAAAGAAATGGTGAGGAGCCAGCTGGAGCAGAGTGAACATATGGGAGAGAAGAAGAGCCTGAGGTCAGAGAGGTGACCGGGGGGACTTGTGTGCACCGGAGGGTTTTGAGCAGAGGCATGACGTGATTCAGCTTGGTTTCAAAGGGATCCCTCTGCTGCCTGTAAGATAAACCAGGGCTGGGGGTTGGGGTGTAGGCAGACACAGGGAGAGTAGCCAGAAGTCGTTTGCAATAAGCTGGGTGGTGGTGCTTGGAGCAGGGTGGCAACGTAGGACAGATGTGGTGAGAAGGGACTGGGCTCCGGATTGCTTTGGATCCTGGACAGGCTGAGTGTGGGTATGAGAGACAAGACGTGTGTGGAAGCATGCTGTCACCTGTGGCCTTTGTACCTTTGTCCAGAAAGGATGGGGGACGGTAGAGGGACCAGGGTTCACCAGCCTCGAGGGGTCTGGACGGTCCAGTGTGGGCTTTGGGGAGAGAGTTCCTGGCTGGAGAGAAACATCTGGGTGATGTCAGCGTATGGACAGAATTTAAAACAGTAGTGCGGGGAATTCCCTGGTAGTCCAGTGGTTAGGACTCAGCACTTTCACTGCCGAGGGCCCGAGTTCAATCCCTCACTGGGGAACTAAGATCCCATAAGCTGTGAGGCAGGGCCCCAAAATAAAAATAAAGCAGGAGTGCAGGTTGAGTGGGAAGAGAAGGGCAGTGGGGCAAGCTTCGCGGGCAGGGCGGGCAGGGAGCCCTCTCTGGGGAGGGGCATGCCATCCAAGGCCTCAGGAAGTCCTGTGTTAAGAACCTTCCAGGCTGCGGGGTCAATATAAACACACACTAAGTCAGGGCAGGAGCCTCAGGTGTACTTGATGCTCTGAGGACTCAGAGAGAGAAGTTCAGCCTGGGGGAATCCAGGGAGGCTGCCAGAGGAGGAGACCTCCTCTAAAGATGGGTTTTTAAAGATGAATAAGAGGTTCCCCGACGGAAAAGGACAAAAAACCCCTTTTTCTTCCACACCCCTCCCTGCACTTGACCCTTGGTTTGTGGCCAATGTCACTGCCCAGCACGAGTTGGACACTTCTTTCTCTCCATCCCTCCATAGTTAATCGGGGTCGCAAACACCTCCCTAGTGCTTTGCCCCATGGTCGTTGCCCTGAACCCTCATGCGCTTCTCCGGCAGGGGGAATCTCATGACCCGCTTTTCAGACGGGAAACCTGAGGCTCATAGCAGCTAAGTGACTCCCCTGGGTCACAAAGGGGCAGAGCCAGGAGTTCAGGCTTCATGTTACCCATTTACCTGCCCCTTCCGCCACCCAGAGGGCAGGGCCATGTCCCCGAAGAGAGCTGGCACCCAGGAGGCCCCGTGGTTATAGAGCTTGTGGGATGGGGCTACAGTCAGATGGACGCAGGTCATGGGGCATCAGCCTCTCTCCTGTGGTGTCTGGTAACCCTGGGAGAGGATCCTGGCCTTCCACTTGTACGCTGTGTGACTTTGGGCCAGTTACTTAACCTCTGAGCTTCAGTGCCTCATCTATAAAACAGGACAGGTGGCGTCTGCCGAGATCACGCTTGAGAGGCCTGTGTGAATTCTCCTTCCCCTTTTCTCCATGATGGTCACCAATGTGCTCACGGTGACCACTTGTCCTCAGAGGACACGACCCTATACCAAATAGTCACTTACATTTGATCCTGGAACAGCCCATGAGGTGAGTGCTCTTATCACTTTAAGGATGAATAAACCAAGGCTCAGAGAGGGTGAGGTCACTGTCCAGGGTCACACAGCCAGGGAGGAGCAAAGCCAGGATTTGGTCCCCTCTCTGGCCACAGCTCAGGGGTCGGCCGTGTGCCAGGCTATGGACCCTTCCCGATGAGCAGGGCTGAGTTGGGAATGCCATCCAGACCCTGGAGGGCACAGGCCTGCTCAGTGAGACCCTCCTCGTGGAGGGGCGCCAGGACTGTCGGGGTGCCCCCCTCAGCTCACCCCGTCCCCTTCTCTCACCAGGTCCACGATTACCTTCGGAGCAAGCTCTGTTCCCTGTATGAGAACGACTGCATTTTTGACAAGTTCGAATGCGCCTGGAATGGGAGCGACAGGTAACCTCAGACCTTGGACCCCACCCACCTAACTAGGGACCTTCCACTCTGCAGGGCCGGCTGGTGACCTGGGCGGGATGTGTCAGGGGGACTAACTGTTATCAAGCCTGAGGAATCAAGGTGTTCCAAGGAGGCCCAGTCTTTCTTGTAGCAGGTTCGAGCTCTCAGCTCTCAGATTCAAGGGCAGAAAGGAAACTTCGTGTTCTGAAACTATACCTAACCTCCATGTGGAGCCCTGTTCTCCTGAGTGGTAGTGGAAACATCTTTAGTCAATTCCGGGTCCCTCACCCTGCAGCCCCTTCCCCAGGTTGTCAGGACTGAGGGCTGTTCAGGTGCTAGAGCCCCGAGGCGGGGAGGGCTTTAGCCACCGGTCTACACCCGCCTCCCCCCTCCTCCGGCCCATTGGGCTCCGGGGAGCATGGCAGAGCTGCTGCACCTTTTGCGGCTGGGGGCTTCCACAGGTGCAGCCGCCTCTCACAGCCCCACCCACCTGGGAAATGGCTCTGAGCCTGACCTGAGTTCCTGCTTCCCCATCACCCGGCTCAGCCCAGGGCGAGTGTGGACAGGGAAGGCCCAGGGCAGGGACCCAGGTGACCAGACCTTGCAGGGCTGAAAAGCACTCTGGCCAGGATATCGGCCTGTCGCCCGTCACACTTCACAAGCGGAGCGGGTTTGGCGAGGGAGAAGGCGCGGAGTGAGAGCCGGCAGCCTTCGACTTAGGTGCCATCCCGGGGCGCGTCCATCCACGTGGACCCCGTCAGTCCTGCGTGTCCGGCCAGGAGCAGGCTGGGCTGTCCCCAAGTTCTGAGTGTGGCTGGCACTGCCGTGGTCGTGGGAGAGCTTCTGTGCTACCACCCTGTGTGGCTGTGAGCACAGACCCACCGGGACCGCCAGGGAAGATGGGTGGGGACCCAAGGGGTGTCGAGCTGCTGTGTCCAGGAGTGGAGGATCCCCTGGAGCTTCTGCCAGCATCCTGGGGCTCAGGAGTCTCCAAGTGGACAGTGCTCTCAGAGGGGCCAGTATGGTGGGCACAGGGGGTCCGCTGAAGGACACTTAGAAAGCCAGGTGGAGGCCCTGGCCTGAGACTGGGCTGATGCAGCGGCGTCAGAGGGGACCCACGGCACTCCCTCCAGGGGCCTGCCCCCAGGCTGACACACTGGGGGTTCCCCAGGGATTACCGGCAGTAGGTCTGGGGCTGGGGAGTTTATTAGAATCTGAGAAGACAGCGAAAAGGGGATTCCAGTACTACTGCGTGTGTGTCTGTCTGTCTGTCTGCCTGTCTTTCTGTCTTTATGTGTTGGGCTCCCAGTGGTTGTGACCACTGCCCGCCTTTCCTTCACATCACCACCAGGGGGCGTCCATGAACGGGCATGCTGGGCTTCCAGAGACTGGAGCCGCCTTCTCTTCCTGGCTTTCGGGTGCCCAGCCTGGAGCTGCTGTCCTGCCTCTCACTGCCATGCACTTTACATGCCAGCCACCCCAGCCCTGGTAGTCCCTGCACCTTCCTTCACAACCCGCTCTACTCCCACCCCCTGGAACCCTGACCACACTGCACCTGGCTCACTCCTGCTGTCACCTCACTTTACTGACTCAACTCAAGGCCACCTCCTCCAGGAAGCCCTCAGGGTCCTCTGCATCTTGACACCCCCAGCCTCCTGGGTTTTCCTTCTGTGTCTTTGCATTTATTACATGTTTTCATCTTGCCTCTGTTTGCCTTCCCCACTGGTTGAGGTGTCCCTGGGAGTGGGACTGTAGCTCAGCCCATCCTGAGCCCCTCACCTGGGGCCTCAGGAGTGTCCAGTCAGTGGTTGTTGACCTTCTGGAAGGCATAGGGGTATGCCACCTCCTTCCACTTCAACACAAGCAACCCATGAGCCCAGCAAGCCCCATAGAGGAGGATCCCAAGGTAAATAAAGCTTGGTCCCAGCCTTCCAGGAGCTCAGAGGCAAAGGGGAGAATCAAGTGCTGCCCTCCAGGGTCCCCACCCTTGAAAACCAAAGCAAACCTTCTGAATCCCTCAGCTCAGCGTTTTCTGTCCTTCTCACGTTAACGGGAAGCTTCCAGCATGCCAGTTGTATAGGTAGCAGGACAGAGCGGGTGGACATCTGATAACCCTCACAGCGCCCCTTACCCAACTCTAGCAAGACTTAGATGGGCAGCCTGGGGGCGAGGAAAGGGCAGCGGTTTTGGGGTCAGACACCCTCGATTTCCAGACCGTGCTCCACCACTCTCCAACTGTATGCTTCAATAAGCCACCTGACTTCTCTGAGTCTGCTCACCTGGAAAGTAGTTCTAATAAATCAGGACTTTCAAGGGCTGCTTTGAGGATAAGACGCTGTATGTGAAACTCCTGGCAAGGCCATGGCTCCATATTGGCAGCGGTTGGTCCGATGATTTGCACACACCGGTCTGTTGTTTGTCTTGTCTGAAAGAACCCTGCAGAGCCACCAAGACCCACCTCAAATGCCACCTCTTCTAGGAAGCTCCCCTTGATCTGTTCTGCCTGGGAAGAAGGTATTTGTGTCAACCAAGTATCTTCCAGTTGCAGGAATCAGATAAGCCTAAACTTGTTCTGAGAGGTTCCAGCAAGGCTACCCCAGGGCTCATGCTGTACCTTTGGGGCCATCTCCTCTCTGTCCACTCCCATCTCTGAGCCTCCCTGCTTCTTCCTAAACACTAGCCTCATCCTCTCCTACTACAGATGGCTCCCCCTTGCTATTCGGGATGGTGACCCCAAATAGTCCCCCTTCCATTGTCCTCCCAGCCCACAATCACCCTTCTAGGTATATGGAAAATTCTCGTGGAAGGATCTGATTGGCTTTGTTTGGGTCACATGCTCACTTTTGAGCCAATCAGCATGGACATGATTTAGTGCATGCCACAGTTGGCCAGCAGGGGGCAGTAGAGCACCATGATTGTCACACTCTCCAGAACTACAGGGATGGGGCAGGAGCCTTTCCCCAGTGGAAAGAAGAGAGCCTGGGGACAAGGGCAGCCAGGACCTGTTAAAAGAACCTTCTAGAATGTTAGAGAACACCTAAGAATGGGAGCAATGGGCCATTCTGTCCCAGTGTGGTTTGCAGGGTGCTGGGACCTGGTGTTCCGAGGTGAGAGAGACCCCTCCCTGCAGGTGTGGTGGGGCTCCCTCCCCTCCCCCAGGGGTGTCAGCTGGATCCCGCAGCCAAATGGAAGGAGGATTAGCAGCTGTGTGGGTTACAAATAACTTTAATGATCTCGCTCTCCTTTCCCCTGATGGCTCAGGAGAAGGATGGGTGTTGTGTGAAAGCACCCACTGGGTTCTGTGAACTGTTCCCTAGAGAAATGGGTGGCGGGAGGGCTGCCTTCTCTCTTCTCTCGCCCCTGCCAGCAGGGAGGGAGGGGGCGAGGCCCCCCTGGTCGGGCCCCTTGGCACGCAGATTCCTTCTCTGGGAATCCGTCACCTACTCTCTCCTTCTGCTTCCCTAGTCTTGGGCTCCCAGTCAGACAGGTGGGTGGGGCTTCAGGCCACACGGATGGTTAGAATTCAGAAATACCTGTTGGCATTTAATACATAACAGGAGGTGGGATTTACTGAGCTCAGCACTGTTCTAAGTGTTTTACGTTGTTATCTAGTCCATTCTCACCAGGGGCTGGGGTCCCTCACCCCATTTTATAGATGGGAAAACTGCACGGGGAGCTAGGAAGCATGTCAGGGGCAGAGCTGGGATCTGGACCCAGGTGGCTGACCCACATCTGCAGAAGAGCCACTTTATAGAAGGGGCTTTCCATCCTCATTGCCCCCAAATACCTACCCATCCATCTCTGAACACAAGGTCAGGGAGAGCAGTTTGGGTGTCGAGGGAAGGTGGCACCAAGCACTAACGTGCAGATTGTGGCTCTGGTGGGAGGCTGGCCTCACGGGCACACGGCCATCTCCAGGAGCCGCACAGCCTGGGCAGGCAGCTGCTTGTGGGCCGGAACCTAAACGGGGTTCCTGGCCCAGACTTGCCAGGCCCCAAGCCAAGTGAAAGGTCCTTTCTGTGAAGGATCAGAGGTCGGAGGGGCAGACTTATCAGTGAGAAAGGAAACAAAGTGCTGTATCAATCACATTAGGAGACGGATGCCACTCTACCCTCTTCCCTCTGCTGGGGAGACCCCTCTCCTTGAGCAGTTTCAGGAACCAGGCAGCAGAGGGGCCTCCCCAACCCACACCCAGGCCATCAGCATCTAGAAAGGACCGACATTAAGACATGGTCCACAGGCGAGGTGACAGGTGACTTGTAATGACAACTTGTCCATTCTCATGTGGGCCCCGGGGAGGTGGGCTTCCCTGGGTCTCCCATGAAGATGCTACAGGCTGGGGCCTCAGGTACCACACTCTCCTGGTGTCAGCCCAGGTTCTCCCACAAGAAGGAAATATGTTACAAGGACATATGTCACTTTCAGCCTGTGACTCAGTATCATTCGGGGAGCCTGAGCATCTGACCCTGCACAGCCCAGTGCACGGGATTACTCCTGTGACTTGGGTGATACTGAAGACATGGCTCATGTGCATAACCCTTGTAAACCGAGGGGTCCTCGTGGCTCATCTTGGAGCAATGACACCGTCAGGAAGCACAGTTCATCTCCTAAAGGGAGGAGGGATTCCAATCTGTCCGCATCTCTCCTGAAGAACATTGAAGGGGACCACTTCCTTACCCTCAGTATCGTTTTCTGGAATTCACTCCCACCTCGCCAGTTACTTTGTATGCCCTGCCCCCAGCTGCTCCAAAACCCAACCCCTTTCTCCAGGCCCAGGCCCATGTAGGTGGTATTCTTTTCTCTCCCATCTCTTACTGTGTAGATTAACATCCTTCCTCTGGTCCAACAGGAATCCCTTCTCCTTAGGAGAGGTAGGGAGAAGAGGTGGGGAGTGGATAGACAAATATAGAATGCTCTTTAGGAGAACGGGGGAGGTCTGTGAACACCTGCACATTGATGGTGTGCAGACAGTGATCATTTAGTCACTCAACTATTCAGCCAACAGGAGGGTCCTGGGTCCCCGCCAGGAGGCCACATCTGGCTGATTCAGGGGCCTGCCTTTTGTCAGCGCAGAGTTTGTAGCCCAGTGTCTCCTGTGTTTATTTCACTTTGCTCGTCTTCTTCTGTTGTTAGTCTTACTGAAAGCCTAGGGCTCTCTCTTTTGGACTAAAGGGCAAACAAAGTACAAGGGAATGTTTTTATAATGTTTGGGGCAGAGCATTAAACGGGTCTCAGTTCCTGGCCCTAAGTCTGTGTGCTGAGGCAGCCAAGATGTGACGGAGGACAAGAGACCCTAAGAGGAGGTGGGAAGAGGCAGGCGTGTCCCCCGTCTGCTTCCCGGGCGATGGTCCTGCAGCCCCGGGAGGAGGGGCGGGCTTCTCTCTTCTGTTGCCCCGCCTGACTCCGCTCCGTCTCCCGCCAGTGTCATCATGACTGGGGCCTACAACAACTTCTTCCGCATGTTTGACCGGAACACCAAGCGGGATGTGACCCTGGAGGCGTCGCGGGAGAGCAGCAAGCCCCGGGCAGTGCTCAAGCCGCGGCGCGTGTGCGTGGGCGGCAAGCGGAGGCGGGACGACATCAGCGTGGACAGCTTGGACTTCACCAAAAAGATCCTGCACACGGCCTGGCACCCGGCCGAGAACATCATCGCCATCGCGGCCACCAACAACCTGTACATCTTCCAGGACAAGGTGAACTCCGACATGCACTAGGCGCCACACGGCCACGTGCGGAGCGGCCACCAGGGGGCGCCGGGCCGTCCGTCCAGCATCCCGGGGCCGGACCGCCTTTGCTGGTGATTGTTTGAAAACAGGAAAAAGGATTCACAGTAAACCGACGTGATTGTCGGCCTTGAAGTTCAGTTCTTTCATCCCGTACTTTAACCGCGTGCAGTCGTTCCCACCTTATTAGGATTTTTACCTCTGCGCGTTAATTTTTCACTCCAGAGGTTCCTTTCTGGGGACGCGGGAGCCCCGGAGCCATTTCTCTCGCGCGCCTCACTGGCCCCAGATCAGGGCTCCGGGGACAGAGAACGAAGCTCAAACAAGCCAGCCAGGGATTCTTTTGATGATAAATGGAGCAATTGCCACTGTTTCAGAGCCGAGGGTCTCACTGTTTTGCTTTTTGGATCGTGAATTCATGCTGAGAATTTGCAAGCTCTTTTAGGTTATTTTAATGTCTTTGAATATCCCAGGTCTGTTACAGTTTCTTGAGAGGAAGGGGAATGGAATCCCATGTGTGTGCCTGTTTTCTTCACCATTTAAACAACCCTTCGCGAGCATCTGCCCCGTGCTGGGCGTAGTGCCAGCCCCCCAGGCCCATGGGTCTGTCCCTGCAGCCGCCCTGTGGCTCTCCTGTCATCCTGCAGCCGTCACTGACACCTCGTGGGAACTCGTACTGGCTCCCTCCATGATCTTTCTGAATCTTCATCACGACCCTGTGAACTGGGTGCCTATTCATTTCCTCCATAAATGCCAACTGCACACTGAGTGCCAGGCTCTGTGCCAGGTGCCAGGGATTAAAGGTGAATAACTTGTCATTCCCATTGTGCATACAAGAAAACTGAGGCCCAAGGCCTGCACCAACCAAGGGGGGAGTCAGGAATCCCATCCAGGCGCTCCCACAAGGCCCTTTATAACCCACCACGTTGGTGGCTTATGTTAAATCAGCATTCTAGCCTGGAAGCTTCTGGAAACATCTCTTCATCTTGTGAAGCAGGACAGAGCAGGTGGGACAATGACGAGGGTCCGGGGAGAATCGAGACACAGAATGCAGAAGACCCCCGGGGTGCCCCTCACCTGTTGGGTAACGAGGAACTCCGCCCTCTCTCCACCCCACATCTGTACCCCAGCTCCTTTTCCAGATGCACTGAACTGCCTCCAAAAGAAAATTGCATGGTATGACCATTTTAGGATAAATTTTCTTTTATGACCCTCAGTCCCAAAGGACACTTCCCCTCGGGCCGCAGAGAATGCGGTATTTCCAGGACAGTTCCTCCCGCTGTCAGGACCAGATCGGCCCACCCACCCACCAGGCCCACTTGTCTTTGCCCTTGGAACTGGCAGCGGAACCACGTGGCTTGCATTTTGATTCAAAAAGCGGAGTTTAGAGGCCCAACCGAATCCGACATTTTTTTTTTTACAAGATGTAACCTAACCCAGGAAATAGGCCCAACCCGAGATTTTTCTCAACAGATAATGGTCTACTTTTGTGTGTGTCAAAGCACAGAACGCATGTGCACTCACTTCCAGCCATATGATAATTACACAAGGAAATGGGTCCATTGATTTTTTTTTTTAATCAACATGAATGAAGAATGTTTGTTTATATATCACTGTAAAATCCAGGTAACCTGGACAGTATTATATGTACATATCTATTCTAACTAAAGTTAACAATCACAGGGATGGATTCCTCTTTTTCCCTTTGTAAAGAGGTTCAAAATGTGGTAAATTGTATAGAAATCTTGTTGAAGCCAAAATCCAGCTCTGAGGGCCTTACACAATTACTGGGGTATTTGGTGTGATCCATTTCCCTTTGTGATTCAGATGCTGAGAGGAAATTTGCATTTGCAGATAGAGGTTACTGTCAGATCATAGATTTAACATGGACCATTTCTACAAAGTGCAAATCTGTATTCAAAAGGAGGTCTTAATACAGTTCCTGGTTCCTTACTCTGTTTTAACTTTGGATACCAAACCAGAAAGGAAAAAAAAAAAGAGAAAGAAAGAAAAAGATCTCAGAAGAAAAAGCATGCCTTTGGATCCCTGGAAAATAATGATGTCCAAAGCAAATTATGAATAAAATGTGTGTTGAGAAAAGAGGCTGAGGGGGAGGGGCAAAACTAGACATGGCAGAAGGGCCAGTAACATAGTCACAAACTTTGCTTCCTTACCATTTAAATTTTCTGCTCTTTTTGAATGTACGGGCGTTCACATAGTCATTGTGAAGTTGTTGAGTTGTTTTTGTTTTTATTTCAATACTCTGAGGACCGATCGCTCGGTGGCATCGGGTACGTGGTGGTAGAGTAGACAGGCCTGACCATTTTGGACTCTGTGACTCATAGGTGCATTCTTGTTTTCTTTGGTGTCTCACAAACTATCCAACTGTTGAATAAAATTATAAATATGTTAATACCAGCTTTTTCCAATAAAATAACAAATGTTACATGGAAAATGAGGCCTGGAATGCTGTTTGTTTTTAATGGGCCATGGGTCCCGTCAGGAGGCACATATGGCGGATGGGGATACACATGGGAAGCCTGGCTCACTTCCAGGCTTTCCTGCCTCCAGATTCTACGGCAGCCTTTAACCTTTCCGAGCTCTGATTTCAACACTGAGGAAATGGAGCTGATGATAGTACTGACCTCGTGGTTTGGGGTCGTGAGGGGAGGAGCGAGATTAAATTGGATAAGGCCTGCAAAGTGCAGTGCCTGGCACGTAAGCTCTCAGTAAATGACAGTTGTCTTGTTTTGTTTTGCTTTGCTTGTTTTGAAGCAAGGAAGCATAGCCCACCACGATTTTCAAATATTCTCACACTCTCCCCTCACCTTTTTTGAGCCTCACGTCCAACTTGAGAATATGGCACAGATGAGGAAACTGAGGTTCAGAG
The DNA here is from genome assembly GCF_964270905.1 of Leucopleurus acutus. Taxonomy (NCBI): domain Eukaryota; kingdom Metazoa; phylum Chordata; class Mammalia; order Artiodactyla; family Delphinidae; genus Leucopleurus; species Leucopleurus acutus. The sequence goes on from NC_139146.1 coordinate 137,349,756, forward strand.
AGGTGAAGGAATTGGCTCAAAATCACACAGCTAGCAGGTGCTGGGGCCACGTTTCTAGTCTGGTCCAGTTAACTCCTAATACGGTGTTCCCCCAGCAGCACCACCACACATGCTTCAGTGTCCTGGGGAACAGGATCTGGGAGGAACCAGACCACAGGGCATCTGGATTGGTTCTGGAAGCCAGAGAGGCCCAGCCCCACATGCTGCAATGGCTGAGATAAGCCAGAGACTGTGTGGGGAAGTGCTTCATGTACCCCGTGGCTTCCCTGCTCCCCTCCTGGGAGCCCAGGCCTTGCCTCCACTTTCAAGAGGGTGTTTTAACTTCGGGCCCAGCAGGAGGAAGGAAGTGGCTGTCCTGGTGGGTGTGCTGGCAGGACTTTGGCTAAGTTCTCCATCAACCACTCCACCCCAGGACACTGATAAAGGAGGGGAAAGCCACTTCCGGGATGTGTGACCTTGGACAATGGGCTAACCTCTCTGAACCCCATGTGTAAATAGAGGGCAATGCCACTCCTTCTTGCTGGGATGACTAGTGAGGTAATAAAAAATACCTTGTTAAACCCATGGTAGTATCTCGTTTAGGCTTCATGTTTTGCCTTTTTGTGGGGGAAGGGGGGGGTATTAGTGTTATACCCATTTTACACCTGGAGAAACTGAGGCTTAGGGAGAGTAAGATTTAACTTGTGCCGAAATTCATAGAACTTGTAAGTTGTGGAGTCTGGATTCAAACTCAGATGGTGGAAGCGCCGGCGCATGGCAGATGCCCAAAGGATGGTGACGATACCGTGGTCTCAGCCCTACCAAATCCAGCCCCACCCAGCACTGACTGAGCACCAGCTCTGGGACTCCACAGGTGTGATTAAGATGATGGACCTTGAGATGGAGAGCATATCCTGGATTATCCAGGGAGGAGCAGTCTGTCACATGAGTCCCAGAAGGTAGAGAACCTCTGTTGGCTGTACTCAGAGGGAGATGCAGCAGTGCAAAAAGGGTCAGAGAGGTGTGACATGAGGACTCCACCTGTCATCGCTGGCTCTGAAGATGGAGGAAGGGGCCACAGGCCAAGGAGTGTGGGTGGCCTCTAGGAGCTGGAGAAAGCAAGGAAACGGATTCTCCCCTAGAGCCTCTGGAAGGAGCACAGCCCTGCCGACACATCGATTTTAGCCCAGTGAGACCACGTGGGACTTCTGACCGCCCCCCGCAGACTGTAGGAGAATAAGTGTGTTGTTTTAAACCACTCCAGTTCGTGGTCCTTTGTCGCAGTGGCTCTGCTGAGTGGACACACTCAGGTCCCTTCATTCTGATCTCACAGCCAATACTTTCAGCAGATTTCTGCCCACTTTCACAGATGAGGACCCCAGAGAGGTCCAAGTACTTGCCTAAGGTCAAGCAGCAAAGGCGGGACCAGCCTCCATGTGGCCTTTCTTGGGGGCAGCCAGGGTGGGGCCTTGCCGGGAGCTCTGAGCCGTGCTCAGGGGCTGGCAGCCAGATGGTAGCACAGAGGGGTGTGGGGCTGCTTGAGGGCCAGGGCCCTGCGGGGAGCGGCACACGTGGACGGGCCCCCGGGCTGAGCTGTGGGCAGGCCACAGGGCGAGCACTCCAGGGGCCACGTGAAACAAGGCTCAAACTCTGCTCCCCTCGCCAGACCTCTTCCCAACTGCAGACCATCCTCTGCTCGGGTGAAGGCAGAGCCGTCACCCTGTTTCCCCCGAGCCCTGAGCCTCTGAGGCTCCTGACACCCACTGGACTATATGCCCTTGAGCCGTGGCCTGGAGTGTGGGCCCCTCGGTGACCTGCCCAGCTGCCTGGCAGCGTCCTTACCCTTCACACTCCGTGTCGTTTTTGTATTAACAGCGGGCGCTTCTGAGCCGTGCACTGCACCAGGCACCGTGCTGAGAGCTTTTTGTGAGCTTTTCTCATTTCATCGGCAAGTCGCCGTAAACGAGGATGCTGTGATTTCCTTATTTTACAAAGATGGAAACTGAGGCACAGAGAGAGAGGAGTACCTCACCCAAGGCCACAAACTGGGGATCCGGCCCCAGGCAGTGTGCCCCCAGACTGGGTCCTGGAGTCGCCGCCACCTGAGCCACCTCAGGTCCCCATGGGTGCCGTCCGAGGGGTGTTTTCGGGCCACTGCTGCTTTTCCTCTGCTGGGAACTAACTTCGCAGCCTGGAACAGCAGGCTGGCTCAGGGCCTGCAGAAGTGGAACCGCTCGACGACGAAACTCCACGAAACTTTAGCAAAGGCTTACCAGCTTGGAGGGATGGTTTCCTAGCAACGGAGAAGCTTATAGAGCTCAAGATAATTGCCCGAGTTGTGAGTGATTCATTTAAAACAGCCATTGTCCTCTTTTAAAAAACAAAGCCCCATTGTTGCTACCTGGATGCTGTTAGAATTCCACATGGGGCCCACACAGTCAAGTGACAATGAATTTCAGAGAGGAACTGACATCCGCAGAAGGCAGCAATATTAGGAAGACAAAAGTAAAAATAAAAATGGAAAGGAATCCATTATTAAAAGATGTACAAACATGCAAAATAGAGATGGATGGCTGGAGAAGTGACTTATTCATTTAATACACGTGTAACGCCTATGAGGGGTGCCAGGTGAGAACTAACTTCACCATTTACCTTTACAAACCTGCTTAATCACTCATTTGTTCGCTCGACAAATGTCCTTTGGGTGCCCACTATGTGAGCAGCACAGAGGCTAAGTGGTTCAGGGCAGGGACGCTGGAGCCCAGTTCAGGGATTCAAAGCCTGGCTTTGAGGGCAGTTGTGGATCTTGGAGGCGTTACCTACCCTTCCCGCGTCTCAATTTTCTCATCCACAAAGCATGGAGAATGATAGCACCTACCTCGTGGGGTGGTGCAGATTAAAGAAGAAAATCCTGGCAGAAGTGGTCAGCACGGAGCCTGGGCCCCCTGGAAGCGTGTTGAATGACATCATCGCTCTGCCCTCGCACTGGGACAAGCTTCAGTGAAGTCTTGCCAAACCCTGCAGCTCGGTCCCTGTGGGAAATCAGGGTAGCCTGTGTCCATGCTGAGAATGAAGCCGCCTTGCGCGGAGGGCAGCAGGGAGCCTGCGGGAGGGGGGAGGGGGCTGGGGGAGGGCGAGGTCTGGGAGGAGAGGGGTTTGCTGCACCCGGAGCCAGCAGGCTGACCAAACCACTGACACCACTCAGGAGGGTGGTGTGGGCTCTGCATGCACCCCCAGGACCCCTGGCACTGCTGGCCAGAATCTGGAGTCCCTGCAGCCACGCAGGCTGGGAGGGCAGGGATGCGGTTCATCACCACCAGCAGCCACGTTCCCCTCTACTGGTAACTGGGCTATGAGCTGGTTCGGGAGAAACCTCCGCTCCCTCATGTGTGCAGGCTGGGTGCAGCGCTGGACCAAGTGTCTCGCCCGCTTTAGTCATGGGGTCAGTGTATGAGCCAAGCGAGGCCAACCCAACCTCTCCTCTGACTCTCAGGACAGGAGAAGAATGTTGTATCCATTCCAATTACTTCCAGTGACCAGAAATTAGGCCCGCAGCAGGGGAGGCTGGGAAACAGGGCTGTTCCTGGGCAGCCAAAGGTCCAGCTCAAGGTCAGGGCTCTACTACCAGAGAAGAAGGGCACCTGCGAGGGATAAAGATAAATGGAGTGGTGCTGGTATCTGCTAATGCTGGAACCGTGCAGACCCCTGTGCGGGCCCCCTCCCAAGTACAAAGGTCCCTCAATGTCCCCTGCCTCTTGTTTGTATAAAAGCTGAGGTCTCCCAGGCCTCCCTGAGTCACGAGAGAGCAGGCTCGAGCAGTTAACGATGAGGACGATAGAGTCACAGATTCAGTAGCTGATGTACATTCCTGAGTTGTTTTACAGATACTGTAACTGCCACCAGAGGGAAAAGCTAACTGCCTGATGACGAGACTGCAGCCATGACATAGGCCGCTCTATCTTGAGCAGTGTTGAATCTGTGGCCAGCACAATTCCAAGAACTGGCCTCAAGAGAATGGGATTAACACTACTGCTCATAATAATCTATATCTTTGTGGGCATCAAAATAATAGTAGCTTGTTCTGCCCGTATATGTAAATGGGCAGCTAAAACTGTCAGCAAAGAGATGCTTCAAACCCATGTCGATACCTTTCACTCTAAGACCTCGACGCCCTTTCTCAGGATTAAGCAGTTACAGGAGATGGACCTTCGTCCTTAATCCCATAGAAATGGAATGATATCTGAAGGGGGGGATTTGTAAGTAGCTCTTTGCAGGAAACAGTCCTCTGCAGGAAATCCCTTTTCTCTTGTCACTTTAGCAAAACTACATCGTGACTAACTTTTAAATCAGGCGCCCCCATGCCCTACTCATCTCTGGCCCAAGCACACCTTTCAAATCTTTTGCTCACACGATACCTTCCTAACTTGTTGGTTCTTTCTGTAGATCAAGAAGTAGGAATAAAGAATAAGTAATTAACAGATGACCAGATCTCTTCCCTAGCTTCCCCTTCAGTAATCTCACAAACTGTGTGAACAAGATATTATCTAAAGAAAGGTCATGAGGAGTTGACAAGTCTGCACACAAGCCTGCACACAGAGGGAGATGGCGACGGCCCTGAGCTCCCATCTCAATGATTAACTGAAATTATTTCCCTTATTCCCTTTAAAAACTTTCATGGGGCTTCCCTGGTGGTGCAGTGGTTGAGAGTCCGCCTGCCGATGCAGGGGACGCGGGTTCGTGCCCTGGTCCGGGAGGATCCCACATGCCGCAGAGCGGCTGGGCCCGTGAGCCATGGCCGCTGAGCCTGCGCGTCCGGAGCCTGTGCTCCGCAATGGGAGAGGCCACAACAGTGAGAGGCCCGCGTACCGCAAAGAAAACCCAAAAAACAAAAACCGTAGTTAGGTACCCTTTTAAGGATATCCTAATCTATTCATTTTGCTTTCTAAAAGTAAGTATTGTGTCCATTTTATTTTTTCATCCATTCATTTCATATATAATTTATACCCCCCCCCCCATTTGCAGAAAGGTTTTGAGGCCCCTGGGAATTTCCACCTGTCAAGAGCACTTATGGTCAGAACACAGAGGTCTTCTGTCCCCCGTGTAACAGGAGGACAGCTACTCTCCTCCTCGCTCAGTACCGCCATAAATGTGTACTTCAGCTTCCACTACAGGAAGAGAACTTCAAACTGCTCTATGGAGCTGGGAGGAAATGGCCAGGCAGAGGGCCAGCAGCGGGGCTTGAGTCTGAGCTCCATCGAGACTTGGCTGTGTGAGCTGGAGGACACTAGCCTCCTGACCCACTCCATCTCTGTATGAGTTTCCTGTGGCTGCTGTAACCAGTGACCACAAACTTAGTGACCCAAAACAATCCAAATTCATTATCTTACCGTTCTGGAGGTCAGACTCTGAAATGGGTCTCACTGGGCTAATATCAAGATGAAAACTCGCAAGCAGGGCGGGTTCCCTCTGGAGACTCTAGGGGAGAATCCATTCCTTGCCTTTTCCAGTTTCTAGGGGCATCTACATTCCTTGGTTCATGGTCCCTTTCTTCATCTTCAAGCCAGTAGCATATCATCCTCAATCTCTCTCTCCCTGATACTACTCCTGCCCCTCTCTTGTAAGGACGCTTGTGATTGCATTGCATCCACCTGGATAATCCAGGATCCTCTCCCATCTCAAAACCCTTAACCCATCTGCGGAGTCCCTCTTGCCTCGTTTAGAGGATTAGCACATGGACACCTCTGGGGGTGGTTATTTTCCCTCCCGCATCTTCAAAGTGGAAATGTCTATCTTGCAATGGCTGCCATGATGATTAAAGGAGAAAACACACGAACCCTGGCAAATTGGACAGGAGCCTCTAAAGCGCTCGTGGCAGGTGATGGTGGCCCCTTCTCTACTGGGCATTATGTCACTTTATTATTGGCTGATGGTCCCCAGCCCCCCACCAGGAAACGTCATGCTCTGACGTGGGGTGGGGACTGCTCTGTTCACTGCTGCATCCCCTGTGCCTCAGAAGAGCACAGCACACCGTAGGTGCTCAGCATTTGTTGAACGAATGAATTTTCTTTATTTCATGATGACAAGCAGCACTTGTCCCCAGGTGAAGACCCTGCCAGGTGCAGGGAGCTCTCCCGGCGCTTCTCGGTGAGGTTTACGTGTGCACAGCGGGCTGGTGTGGCTTTAACCCTGACATCTGGACATGCAGACCGGGAGTTGGGACGGTTAAAGGATTCTGTTGTCTCACAGCACGTTCAGGAATGACAAGGTCCTGCTTTATGGACAACTTTGAAATAGGTACATGCAGAAATTTGGGTTTTTGCAGTTACATGACGTGTGATTGGGATATAGGAATGGAAATGAAAAAATGGAAAAGAGCATTTGAATAACTGAACGTTGAAGAACTGGTCTTTAGCAGCACGTCCACAAGGGGAGTGCGGCCTTTCTGACATTGCTGTCCACCCCTCAAGAGGATGGACAGGGCAGGTTCCGTGAAAGAATACCCCTCTGGGGCACTCAGAAGCGGGGGGGTCTCACTGCAACGCGTGGGAAGCTCTGGTGCCAAACCCTCTCCAGGCCTCAACTGGGTCTTCCCCGAGCAGCACAAACACCATGATGCTTCATGGAAGCGTCGTGAGACACCCCCCCACCTCCACCCACCACCGCAGACCAGCCCCTGGTGCTCCTGCAGGCCCAGAGAGATGAAGGCCTGGCAGGCGCTCAGACATGGTGTGATCTGCTGGTGGCCCCTGCGGTCAGCACAGTTCTTTCCTGGCAGGCCCGAGGGTGGCCCCTGTGGGCAATGTTCTGAAAAGGGATTATTTATTTATTTATTTATTTATTTATTTATTTTGCGGTACGCGGGCCTCTCACTGCTGTGGCCTCTCCCGTTGCGGAGCACAGGCTCCGGACGCGCAGGCTCAGCAGCAACAGCTCACGGGCCCAGCCGCTCCGCGGCATATGGGATCCTCCCGGACTGGGGCACGAACCCGTGTCCCCTGCATCAGCAGGCGGACTCTCAACCACTGCGCCACCAGGGAAGCCCTGAAAAGGGATTTTAAGCCCCAGGAAAATGGTGGTTTCTTTGTGGCTCTGTAAAAAGAACAGGCTTTGGTTCTGTCCCAGTTCTGCCACCTCCTGGCCATGTAACTTTGGCCAAGTCCACACAACATGAACATGAACCTTTAACAATTCTCACGTGTAAATGTTGGCAGGGGGCGGGCCATGGGACCTAGTTCTCAGGACCAAACAGCCTCATGTAAACAAAGTGACGCTCAGAGACCTAGGTCCCCTACCCGCCTCACAGAGGGTGGGGATCAGCTCCCGGAAGCAGCACTCTTTGCCGCCAACAGCCTGACCTCTGCAGATCCCTCCATGCGCCTACCACCTGGTCCTGGGCCCGGCAGACAGCGGCCTGTTTATCAACAGGAAAGGAGGACAGCAAGCAGGCCGGGGACCCTCAGGGCCACAGGGGTCAAGGCCATTTGGTGTTTATGGCCCCGTGGAAGCTTCCATAGAAGCAGTATCTACCACCAAAGGGCCAGCTGGCCAGGTCTGCTGGGAGACGGGGGATGACCTTTCCACTGTCTCCTTTCTCCTCCACACGGTGCCTTAAAGTACCCTCTGACCCATTTTCCAGAGCTCAGCCCTGACCTTATGAGGGCCCTGGCTTCAGAGTCAAGAGAGGGGCTCTAGCTCTAGCTGCCTACAGGACAGAGACTCAATTCCAACCTGGTCTTTGGACCCCAAGCTCTATCCTCTGGAACCCCCTGGCGTCCTGGGCGACGCCTGAGGCATCAATGGGTGCCCTGAATGTTGAATAGTCTTCCTCTGACCTCACCAAATCCAGTCTCTCCCTTTGCTATCAAAATGGGGCAAACCCCACATCCTCCCAGAAGCCTTCCGGACCCCGTCTCCCTCCCCAGGCTGAAGTTCTGCCTTCTCTGGGCCCCCATAGCACTTCCTGTGTCTGAAGGCAGAAGGGCACTTCTGACGCTGCACTGGGGCCCACACACATCTGACTTGTGTGATTTCCCTGAGGGTGGAAACTGGGTTTGATTCCAACCGTGCAATTACAGCATCTGCTCAGCATCAGAGTGCAATAAATATTTGTTCGAGGGCGGCAATGAACGGAATCAAAGCTCATTAGTTAAGTTAAATAAGGAACGTTTTCGATGATAAGTCATACGTATTAGCCAACCTTATCTGGATGCGTAGTCATGAGGAATGAAAGCTGTGAAGCCGGCAGAAAGGCAGGACTGTGAGTCCCGGCGGGTGTGGTGGTTGGGAGGTGGGTGCAGACAGAGCATCATCTGACACCAGTCCCCCTGTTTGGACTAAGCCACTCCAGTAAGTTCCGTTCAGCTAAACATGGTTATTTTCACAAAGGTTAAACTTTTTAAAAGCTAGAAGGGACATTCGTTTGGTGAGGGCCTCCATAAAGGTTCTTAATTGGTTCTAAAGTTCCATGAATGCTTGACTTCATTTAAAACATTCACAAGTGTACTGAGATTTACTAGTGCCTGACACTGTTGTGACCACCCTGCGATAAAATTAACTAGTTTAATCCTAAAAACAACCAATGAGGCAGGCCCTGTTACAACCCCATTTACAGAAAAGGCACCGGAGGCCTGGAAAGTGTGAATCTGCTCGAGGTCACACAGCTGGGATGAGGGGTTCAAACCAGCCAGGTGGCTTCCTGTTCTCATCTGCTGCATAGGTTACACCTGAACTTACAAATAACACTGCTTTTGCATGGAGTTCTGTACATTTGTTTTTGTTTGTTTGTGTGGGTGTAGAAAAGAATTTCTTTATTGCCTTGCCAGGCAAAGGGGGACACAGCGGGCTTCTGCCCTCAAAAACTGTGTGTCCCAACCCAAGGCTTTGGTGAGGAGTTTTATAGCAGCGGCTCAAGGGTGGGTTGCTGATTATTATCAGGGTGCGGGCGGGGCCTGCACTCCTTTAATCTGGCCTCAGGTAGTTTCCTGATGAGCTTCTCTGGTTCTTGAGTTTGTCAAACTGTGACCTTCTCTGGAATGAAGAACGCTTCATCAAGTACTTAACATCTTCCATTTGTTGGGGATTTTAGTTTTGTAAAAGAGCTCAAAGATATTGTTATGTGTATCCTTTGAGGCAGAACCAGGACCTGCCCCAAGGCTGCACTATTGTTTTTTGACTGCTCCTCCCTTGTCTCTGCATCACCTCCTTTCCCTGGTCAACAGCTGTTTGAACCTGCCCTTTGGAACTTAGGGAAGGTCATGGAGGCTGAAACCTATTTCCTACAAACAAGAAACAGGGGACACAAAAAGGCTTCTGTGGCTAGGAGCCCCACAAGGTCCTCCTTGGCTTCAAGAGGAAACCAGGAAAAAGGCCACATTGCTGCTAACAAAGTCCTAAGGAAAGGTGTTCCTTCCCAAATGGGTTTGGATGAGGCACTGGTTTTTATGAGGAAGTTACATCAGACCATCAATAAACTCTTGTAAGATTCTTCCATCCAAAGTCGCTCTTTTCTTTATTCGTGTTTATACCAATTATCTGTTCCTTGAGAATGTGGAAGAAGTTTCTGGTCAAACTTTCTATTGATACTGATGGGGGTGTGTTCGGGGCAAGCTGCTCTGGCCTGTGGATTATTTAGAGCTGAAAGGAAGCAGGACCCAAAAGACTCAGGAAGAACCTTTGAACTTCACCCTTACTGCTTAAAATATTTAAGATAGAAAGCCTGTTCCAGGAAGGAGTTATCACCGTTGATAACTGTAGTAAAGTACTGAACGAAGTGTGGTAAACAGGGAGGAACCTAGCAAGGCCCATCTGATCAAATACATTTGGCTTTTTTTATTTATTTATTTATTTGGCTGCGTTGGGTCTTGGTTGCTGCATGCGGGCTTTCTCTAGTTGCGGAGCATGGGCTCTAGGCACGCGGGCTTCAGTAGTTGTGGCACGTGGGCTCAGTAGTTGTGGCCCATGGGCTCTAGAGCGCAGGCTCAGTGGTTGTGGTACACGGGCTTAGTTGCTCCGCGGCATGTGGGATCTTCCCGGACCAGGGCTCGAACCCGTGTCCCCTGCATTGGCAGGCGGATTCTTAACCACTGCACCACCACGGAAGTCCCACACTTGGTTTTTTAAACAGCGTTTCATTGCTAAGTAGTTTTGCAAACCACTGACCTAACCCAGACTTACATTTTATAGATCAGGACACTGGGACCTAGGGACAGGGGCTGAATGGCGAATGCAGGGCAATCCCCGTGAGACCACACCACCCCCTGCTCCAAGGAGGCACTCTGCTCGGGAGCTGAATAACAGCGTGACCCAGAGGACAGGGCACCGGCAGATCTCGGTCTAATACTGGAACCGTTTTCTGTGGATCAGGGCTGTCACGGCACCTGCCCCCTGCCCAGTGAGGATGATATGAGGTCATCTGCATTCACTCAGAAAGCCAGGCAGCTTCCTCGCCCTCCAGACAATCAGTGGGGAGTCTGGGAGGCAAAGCTGAACTGTGAACTCACATCATGGCCTCACAAACCTCCAGATCAGAGAGGGGAATGGGGCTGACATTTAACCTCATCTCATTACCTGGGAAGAAACCCAGAGGCACAAAGGGATGCCACCCTCCTGAGCACTTCCCAACATGGGATTTCAGGCAGACCAGACCAGGCAGGAAGACAAAACAGAAAGAGTCAGCAATGCAGGGATGCCGCTGCCACCCACCAAGGTGAGATGCGCCTTCAAAACGGAGGTGGCCACACCCTGAGTCAACTCCAAACCACAGAAGGATGTGTGAACAACTCCAGGTTTCCTGACCACAGCAAAGAACTGGACATGCAGCTCACTGGGTGGGGGGCACTGCCCACCGGGGGGCAGGAGGGGACCAGGCTGTCCTCAACCTCAGGGAAGAAACCAAAGGCCGGAGGGACCCAGACAGACATGTCCCCCTGCCCAAGGGACCCACACAGGCATGCACCCGTGCCCAGGGTGCTAAGTTTGCTGAGGGACCCCAAGCTGCTCTAGCCACCCCTAGATGGCTCAAGTTCTGATGATAATTCTATGGAATTATCATTGTTCATCACTGAATACAGGATACGGTTTCACAAGCAACACACTGCTGAACAACACAGCTACTGAACCACGAATAACCACGTATGTGCCCTTTCAGCGGTGATTTCAGTTTCACAAATAATCATGACCATGAGCATTTCACACCTAGTAAGACCCGGGCAGACAGCTGGGTGATGGCGCAAACACTGCAGGGGCCCCTGGCCTAGTAGTGTCGGGGTCGCTCACTGAGAATCAGTTCTGCTCTTTGTAACCCCAGCTGCACTTGTATGTAACTCAGTACAAGGGTAGACACCTGTTGATTCTCTTACACATACAAAAAACAGGCTTCTTTTAAAGAAAGAAAAGGACAGTGGATTTCATCAAAGGTTTTTATTTCGGCTGCTTTAGGACCCTGACTTTCTGCTTTCTGGTTCTGAACATGGCCTAGTGTTTCTGAGCACCGGGAGGGGACGCCCCGGGTTCCTTCTATTTCCTAGTCCCGGTGGATTCAGGCGAGACCCTCGCAAACTCACCCGTTACCCACCAGACAGGAGAGCTGCGAGGCGGGCAGGCTGCAGGATGCAGAGCTCGGGGCTTCTGCCCATGCGGCCTCCGATCTCAGAATCAGGCAGGGCCTTGGTCATATGACAGAGCGGCTCTGCAGGCCCCCAGGATCTGCAAACAGCTGTCAAGGCTTAGCAGTGACCAAATAAATAAGAAAAGCTATCGTTGAGTTCACAGAGCAGCACTATTGGTTCTTTAAATAACAAACCCAAACAGAAGTAAATGAGGGGCCGGGGCGTGCGTGGAGGTGGTAGGGGAGGGAGGGCAGCATCTGTAAAGTGTTTTTCGGGCACAGGAATCCTGGTCTAGCCTGGCACACCAGCTGCGCACGGAGAGGTCGGGACTGCGGGTCGAGGCTGTGCATGCCATTTCCAACCACACTGGGCAGTCAAAGTGGACAGAGCTAAAGGAGTCAGCCCGTTCACAGAGGTGTGAGCAGACTACACGTGGTCTCCAAAGCCCTGCGTTTGCGCATGCGTGCGGACACACACACACACACACACACACACACACACACGCACGCGCACAGTGGTTAGTGTTGCGCTGTTCAGCCGGGAGGCCGTGGGGGGAGGTCCTGGCAGCCACATGCACCGACACTCCTGCAACAGGACGCATCCTCAGGCCACCGACAGGAAGGGGAAGAAGAAGAAGTTGAAGGCGAACTTCACGGCGCCGTGCACAGTGCTGCGCCAGTCCCGCTCGACCTTCACCTGCCGCCTGGCTGGTGACAGCTGCGCCATGCAGTTGAGGCAGCTGATGGCCTTGAGCTCGAAGACGGGCCACTTGCTGCCCAGGCGGCCCTCGAGGACGGTGCTGAACTCGATGACGCTGCCCTGGCGCAGGTGGAGCAGCACGTCCTTGAACTCGCTGCTGGCTCGCAGCACGATGTCCTTGGTGATGTCGTCCTCCTCGGGGCCGCGGGTGCCGTTGGCGCCACTGTAGGGCATGCCCACGGTGATCTCGAACTTGTGCCGGTCGAACTTCTTGATGTGGCAGGGGTGCTTGGCCAGGAGCTTGAGGCGGCAGAGCTCCTCCTCAGCCGTGGAGACGTTGCCCGAGCTGCAGGACGGGTAGGCCTCACCGTAGAGGCAGCGCACCCAGTCGCCGATGAAGAGCGGCAGCATGTTGATGGCCGACTCGGCGCTGTTGTCGATCTCCGTCACGCGGACATACTTGAAGCGGCCGGTCCACGTGACCCTGTGGCCCTCCAGGTGGCTGCAGAGGATCTGGGTGCGGGCCATGTTGGTCTCCTTCCAGGCCCTCGGCCCGCACAGGAAGCCGTACTGCTGCCAGGTCAGCGTGGAGTTGTAGACCTTCATGCCCTCTGAGCGGTACACGTAGAACCAGCAGAAGAGCACGATGGCCGTGAGCCACACCAGGATCAGCTTGACGATGGAGCTCCGTGTCAGGGACTTGACCATCTCCACCACGGAGAAGTTGGCCCTGGTCCACCAACGGACCAGCAGGGGGATGCTGCAGACCACCATGGTGACCACAACCTTGGTGAGCTCCAGGGACAAGAACCAGTGGGCCAACCGCACCGCAGCCATCAGCGCCAGGCCGGCCACCAGGATGGGGAGAGCGAAGAGGAAGAGGAAGTAGCCGATGGACGCACGCACCAGCCCCAGGCCGGTGGACTCAAGCAGGATGACCACGGAGAGCTCGCACCACATGAAGCAGACCAGGTAGGGGACCAGGTAGCAGTAGGCGCCCTTGAAGTTTCTCAGCTGGGCCATGCGGAAGAAGAGGTACAGCAGGTACACATAGAGCAGGCAGGGGATGCTGACGTTCAGGACGACGAAGTGGCCGACGGGCACCGTGAAGAAGGTCTGGCCCAGGAGCTTCAGGTAGCGCCAGTCGACGGGCACGGTGGGCAGAAGGGAGAGCAGGCCGGCCGCCACCTCGGTCACCAGGGCCCTCCTGGTGTAGGGCTCGGCCGAGGTGCTCAGGCTCATGTAGCTAGTGACCGTGAAGAAGACGGACACGACGGCCAGCTCCGAGCAGGGGATGCAGTCCTTGCTGGCGATGGGGAAGGAGAAGATGACGAAGAAGACAGACAGCAGGAAGTGGACGTAGGGCTCCAGGTGGTTCCAGCCGAAGTTCCCCTCTGCCTGCTCCACGTCCAGGTTGGGCTCGAATCGCAGGAGCAGGCTGGTGAGGGCACGGAAGCTCTCCCAGGCCTTGCTGTCCTGGAAAACCTTGAGGGTGCAGATGACCATGGAGATGAAGGACAGGTAGAAGACGACCAGGGGCACGAAGAAGGCGAAGAAGTCGATGGTGAGGTTGCTGACGATGAAGAAGAAGACCAGGGCGTTGATGTGGTGGGTAGGCACGAGGGTGGACAGCCAGTGCAGGCCCGCCCGGGACGCCACATCAATCAGGTACTCTTTCAGCTCCATGATGACGTGCAGCGGGTATCTGACCACCTGGGAGGAGGGGTGCAGACAAAGGAGGGGCACTGGAACGTGGCCAGGGTGGGAGCCCCACTCTCTGCCGTGTCGCTGCTCTCTGTCACTCATCCGCACTGCCCCCGGCTCTGGGCAAAGCGAACTCACCCGTCATTTCAACCACGGCCAGGCCCTTGGTCCGCACGGTCCCTCCACCTGTAACACCCTCTGCAGGTGGTGATGCTCCATGTGTTCTCACGAACCTTCCCTCGATCCCGCCCAATCCTGCAGGGCCTGGCCCCTCCCTCCCGCCCACTCCTGACTCCCAACCCTCCACCAGGGTCTCCAGACTTATGAGGGCTGGTCTTCGCTGCGAGACCTGGGGCGCCTGGCAGAGCCCACCTGGCCCCCTCTTCCCTCCCCACGGGCCTCACACTTGCAAAGATGACAGAGCACCGGGCTGCTTGCGTCTCAGCCACCCCTGTGGAGGGGACGTCACCGAGCCTCAGAGGCTCACCCATCCACCAAGGGGGAGAGGAACCACTGCTTTACCGGCCTACGCTGGGCTCTGACCGGCCCAGGAGCGGAGCAGGGACTCCGGGAAGGAGAGTTCGGCAGCCATGTGAATGGAAAGGGTTCAGCTGCGATGGGGCGGATGCGACGTCTTCACTGCGACAGGAGGCCCGACGCCAGCCGCCTGCGCCCCCCACCCCTGCACACCGACTGCTAGAACAGACGCACAACCCTCACAGCCATGTTCAAGGGCAGCACCGCTCCCTGCCTTGGGTCCCACTCCCCCGGGCTGTGCTCACTGCAAAGAGCATCAGAAACCCTCGGCCTTTTCCGCAACAGAAGACGAATGAGGGGCTGTGAGGGAAGCGAGGGCGATTCTGCCACCCAGGGTGGCCCCCATACCTGCCTGGTTCTCTGTATAGAATCCCGGAGGCCTCCAGCCCCACCACAGTTCCGGGGAGACGGGAGGGAAGCCGAAGGGGGTGAATAAAGAAAGTAGCTGTGGGCAGTGCCGGTGCTCACTCCGTCCCCCTCAAGGAGGACCGCACCAGGGGCTGGGTCCTCGCGGAGGTCACCCACGCCTGGGGGCAGCAAAGCCCAGCTGTGCCCAGAGCCCGTCCGAGGGGCTACATGACAGAAGCCCTGTCAGCGCCCGGGTGAGGTGGGCAGCACAGCCTCCACCCACACCCTGGGGACAGACTCGCTCTGCCCCACCCACCAGAGGGCCGAGGAGGGGCAGGGATCCTGGGTGTGTACAACTGAGTGACAATACTGGGGTGTGGCCGTCATCTGCCCAAGAGCCGCGGCTGGCAGGCAACTCAGGGTGACCAGGACGCCCGGGAGCAGCCAGGAGAGTGAGTCCTCCAGAGGAGAGTGACCCGGGCTCACAGCGGAAACAGGAGTGTGTAAGACTGTGTGCGCGTGCATGCATGTCTACAGACACACGCGCATGCACGCAGAGCTGCATTCCTCCTGACGTGTTTGTGACGGTCCACTTACTCTCTGTTTTAGAATGGGCAAGAAAATGAACAAACCAGTAAACCAACTAAGGGCCCCCCCAGCTCACTGGGGCCAGCTTCCCAGAAGCAGACACAGCACCCACCCCACCTGGAGGTGGCACTAGGGGACGTCGGACGCCATAATCCTTGGTGTGGATTTCTGACACTTGCCAGACAGCAAACCAGTGTCTCCAAACATAACGTGCTCCGGCTTCCTCTGGGAGGGGCCCCTTCGGCCCAAAGCCACACCCACCAGCTGAAACGCAACAGCACGCAACAGCACGCAACAGCGATGGAAAGAGCAATGGAAAGAACCCGTGAGTGCGTCAGCGGCGGCCTCTCGGCTCATCCCTGTGGGCGGGGCGTTTCTAACCAGACAGATGAGAGGCCCCCCAGGGCGGCTGTCCCCACAGCCGTTCTCTCTCTGCACAGCCAGCAATGGACAGCTTTGGGGGAGCTAGCCTGGAGGTACCCAAGTAGCTGGGACCTTAAAACTAATCTGAAATCCTATCCTAATGCTCAAAACCATTCACACTATTTTTTTTTTGTTTTTCTTTTTGCCCGTGAGGCCACACAATCACATGGTTGAGAGGACCTTTAAAAGACACAAAGCTTCTGGAACCTGATGTCCAATGGTGCCAGCCCCTGCGCGCACGGCGAGGCACCTGGCCACCGTGAGCAGGAGTTCTCTCCTTTTAACGTCCCAATTCTGTCCCTGTAGCTTCTACCCAAGCCCTACTTCTTGGGGCCCCACCACATTGTGAGACTAGAGACCTTTTCTGTAGAGAAAGCCCAAACAAATTAAAATGAACTTTTCTTTGAGCAGGAGAGAAATTTTTAAAAATAAGTAGGGGGACTTCCCTGGTGGTCCAGTGGTTAGGACTCTGCGCTTCCGCTGTTAGGGGCACAGGTTCGATCCCTGGTCGGGGAACTAAGATCCTGCATGTCGCACAGCGCGGCCAAAAAAAAAAAAAAAATGAGTAGGGAGTCAGTTCACGAAAGGACAGGACAGGGCAACCTGGCCAGGGCTGTGGTCACCAGTCGCTCGGCTAATGTGAGAAACCGAGCAAACAGCCTTTTACAACAGGGGAAGCCGACCAAGGAACCCACCGCTCACTCAGCAGGTCAACTAGACTCTGCTCGGACCTGAGTGAATGTTCGTGTGCTGGATTCTCAATAATTTAATACAAAAACATTATGCCTTTAAAATATTCCTGAATTCATCTTTACGAAGGTTTCATCTGTCACCAAAGGCTTGAGAAGAGGCAGCTCGGAGCCTGGAACATCCCTGGGGGTCACGTCAGCTCGCAGAGAGGCATCTGTCACTTCCCACTGGGGTGCTGAGGGCTCCCCAGGCACGCGTCCTTTCTCTGTCCTCCAGGGGGCTAATAAAGGCTGGGACAGCTTTTAGTTCCAGGAGACACCGCTATGATTCATTCTCTCTTTTTCCAAAGGCTTTTAATGAGACAAACTGTAAAAGAATCAAAGTGCTCTGACAACTTCAAAAACTGAAAAAAAAAAAAAAAGAGAGCCTTATTTCTTTTCGGAATACTTCAAATCTCTTTTTCCCAAAAAGGACTTTCAGATATCTTACAGCCCTGAGCTTGTTACCAGTAAGGAGGGTAACATAACTTGCTGTCCAAACCAGGATGCTTTTGAAAGCAGGCATTATTAGTAAATATGCCAGAACAATGCAAACTACGGTGTCCAGGCCAGGACCACCTGGCCCATGGGTCTTCTCCCACTACCCTTTCACCTTTGACCCTCACTGGCATTTGGGGAGCACCTCCTCTTTGCGAAGAACCACAGCAAATGCTCCACCTTCCCTCGCTCACTTTAATAAGAAAACTAATGTCATTCGTGAACACGCTTAGCCCAGGCCTGTTTCCGAGTGGGCCTTCAATAAAAGCCACGGCCTCCCTGGTTGGCTTCCTGGGCCATCCCAACCCCGCGTCTCAGAACCTTCACCCTGGACACCCTACCTGCCCTCAGGGACTCTCACTCAGCTCGCTGGTCCTGAGCGTGGCCTTCACACCCACCTCTCTGGGCTGCAGCATCTCTGTGGAACTTGCTTCCAAGTCGGCCTCTCCACCCCCCGAGGGCAGCTTTCTGAGCCTCCACCTCCAGGCCCCAGCACGGTGCTTACACTGCGCTGCGTCTGGGAGGGTGACACGTCAGCACACGTCCTGTCACCAGCCCTGACCCCGCTCGCACACACACAGCCCACTCTCCCACGCTGATGGCAGCTCACACACGTTCCCAGGCAGCTGGGGATGCACAGAACCCGACGGATTCTTGTGTGACTAACGCCAGGACCTCTGTGACGCTTGGTCTGCTCAGAGGCCCTTGTGCTGGCCGGGGCCCTCCTGGCCAGTCGTGGTGATGGACCTGTCTGGGGCCAGATAGCCAGACTTCTGTAAATCCTGGTGTTCTCGGCAAAGTGAGATACAGACACAACTAATTCAAGCCCGTGAGCTGAACTGGGGGAAATCTGGTGAAGGGCGGTGTGGCCACACTGTACATCTGCACCCTTAGTCACAACCACGTGACCAGGAAAACAAAAGCTGTGACACCAGGGCCACACGAGCAGCCACTCCTGGCTGTCGGCACGCTAAGCCTCCCTCGCTCCCGGACGCCACTGCTGCTCGCTGGCCAACGGTGTAAGCGCACGCTCCCCCCTTCAGGTCGGCCCTCGGTCACCTCCCTGCCACTCTCTCCACACCACACCCGGCTTGCTCCCCGAGCCCCTGCAGATCCAGATAAACAGGCACCACTGCAGGGGCCTCCTGGCCGCCTGAACACAGCACTCTGCTTTAGGGAAAAGGCATCTTCGAGGAACTGACCTCCACTCTGTGCCATAAACGGATAATTTTTCAAAATGACAAAGTCTAAGTGAAAGGCGGCCTCCAGGGCACGGCATCCTGTCCCCCGATGGCGTTTGGCAGGGAAAGATGAGAAGGTGCCTCAGCTTGTCCATCACCCACTGAACCTGCCCGCCCCCGACAGTGCCCTTGGTTTCAGAGCCTGAGCGCACGTGAAAGGCCTCCCTTCACAAGGACGCGTCCTTACGCAGTTACGGTGACGTCCCTGCAGGACAGGCCTCCGCAGGGACAAGCTACACAGTCCCTGAGGCCCCTGTGTTGGGCGAGGCCCCCCACCTACAGCTCCCCGGGGAGCGCTGGGGGGTGCAGGGGGGCGCGGCCCGGGCCGAGAGCCCTCCATGGGTGCCTCCAGCCACGCTCACCTTCAGGCGCAGGGGCAGGTCCTCAGGGCTCTTGCCTGCCAGCTCGTCATCGTCGTCGTCCTGCAGGAACAGGTCGGCGGGGATGACACCCTTGGCGTACTTCTTGGTGATCTCCACGAAGTCGTCCAGCGCTATGTAGCTCTTGGCTAAAGCACAGAAGAGAACACATGGGGTCTGCGAGACTGCAAGCACTGTCACCCCGCGTGGCCAGGCGAGCAGGGGCACGCTGGCTGGGCCAGGCAAACCCCTCCCTGGGCCCGGACGACGGGAGGAGAGAGGCAGACAGGCCTGCCGATGGCCTCCTCGCCTTGGTGATGTGCTACCCCTCCCCCGAAGCGGCCCCCTCCCTAGCTCTTCAAGCCTAGGGGCTGCCTGAGCCCAGCTCCAACGCTGACTCCGCAGCCACCGTCACCGCCAGGGCCCCTGTGACCCCTTCCCTCCCTTGGCCCTGGCTGCTCACAGCACTGACGCCCTGCGGCTCAGCCCCCTCCTAACCCCGCCAGTCAACGCGTATCCTCTGAGGACCTACTGTGTGCCGGGCCTACTGTGTGCCTGGCACACCTTCGCTACCTCCACCCGCCATGTTCTGCCCTCTATCCCCCACCTCCCCACAGCCCATGCTGGGTGCCCCCAGGCCTCTGCCTGTGACGTCTGCTTGGCCTGGAGCACCCCCCGGTGCCCTCCGAGGGCCAGCTGCCTCCTCACCCTCGCTGGCTCGGGCATCCGGCGTGCTCGCAGCTCCCGGCAGCTCTCTGTCCTTCAGGGACTGTCATGCTGCCCTCCCTGTCCCTCCAGAGTGCATGCTCCCAGTGGGCAGGGTCCAGATCCCAGAGCCCAGAACACTGTCACCCAATCAACAGCCCCAGAGGGACTGAAAATCCATCACGCCTCCAAGACGCTGGAGACCAGCCCTGGACTGGCAGGAGGGAGCAGACACGGCGCTCGGGGTGGTGGGAGAGACAGCACGGCAAGAGGTGTCGCAAGCGCAGGACCGGCGGCCGTACTCACATTCGCTGCTGACCAAGCGCTCTAGCACCCGCCTCTGCTTCTGCAGCGACTTGGGGACGGGGCCAGGCTGCACCCCTCCGTCTGCAGGAGACAGAGCGGATTGAGAATCGGGGCAGGCTGACCGCCCCATTCCCTGCAGCCCCCCGGGAACCTGCCAGTGTGCCCCGGGGACTGCAGGGCCTGGTGCCTCCACGCAGCCCCGGAGGGCAGTGCAAGGGCCACCCCTCGGGACTGTCACCTCTCAGCTTCCGCCCCCAAGGGTGACTCAGGCCCCACAGGGCACAGCCCATCCCCTGTACAGGCGCGGCCTTGGCACTGGACACACCATACCCTCCGGTCAGCCTAGCCTGTCCCCATACACCTTTGCTGCTAGCGTCGTCGCTTGGCGTGATGCTCCCCTGGAGGAGAAAGCGCCGCCCCTACCGCCACACCCCCAACCTGGCAGGCATTCACCCAGCTCTCCCGCGCCAGGCTCCGAGGTGCACCTCTGCAGGGGCGGGGCGGGCAGGAGTTGGACCAGAGCGCAGACAGTGACAACAGGAGAGGAGGGGCACTGTGACTGAGGGAGGCCACGGGAGCCCCGAGTGGAAGTGGCCGGTGGGGGCAGGGGCAGCACGTGCAGGTGGCGCTGAGGCCTCACAGGGTCTCCGGGCTCCACACGGAGCAAGCACGCCTCTTGGGGTGCTGCCACCCGGCCACCTCTGCTCGTCCCAGAGGGGCAGGTCAGACAGGAGTCCTGCCCTGAGATCCCCAGAGAAGAGGCAGAGGTGCCCACCCAGCAGTCCTCTCTGACGGGTCGGCAGGTAGCTCCAGCCCCCAGCATCTACCCCTCGGGGCCGGAGAAGGCTGGGCGAAGCCCTGGGCAGAGAGTCGTTTTCTGAACAGCGGGAGGCAGGGGCTCCTCAAGGTAATGAAGTCACAAGAGTCAGGTGCCCCCCGTGCCACCAACCCAGGGAAATGGAGAGGTCACACCCAGTCAGGGACGCCCATTCTCCTGCCCCACCCGTCCTTCTGGCTGCTGCCCGTGCCCTTGCGGAAAGCCGAGTTAGAAGGAGGTAGGGAGGGCTGCAGAGGCTGGCAATGAGGTCCGCCCTGGACAGACTCTTGGGGGTTCGGGGACCTAGGTCCTGCCCACACCTCTCACCCTCCCCGCACTCCCTGTCCCTCAGGAAGAGCAGGACACCATTGGAACGACAAGGCCTGTGGCTCTGCCTGTGGGCAGGAGGGGAGGAAACCCCAAGGCGCAGAGCAAATCTAGGTAGAACCAGGGGAAGGGCCTGCTGGGCGCCCAGACCTCGGACTGAGCCAGGGCTCAGGGCACAGCTCAGGGCGGGGACCCCGGGAACAGGAGGATGCCCAGGAAGGACGCTCCCCGGCTTTACAGGACACCTGTGAGGTCCCCACAAGAAGGTCCCTGGAGCCCCCGCTTCGGCTCCCATGCGGAAGCACCCAGGACTCCAACACAAAGGCCCAGGAGGCCGCACGGCAAGGCCGCGTACCGTGCTCGTTGACCTGGCCCACGTTCTCCAGCAGCTCCGACACGGCCACCTGCTTCTTCTTCTTGGGGTTGAGCTTCCAGTACATGACGAGGGCCGCCTTGCGCACGGCCCGCTCCAGGTCGGTCTCGGAGGAAAGCTGCCTCACCTCCTGCTCGTTCTCGGAGGTGATGCCTGAAAGAGGGGAGGCATCAGAGCCCTCACCTCACCTGCCCAGAAGCTGTCAGCGACGCCCTGGCCCTGGCCAGCCCGCTTGAGGGGGTTGGGAAGGGATTCCTGCAAGCGGCTTTGCAGGCACCTTTGTCACCAGGGCTGAAACGAACATCTGACCAAAAGGACGTCTGGCCAAAGTCCTGGCCGGTGGGCGGCTCGGCCTGGCCTTTCAGCAGACACTCACCAAGTGGCCATGGCGGCCTGGTGCTGGGCAAGGACTCCCCATCTTCCTGGCTTGCTCCCCCCTCCCCATTTCACCCTCACAAGGACCCTCTGGTGGGATGCTGCTGTCCCCGCCTTACAGATGGAGAAACCAAGGCACACAGGGGCGGCCTGGATTGCCAAGGCCACCGAGTCAGGGAGGCAGAGCCGGTCTCAGACCCTGGTCAGTCTCACTGCAGTGAGTGGCCTGGGTGCAAGAGCGGGGCATCCCTGCATCCACAGCGCCCGACCCTCCTAGGGCGCCAGGAGCAACTGTGTCCCTGCACAGACGGCCCTTTCCCAGGTAGGCAAGACTCACCCATGGAGAGACCAGGAGCAGGTTTCATGGGCTGGTCAGCAGCTGCCTTTCCCCCTGCTCCCCAACCACCTGGACGTCAGCAAGGCCCTTCCAGAGGGCAGCGAGACTAGGGATGGAGGATTGGGCTTTTTCTCCTTTGAAACGTCTCCGAAACTTTCAACCAGAGCCCATGTTTATGATCGGTAAGCACTCAACTGTGAGAACGTGGAGGCTGTGGGTCGCACGAGGCCTGGCCCCCTCCCTCACACGCCCTCTGGTCCTCGGCCATGCCTTGGCTCCCTCAAGGCGTCTGGGAACAGTCTGGCTCCAACAGTGAGCTGTGCGGGCCGCACCGACTCGATCGGCCAGTGCAAGGCCGTCCTGCCTGCCCTGGAACGGGGAAGCTGGCTTGGTGAGAAATTTTGGCTAGCAAAATATGACCACTCCAAGTTGTCAAAGGCATCAGCCTAAGGTCCAGAGAGAGTAGATTCTATATAATAAATATTACTTTAAAACATTATGATGCAAAACCAGAAGAAAACAAATACCAAACTACAGAGCACTTCTCTCTGGGTTTCAACATGATGGGTAATTTCTATCTTTATGTTTTCTATATAGTTCAAGTTTTCTTTGATAACAATAAACACTTCTACAATCTGAGGGAAAAAAGGCCCCTTTCTGACACCCACTTTTATCTTTCTTCTGAGGTTTGAACCTTCGGGAAACACTCTTCCCTGACACCAGGAACGAGCCATTTCCCTTGGGCAGGATAACCTAGTAAGTGTCCACACGTGGCCAGGCTACGCATCACTGCCCCTCCCAACACCCAGACCCGTCCTGGCGGTGAGTGCCAGCCTGAGCGGGTCTTCACTGGCCCATGGTCCCCAGCTTCTCGGCTCAGACTGGATGGAAAGTCAGTTCAGAAAGTGCCGCTCTGACCTCAGGCCCCCGTCGTGTTCTCCAACTTGGCTCCAGGATCTACCCCTCAATTTGGATTAGAACCCAGAGGGTATCTCCTTGTAGACACCACCACAAGTTAAAGAGGATGAAAATGGCTTCACTCCCTAAGTATCACACGTTATACTCCAAAAATGTCTAAATGACAAAGCCACTGGCATAACAGAAACCACACTCATTGCTCAATGGCACTGCCAGCAGCAAGTTTTCCTGCTGCTACTTTAGTTGTTAATTTAGCAAAGCAGCACGGCATGCCTCATGCATCCCCCCCAGGCCTCTTGACCCACCTTTTCTGTCCGCCAGGCACCGGCGGAGAAGCTTGACGGCCTCGCGCCGGCCCTGCTTGGCGGCGAGGGTCAGCCAGTCGACGGCAGTGCAGTTGTTGACCTCTTCATCCCCATTGCCGGCAAGCTGCAGGTAGCGTTTCCCCACCTGCAAGCAGTACCCCGTCACTCCACGTGCTGCAGCGGCCTCCACGCACAGCGCCCGGGCTCCCACATCCTGCCCTGAGCTGATCCCCGCAGCTGGGCAACCTCGGCCTCCCTCTGCCTCTCCGCCCGGTGCTCCCTGCCAAGGGGGGGTGTCAGGACCCCTCCCCCACTGATGTGATGAGAGAGGGGGTGGGGCATGAGGACAGGCAGGAAGCAGAGATGGTATCAGAGGAGGTGATGCCCAAGATCAGGTGGGAGCTGGACAGAGGAGGTGAACACGTATGTGCTCCCCAGAGGGCGGAGGGAAGAAACGACACCATGAACACGGAAACGCAACAAACGGGGGCCTGGACACGGCGGGCACAGTCAGGCAGCTCCCAGCTCCCAGCTTGCAGGCACCAGCTTCTCCCAGACCCACCACGCTGCAGGCCGCGGCCTGAGTCTCCCGCGGACAGCAGTGCTCACCTCCGTCTGTGCCTTGGGGTCCCCAGCCTTGGCCTTCTCCAGGACCTCTTCAAAGGGGGTGTCCACATCTCCCTTCGCAGGCCCTTTAACACGGGAAAACAAGCAGATGGACTGTCACCAAGCTGGTCCTTGTCACTTATCTGAGGAGGGGAGGGGACGGCAGGAACAGACGTCAGCCCCAGGTCAAGAGCGTGACAGCAGATGCAGAGAGAAGGCGCCAGGAAGCTGCTTTCCTGGGAGCAAGGACCACAAAGCTACAAGGGACAGAGGGGGGCACCGGTAACCACCGTCGCCCCCTCAGCTCACTGCAGCCACAGTGGCTGAGCTCAGGCTTGAACGGAGTGCTAGAAAGATCCGAGGGCTCAAGTTCAAAAGCCCCTGAGCTGGAGAACCTGTACCCCAATGCTCAGCGCCCCAATAAACAAACCAAATGCATGTTTTCCAAGACTGTCGTCTATACACATGACTGATTTTTGGAGGTCATAATCACGGTACATACATTTTGGTATATATATATATATATATATATATATAAAGTAGTGAATCACAACCAATTTCCCATGTTGCTCTGCAGTGAAATGCATCATTTCAGTGGCTCAGAAATCCCATCAGGGTTCTGGGCCTCTCCTCTCCATCGGACCCTTAGGTTATTCCCATGCTCCCTAATTTTATAAAACAGTGCCAACAAACCATTCTGTAGGTGTGTTTTTTATTGGGGGGGTCATTCTCCCAGCACAGGTTCTTCAGGTGAATTACTAGGTCCAAGGGTCCAAACATCATACAGCTCGTGCTATATTTTCTTTGTAAAAAGCTATCCTAGGTTACAAAAGCATCACGTAACTTCAGCGATCTCACTACAGCCTCTCCTGCAGTGGGCAGCATAACAAAAACTTTCTTTAAAAAGATCACTTTTTACCAGTCCCTTTCTTTGATTGTGGCGCCTGTGCCCGACGCCACACCTCGCCTCGGCCATTGCCACAGCCCACCTTAGCAGGTGCCTAACTGGCATTAACAGTCTCTTGCTCTCTAGACATTTCTGGAAACAGAAGGCAGAATTCAGGGAAACACGAACAGTCCCCAGGAACACCCACCAGATGACCAGCTTTCCCTACCCCTTCATCCAGGCCTTTCCCAGAACCAGGTCCGCCAGGCTCAGAGCCAGCCCCTGTGTGCAGGGTGCTCCAATCTACGGCACCCAGGAGCCCAGGGGGAGACGGCAGGGCAGGGGCCTAAAGCGACGCAGCCTAGGAGGTTCAAAGGCAGAGGTCACACCTAGTTTGGAGAGGACACGGGGGCCGGGTGGGGGTGTCTGGGGACGGCTCAAAAGGAGGATTCTTAACGAGACCCACAGGTCAGGCACCTGTACTGCGACCCTCTTGGTGGACAGCTTGCAAACATGATGATACCTCTCCCTGAGGAGTTCAGCCTGGGTTCCCTTGACCAGGTCCCAGGGACCTAACCCAGAGATGGCTTCAGGGCCCAGGACGTCCATCCCACCCCGTGGGCCCAGACCTTGGTGCTTCCTGAGTCATCAAGGTCAGTTCTCCCTTCGGCTGCCGTCACCCCCTTCAGCAAGGGCGGGAATGAACTTTCTGGCCAAGGGCTCAGACTAAAGAGAACAAATGGGAAGGGTGGGCTCGCAGGGAAGGAGGGTGTGTGTGTAGAGAAATCTGACCTGCCTCTGACTCTACCCTTAGCGTCAAAGTGCCGCATGACCAAGGGAGAGTCATTTTCAATCCCATCGTCAATATCCATCCAGTAGGACGGTTTATGAAGAATGAGACGCTTCGTATTAAGTGCCTGGTCCAGAGTTGGCGTTCCCAGTGTGCGTTCCTTTCCCCTCCCCACGTCCCACCTCTCGGCTGACCCCAGGGCCTTCCTGGCTCACTGAGGCCACACTTCCCAGCCCAACACCAGGCACCTCTCAGAGTTCACAGCTCTTTTCTTTACTCACTAAATTCACAAGTCCAAGGTCCTTTTTATTAAATCAGAATATGGAAGATTCAGGCACAGATCTGTTGGCTAAAAAGGTTATTCTGTCCGTGATTAGTTTTTCGCAGACATTGTCCACAGCCTGACATTTCAAGAAGTCTCCTCGATATACAGAATCTCTTTGAAACATGCACCTCACCTCCCTCATTACCCTCCTTTCCATTTGGCACCGGCAGAAGTAGGTCTACAACTACTCAAATGTTGGGCTCGTGCTGCGAACCGATCGGGGGGTTCTGGCTTGTTCCAGCCAAGGAGGAATCCTCACATAAAGACCACCACCAGACGCTGGCTGCATCAGTGTGGATACCGAGGGCCACTGAACACACGAGTTCGCTGCGGGCTTGACCCTCATTCCTGGCCTCTTCCTAACCCTAACCTGATGGCCCCTTTGGGGACCCACCCTCCCCCACTCTCACAGGATGGCTGCAGCAAGCCTACTGGCCCATCCGTCTCCCTGACCACAGCAGCAGGTTCAGGGAGGGACACAGACCCAAGTCAGGACAGTGGGGTCTGTGCTGGCTGCTGGGCAATGTCTCCTCCTTCTGCTGGATCTCAGCTGACAGACACCAGCTTGGAGGCCGAGGGCTGCCCTGGGGGAAGCCCACCTGAGAGTGAGGGCATGCAGGAAAGCAGAGCTGGGGGCAGATTCCCAATCATGTCATCTGAGTCCCTGGATACTCTACACTGTGCAGACATATGGAAGTAACAAATCCCCTGCACCCTGTTGTTTTGGTTTTTTTTAATAAATTTATTTTATTTATTGATTTATTTTGGCTGCTTTTGTTCTTTGTTGCCGTGCGCGGGCTTTCTCTAGTTGCGGCGAGCAGGGGCTACTCTTTGTTGCGGTGCGCGGGCTTCTCACTGAAGTGGTTTCTCTTGTTGCAGAGCACGGGCTCTAGGCACTCGGGCTTCAGTAGTTGTGGTGCACGGGCTTAGTTGCTCCGCGGCATGTGGGAGCTTCCCGGACCAGGGCTCGAACCCGTGTCCCCTGCATTGGCAGGCGGATCCTTAACCACTGCGCCACCAGGGAAGCCCCATACCCTGTTTTTCTTTTTCTTTTTCTTTTTTTTTGCTTATGTTAATTTACATCGGGTTTCAACACCACCAGCAACTGAGAGTGTCCCGACTCTAGCTCATTTTTGAAAGTCTTTCTATCAATCACAAAACGGCAATGGCAGAGCTGCATGGCCCTGGGTAGTCTCCTCACCTCTGCGAGGACCCACAGAGGACCAGCACAGCCCCTCCTTTATACTCTTTATCTCCTGCGGATCCCACGCATTTGAGAGACTTGTACCCACCACACCGCATTAGTAACTGATGCTCATTTTGTCATGAAATGGGAGGAGAGTCCCCAGGATGCTGTCCCCTCCCCCCAGCACAGCCCATCTCCATCTTCCTGCGTCTCTCACGGTCCCACCAGCCTTTACGGAGATGATCTGTGTCCCGCAGGTCTGACCCATCTCCATCCCCCAGTGTCAGACACAGCTCAGCAAATGCTGAACAGACGGGAGGGGTGGACAGGGGACCGACAAGGGAATGGTCTCAAGCTTTCATCTCTGTCTCCCCAAATCCTTGCACAGGGCCTGGAACACAGCACACTCTTGGCCTGGAGACTGAACTGCCAAGCTCACCTCCCTGATCTGAGCAGGTTCTGAGTAGAAACAGACAAAGGTGGGCGGCGAGCAAGTCATGCTCCCACTCGTCACCCACCCCAAGGCCATGGGCTGGGGAGCCTCAGGCGTCCCTTCCCAGAAGTCCCGAGGGCTCTGCCAGCTCCCCAGAGACGGCTGAGAGCAAGAGAGAAGCTGGCTTCCATTCTCCACAACTGCTGAGATCTAGATTTGCTGGAGCACATTGTTTAAATTGTTGAACGCACGCCAAAGGCTCTTAAGAGAAGAGCACAATCTGAAACACACAGGAACTATGATGCCGTACTCCTGTCTCTAGGAGCTGCTGCCCTTCCACTGCCTCACTCGCTGGCCCTGGACAAGGCCTTAGGCTCCCTAAGGCCTTAGGCCTTAGAGTCCCTGGTCCTCTCCTGACACCCACCACGTGGGCTGCGGTGAAGGGAAAGGTGATAAGAACCCCAGGGCATCCCACGTGTCCTCCTCATCGCTGTGGGCGGCTGGGTCACCTTGCACCAGGGGGTGTCCCAGCAGCCTTCGTGATGCTGACTCTGGTTCTCATGAACACACAAGCAGGACAATCCCTGCGACCCCGTCTTTTCCAGGGCCTGGCTAAGCTCCAAGGCGGGGGTCCCGGGCAGGAGGTCTGAGCTTCCCACAGGCCCAAGCAGTGGTCATGGACCTCGCCCATCATCACTCACCCAGCAGACGTTTACTGAGCATTGGCCCCGGGCCAGTCTGAGCTCCAGGAGCCAAGGGCACTGAGCTGAAGGAGGCAGGACCCCCGCCCCCCCTACCTGCCCAGGGGCCAGACGGGGACCATCACAGTCCAGCAGTGCAGGCTCAGGGGGGCGGCGGAGGTACCAGGCATCATCAATCCTGATGGCAGGGGCTTCCTGGAAGAGGCGACACCCAAGACTTGGAATGCAAAGGGGAGGTTAAAGGTAAGGGATGAAAGGCATGCTGCCAAGTTTCCAAAGGTCCCAGGAAGCCACCAGGCCAGAGACAGCCTCACCGCCCCTGCCATCTGTCCTCACGACAGGTCATCCTGGAGTGAGGGGATCGGAGTGATGGCCTGACAGCCAGACAGACCAGGGCTTCAGTCAGGGTCAGGATAAAATAACGCGTGTACAAAACTCCCTAAATCTTCAATAGCCAGCACCTTGACCGGACAAGGAGAGAGCGCGTCGTTTGTGGCTGTGGCCTTGTCCCCAGGACAGCAGGGACTCAGCGCTCCGCATCCCCTCCCGCACCACATCGTCTCCTGACCTTCCCAATCCCGCCGTCCCGCCCTGAACCCCGCTGGGAAGCTGCCCCGCC
Source organism: Leucopleurus acutus (assembly GCF_964270905.1). Lineage (NCBI taxonomy): Eukaryota > Metazoa > Chordata > Mammalia > Artiodactyla > Delphinidae > Leucopleurus > Leucopleurus acutus. The sequence goes on from NC_139146.1 coordinate 137,378,475, forward strand.
CACGCCCTGCACCCACCTGGCAGCTCCAGCCAGAGACCTGGAGTCAGCCCAGCTTCCGGGGGCCTCTCCACCTGCCACGGGCCTCCCTGCCGGCCTCGGCTCCCACGGGTCATCTCCACGTAACAGAGGTCATGCCGCTCCTCTGGTTTAAATCCTCTAACGTCCCCCAGAACACCCATTCTCCTTATCCCAACCATTTGAGACCCCACTCCGTTGGCCGACCTCTTGACCCTGCGTCCAACCCCTGCCCAGAGCCATCAGCCTGGGAGCCCTTTGTGCCCTGCACGTGGCGGCGGGCCCTGCCTGCCTTGCGCACTGTCTCCTGTACCCGCTGAGCAGGCAGGCCCTCGGTCAACACTGGGGTGAACATTTCCTGCTGTGTCCAATTCAGTGACAGTGACGCCACAGAGAGAAGTGACGCAGCAGGGCCCAGCTGTGGCGGGCCGGGACCCCGAGGGTGCCAACTGGCCCAGCGCTTGCTCAGTGCTCCCCGGCCCTCCCCTCGGGGTCAGAAGCCAAACAGAGACCACATGTGTTTCCTGACTCTTCTTATCTGAAACTGGCAGTCTTGACTTGGTCCGTCCTCTGAGGCCGTTTTGCTTCACCCAGATTGAAACCAAGTGCGTTCCCAGCCCCCGTCTCCTGGCCCCGCAGCTGTGGGGTGTTTGTGGCTGGACAGAGATTCCAGATCAGGCCCTGGCCTGCCCAGAGGCCTTGGAGACGAAGCAGAGAACGCAGTGATCTTTGAAGGAGATATGGAGATCAGAAGAGCCCAGTGGGGCGTGTTTCTGGGGACAATCAGGCACTAGTCCAGCGTGATGGAGCCGCAGAGCTCAGGCCCTCTTCACCCAGAGCTCGGAGGTCCCTGCAGCTCCGCTGGGCATGGGGGCAGCGTGGGACAGGAGACTAGGATCACCCCTGTGCCCATCACCCAGCACTGGCTGCTTTGGTAAGTTGATGGCTCAGTTTCCTCATCTTTAGATGGGGACAAGAACAGAGTCTCCCTCTCGAGCTACCGTAAGGGGTCACGTGAAGCCCCCAGGTCTGCAGTTCACATGGCAGACGCTCCCCACCACGGGTCTGGGGCCCCTGCATGGGGCAGGGGCAGTGCTGAGCTGGGGGTGCTCACCTCAAGGGGGAAAACGAAACGGCAAGGCTGGGTGAGCTGGAGAAGGGCGGGGCGCAGCCGGGGACTTCCCTAACTCATACAGAGCATCTGGAGCAGCGGCGGCCGAGAGTCACGGCGTCCTGCCTCGTGCAGGACACGAGGAAGCATGTGGGCGCGCACGCACACGGGCGCACACGCACGCACGCACAGCTTGCAGCACAACAGCCTCCTGGGGGAGAGAAGAATCCGACGCACACGTGAAGCCCCTACACCCAGACACACAGAGCCTGGAGCTGACACTGAGACCGGTCGCCCAAGAGGGACTGAGTGGGGCCATGAAACTGGAAGGCTGCCCTGACATGCGAGGCAACACCCCAGGAGAAGCCTGAATAGGAAGTGAGATGGGCTCGGGGGGCAGGAGGCTTGATGACATCCACGAAACACATCGAGCTCCAGGCACGGACCCTCTCTGCGCCACCGGGCAGGCACCTAAGGGACAAGGGGCCTTGACTCAGCACCTCGCCCCATGCGCCATGCTCAGAGCACAGGGTCCTAGCACGTGGACTCCACATGGCTGGTATGACTGCGCCCACTTTACAGATACAGAGACAGGCTCAGCGAGGCCTCCCAACTCCCTCAAGGGCACACAGCTCAAGGCCACCAGCCCAGCCAAGCGTCCCACCTCAGCCATCCCGGCACCATCTTCCTGCACCACCTCATGGCCCCGACACTCAGTAAATGAACAGCTCATGTGGACAGACGTACTCCAGAGTCCCGGCTGGGGTGCACTGGCACCAAACCACAGAGCGTTTTTCAAACTACAGACTTCGACCCAGAAGCTCACGGAACCAATTTAACTGCCCACAAGCAGCATTTGTTTTTAAATAAAAGCAACAGAATGGAGGCTATCAGACAGCAACACACACACTAAGGACAAGTATGGTTTTGGAAATTTCCGTTCCCACTGGATGTGTGCGTGTGTGCGTGCAGGCCCGTGGGTGTGTGAGTCCGGTTATGACAGCACATATCTTTCTTGCTGTGGGAGGAGGTCAGAAAGTCGAAGAGGCGGCAGTGCCTTGAGAGCTGGGTAGGATTTCAACAGGTGGAGGTGGCGATGGCATATTTTGGGCAGAGGTTCCCATGTGGCAAAGGGGAGGTGGGGGAACAGGGAAGGCGGAGGCGGATTTGAAGAACGTGGGATGGTCTCGGTGAGCAGGGAGGAGAGGGCGGTGATCCATGGAAAGAAGTCACAGGGCTTTCACCACCCATGGAGCTTTTAGACCCGATGTCCCCAGCGGGCTCCATTCTGATCGCCGCACCTGTAATCGGAGCCAAGGTCCCTACTTCACAGGCTTGGTCGCTGTGAGAATAAGACAGACACACTGAGAAGCACTAGGTGGATTATTAGAAAAAGTAACGCCGATACCAACTATGTTTTCCCCAAATATCACAGCCAGAGGTCCAGGGATCCTCCCTTTCCTGGAACTCACAGTAGACTTGAGGATTTTTCCCTACAACAGCCCCGAAAGCACAGAGGAGCCTCTCACACAAGGCTCCTGTTACAGTCCGTTGCCTGGTCCTGCCCCCGCTCACTCCTGGTGTAGCTCAAATCGCAGGCCAGACACGAGAGCATCACCAATCCGAGCCATCCTTCCTCGCTGCCACCCCGTCACCTGGAGGCCCGGGGCTCTCTCTATCCCAAGGCCACCCCCGGCGAAGCCATTTCTTCCCGCTGGCCCTGCCCGTGCTGTGCCCTCTCCCCAGGCTCACTCTTGCTCAGGCGTCATCTCTTCCCACAGAGCAGGGCCCCCCCAGCGCCAGGCCCAGGGCCACTTCTATGCTCCCCACGAGACCGTGGACTCCTTGGAGACAGGGGGCAGGCCTGACTCACCTGTGCTGCCGATGGCCACTCAGGGCCAGCAAAGGGCCGTGCTCAGTGAGCAGCAGGCGGACAGAGGACGGACCAAACCCTGGTGTCCCTCCCCCAGTGTCAGCAAGGCTGCCAGCACCACAACCAGCTGTCGCGTCGCACCCGGGTCCTCACACTGTCTCATCTCTTCGCCTGGGAGGTACCTCCTGGGACAGAGTCGAAACCTGAGGAGGCCCAGAAGTGGACTGGGGGGGAGGGGAAGCGCTTGGAAGCCTGGCCTGGGGATGGAGGCTGGTGGTCCAGAGGGCAGCGGGGACCTGGGCCTGGGCCCAGGCATATTCCAGGCTGGCAGCCAGTCCCCAAGGGGAGTGGCCACGTGGGGCCCCCAGACTGGGCAGAGCTGCCTGACTGAATGGCCCCTGAGCAGTGGCCACGGTGGACAGGGAACAACATGGGCTGCCCCGAGTGCTGGGCGGGACCAGCTGGGGTGGGGAAGATTTCCTCCTGCCACCTCCCCCCAAACGGTGCCTGGTAGGGACCCTGAGCAGGTGGGAGCTGGTGCTTTTGATTATAAATAAAATAAGGAAACGTGAAGTCTTCTGCAGCCCAAGTTTGTGAACTTAGGAGCAAAGCCCACTGCAAGGTGAGAGTCGAGGGGCCCTGAGTGGAGCAGGTGGGCCCCCGACCACAGGGGGTGCCCTGCAGGAGGAACCTCGCAGGGGTGTCTGGACCACGTGCCAGGACTCGGGTGCTCGCCCTGCTTCTAGAACACCCCCGGGGGAGGACAGTCCAGCTTCCCAGGCCCCATCCCCTTACCTGTTCCATCCACCCTTTCTTGGCTCCTGGCACGCGAGGACTGGGGCACGGCCGAGGCAGCCGTGTCTCTCACATCTCGTCCAGGTCCAACCTGGGGTCCGGGAGCTCGGGGCGTCCCACTCTTCTCCTGCTCCACCGAGGTGGTGGCATTGAGCCGTGAGCGGGCCTGGGGCTGTTGTGGCAGCGGTGGAGACCGTGGGCCAGAGGGGCTCGGAGGACAGGCACCGGAGGCCATTCTGCAGTGAGAAAAGTGGAGGGTCAGACACATGAGGCCAGCCAAGCCCAGTCTGCTCTGGCCTCTAGTTTCTGGTAAAGAGAGGGGACGGAAAAGGGAAACAGGGTGGGGGCTGCCCAGCATTCTATGTGATCTCATTCAACCTCACAACAGCCCCCGTAAGACACTCCCATTTTACAGAGCAGGAACTCGAGGGAGGAAACACTCAAGGCCGGCTGGCTGGGCAAGTCCCACAGCAGGCATGAGCCGGGCCCTAAGTCTCAAGGCCTTGAGTCCCTGCCTCACCAGGCATGAGCCACGGGACCTCGGGTGTGCTCATCTGAGAAGTGGGGATGTCGAATGTCGTGAGGATTCAGTGAGATGGTCCACACGGAGCCCTGGGCACAGTGCCTGGCTGTGCTGGGATGAAAGCTGGCCTCCAAGTACGTCCACCCAAAATCTGTGAAGGAGACCTTGTTTGGAAGAAGGGGTCCTTGCAGATGCAATCACGGATCTTGACATGAGATCATCCTGACTTAGGATGGGCCCTAATCCAGTGACTGGTATCCTTATAAGAAGAGGGAAACACACAGACACAGAGAGGAGGGCACCATGTGAAGGAGGAGGCAGAGGTCAGACAGATGCAGCTGCACGCCCAGGGATGCCAAGCATCGCCAGCAACACCCGAAGCCAGGAGAGGCGAGGAAGGACTCTCGCTCAGAGCCCCCAGGAGCAACCAGCCCCGCCGACATCCTGATCGCGGACTTCTGCCTCCAGAACTATGAGACAATAAATTTCTATTGTTTAAAGCCACCCAGTTTCTGTCACTTTCTTATACGAGCCCTAGGAAATGAATACACTGGCACAGAGTGAAAGTTAAATAAGTGTGAGGAGAGGGGAAGGGGAAGAGGAGGGATAGGGAGGGCGAGGGGAGGAGGGAAGGGAGGGGAGAGGGGGAGCGAAATGGGGAGGGGAAGAGAAGGGGGGAACACAGCCCCTGGAGCCAGGACGTAGTCAGACCTGCCCACTTCCCAAGCCCTCCACGCCAGGCCTGAACCACAGAACAAATATCAGGGAACTTGAATACACCAGATGTGAACACACACTAGATGTGCAGTGACGGAAACCATGAAGCTGGTGTGTCAGAAGAGATGACTGGAACAGACTGGCGAGCACAGAGCGTCTACCACAGGGGAAAGGGCTCCATTAGTCAATAATGCCATTTAGCAAAACAGCAAAAACCACCACTGACACAATTAAGGGCAACCATGAGCCCCAGACCGTGCAGCTGAGAGCTCTAGGAGTTCCCCAGCCAGGGAACCAGGATCAGACACAGACCCTGAAGAAGTCGGGACCAGGTGCACTGTGCGGGGGGTCCCCAAGGATCCCATGACCCTCACCGCAGCCTCAGGGCCATATCCATCCTCTTCACTGAGATGAGGAAATGAGCACAGAGCAGGGAAAGCCCGGCAATGAGGAATCTGGCTCCCAGACTAACCCGTCGTAGCTGTCGCGCTTGGCTGTGTCCACCAGCTCTGTGGGCCTGAGCAGGCCACGTCCCTCTCTGCACCTCAGTTTCCTCAACTGTAAATGGGGACAATCGTCTTACACTTGGGGACACTGTGAGGACCACATGAGACCACAAGGGACCAGGTTCCCAGGCATCCCCAGTGCCCAGCTCCAAGCTCTGAGACTGCCCCGAGCCTGCCAGAGTGGCTGCCTGACACGTGTCTGCAGACTGCTGACACAGCAAGAGTCGGAGGGGGCCCCAGGCGCCACACGCCACTTCCCCGGGGCTACACAACCAGGTCTGCTCCATTCCTACTAGAGATGGGTCCCAGAGATCAGATCTCTGTCCGCCAAAGAACCCTGGAGATTTCTCAATCTGGACATTCCTCCCTCAGAGGGACTGAGCCCATATTTTAAAACATCCCCCTGGCTGCAAACCAAAAGCATATCAAGCCACATGGATCTGCTTGGAAACCAACACAGTGCTTGGTGCTATTTCCAAACACCAGGCTTCCCGGAACCAAACAAAGAGGCAACTTTTGTGAAATTCGTCATCTGCCTGCACGTGCAGACCCATTGGGCAGGTGGCCAGCTGTGGGCGGGGAAAGTCAGCCGGTGATTTAGCAGACAGCCCAGTTGTGCGGGTCACCGGCTGACCCGAGACAAACCACATGGAGCCACGTCCGACCTGGAATTTCAGGAAAACACAGGTTCTGGCTGGCCTGTTGGGCTAAGTATTAGGCATGTCACATTACCATCAAAATAATACTGTTTAAAGTAAAATCTCTGCTTAGTGAGAATGGATGAATAAAGGAGGATTAATTTTCAGGTTCCCTGAGAGTTGGCCAAACCCTTTTTGAATCAAAGGCCTTGTTATTTTAAAACAAACGAAATGATCCATGGCCATGGATGGGTCACAGGGAGGATCACAGGTGATCTCCCGGTGGAGGGACCCGCATGGTGTCTGGCGCTTTCTTTTCTGTCTTCTTTCCTGTGACACTGGGGCCCCTGAAGGCAGGGGCTACATCTCATTCACTCAGAATACCTGCCTGCTTGCCTTGCAAGGTACACCCGAGGCAGCCTGGCCTGGGGGAAGGAGCCCGGCTGGGGAAGAGCCTGCCCCATCTCGCTGTGTGATTGGAAGCAGGTCCCTCCCTCCAGCCGGGCCCCAGAATCCCGAATCCAGACTCCTGACTGCAGGATGAGAGCACCAGCGTCCCGCTCCACCCCAGCTCCAAGACTCTTCCGATGCCTACGAGTGGGGCAGTCAATCCACACTGCCGCCCCATGACCAGAGCAAAGGCTTGGAACCTGTCGTTGTGTAAGATCCAGAAAACCAGAGTGGCCGGCATTCTTTCCACATGAGCACCCAGGCGTATTTTTATCCCATCAAAACACAAAATGCCAACATCACGGAGCTCGGCTGAGGGGCTGCCACCCCCTGAGAGGGCTGCGAGGATCACGCACCTCCTGCCATGTGGAGAATGATCTCATGTGGACTTCAGCCCAAGCTCTCTAACCCTTGCTCAGGCTGGCCCCACTCTGCTCTCCCCCCAGGGGGGCCACCCCGACCTCTGAAACAAGCCCCCATGGGAAGCCTTAAGGATGTTCACACACCCTCTGAGCGGAGCCTCCACCAGCAGGATCCCAGACCAGGGGAAAAACCAGGGATGCCCACGGTTTCACATTCAGCCCACTTGCTGCTCCCCCACATCCACGTGCCACCGTGGACCTCCACGCCTTTGCTCTTACAGAGCACCTCTCTGGTGTCCATCACAGCTGTACTTTCCAGCACCGTCCAGAGAGGGCAGGTGTGAAACTCACAGCCCCTCCAGATGGTGCTACACTATATAGCTGTTAACCAGGACCTGTATATGAACGTTTAAAGATAAGGAAATGTTGGGCTTCCCTGGTGGTGCAGTGGTTGAGAGTCCACCTGTCGATGCAGGGGACACGGGTTCGTGCCCCGGTCTGGGAGGATCCCACATGCCGCGGAGCGGCTGGGCCCGTGAGCCATGGCCGCTGAGCCTGCGCGTCCGGAGCCTGTGCTCCACAATGGGAGAGGCCACAGCAGTGAGAGGCCCACGTACCGCAACAAAACAAAACAAAAAAAGATAAGGAAATGTTTGTATGACGCTGTTAAGTGGGATCTAAAGCAGCATGAGCTATTGATCTGAGTCTATTTAGGATGAAAACAAAATTCATCTGCACAAAAAGATGGAAGAAAATGCCCCCACAATGGTTATACTATGTCTGAGTGAAGAGACTACAGGTAGTTTTATTTTATTCTTTTTCTAAATGTACTTCCCTAATTTTCTATAATGAACGTGCAAGGTTTTTGGAATTACCACAAAATGTTATTCTAAAACCCGTCTGTGACTGAGCCTGAAGGGAGAGGGCCCAGGGGTTCCCGGGGTCTGGGATGTCTGCTCTGGATAGCCCAGCAGCCTGGCACAGGGCTACTCCTCAAGACAAGGGCACATAGCCCTTGGAGGTACCTATTTTTGCCCCAGAGTATTAAGGGCCAAACCAAGGAACATTCCGGCTCCACCCAATGTGCCAAGTTCCCAGGAC